>NC_088795.1:79391543-79995043 GCF_011386835.1 Chrysemys picta bellii
GACCCTACAAGTGAATATAACAATCAGAAGACACTGGAGAAGGAGGAACAGTAATAGGGATACAAATTTATTTGTATGGGCCTAAAAATATCAGAACTCCTTAGAGGTAATTTTCCATGAGCATTACAGTAGAAATTAGTCTTCAACAAGAGTATTACAAGCTTTAAGGGAAGATATCCTGTATAGAAACCGTTACATGGAAGAAAATACCAAAGTGCTGGAGGGTGAATGGCCAAACAGGTGATGGAGGCTGACATCATTGTTGGAGGAAGAGGGAGCAAGGCAATAAGATACAAAGGAAGATCGATAAGGATGATGATAAATTGTGAAGCACCTCAAAAGCGAGCGCAGGAATCTTCTCTTTGAGAAATCCAAAGGAAGGACTCAGAGCTGGGATGATGGAGTGTGGCATGGCTAAAATGGTGATCAGATAGATGATCTTAGCAGCATTGTTTTGAATGGAAGAAAGAGATGAGGAAAGCTAGAGAACAGGAAGCTGCAGGTGGTAAAGAGGGCCTGGTCAAACGTTTAAAGTGGACAGATAGGAAAGGTCAGATATTAAAACTTTCTGAAGGAAGAAGTGGAAAGATTTGGACATGACCTAGATGTACAGGCCTACAGAGTGAGCAGAGTAAAAGATGACACCCAAGTTATGGGCCTGAGGGCCATGGATGTAAAGAAATAGGGAGTGAGAAGGACTTGGGAAGGAAGACGAAAAGACCTGTTTGGAGATGTTAATCTTCAGACATCCAAAAGGACTTGTCAGAGAGACAGAATTTGAAGAATAATTATTTTGGGGTAGAGGGTCTGAATTTCCCTCAGCTGGAGAGTCAATAATGAGAAGATGTGGTTACGTTTCACTAACCCATTTCTGTGCATAAAAATTACTCATTACTACATGACATGGGTAAAAAAAAAAACCATGGAGGATAGGCCCATCAATGACTATTAGCCAGGATGGGCAGGGATGGTGTCCCTAGCCTCTGTTTGTTTGCCAGAAGTTGGCAATGGGTGACAGGGGATGGATCACTTGATGATTACCTGTTCTGTCCATTCCCTCTGAGGCACCTGGCGTTGGTCACTGTCAGAAGACAGGATACTGGGCTAGATGGACCTCTGGTCTGACCCAGTATGCTTGTTCTTATATTCTTATCTCCTTATGAACTAAACCATTCAAGAAAATATTGCGTTGTCATAATTTAAAGGAAACAATAATTTGCCGTCTTTTCTTTTTCTGTATCTTTAAAACAATGTTGTTTTATGTATTTTGGTATGACCAAAACAATTAATTTACATCTTCCAAACTCGTCCAAAAAAGAGAGTCAATTTAATAACATTTTGGTGCAGAAATGGAATTGTTAACGTTTGTAGTCATTTATCCCTTTGTTTCCATTCTTCAATTCTAAAAACATCACTCAGCATCAACAGGCCTGAATTAAGGCCTAGGCACTAGCCCCTTGCTTATGAATCTAGATCCTAGAGTCATGTAATTACACTGGAATATAAATTTTCATTGAAGAAAAAAGTAAATTTCTAGCTCAGGTGGTTGTGGAAAAGAATCTTGAAAACATGAATGAAGTGTGACTGATGCAGTGATGTCTGCCTAAGTCTACAGAGAGCCTGACTCATTATCTCTGAGATGCATGAACTGCCCCATTCATCTCAATGTAGTGTTAAATACTTGATTCACTGCTCTTGCTAGCCCTGCCAGAGGATTCCGTATGTGGCAGGAAGAAAACACTGCAGCGCGCCCTGCCCACCCAGACATATCCCTGGTAGCTGGGAGTAAGTACTGGGGTGCCACCTGCTGCCAACCCTTCCTCTGCAAAGACAGATGGCACCCCCTGCTGCTGTGTACCTGCTTCTGGGGGTAGGGTCTCCTGCTGCTACATGTGGAAGTAAGAAGGTGGCCCTATGCTGCTGCTGTATTTGTACGGAGGGCTCTCTTGTCACCATCTCTCCAAATGGGGGGGTCATGGCCTGGCATAGCAATGGAGTGCAGAGTCCCAAATACAGGGGGTCCATGTCATAGTGTGCCTATGGCTTCAGATGGCCTGAATCTGTCTGTGTACATCGCTGCATCTACAAACACACAATGCCAGGAAGTGGTGGATTTTACAATGATCTTGTTTAAAAAAGGAAAGTGAAAACAAACAGTTTGTACAAATGTACCTTTATTTTGTCTTTCTGGGCATGTTTTTAAAGGGAAGTGATTTTATGAACCATCTAAGTAGACTACATAAGTGTCATGGGCTGTTTTGCTCAGATGAGGTATATGTGCATACTGGATGCCAGTGTTCAGTTAAGTTTTACTTGGAATGGACAGTGAGGAGGGCTCAGTTAATCAATGGAGTGATTTTTCCCGGCGATACAATTGTCCTTTCCAACAACAGAGAGAGATTAATAGAAATCAGTGGTTTCTCAACTTTCAGAACAGACACATGGACATTAGTGTCTGTCATCAGTATCTCAGTGAGTGATCTGCTGTCTACTCTAACTGTGCCTCTTGGAAGGCTTCTTAATGGGACTATCTGTTCTTTGTGACAATGCCTTACCAATGTTAATTTTCAATTATTCATTAGGGTCCTAAACCCCATGTTTCTTGTGGATGCCTGTGGTGGGACTTTAGGGTCTGTACATGTTTGTTGGGACTTTCAGTAGAATTATTCAGTACTCCTCTACCCCGAAATAACGTGACCCAATATAACACGAATTTGGCTATAACGCAGTAAAGCAGTGCTCCAGGGGGGCGAGGCTGCGCACTCTGGCAGATCAAAGCAAGTTCGATATAACGCAGTTTCACCTATAATGCGGTACGATTTTTTTGGCTCCTGAGGACAGCGTTATATCGGGGAATAGGTGTAGTTTGTTGCAAGGACTAGCCACAAGTGTCATAGTTTGTGTAGTTTAATTTGAAGAGCCTTTCCCAAGAATAGTTTATGGGACTATCCTAGAAGAACTTAAAAGATATTAGCTTTTGATTGTTTCTTTTTGAAACGTCTTATAGAATATAATAGAATTATTTCACTGGTATAAAATTGTATAGGATGGTTTAAAAAAACCCTATAAAAGTGATATAATTTTTCTGTAAATGTTATAGGTTCTTAAAGTAATTCTATATAATCTCATTATACCTATAGAAGCCTATTAAATGATATAGGATTTTTCCATAAGTGAATAAAACTAATTCTGCTTTTTATATTTTTTTTTTTCAGACTTGAATCTAAATTACTGTTTCTTTTTCCTCTTTAGTTCTATGTACCTTTGTTACTACCAATGTTGAGTGCTCTTCTCCTTTAAAAACTTCCAGTCGCTTAAGTCTTTGTGCTATTGCTACATCAAAGAAGTCTGCCTTACATTTTCTTTAAGATTCTTTTGTCCTCAACAAAGTTGGCCCTTACGCCTCCAGGACTGCAGCTGCAAGCAACTTTAAATCCGTTTTATAAGTGTAAAACCAACAAAAAGCTCTTCTACCTGTTTCTCCTTGTGGCTTGTTCCTTTGGGCCATCTGACTCCATCTGTGGTGCTTTTTAATACAAAATTATTATTATTATTATTATTATTATTATCATATTGATTATGATGATGGTAGCATCATCATAGGAGTCCTAATCATGAACTAGGATCTCACTGTGCTAAGTGTTGTACAAACATTGACAAAAAGGTGGTCCCTGCCTCAAAGAGCTTAGAATCTAAATATAAGATAAGCGATGGAGATAAATAGACTGGGGAGTACCAGGAAACAATGAGACAATATTGAGCAGCATGATAAACAATGGTTTCAACAGCATAACTGATGCAAACTGATGGCAAAGGAGAGTTTTAACCAGCATTTTGAAGGAGGATAATGAGTTCGTTTTTCAGTTGTTTATGGGGAGCTCTTTACAGTCAGAGGGGCAGCTTGGGAGAAAGCACACAATGCTTGTTTGAAAATTTAACAAGTGGGCAATGAAGGTTAGCATTATGGGGCTGATCGATGGTGGAAGTTGACATCTCAAGAGTGCACGAGAGAGGATAGGTAAAAGTGGGGATAATCCATGAAGAGCCTAGATAGTGGAGACGCAAGTAGTTTGTTAGATGCAATAAAGAAAGGGGAGTCAGTGGATGGGTGCAAAGAAAAGAGTGGCATAGTCAACGTGGTTATGAAAATGATCTTTGCAGCAGCATACTGAATGGATATAAGCAGGACAAGATTGAATTTATCACAGTCAGAGAAAAGGATGTTGTGATAGTTAACATGTGAGATTATGAGGATCTGAATGAGAGTTTTAACTGTGTGGCCGGATAGAAAAAGCCATGTTTTAACGATGGTATACAGAGGGAATCGGCAAGATTTAGTCAGTCTGGATGTAAGGACCTAGGGAGAACTCGAAGTCAAAGATGATGCTCAGACACACAGCTGAACATGATATGTTAGGGAAAAGTCAACACGGATTTTGTAAAGAGAAATCATGCCTCACAGGTCTATTAGAATTGTCTCAAGGTGTCAGCAGTCATGTGAACAAGGGTAATCCAGTCAATATATTGTACTTGGATTTTTAGAAAGCCTTTGGCAAGGTCCCTCACCAAAGGCTTTTGAAAAAACTAAGCAGTCATGGGGTAAGAGGGAAGGTTCTCTCAGTGACAGGGCATGGAGAGTTGGGGGCACTGATAGGTGATGCTGAAAGAGACCAGGTGATGGTTGAAGAAGAGGAATTCAGAAACAAAGGGATCAGAGAGAGAGCAATACTTGGTGAGAACCAAGCAAGTAAAAGAGCCTTTTGGTGAGTGAGAAATTTCAACCAGGGCTTCAGGTTGAATGAAGAGAGGAGGCAGAGGAAACATACAGCTAAGGGGTTGGATGGGTCATCCGCATAGAAACTGAAGTTCCTGAGGCTGAGTGTGGGACATTATAAGAAGAGGAAGAAAGAGCCAGGAATCCAAAATCAGAGAGGAAGGCTGATGGAGAAGAGCTGAGTTGGCAGTAGATAACAGCAACATGGAGGGGGAGTGGAAAGAAGAGACAGGTGCTGTTCAAAAGAGGATAGAGAGTGGGAAGGGAAATGAGGCAGGACTTGGAAGTGGTAAGAATGAGAGAGAAGCCCAGCATTCCCACCATAGTCTGATCCAGTGCAGGGAGTGTGAGAGAAGAGGCCTCTGTAAGAGTGGCAGCTGCACAGGCAGTATCAGTTGAATGAATCCATGTCTCTGAGAGAGCCAGGAGCTGGAGGTAGTGCAACATGAAGAGATGACTGAGATCTTTTCAGAGGTGAAGTGGGAATTCCAGAGACAACAAGAGAAGGGAGGCGGGAGGGTGTGAAGTTAGGACTGGTGGCACCAGCGGGGCGGTGGTGATGGCAGGGATGGGTGTGGGAGGCGGGGAGGGACAGCGTTGGGGCAAATGTCACCAGATGTGAGGAGGAAGCGGGGGCAGAGGAAGGTGTGGACATGGGATCTGGATTTGTGCTGGTGGGAGGAGAGGGGAGAGAAGCAGATAGGGCTGGTGGGACCTATAGACGGGTGATGGAACTGTAACAAGGATGGAGAAATGGAGGGAGGGCGATCGAAGGAGAAAAGAGCAGGAAGTTGGCTGCTACAATGCAGAAGACAGGTGTGGTTAGAGCCATGAGTGGTAGATGGGCCAAAAAAAAAAAAAAAAAGTAGTGTTTGAAAAAAAACAGTGGGAGATAAAAACCAGGACAGGGGCTGCTCTCCCATGTTTGCCACAGGTTCCCCTGCAAGGCTGCTAGATTCTGTTGTCCCGAGAATGGGGAAGATTATGGCCAGGCTGCACTACTGGTAGTATCTGGGCAGAGGGAGACACTGGAACGGGGGTAGTTCCCTGGTGCATGTAGCAGGACCCCTGCCAAACAGCTATTTTGGTTTGCCCCAGGGAGAGAGAGGAAGGCAGCTGGACTGCTTCTATCTGTCTCGTCTTTCCTTTTTACTTAATTTTCTCTTATTTTCTGTGTGTTCCACTGTTTTGTTCTTGCGACAAGTTGTTGTTTCTTGTGGAAGTAAATCCAGGTGCACACACAGTTACAGACTAATTCTCATTTATTAACAGAACTGTAGCAGTTTGCTGCATGTTCTTACGGCGCGGAGGTTTTTACAGTTACAATATGGTGACAGTAAAGGGGCATAACATTGCAGTGAGCTGTTTCACCAAGTGAATGGGACTATTCTCATGAGTAAGCCAGCAGGGTATTTTGCTCACTAGGAGAAAAGCAGGTGCCACAGCTGGTTGCAGCTCATGTCAGTTAAAAACTAACTCTTATTTACATATCTGTCCAACTAAAGGGAAAGTATATTTTGGTAAAGCCACTGAACTGGGAATCAGAAAATCTAACGCCTGCCTACAGCACAGAAGTTTGCACCAATGTAACTACCACTATACAGCTACCACATATTCCTTTACTTTATCAAATTACATTGCACCAGTGTAAACCCCTGTTGACATGGCTGTAGTACATCTACATTAGGGGCTTGCACTGGTGCAGTTATATCAGTACCTTTGTTCTTTTCCCAGCTTTGTGCCTCAATTTCTCCATCTGTAAACTAAGAGGCTAATACTTCCCCAACTCAGAGTTTGTTGTGAGAATAAATTCATTAATGTTTGTTACATGGTCAGAATTTTGATGACCACCATAGAAAAGCCTGTACATGAAGAAAAAATAACTTATTGTTTTAAAATTACACATACTGTAGCTTGTAAGGGGAGAACATTGTACAGAATGTTTTTCATTATGATGCAGCTAGAATAATTTACAATTATGCACATACATAGGCCTAAAAAGATAGATCATGTCCCCCAAAATACCTGAATGACTGATTCGCACTTATGAAAAACAAACAAACTTTTAGAAGAAGGTTAAAACAAAAAAATGCTTCTTAAATCTAAGAGATTCACCTAAAAATGTCATGGTTCAAAAGTAAAGACCTGAAGAAGAGCTCTGTATAAGGTTGAAAGTTTCTCTCTCACCAGCAGAAGTTGATCCAATTAAAAAATAGGACCTCACTCACCTTTTCTCTCTAATATCCTGTGACCAACACGGCTACACAATACTTTATAATTCTATGATTCTGTGAACCAAGTATGGACTATTAGGGTTGGAAGGAACCTCAGGAGGTCATCTAGTCCAATCCCCAACTAAATCATCCCAGACAGGGCTTCATCAAGCCTGACCTTAAAAACCTCTAAGGAAGGAGATTCCACCACCTCCCTAGGTAACCCATTTCAGTGCTTCAGCACCCTCCTAGTGAAAGTGTTTCCTAATATCCAACCTAGACCTCCTGCACTGCAACTTGAGACCATTACTCCTTGTTCTGTAATCTGCTACCACTGAGAACAGTCTAGATCCATCCTCTTTGGAACCCCCTTTCAGGTAGTTGAAAGCAGTTATCAAATCCCCCCTCTTTCTTCTCTTCTGCAGACTAAACAATCCCAGATCCCTCAGCCTCTCCTCATAAGTCATGTGCTCCAGCCCTTTAATCATTTTTGTTGCCCTCCGCTGGACTCTTTCCAATTTTTCCACATCCTTCTTGTAGTGTGGGGCCCAATCCTGGACACAGTACTCCAGATGAGGCCTCACCGATGTCGAATAGAGGGGAATGATTACGTCCCTCGATCTGCTGGCAATGCCCCTACTTATACAGCCCAAAATGCCGTTAGCCTTCTTGGCAACAAGGGCACACTGTTGACTCATATCCAGCTTCTGGTCCATTGTAACTTCTAGGTCCTTTTCTGCAGAACTGCTGCCTAGCCATTCGGTCCCTAGTCTGTAGCAGTGCATAGGATTCTTCCGTCTTAAGTGCAGGATTCTGCACTTGTCCTTGTTGAACCTCATCAGGTTTCTTTTGGCCCAATCCTCTAATTTGTCTAGGGCCGTCTGTATCCTACCCCTATCCTCCAGCGTATCTACCACTCCTCCCAGTTTAGTGTCATCTGCAAAGTTCCTGAGGGTGCAGTCCACACCATCCTCCGCATCGTTAATGAAGATATTGAACAAAACTGGCCCCAGGACCGACCTTTGGGGCACTCCGCTTGATACTGGCTGCCAACTAGACATGGAGCCATTGATCACAAGCCATTGAGCCCGACAATTTAGCCAGATTTCTATCCACCTTATAGTCCATTCATTCAGCACATACTTCTTTAACTTGCTGGCAAGAATACTGTGGGAGACCGTATCCAAAGCTTTGCTAAAGTCAAGAAATAACACATCCACTGCTTTCCCCTCATCCACAGAGCCAGTTATCTCGTCATAGAAGGCAATTAGATTGGTCAGACATGACTTGCCATTGGTGAATCAATGCTGACTGTTCCTGATCACTTTCCTCTCCTCTAAGTGCTTCAGAATTGATTCCTTGAGGACCTACTCCATGATCCAGGGACTGAGGTGAGGCTGACTGGCCTGTAGTTCCCCGGATCCTCCTCCTTCCCTTTTTTAAAGATGGGCACTACATTAGCCTTTTTCCAATCATCCTGGACCTCTCCTGATCATCATGTGTTTGCAGAGCTATTGGCCATTATCTTTGAAATCACATCCACCAACTTCTTTAGCACCCTCGGATGCAGTGCATTCAGCCCCAGGGACTTGTGCTCGTCCAGCTTTTCTAAATAGTCCTGAACCACTTCTTTCTCCACAGAGGGCTGGTCACCTCCTCCCCATGCTGTGCTGCCCAGTGCAGTAGTCTGGAAGCTGACCTTGTTCATGAAGACAGAGGGGGGAAAAAGCGTTAAGTACATTAAGCTTTTTCCACATCCTCTGTCACGAGGTTGCCTCCCTCATTCAGTAAGGGGTGATTTGGCTGATTTCACTCCTGCATGCCTGAGCAATATTTTTATACTCCTCCCTGGTCATTTGTCCAATCTTCTACTTCTTGTAAGCTTCTTTTTTGTGTTTAAGATCAACAAGGATTTCACTGTTAAGCCAAGCTGGTTGCTTGCCATATTTACTATTCTTTCTACACATCAAGAACAGGAATACTTGTGGCACCTTAGAGGCTAACAAATTTATTTCAGCATAAGCCCACTTCTTCGGATGTAGCCCACAAAAGCTTATGCTAAAATAAATTTGTTAGTCTCTAAGGTGCCACAAGTACTCCTGTTCTTTTTGCGGATACAGACTAACACGGCTGCTACTCTGAAACCTTTCTACACATCGTGATGGTTTGTTCCTGCAACCGCAATAAGGATTCTTTAAAATACAGCCAGCTCTCCTGGACTCCTTTCCCCCTCATGTTATTCTCCCAGGGGATCCTGCTCATCAGTTCCCTGAGTAAAAGTCTGCTTTTCTGAAATCCAGGGTCCATATTCTGCTGCTCTCCTTTCTTCCTTGTGTCAGGATCCTGAACTCAACCATCTCATGGTCACTGCCTCCCAGGTTCCCATCCACTTTTGCTTCCCCTATGAATTCTTCCCTGTTTGTGAGCAGCAGATCAAGAAGAGCTCTGCCCCTAGTTGGCTCCTCTGGCACTTGCACCAGGAAATTGTCCCCTACACGTTCCAAAAACTTCCTGGATTGTCTGTGCACCACTGTATTGCTCTCCCAGCAGATATCTGGGTGATTGAATTCCCCCATGAGAACCAGGGCCTGTGATCTAGTAACTTCTGTTAGTTGCTGGAAGAAAGTCTCATCCGCCTCATCCCCCTGGTCTGGTGGTCTATAGCAGATTGCCACCATGACATCACCCTTGTTGCTCACACTTCTAAACTTAATCCAGAGACTTTCAGGTATTTCTGCCATTTCATACTGGAGCTCTGAGCAGTCATACTGCTTTCTTACATACAATGCAACTCCCCCACCTTTTAGGCCCTGCCTGTCCTTCCTGAACAGTTTATATCCATCCATGACAGTACTCCAGTCATGTGAGTTATCCCACCAAGTCTGTTATTCCAATCACATCATAATTCCGTGGCTGCGCCAGGACTTCCAGTTCTCCCTGCTTGTTTCCCAGGCTTCTTGCATTTGTGTATAGGCACTTAAGATAACTCTGATCATTCTGCTTTCTCAGTATGAGGCAGGAGTCCTGCGGTCTCCTGCTTGTGCTTCCTCCCAGTATCCCATTTCCCCACTTACCTCAGGGCTTTGGTCTCCTTCCCCCGGTGAACCTAGTTTTAAAGCCCTCCTCACTAGGTTAGCCAGCCTGCTTGCAAAGATGCTCTTCCCTCTCTTTGTTACATGGAGCCTGTCTCTGCCTAGCACTCCTTCTTCTTGGAACACCATCCCATGGTCAAAGAATCCAAAGCCTTCTCTCCAACACCACCTGCATAGCCATTCATTGACTTCCATGATTCGACAGTCTCTACCCGGCCTTTTCCTTCCACAGGGAGGATGGACGAGAACACCACTTGCGCCTCAAACTCCTTTTTCCTTCTTCCCAGAGCCACCTAGTCTGCCGTGATCCGCTCAAGGTCATTCTTGGCACTATCATTGGTGCCCACATGGAGAAGCAGGAAGGGGTAGCGATTCGACGGCTTGATGAGTCTCAGCAGTCTCTCCGTCACATCATGAATCCTAGCTCCTGGCAAGCAGCACACTTCTCAGTTTTCTCGGTTGGGGCAGCAGATAGATGACTCAGTCCCCCTGAGGAGGGCGTCCCCAACCACCACCATTTGCCTCCTTCTCTTGGGAGTGGTAGTCGTGGAACCCCCATCCCTAGGACAGTGCATCTCATGCCTTCCAATCGGTGGAATCTCCTCTGCTCCCTTCCCTCAGATGTATCATCTAGTCCACCCTCCGCATTAGTACCTGTGGAGAGAACATGAAAACGATTGCTCACCTGTATCTGCATTGCTGGCACATGGACGCTCCTCTTTCTTCTTCTGGAGGTCACATGCTCCCAAATTTCTTCACCGTCCTTCTGTCCCCGCTGCACAGCCTGCTCTGATTCTTCAGAATGTTGTGCCCATAGAAGCATATTCTGACGTCTGTCCAGGAAATCTTCATTTTCTCTTATGCAATGCAGGGTTGATACTTGCACTTTGTACAGACAAAGTCGCTTCTGTTCTGTGGAAGAAAGACAAACATAGCACATCCTGTGCAGGCCACAACAGCAGATCACTCACCATTCATATTACCTTCCTTCTAAGGGCTTCCTCAGCTGTTAGTTACTACTCAGAGAAGCCTGCAAGATGACCGCCTCAGTGGGGTCTCCCCCAGGCAAACTCCGAGTCAAACTCTCTCTGTTAGCCTCTCCACTGGTTTGCTGCTGACTGCCTTTTTATAACAGTCAGGCCCACTCAAGGCCCACCTGGAACAAAGCATTCAAACTGACAAACTGTCCCCACAACAGACACTCAGATACTCATCAACACAGCCTCCCTAATGCAGCATTTAGCATACCTCCTCTCAGACAGATCCCAGTGAAACTCCCTCTGTTAGCCTCTCTGCTGTTTGCCGCTGAAGATGGCACATACATTGAACAATAAATTAAACATTCAGTAGAAAAAGGAGTCCAGCACACTACTCTGCTAGGCTTGGCAAGAAACCACCACCTGTTCCTATCTGAATAGCAGCCAATAATAGTGAGCTTTAGCTCACTCTGTCGCTTGGCAGAGCATCAATGTAGCTTTCTTTACTGTGTCTTCATTTATCTTGGAGTGGATAAAGTGTTCATTTGATGTTCTGTGTATGATAAAGCAGTATAGATGGATTACCACTACTGTCTTTATCTGGAAATGCACTTCCTCCCTGTGATAATGCAATTGAGGATGGGACAGCACTCTGTGGATTTTATTGAGAAAATGCTGTTAATATTAATTGACTAAAAGTATAAAAGCTGAGAAATCCTAAAACTACCCTTTTTCTCCTGGGAGATTGGGGAGACATCTATAGAATATTTTTGCCACTGTGGCATATTTGAGATGTGAGAAACATTAACAATGAGGAGGGCTTTAGGTCAGGATCACTCTGCATCATAGATGGCATTATCTGCTGATTTAGCTGAGCTGAAAACTGCTGAAAAATAATCCTTTTTGTGCCCTTGTCAGTGGCTTCGGTCTAGAGTAATAGAAAATCAGCTTTACCTGAGTCAGATAATCATTACAAAATGAATTTTGTTCTTGACTCATGGAAGTAATTGGGGGGAAAATATTTGATAGGTATGATGAATATTATTTTAAGTTAAAGCTTACTGGAATGTATAAAATACTAAGTGTTGCTGCTAATTAAGCAACTCTGTGCATCTGTAAATTAGCTGCTTGAATTGAAAATAGATGATTAGTTAAAGCACTTTTTCCCCCAAAGAAAACTTGCTGTTCTCCTTTTCCTTAGCATTCACAAGGGGCATTCAGTTAATCATAGTGAGGTCTCTCCCTTAGTACTGCAGTAGCTGATTACCCAGCAGGAGGTGCAGTTCCAGCAGGGTAAGTCAGAATGGTGTTGGCTGTTCCCTGGGGAGGGACATCCTGTAAAAACACCAAGGTTGAGAACTGTCATATTCACAGCAGTAGGTGCATTTTCCTCAGAAATTAATGGAGCAAGCTGGGCAAAAAATGTTTTCAAACTACATCTTCCCTTGAGTAAGATGCAAATTCAAAGCTCTTTTGAAGCGTTGGAATGAAAGTTGAAGATAAGACTTTTTTAGTTTTTTGACATTGATAATATAGGCAACGCTAGCACAAGGAATATTAAATTGAAATAGAAGTTAAGTGGGCAGATGTTGTTTGTGTTGGTTCAAAATGCAGCCATAATTTTTTCCGAGCCAGTTTAGCTAGATGCTTTAAATATATGATAACTGCAAAATATCTGTCATAATCTTCCTCCCTTCACTGTTTTTCGGACTGATCAGCAATGCCAGTTTTCACTGGAAATGTGGGGTTGAAATGCTTGGGAATCAGAGGATTTAAGACAGGGGTGGCAAACTTTTTGGCCCGAGGGACCCATCTTGGTATAGAAATTGTATAGAAGGACATGAATGCAGGAATTGGGGTTGGGGTGTGGGAGGGGTGAGGGCTCTGACTGGGAGTGTGGGCTCCTGGCTGGGCCAGATATGAGGAGTTCAGGGTGCGGGAGGGAGCTCTGGGCTGGGGCAGGGGTGTTGGGGTATGTGGGGGAGTGTGGGCTCTGGGGTGGGGCTGAGGATGAGGAGTTTGGGGTGTAGAGGGACAGTGCTCGGGACCAAGGGGTTCGAAGGGCAGGAGGGGGATCAGGGCTGGGGCAAGGAGTTGGGGTATCGGGGGGGGGGGAGGGTTTGAGGGCTCCAGCTGGGGGTGCAGGCTCTGGGGTGGGACTGGGGATGAGTGAGGTGTTTGGGGTGCAGGAAGGTTCTCCAGGCTGGGATCGAGGGGTTCAGAGGGCAGGAGGGAGATATGGACAGGGGGTGGGACATGGGGGGGTGCAGGCTCTGGGGTGGAGATGGGAATGAGGAGTTTGGGGTGCAGGAAGGTGCTCCAGGCTGGGATCGAGGGGTACCAATGGCAGGAGGGGGATCAGGGGTGGGGCACAGCAGGGCTGAGAGCTAAAGCTGGAAGTGCAGGCTCTGGGGTGGGGCTGGTGATGAGGGGTTTGGGGTGCAGGAGAGTGCTCCAGACTTGGATTGAGGGGTTCAAAGGTTGAGGGGGATCAGGGCTGGGTCAGGGAGTTGGAGTACAGGGGGAGGTCAAGGGTGCAGGCTACGCGAGGCACTTACCTCAAGTGGCTTCCGGAAGCAGCAGCATGGTCTCCATCCGGCTACAGCGCCAGAGTGGAGCAAGCTCCAGACTCCGCTCCCCAGCGGGAACTCAAGGGATAGATTAAAATGACTGGCGGGTCGCAGTTTGCCCACCCCTGACTTAAAAGAATATCTATACCTAATGTCCAATCCCAGCAAAGAAACATTTGGGGCAAAGGAGTGCAGTTTTGAGATGCACCATATATCTCTTTTCAGCTGCATTTTGTGTGCTGTTCAGCAGCGAGAATCAATCTTATATAGCTATGCCTGTTCTATGAGATGGAACACAAAGGGGCTGATAATAGCTCCTCTCAATTGATTGGCCTCTTACAGTTGGTATGGCTACTTCCACCTTTTCATGTTCTCTGTAGGTATAAATATCATCTTGCTGTATGTTCCAGTCTATGCATCCGATGAGGTGGGTTGTAGCCCACGGAAGCTTATGCTCAAATAAATGTGTTAGTCTCCAAGGTGCCACAAGTACTCCTGTTCTTTTCATAAAGGAGTTATCATCTGTGCTTTGAAGAGAGATTTTCAAGCCAATTTGTGTTCCTCCACTTGAAGGAAAAATAAGAGGGATCTGTGTTTGTAATGTACTAATTCTATAGGATTTCCATTAATAGTGAACTTTAGATCCTTTAGGGTTTCTACTAATGGTTTATTCAGGCCAAACAGGCCCCCTGCCAACTCTCCATTCTTGTTGTCTTCTGCTTTCAATTCTCACTCACTTTGCTCTGTTCAAGCTCAGTCTTGCATCTCAGCCCCTTCCATTCAATTCCTTGCTTGCTATTTAGGTTCTTATACCATGTTGGTGTCCATGATGTCAGAACGCTTTCTTGCAAAGAACCCCGTAACGCATAAGTTCAACAGTCTGCCACTTCTCCTTCAAATCCTTCCTCAAAACACATATGTCCAACATGCCCCCAAACCGTAGCTTGCAATCTACCTTTGAAAATATATGAAAAAAAGTATGTTTACGTGTGCTTAGACACGTTACTAAAAAGACTTCAATAATATTTGTTGCTTTTTTGTTACTTTCTGTCCTTTTGCTATACAATAAATAATATGTCAAGTCAGCAATACAACTAGTGACCTTGTAAACATTTCTACAAATCCATAATCTTTGTTAAAATATTGCAAAAAAACCTCATTACATTTTCTATTTTCCTGTCACAGACACATTTGCCTCTCAGTTTTGCTTTAATTTTATACATACCTGTGTCAGATCTATCATATAGGCAAAGACATCTCTCCACCCCCACCCTCCCCAACTGTGAGAAATGAGTTAATATACCTTTTAAAAGCACTTTATTTTTATTTCTGTTTGGTACACATTTCCGTATCCATAAGAAATACAAAGTCTGATACTCAAAGAAAACAAGTACAGCATATCAGATAACAAATGTGAGAGGTGATGTCAGTTAGATGGTGCGGGCCCTCACCAGACACACTATAAAAACTACACTCATATCTCATAAAGTCAAGTGACAAGGCCTTTATTGTCCTTTAAGAGAAACCAATTGTTAGTGAATGTATGGGAGGGTGGGTGGTAGCTTATGAATATGATTGTTCTTCCATATCTGTCTTAAATTCAGACGATTGCATGTTTATGCAGTTATATGAAAGAATTAGATTCAAACCTTCCTCTACCCACTGCTAAAGTGGTCTTTCGTGGATTTTCTTTAATAAAGAAGTTTACCTAAGACTTTTCTAGCTGCTTTCTTGACATCTTACCAGACCAATTCATTGTACGATTCCAGCAACTCACTTAGGGTATGGCTTCACTACCCGCCATATCGGCGGGTAGCAATCGATTTATCCAGGATCGATATATCGCATCTTGTTAAGATGCAATATATTGATCCCCGAACGCGCTCACCGTCTACTCCGGAACTCCACCAGAGCGAGCGGTGGTAGCGCAGTCGACGGGGGAGCGCGGCCATCGATCCCACGCCATGTGGAACCCAGGTAATTCGAGCCAAGATACTTCGACTTCAGCTACGCTATTCACGTAGCTGAAGTTGCATATCTTGGATCGATCCCCCCCCCACAGTGTAGACCAGTCCTTAGGTACACATACTCACAAACCCTGTGTGAATTAACAGGTTATACGCAGAAACAAAGAGACTCAAGCATCTAATCAGTCCACTCTCACAGGGAGATGGATCCAAATCAAAACGCTAGATTCAAAAGCCCCTAACATTTGGGGGAAGCAACGCTTTGAAACATAAATAGAATCCAAATTTGGCAGTTCATGCCCATTTCTGTTAACACATTACAATTACTTCTGACTTTAACTCCACAGTAAAATCTGTATTAATATCTTCATATGCATTAAATATGCATGTTTACACTAATTCTTAAGGTAAAAATGGATCCAGCTCTTTCCAGCAATAACTCCCTTAAATATATTGCAGTGTTTAAATTTAGATATTTGAGGCTCCCTCTAGACAACAAGTTATTAAAACATCTGCCTTTCCATAAGCCATTCTGTTCTCTGCCATTCCACATGTCCTTTTCTACTTCACCAGGCAAAATTGCCCAATCTAAATTTCAGCTCAAGTGTTTGATGGCTTTCACGCTGAGCTCAAACTGTTAGTGCTTCCCTGAGAGAATAGAATTGAAACAGGATTTAATCTAAAATAGCAAAATAGAATAAAGGTTTTACATATAAATAAATAATGCCCTGTATATTTTTATGCACATTTTTCATTTCTAGATTTTGCATGCAGTGAAGTTAAATGCTAAAATGCATGGATAACCCAGTACTTACAGAAAAGAACATGCTAATGCATCTGTTGCCTGCATCCCCAATTAATGCCTTCCGTAAAGTATATTTTCATCCAAATTTATAGTAATTGCTACTTCCTTGTAAACTATAATGTTGCCAGTGTTCCCCTGCTCTCAGATTGTCCTTTTAAAATAGTGGTAACTAACTTGCTCAAAAACAGTCATGAGTACTTTGCACAATACTATCAGATAATATTTGTTACCAGCCTATTAGCCGCAGAAGGTTCAAGTTTGGAGCAAGATGCTTTTTGTGTGGTGCACAGTGTTCACTTGACTATTCTACAACAATTCAAAATAATCAGTTATCTGTGAGCAATACAGAGTAGAACATTCAGTACAATGGCACTCACAACAAAACTTTGGTATTCTGCAGTTAATAATTATGAAACTGACTCTGTTGATTAAAATTTTGCACTTGATAAATGAAATAGAACAATGGCACGTTGTTTGCTACTTACAAACCAGTTTTTCCCCATCCAGATTAATAGCCATCATGCTCATCTTCTTAGATACATTTTTGTTATAAATTCCTTTACTGCAGCTCTGAAAGTTTAAAAAAGTTAAGCAATTGCTTTGGAATCCTAAACACAATTGGAGTTTTCTGAATGGTTGTCCTAAGAGATCTCACTGTCAGGAAGTTCTTCAGCTTAATTTTTCCGTTTCTTAATTTCATGGTACTGCTTCAATACCCTTGTATTATACTTTCCTTCCTTGGTACTTCAGATATTTGTAAATTGTCATCATTTTGTACCTAGGTAACATGATGATGGGGGCATATTAGTAACATATAGATAGATAATATCTCTCCATGGCAGCCCTTTTGCCAAGTTTTATGCATTTAACTTTTTAAGGATATGATTTTTCAAGTGCATAACGTGGAGAGGGAATATTCTATCCTTATTCTGTGACTGAGTTGTGTTTATGCAGGCCCAAATTGCCTGTCCTTACTGGCTGCCATATTGTGTTAGAAATCTATATTTCACTTGCTCTCTGCTGTCACTGTTGAGCAGAAATGGGCTGAAACCAGATTCTCAAATTACCACTCTTCTACCCCAGTTAACTGGGTTGAAATATAGATCTGAATGCTTGAATACAATTCTATCCCAGTGATTTTAGCTCTGGGATCCTGGAGGACATATTTTTCAAATTATTTTCAGTCTAGCCCAGGACACAAGAATAAGCTGATAAAATTTTCACCATGCAAGGTGGCATACATCTTGCAAATGGTCTCTAGAGTCTGAGACCTCTTGAGAATTGATTGAGAATTCAGTATCATTAAACTCTTGCCTTATTTAAGGTGAAAATCCAAAATCTACCTAAATTTAATCAGAATCTGGATCCAAACATCACCTCTTTGGCCCATCCCCACTCCTAAATTCCTTAAGCATTACTGCTCCCTAGTTCAATTAGGAGACTAATTGATCTAAAGCCCTGAAAGTCAATGGGAGTCTTTCCACTGACTTCAGTAGGCTTTGAATCAGGCCTTTGGGACGCTAATCCACTACATCATGGCCTTCAAAATGCATTCACCATAAAATTGGATGATTACAAATTTCACAGGACTCATTGAAATAAATTAACAAAAATTCCATCATTGGATAACAACCAAACCCAAACTTGTTCTGTGTGCTAATGACTATAGATTGAATCTCAGAAATTCTTACTAATTATGTATAAGACAGGTCTAACGGTCTCTAACAAGGCGAAGAATCCCCACTACACCATGGAAACTCCTTGAGTCCAAAACCCAAGCACAACTCCAGAGTTCAAAGTAGAATCTTGCCCTTATCACTACAATAGGTCAGGCTGGTGAACTGGATACACTGTTGCAAAGAAGAGGGTTTTAATCTTGTATTCTAAGCTTAGTCCAAACGTTCTGTCAGCTGGGAGTGCTGCTGTCATTGTGCTCTTCCCCTTGAAAAAGGTACTTCATGTCTCTTAAGAGCTCCATTTCACTTTTCAGTGATCAGCACTGTGCATGAAAAGCAAATGATTTCCTACAGAATTTGTCCAGTCAGTGCAAACACAGTGAGCTGCTTTCAATCGTTAGCTAGCATGCCCAGTTGATGAATTTTCATTGTTGAATTACGTTACTTGATGGTGCAGAGTTGCTGCAACACTTTTCTTTGGTTTTAGATATAATTTTAACATTCACACGAATGAGGAGCTTTTGACACTGTGGTATTTTCTGTGTGTTTGTTGTCAGAAACACAGCATGTGCCTTGCAAACTGCATTGGCACTATTTAATTTTGTGAGGCATGAAAAAATTGAAGATCCATATAGTAAGCTACAAAAATAAATAAATTAACCATTGTAGAAAGATCAGAAGGCATAATTACATATATGCTAGAAATAAAAATAAAAGATATTTATTTTCTCCAGGCTCTCTAGCTATTTTTGAAGGTTTAATATTTAGCCCTTTTTACTTTTGATTTTTTTGTTCCACATCTGACAGGCATAAAATTGATGTAATTACCATTCATCATCTTAACACACACATCCCTTCTGAGTCTTCTTCACAATATTAAATATATACTTTTTTTCATTTTAATTTTGGCTTTTGTTATTCTGCCATCTTAATTTATATTGCTGGGGTAACTGAATTAATAAAGAATATAGTATTAAGGAATTAGCTCTTCCTTCCATAAACTTATTTGGGATGATTTAAGACTATTTACAATAGAAATTTTAGTGTTGTATATTGCAGTACTCTCTAAACAGGTGAACAGGGAGCTCTTAATAAAAGTCTACATGACCCTCAAAATAGGCATTTTTCTGATTTTGCTGTTTAATGTAACCTAACCTACTGCACAGTTCTCTGATTTTATTAATATCCTGTGGATACAGTACTTGTTTGAAGCAGAACGAAAGCCTCACAAACTTCCAATTATTTTCAGTTTTATACTTGTTTGATTAGAGTGCTATTGTCTGTAATTTTATAGGTTTTTTTGAATCTTCAAAGTGCATGATTCATGCCTAGAAAATGGGTTGTTTTGTGTTTCCCAGCACTTGCTTTTTTTTATCCCTGCCAGTTATAACCTGATAACCTGATTTCATACTGTGCTTTAGCACAACAATACAGTCATCAAACTAAAGCAACACAGTAAGTGGGCACATTAGCCATCATTTTGCTTGATCACTTGGGAGAGATTAAATTTATTCATTTTCTGAACAGATAATGAAATATTTAAAACATGTTAGAGTAAACGGTGGCAGCATTTTCAAGCTCTGACGTGCTCGTTGCCAAAACAATATTCTATATGCTGTGTGTATAAGACTCTTGCCAAGTTGTTTGGAAAATTTTCTGCTGGTCTTTTGGCTCATTTGCATTTGGTTTATCTAAAGTGAAATCCATTCAATTTTATTGAACTGTAATTCTGGTAATTTACAATATTTACATGCCGTGGTTAGATTGAAAATCCATCCTTAATTCAAATTCAATCTAAATTTACTGCATAGTAATTAGGGCTTTGTAACTGACACTAGGGGCCTATTGATTTAATGAAAAACTTAACCTTACAGTAAGTGTTTAATTAGTTGCTGCAGTAGATTCTGTGCTGTCCTAAATTGTGGACTTTAGAGAATCAGGTACTAATTTAAATTACACTACTATATAAAGATCAGAACTAATTTTTGTAACATGTAGCCTAACAGATGAATTAATTTCTCACTCTTTGAAAAGGGATAAGAGAAAGAGACAGTAATGAAAGTTAATTCCTACCCTGCCTAATTTCAAATATAGCCATATATCTGACCTGGAAATGATTATGCGTCTTTGTAAAATATTGATGTAAAGAGTTAGAAAAATTAAGCCAATGAGAGTTTGTTAATTTTTTGTTAATTTGTTAATTTGGAATTTTTTTCCTTGGTGGGGGGGAATGGGACTGCTAACACAATATATAACTATCTGAAGATACCCTATTGAAACTGAAAAGAAAATTAAAGATGTTCTGACGATAAAAAAAACAACAACAAGAAGTAATGTTTTTCTTTGTAATTGATTAATTATGTGCCAAAAATAGTATGTAAACATACATTTTACACACACAAAGTCTGTGTTAAAATGATGTCACTTAGGTTGCAAAGCACTCAAAAGTTAACAAATGCTACATTTACAGTTATCCATGCAGCCTTAATTCTCTCCCCTTGTGCATCTATCCTGCTCACAGAATGAGGCAGGCATCTATGGAAGAAATAGCATGTAATTAAAGACATTAAAATGGCTATGTACAAAAGGAGGCTGAATTAAGTTTGCACAGGCAACCATGAATATGGCATTTCCTAACTTTTGAGAGCCTGACTTTGCCACATTAACATTCTTTTAACATAGTTTTAGTGTAGTTCCCTAGGTTTTACTAAAAAAACAAACAGATAAAAACAAATTCTATTAGGTGTAACTGTACCAACTTGAGCTGCAGACTAAAAACATTAGCGGGCAGCAGGAGAAGGCTGTTATCCCAGAGTGTAGGGATGGGTTGCTGGTTATGGGTACTGGATCTGGGGAGCGGACAGAAGGAAAACCAGCCTGTACTGGCCTTCTTTCCTCTTCTCCTCCACAGCTGCAGGAACTCCTGTCCCATGTGTCACTCCCAGAAAGAGGGATCGTCTGCTGACACCAGGTGCTTGGTCCAGTAGGTGTGTTTGGGGAGCCTGTCTTGTCTCTCATCCCACTCAGAAGCTGGGGAGATTCTGCCCCAGTTTTCCCCCTTGTGGGGCATGTGTAAATGGGTCACGGAGGTCATGTACTAGGTCAAGGGTTTAGAATAGCTGCTCTGGCATTTCCCTGGAGCCGGTGCAGTTTGGTCTGCTGCTTCTGCTGTTTATGCTTTAGTGGCAGCATGAGCTCAGCCTCTGAACATTGTGATTTGGGCAGGCTGCCTACATTTTCCTGTGGAGTGCAAGTGAGAGAAGAGAAATGCCAATTTGTAACACTTACATCTCAGCCAAAACTGAATGGAATTTTATGGGACAAAGAAAAGGCACTTTGTAACTTGAGCGGATTCCCCCCTGCCAAATATCAAAGGCCTGATGCAAACAATGCTGTGTGTTAAGCTCTCTCAAAATGATGGTCTCAAGAATCCTTTATAATGGAAAGTGTTAGGCAACCTAATTATAGGGGTCCCTAACAGCTCCCCCTGTTTTTATATAAAATCTGTCTACAGATAAAGAACAGAATTAGACACAGACACAGTGTATCAGGGACACATTGTACACATCAGTACAAAAGGAACAGGTATATTGAGAAGTAGCACATTGAGAGTAATCATAATTAAGGTCAGCATGGCAATGTGAATTCTTAACCATAATAGCGTAAAGAACTTTAGGCTAATTTTTGTAAGTCTCTTTATTTCTTGGCTTTTCTATGGTGAAGATCATTGTGGTATTTGAACATTTCACTTACACTGATAAATTAATCCTCACAACACAGCCATAAAATAGGCAGTATTATTATCCCCATGTTACAGATTAGAAACTGAGGTTCAAAGGGGTTTTGTGATTACCCACAGGAAATCGGTGGATATAGGAACACTACCCAAATAACAAGACCATCCTTCCTCTCTAGCTGGTATATTAGAATCCTTATTAGCCAGAGAGCAATACAATTCATATTTTTGTTATGTTTCAGGCACTACATTTCTCCATAAGACTTTTTAACAACCATGCATGTCTAGCATCTCTGTTGCTTCCTTCCTGTGCCTTGCCTGGCATGATGTGGACTTCAATTTCTATTTGTTTCTAAGCCACTTCTTTTCTTATTCAACCATGCTAAGCTCTCAACTGTCCTTGTGTTTCTTAAACTTTGTTTTAATAAATTTCAAAAGCATTGCTGTTTCAAGAGTAGTGACGTTTTTCCTTGTTTGTTTTCTGATTATAAGGTGATAGTACAGTTGCTTACTTTTTTAACCTGTCTGCAGCCTCTTGGTTGTCCATTCAAGGGCTTTTATATAGTCATACAGTAACTTCGTGTTCTGGAACCTAGAAGTAGTAATATTCCTGTCTGAGATTTCTATACAAAAGCTGCAGAGGGGAGGATTCCTGCTGGTATATTGTTAAAGCACTTTATCAGTCTTGTACTGTATTTGTTACAATAAAAAAAAATATTTTGCCATTCTTCTGCATCTCCCCCATCTGTCTGGCAGCAAGTATAGAGAAAAGATGGAGGCGCAAGAGAATAAGTATTATTAGCTCTAATGTAGAAATTCACCTACCTCAATATTTAGTGTAGATTTTACAGAAGAAAACTATCACTTATACCTTGCTCTAATATGGAACTTTTCATCAGTAGTTCTTAAAGCGCTTTACAAATGGAGGCAGTACAGTAGAACCTCAGAGTTACGAACACCTTGGGAACAGAGGTTGTTCATAACTCTGAAATGTTCGTAACTGTGAACAAAATGTTATGTTTGATCTTCCAAAAGTTTACAACTGAACATTGACTTAATACAGCTTTGAAACTTTACTATGCAGAAGAAAAATGCTGCTTTCCCTTTATTTTTTTTTAGTAGTTTTTGTTTAACAAAGTACGGTCGTGTTTTTTTGTTTGGTTTTGTTTTTTTTAAATCTCTGCTGCTGCCTTATTGTGTGCTTCCTGTTCCAAATGAGGTGTGTGGTTGCCTGGTCAGTTTGTAACTCTGGTGTTCGTAACTCTGAGGTTCTACTGTATTCTTATCATTAATTTTCAGACTTGGAAACTGAGACATAGAGAGGGAAGTGACTTACCCAAGTTCACCTAGCAAATCAGAGCAGAGCCAGGATTTGAACCCATATCTCTGGCATTTCATCCAAATGCCCTCTGTACTAGGCCTAGTTCTTCACATTGTTATGATTAAGAATCTACAATGCTACACTGATGATTAATTGCAGCTGAACTCCTCCTACCATAAAAATATAGTAGATGGCTGACTTCTGTGTGAATTAACTATAAAAAGAGGCTGACACACCATTGTCAAACAGAACATCATTACCAAAACTACAGCTGCTGCTATCTACAAGTCAAAATGGAGCTTATAGGTCAGCTCAAAAAATACATATACAACGAATAAAATATTTCAAATCATGCTGTTTCAAGCAAAGGGGCACTTTTTTTCACAGAAAAGTGGTAATGGAGTTCAAGATAAAGGAGATACCACCACTATACATGCGGAAAATGTAGACACAGTACAGAATGAAATAATAAGAAACACTGGAATGACCACGTTATATAGTGATATTTCAAGACTCAGTGAAAGAATTATGTATATAAAATGTATTGGAGATTCTGGGCTCAAATAAGCTACTAATCACTTTCTTAATGTACTCTTCATAGACAACGTTTTTTCCACTAATAATACTCTGCTTAAAATATTTTTTCTCCCAAAGCTTCACTATGAAGGAAAGCTTTGGGGGCAAGAGATTTGAAATGGTCATAGTTTCACCCTTCTACCTCTGCCTAGCCAATGTTTCCTCCTGATGATCAGTTTTGATGGGTCAGTGGTGTGTGGACCAAAAGTGGCTTCTGCAGACAGAATGGCCAAGATTTGGAAGCTTGCCACTATTGCTTTTCCATCTTACATGTCTTGTAATAACTCCAGATTGAAAACAGAATGTTGGTACAATATAATATTGTGGGATTTTTCTTAAGTGCTGCTCTAGGGAACACATTATCTGTAAAGCCTGCATATCAAGCCCCTCCAGGATTCCACCTGCATAGAGCTGCCATATCAGCTGCTACATTATTCCCCTCTTAGTACCTTGATGAAGGGAGCATTCCCAGGGGAAAAGGGCATTGATGGGCCATCCTTATGCCTTGTCAGTCCTTGTCTGCTAGATTGGTCCTTTGGGGATGTGGCAGCTGGGTGCAACTTACAGCAACCCTAAGGCTATTCCCGTGTATCTGATAGACAAACTGGGGCTTGGCCAGCCCCAGCATTCAATCTTGCACTGAGCACAACTTTGCTAAACCAGAGAATCAGGCCTACTGTGTTAGATCCAAATTCTACCCTCACAGTTCAAGTTCCACCAAGTGCTTCTGAAGAATATGGATCATTATCAAATATATATAGTCTAACATAAATTATATATATGAAAGAAAAAATAGTAATTGATTTAAGTTTGTCATCAACAGCTAAGAGAAGCTCAAATAAAACTATATAATAAGTTAAGTTAAATGTTTATGAGCTTCTGAGCCAGATGAGCATACTTCTGTTACAAGGTACAATCCAGACCAGCGAGGAGTTGTCTCCACTTGTCCCACAACCCTGGGTGCCTTACAATGTTTTGTTGTTGTAGCTCCCAGCCTAGGATGCTCACCACCAGCCCACAAGCATGCCGGTAACACCCTGACATCTCTGTGTGCTTTGTATCCCTGGTTCAGCAACTATGACCCCAGCAGCCAGCCTACAGCCCCCCACATCTTTATAGACCAGTAAATCTTTAAAATAGATTATTTTGAGGATTATCTCTCAAGGTAAAGTTTATTCAAGCTGTGAGGAAGGTGACATGGAGTCACTTCTAGTGGTGAAGGAAGCTCCATGTTTTTTCTTCTTCACACAACAAACTTGTGTTTGCTGAAATGCAAATTGTTCTGTTTCCTGCCATCTCCTCCCCTTGCTTTCTTGATGGTCCTGTTTATTGGTTATATGTAATGTGAGGTGTATGGACAGTCCTTTGTTTACAATAGACCAGTTTAACAACTCCCTGACATACCTGATTTAAACATGCTTTAATAATTCCAGCATATATTCATAACTTTTAATACACACTACGTACATACATCACACAAGCATATTAATGATCAGGGAGTTATTAGGTTTCAAATGATACCTCAGATGGCATATTTTGTACAAAGATGATTACAATAGTGTATAGTGGTGCTTAATATCACAACTTCACTATATAAAAATGTACCATATTCATCTCTGAAAAGCAAGTTTATAGCACAGCCTGCTAAAGCACCTTAGTTAGTGTTTTGTATTACAATTTCATTATAAACTACTGTTTTCTGAGGACTGTAATTTGGCCATTGTCATAAACAGATAGTTAAGGGTTAATGCCTCTTTTACCTGTAAAGGGTTAAGAAGTTCACCTAGCCTAGCTGACACCTGACCAGAGGAACCAATGGGAGGACCAGATGGTTCAAAGGGAAGGAGGAAAGTTCCCTTTGTCTGTTAAGTTTCAGTTTGGACCCGAGTGGGAAAGCTCCAGAATTCAGCCTTTTATTAAGTAGTGAGTATTAGTGAAAATAGGTTTATGTTTATTTCTTTGTAACCTGTCTTGTGCAATTAGAGGAATAGTCAAATTGGGTATTTTGGGTATTTTTTTTGTGTAACTAAGGGTTTGCCCAGGGGAACATCCTCTGTGTTTGGAATCTGTTGTCTGTGAGAGTAGCTGGTATGCTAATCTCTCCCAGAGGCTTTTCTTTTACCTTTCTTTTCTTTAATTAAAAGCCTTTTTCTTAATACCTGATTGATTTTTCCTTGTTTTTAGATCCAAGGGGGTTGGATCTGGATCCACCAGGAGTTGGTGGGAGAAAGGAGGGCGGATAGTTAATTTCTCCTTGTTCTAAGATCCAAGGGGTTTAGATCTGTATTCACCAGGGAATTGGTGAAGAGTCTCCCAAGGCTACCCAGGGAAGGGAATTAGCACTTTGGGAGTGGTGGCAGCGGACCAGATCTAAGCTGGTAGTTAAGCTTAGAAGTTTCATGCAGGCCCCCACATTTGTACCCTAAAGTTCAGAGTGGGGAAGCAGCCTTGACAGCCATAAACACTTACTCTGGGTTAAACAACTTGGCACAAACATTCCCTTTCAGGAATATTACTTGAAAAAATCAGTTTATTATGTTTTATGAATTTAAACACGTTGAAGCTGTAGTATAGTGCTTTCAAACATTTCTTTTTCTACTTCTTAAGTGTCATAAATAACATATTGCAGGTTATTTGGTCCAAATTTTCAATAAGTAATTTTTTCTAGTGATGGGCAAACACATAGGTTCAAAATCATTTGAATTGGAATTGGAAATGAAGATTAGAAACTGTTGCCATTTAACAATATTTTAATCACATTAGCAAAAGACAGACAACACAGTTACATGCCTTTTACATAGCTCAGCAACCATAAATAGGGGAGGCCACATTCTGTGCTGCTCTCCTGAGAGAGACAGCGCAGAAGGCATAGTCCACGGGGAAGGGAGGGCAAAGGTGGCTTTATGCCACATTTGAGACCCTTAGACTCCAAACTATTGCAAACAGACTCCAAAATGACCCTTGGCATAAGTTACAGCAGATACCAAGGGATGTTTTAACTTACAGCAAGTTTCCCCAGTTGTCTATGGGTTGCTTTGCAGCCAGAATCTCTGTAACACTGGGTACTTTGGCTGTCCCCTTCCTCCCTCAACACCCCACCTCGCCAATGCCAGGGTCTGATCAGGTGGGGAATTGTAACTTATGCCAAACCTATGCTGCTCCTGCTCTTGTGGCTCATTTATGGCCCCCTATTCTGTCAGAGCAGAATATAGGGGCCAGAGCCATGGGCAATGGGTGAAACTTCCCCTGGGGGAGGCGAGCTCCTTGTCCTGCCTCTTCCTTCCACAGCCCCGCCCACACTCCACCCCTGCTCTGCCTCCCCTTGCCTATTATACCCGCCGGCCATGGCCAGAGCAGAGACCAGAATTGGCCCCTGCATACTTTCACCAGCAACTACATACTCCTAAAGGCGTTACCAGGGTTTTAGAACACAGGAAGCTAAAGATTGCAGCACTGTAAGTAAGTAAATACATAAAAATTAATAATTAGCAGGGTGTAAATCTGGAAGACTTTTTCCAACTCCCCTCCCCTTTTCCCCCCTGATGTCTTACATCAAGTTCCTACTTCACATTTTTTAAATGTCTTGAATTTCCTGATGAGGTATCTTCCCCATTATTGGCCTGCATGCACACAGAAACTGATTACTTAAGGCTGATGCATTTTCATCCTGAATGATTTAGAATCTTACCACTGTATGTTGTGAAGTGCCATTGACGTCACACAAAATTGTCTGCATCCAGGAGAAATCCAAGATGAAATTCAATCAAGACAATGCAAAGTACTAAACTTAAGAAGGAAAAATCAAATTCACAAATACAAAATGGGAAATAACTGGTTAGGCAGTATACTGCAGAAGAGGATCTGGGGGTTACAGTGGAATTGAATATGAGCCAACAATGTGGTGCAGTTGCAAAAAAGGCTTTTTATTCTTGTGTGCATTAACAGGAGTGCCATATGGAAAACATGGGAGGTAACTGTTTCACTGATGAAACCTCAGCAAGAGTACAGTGTCCAGTTCTGGGCATGGACAAATTGGAGAGAGTCCAGAGGACAGCAACAAAAATGATTAAAGGTTTAGAAAACCTATGAGGAAAGGTCAAAAACCTGGGCAAGTTTAGTCTTAAGAAAAGATGACTGAGGTGGGGAACCTAAAAATCTTCATATATGTTAAGGGCTATTACAAAGAGGACAGTGATTGATTGTTTTTCATGTTCACTGAAAGAAGGACAAAAAGTAATGGGCTTAGTTTGCAGCAGGGAGATTTAGGTTAGATATTAAGAAAAAAATTCTAATTAAAAGGGTGGTTAAGAACTAGAATAGGTTACCAAGGAAGGTTGTGGAATCCTCATCATTGGAGGTTATTAAGAACAGGTTAGACTAACCGCTATCAGAGATCATCTTAAGGTATAGTTTGTCCTGCCTCAGCACAGGGGGATAGATTAGATGACCTCTTGAAGTCTATTCCAGTGCTACATTTCTATGATTCTATGAAAGATGCTTCATGATTGAAGGAAGAGATTTTCCTTTATAAATGGATCATTTTCTTGTCATGTAATTTCACGGCAGTACCGGACATTATAATAAAAATAACATGCTCTCTTACCTCAAAAACATTTAAAATTGTATGATGATAGAAGAGTAGAAGGGAAATGTAGGAGAAGGGTTAAGATAATTCACTGTAGAATGTGGCCATGTAATGCAAAGTTTCAATTTGATGTAATGCATGCCTGTGAATGGGTAACGGCTTCATTTTTTTCTAACAGGAGATTCTCTCGACATGCATTTTCACACTGTAAATCAAAGAGGAGTAAAGTCCTCACATTAACTTAGTGGCGTAAAATCCTCCATCAGATCACTGAATTTCTACTGTCTATGGGACTAGAAATCTGTGTGATCAAATGATGAGTTCATGTTACTTTCCATTTATAAATTTGTGCTGCTTCCACCCCTAAGCTTTCTTGTCTCTGGCAGCAGCAGCAGCAAGAGTGTCCAAGCAGCTAATATGCCAACCCAAGATAGAAGCAACACAGTTGAAAGTTGATTTCACATATATTGGCGAAAAAAGCCGAAATAGTGCAGAGCAGCTCATTGTACAGCTTATGGTAATATTCAGCAGCTATTGAACATTTTCTGGCATTTTTTCCATACTTTCCCCATAAGAGACAGGATTACATTTCCATACACTTCCAGGGGCTTTGCTTTTATAGTGGTATCATAGCAACAAAGCTATTTTAATATCTATAATGTAAGAAAAGCATTTGAGTTCACATATAGAAGGACTAAGCCCTGATTTTATAATAAATCATTATTGAAAATCTGTCCTCCCAAGACATCATTAAAATATATCCATATACAATCCTGCTTTTATTTTATTAAAATATTAAGAAACTTTTGGGCATTTCTGTACAATATTATTTACTACTGTCTGCCTGTCAAACATTCCATACTCATGCACTTGCCTTCTTTTCTTGACCCTTCATCAACCTTTGAGATGGTCTCTTCATCTGTGTAATTATATTATTAATATAATACATTCGTCTTCAAAATTATCTGCCTTTATAGTTTTACACATTTTACAGATAACACCAATCTGATTGTCAGCCTTCCATTTATTTTCTTCTATGAGAAGCTGGTTAAGCCCTTGGCAGCAGTACTAGGTTCAAGTCAATGATCATGGGAGACTGTTGTCTTTTCCCTTGAGTCAAAATGTCTGAAGTCTGCTTTATGCTAAATATAAGCAATAGCATTCATAACACAAAGCTTTTGTCTAAAAGTCCTAATAAATACCCTTTCACTGTTAAATTTCTCTTCAAGACTTGTGTAACTGATGCTCTCAAACAATTTAAGACAACTGAGCATATTACTAAGAATGTAGAAAAAATTCCTCCCAGACCAAAAAAAAAAAAAAAAAGTCCAACAGCTCAACAAATACATTTGCTAGTATTGGTCAGTAACATGTCAAATGGTGCACCCCAAAATATTTTTTTAACATGATCTTTCTAAGTAGTTTAATTTCACTTAATCTACAAGGGGATTGAAAATATCATCATTAATTGTGAAAAGAGCTGTGAGTTGCTAAGGTTGAGAGTGTGAGTGAGTCATTAAATTATAGGTCATTTACAAACATGGTTATCTGGTATGTATGTTTCAGGTTATCTCTATCTATTAGAATAGCTTCTTAGACTATTTCAAAGTGACACTTCATGAAAATATGTCCCTTCTTTCAACAGTACCGAGATACTATCTGCACAGGAAATAATGTATGAGAGGTCAGAGTATTTTCATCATTAACTTGGAATCCTGCCCATTCCATCTGCCTAATGGGGTTTTAATTATTGTTTGTCCTACAGAGAAAATAACATTGTTCAAATCAACATGAATCTGTTAAGAGTTTGGATCTAGTGAACTGGTCTTTTATGGGAAGAAACCTTCATTATCTTGTATATTATACTTCAGTTATACAAAATTGTATAGAAGCATTCCCTGTTTGGACATAGGGAGAATGTACAGTACACAGAAGGAGGAGTGGGGGAAGAGCCCATGCCCAGAGAAAGCTTCCACCCTGCCTCATCAGATCAGGGGAATGTTATTGGTGAAGCCAAGAAAGGGGATGCTGCTGGACTTCTTGACTTTTCAGCTGCCCCATTCCTGCAGATGTAGATTGGGAGCTGTGTTTCTAGGATGTTGTGGGTCTTAACTATTGCCTATTTTTTGTGATCAAGAAGGAATTTTTCCCATTGGGCCAAACTGGCTGAAGTCCGATGGATTTTTTGCCTTTCTTGCAGCATTGTGGAGGCACGGTTGTGGTAAAGAAGGCTAGGATTTGGAAATCTAATATAAAAATAAAATATAGGAATGTGTAGTTTGTTGCAGTTTGTGTGTGATGTCCAGTGAGGATAAAGGTTAAAAGGATCAGCTCCCAGCCTTTGTAAGGAGAAGGGGAGGCCTGAAGTCTTTGCAGATTGCTTGGTGCTCTCACCCCCACCCTCATAGGGGGGATTGGAAGACTCAGAAGTGAGTGTGTAGGCCAAGGGGTCTACACTGTTATTGGTTATATGGTAGGAGCTTTGTATCCCTGACTGAACCTGGTTAAATGCTTAGTACCTGAGATGATTGGACATATATAACCTCTACCCAGTGTTAAGTTAATAAAGTTGTGTCTCTTTGTTTAAAATCCATCCCAATGCCTCTCTTCTATTCACTGCTTGTCCTGAGCAACTGTTGTTTCAGTATGAATATGTATATCAAGTTTGTGCACACACTCTGTCCCCCTCCCCTTAGTTCAGATAATTTTTAGTCATATTTCAGATCTGGGTTCAGTTCCCTGCTCTGTCACAAACTTCCTGTGTGACTTTGGGCAGGTCACTTCTTTGAGGCTCTGTGCCTCAGTTCTCTATCTGTAAAATGGGGATAACACTTTTTCTCCCACCCTTTGTCTCTCTTGTCAATTTGCTTTGTAAATTTTTGGTGGCGGGGACAGTCTCTAACTGTGTCCAGGAGCAACACCCAGAAAATGGAGCCCCAGTCTTGGTTAGTGTTCCTAGACACTCTAGCCAATGATATTATTTTATTGGTCATTTATTGTGTGTTGTGTGATGTTGGGATTATAGAAGTGTAAGATTGATAAGTATTTAAAAGTAATAATTATCTAGTAAGTATCTAAGTAAGGAGGGCTGAAACACAAGGCCTACAGGCTGTGGGCTGTAAGATTGTAACTTAGCCATTTTTAGCCTTAAAGTTAAGAAATGCTGACATAAGTAAGTGACCAAAGAATAACCCAATGCCATAAGATTACGGGAAAAGATGTGCTAAGGGGTGATATTGCGAAAAATTAGTCCCACAGATCATAATATATTATCAGTAGAGATGAATCAAAACACTGGAATCTAAAATCCAAACCCCTTACTTTTTTTTCACATCTGTGCAGATTTGAATCACTTTGTCTGATGCCACCCCCTGTGGCTAAAAGGGCGTCATTTTATGGTTCCAGTTAAAATGCAGCCAACATCTCTTGGAATAGCATTTGTGAAAGGTGAATGGTAAAGTTATCCTAACACCTGAAGTTTTCTACTGGTGAAGAATCCAATTTCCTCATCCACTCCCCTGCAAAGCTGATTTGCTTTTTATGTAGAACACTTTGTGCGTTCCCAGAGTTGTGCAATTCTTAAAAGGTCAGAAGTTTGTGATAAACATTCAGATAATGAAAAGCTTCCAAAATGCATTTTAGAATCTCATTCATCTGTGACCATCTTCCCATATCAGTTGGGAGCAAGGCTGAGAGTCTCACCATGCTGCCTTCCACATTTTAATCTGTATATAATTATCATTTTTGCTTGATTTGTGGAGATGACTGTCCTTCAATGTCTGTGAGGTTATATTTTGCAGGAATCCAGTTCTACAGGTTGACATTCAAATGTCTAAACCATGAGACCATCCTTTCTCTTCCTGCATTTCCCTGCCTCATTCAAATTCAACAAATGAGAGATCATAAAAACAACAGCCTCATTCATACACAACCCTGATGTAGTTCCAGAGCACCATGCATCCTGTGCACTGCTGAGGCAGGAGTGGTCCTCCACTCCTCTGCCTTGTAGGCAGGCTAGTGCTTCTTTCTTTCTTTCTTTCTTTCTTTCTTTCTTTCTTTCTTTCTTTCTTTCTTTCTTTCTTTCTTTCTTTCTCCTTGCTGCTGAAGCATTGAAAGCACAGGAGGGACATGTCCCTTATCTCGGTCCCTGTGCATGGTTCCAACCCTGGTTCCTAGAAAAAGTAATTGCAGGGAAAGTCCTGCTCAGGCCCTGTATTTCTGGGCTGGAGCATGCTCAGTGCAGATGGACTCTTCCATAGGTGCCGGCTTCCTTCAGGCCTGGGGGTGCTTACACCCCCACTCCACACCTTGTCCAGCTCCCACCCAAACCCTTCCCCCAAATCCCCACCCCGCCCCACCACTTCCCACCCCCTCTCCCGAGCACACCCCATTTCTGTGCCTCCCCCTCCCTCCCTCCCAGAGCCTCCTGCACACCGCAAAACAGCTGATTGCGGTGGACAGGAGGCACTGAGAGGGAAGAGGGGAGCTGGCTGGCAGTGGGTGCTAAGCACCCACTAATTTTTTTTCTGTGGGTGTTCCAGCCCTGGAGCACCCAGGGAGTTAGCGCCTAAGGACTCTTCAGAAAATATAGCTGTGGAACTCTATCAAGTCTCTACTGAGTATGTGCAAACTTAGATTTTCAAAGGCTCATAACTTGGCCAAATTTGGACAGATCTTCATGGGGACAATAAAAGGCAAATCCCTGACACACCAGAAGCTGCTATGCTATATTTCAGGTCCTTGCTGCAAAGCATAGAGGTGATAGAGCTTCTCAGTGAAATGGTTGTAAGAATTTTTTAACATGGGCTAAACTACATATTTTCCCCTACCTTGTCCTTAGAAATGGATTGACTCGGTTAGGTAAATCTGTCCAAAAAAGTTCAGCCTGAGTTAGACATCATGGAAAATTTCATCTTGAGCAGTTAGTTTGGTAAGGTTATAAACAACTGAAAACAGGGTCTTGTAGTGGAAAGTGTCAAGCAACCTTCACTGTAGGCGTCACTGCCTATGCTGCTTACAATATACATAATGTTGATGTGGGAAAAGGCATTCTATTTTGCGGGTTCAGGGCAAGGATTTTTTAATAAGGAAATGGCTAGATTTTCAAAATATTAACTTTTTTCCTTAAAATAATTTCTTGCAAAAAAATTAACCACCTTAGGCAGTAAGCTCGTTCAAGTAGATAAGACCAGCACTTAGTCAATATTCCAGTCAGCTCATAAGGTACATTTGAACCTTAAGAATTGTGCTATATCTCCAGGATATTAATGGCAAATGAAGAGGAATCAGCATCCAGCATGTCTTTCCATTTATAGTATGTTCATCATTCTCAATGTGTTAAAGAAAGTGAGGGTAGACAAATCCTTATTAACTTTAATCAGTACCTCATGGCCAGACACTCTTGGTTTGCAGTTCTGATTGATCTGTCTATCTCCTTCCTTAAAATAGTTTTACTTAGTGGGCCTTCCCTTCCCTGGCAATAAATCTCAGGAAATTTTTGACTGTCAGCAGAGCGTGAATAGAACAATCGTGTCTTGGAATTGGGGATACTCCTGTGAAGTATTCATAACAAGGTGATTTACTTTTTTAAGGCATTCTGCATCCTGAGTTAGCAAAAGCTCTGAAAATGATGCCTCATACTGTATGCAGTGCATCCTGTATGGAGTATCCTATGCAGAGTGTGGCTTCAACAGTGTGCTCTTGCTCTCCATTAAAGCTTCTCATAGGAAATTTTGAATTTCCTCTTTTTTTAAGTGAAAAATGTAGGACCCCAGTTTCTACCACCTTCCCGCACATTTGGAAGTACCTCATCGTCAAGCAATCCTGTTGAAATTAGTGCATGGAATCAATAGACCTCCTGCTTAGTTATCTACTACGCTATGAGTAGAAATGGCTGAAATGGGCTCGTTGGCCCAACTTTTAAAAAATACCTAGTATTTTGGGTGCCTCATTTTTTTGGGTTCCCAACCTGAGATACTTTAAAAAGGCCTGATTTCAAGAAAATGCTCAGCATCCGTGTTCTGAAAATCAGAGTCCGTGTATGGGTTCCAAGCAAGTGGGCAACCAAGAATGTGGCACTCAGAGTCACTAAGCACATTTGAAAATTTGGCCTTAGTTACTCCTTGATTTCATGTTAATGACTTTAGAGATACTGATGAAACTATATTTTTATGCCAAACACCAATAGGTTTCTTTCTTGACAAAAATCACTGCTGGGGGGAAAAAAGAGAAATTATTTTTCTTTCAGCAATTACATTTTTATAACTATGTTGCGTGCCTCTGTTTGGTGAACAGCTGAACCCTGTCTATGTATGTGAAAAATATTTACTTTGACTTTGAAATAGACATTAGTTAAATTTGGGGGCAATCTTCATGTGTATTTTTAATTTGTGTGCCTCTCTTTAAAGATGGACCCAAAGATTCTGCTTAAAAGATTAAATCAGTCATGTTTTATTCCTCCCTTCATCTAATTAAAGACTGAAATACACTGTACTTGAGACAGAAGAAAGGATTTAAAGTTTATCTCTGGAAATGGCTAATATCAGTGGCCTGTTTGACATCATCTTATTCTGTTGGCAGAGAAGAATGTCTGAAGACAGTCGCTAGATATCTAAGGAAATGCAGTCAGAAAGCTTACAAAGTATGACATCAACTCTGATCTGAGAGCACTTTCCAATTCATTTTAAGTATTATGTCGGAAATTTATGAAACAGCAGCTTTATTGGTGCAATTATGCCATGCAGCCACCTGGAAAATCTTTCCTTCATTAGGAACTAGGTGAGTAATCAAATCTGGCATTAATACGAAATCTCTCCTCCGCCCCACCATTTCTTGAAGTGGTGCTTGTTATGTTTCTGACATGTAGGTCCAGATTGATGGATGACTAACATGATGAAAAAATTTATTCCAGACTCTCAACTTTGCACATGCACCCGTAGACAAAATGATTGGCAACATCATAACTGCTTAGTTGGCATCATTGTTGCATTTTTATATGACTGGCCAGATGGAGAAAAGACTTAGGCACCAAGTATACAATAATGGGCCAAGTTGTGTCTGATCCTGCGCTGGTGCAGGAGGTGGTGGGGAGATGCAAAAGGTTAGCTCCATAAAGGGATTTAGGTGCTTAACTGCTACATCAGTTACCTAAATCCAGAATTTAGATCCTCAAAACTCCACCTATCTCTTGAAGCCATCCCCTATGTATAAATAATTAAATATATATTGGAGGAGGGGAACTGGAATCTGGGTCTCCTAACTCCTAGGTGAGGGCCCTAACTGCCAGGTTACAGAGTCATTCTCACTCGGTCTCTGGCTCAGTGACGAAGTATTTAGATACAGTGGAACAGCTCCAATAGGAGAAATTGAGAGACCTGCCCCAGAATACCCTCTAGCCCAGTGTTTAGGTACTTGCCTAGGTTGGAGGAGATCCAAGTTCAAGTCCCTACTCCAGAGGCAGAGGGAGGAGTTGAACCTGAGTGTCCCACATCCCGGGTGAATGCTTTAACTACTGGACTAAAAGTTATAAGGGAGAGGCTTTTGAGCACCTCAGGATTGGGTTTTTTGTGAGAATGGGTGTAGGTGCTTAACTCCAGGAGGGGGTTCATGGATATGGTATGTGAATCCCTCTGTCCCAGACATAAACATGTAAATCCCTTTCTGCCATCTTTGAGTGAAATGACTATGACTGTGAGTGTCCCATGCACATGGGTTGGAAAGCGGAAGCTCTTTGGGCTAGATCTACAAAGGGATCTTAGACTCTGCATTGCAATGCTTAATGTTTAAATGCCCTGCTCCATAGTAGAATCCACAGCCCTGAGTTTGGCACCCAGGTTCATTATATATTACATGGGGAGCCTAAAAAAAGGATTCACAAAAGCCAGCACATGGAGTGGGGACCCATTTAGCTAGTCAATAGGAAATGCTTAAGCCTCACCCTTCAAAGGGCAGGGATGTGCATCTCATGCTTGCAATGTGGCTATACTGCACAAAATGGGGAAGGTGGCAAGAAGACCATGACTAGAACCCCTTCCACACCAACCTAAGAAAGTTAGAGGCAGTGTGTGTGCAGGGGGGAGAAATGGCAGGAAAATATATTGTATGCTTCCAAAGGGGCAGCAGTGACAGTACTTCCCTTGTGCTCCCAGCTGCACGGTGCATGCCTGAGGAACAATGTTTGTGGGAACTCCCAATGGGGTAATGAATCTTCATGCCACCCCAATGTAGCAAGTGGTCCTGTGTCCACAATCCAGTTCTGTATGTTGGTGGTAGAACTGAAATAAATCTAATAATTAGAACAGCTTTTCCTTGCTAGAGCAATGTCACCATGCCTCTAGAAATATGTGGTTTTTTTTAATAATGTATGTTATGCTTTTAAAAAGGGGGAGACTTTATTTGAATTCAGGAAATTAATTAACACTGATTTGCAGTAGAATGTATTTGAAAGGACATGAAATATTCACATACCAAATGAATTCATTAAGACCAGTGTGATTACAGTGAATGTCAAATGAATTAATAACAATGGGACCTTTAAGTGTTACCATTACTTTCACAGTGTGTTGCTGTTTTATACTTACAGGCTCTGAAGTTAAATGACACTCCACAATTGCCCAAGTAGATTAATTGTGCATTAATAATCTATGGGTGGGCCAGCAATCTGGTGGGCACTTAAATTTCATTGACACCTGGATACTGGAAAATCATCTTCATTTCCAATTTTCAGTCAGGAAAGTCATTTTAGGCTTAAATTAGACTTGCATCATTTCTCTTGAATTAGTTTAGCATCCTTGACATGTTACAGAAGCATTAAATAAGTTGGTGCATTCTAAATCCGTATTCAGAGTGGAATTTGAATCAAGATTTAAACCTCTGTATGTACTGGGAGTTTTACAACGGAGTTCTATCTTTTACATAGAATTTAGTAGATATCCTGATCTTATTAGGAAATGTATTGTGCAGCCTGACTTTTAACTATGGGCCCTGCCAGTCTGGATATACCAGTCTTTCTTTTCTTTTGTTTTTTGTTTTGTTTGTTTGTTACTATGGTGTTTAGGTTTGTGAAGGTTAAGAGACTACCATTGTTAGAAACTGATGCTTTCTTTTATCCACAAGACAAATACATCTACCATACATTATATACAATACCAGTTTTATCTATCCAACCTTTCTAGTGTGCCCTGACTTGGAAGTACTATAATGTAGCATACATTAGAATAGAATGTACAAAGTAAAATGTTTACTAATTATAGACTATCCATTAAAAAAGCCTCTGAAAGATATTGTATTATCTTCCAGGACGCTCTATTTTTCTGAAAAATCTTACCTAACACAAAAAAAACAAAACACTTTTTTACACTCCAGTTTTTAAAATTGAAGAAAGTATTAGCTTTATTGTGGTTAGACATTCATAATTTAAAAAAGAACTTTTTTGACCGAAATGTTCTAGTTTGCTTTCCCACTCCTATAAGCTGCTCCAAGCAGGCAGATCCCTGCACCCACACAGAATTCCATTGAATTCAGAGAATTGTTCCTGAACAGATTGCAGGATCAGGACCATGTTTTTTTTAATATGTTTGAATGGGCAGATATCCTCTCTTTCTCACATATCGACATGAGCTACATTTCCATTCTAATTGCTGCGGGAGAAAAGTCTGACAATACGGCAGGCACTGGGATCTAAATTCTAGTTGCTTTGTGACTCGCATTGTGGCTTAGAGCAAGTCACTTAACTCTTTGTGCCTAGCCTGAGGCCTTGTCAATACTACAAATACTTTGCCAATATAACTATACTGACTGACCCTTTGTTTAAACACAGTGTATGCTGATGGAGTTTTTCTGTCCTCTTAGTAACACTGCATGTCCGAATTACATTAGCTATGCTTACAGAAGCCCTCTTCTGTTGGGATAGTTGCACCTACACTGGAGGTTTTGCCGCACAGGTATTTTTGGCTAGAGGCAGTGATTTATTTTCATATCCCTGACTGACATAGTTATGCTCACAACATTTTGTAGTATAGACAGGCCTTGGTCAACACACTTGTAAAACTATGTAAAAGCAGGACCTCTGTAGGAAGCAGGTGCTGAATCTGTGGTGAATTTTCTTAAGCCCAGTTTATAAACAGCAAATCTTCAGACTACTTACCTTCTCTGTGTATAATCCACAGAAGTGGGTGAATACAACAGCATTCAAACAAATATTCAGAGGTATTCATTGCACTTAAAAATTAATTTGCTTCAGCTGTGCTTTAGTCTTTTGTGTTTGCTTTCCCCAAACACCCAAGTGATTGAGTTTACGTGCACAAAATCAAAATTATTTTTAAACTTGTGTGCTTAAGTGTTCATGCTGTAAGTGATATATTTTATATGGACTGGTATATTGTCTCACACAGCAATAGAACGGGCTTCCAATCCTCCCCCCTTTTGAGAGTCCTATTACAAAGGCAATTAAATTAGACAAGGATTTGGACCATGCCCTGCACAGGTAGAACAGCACACTCCCACACAGTTCTTTTTCTGTGAATGTGATGAGAGAAAATTAAACTTAACTTCTACCCAGCTGGCAAATTGTACAATAACCTTATATGATGGGGTAGACTAGGCCCAAAGGCCCCCTGCTGGTGGCCTCAGGATCCAGCCACAATCATCCTAGGAAAGGAGCAGTGGACAGGTCCTCTAAGCAAGCTACAGTGGCTGCAGAGGAAGCAGCCAATCAGAGAGCCTGCAGGGAGCAGCCAGTGAGGGCCCTGCAGGTTTATGTAAAAGGAGCTGAAAGGGCCTGGATAGAGCAGTATGCTTGAGGGGTAGAGGGAGCAAGAGGTGCTCCTGGCTGGCTGCAAGGGCTAAGGCAGGTAGTTGCTGTCAGTGACCGGGGAAGCAAGGGAATAGCTTCTGGCTGTCTGCCAGGACTCACTGAAGACAGACCCAAGGAAGGGACTGTCTGTGGAACTGTTACACTCAGGAAGGGGGCTGATCTAGAGTGATCCAGTTGGAGAGCTGCGGTCAGAGGACTAAAGGGCAGGTGGCAAGAAGTAACATAGCTGGGGGGGAGTGGGGCAGCAGCCGCTCCCCCATTGAGCACAAGTGGCGCCTTGTCAATTTCTTGGCACCTTTTAAATTTTTACTCACCCGGAGGGAACAGGGGGAGCGATAAAAATAAATAAATAAATAAATAAAAAGGCGCCACCCGCTGCTTTACTTACCCGGCAGCACTCCGGGTCTTTGGCGGCACTTTGGCGGCGGGACCTTCACTCACTCTGCAGGTCTTCGGTGGCATTTTGGCGGCGGATCCTTTGGTGCCGCCAAAGACCCGGAGCGCCGCTGGGTGAGTAAAAGCACCGCAGCAGGAGGCGCCTTTTTTTTGATCGCTCCCCCTGTTCCCTCCACCTGGCTACGCCACAGGTGGCAAGTCCCCACGGAGGAAGCTCTGGGTGCTGCTCTACCCCAGAGCAAGAACCTTCCCATGTAAGCTGGCCAACTAGGGTTCTGAGATAGGCCCTGTTGGTCAGACTGAGGACCAGAGCCCAAGAAGGGCTACAGGGACAGTGTAGGCAGCTCACCCTGAGGATTGAGTCACTGAAGACCTGGCGAGAGTTCCATCAGCCAGAGGGATGGGTGCCGCCCCGCTGAAAATAACTGAAGGACACAGACACACCCAACCAGAGGAGGTGCTTGCAAGAGATGGGTGTCAACCCTGTTACACCTTATTTGACTCAAAATGATGCCTTAGGCAGGGCCTGTGTGACTCAGAAATGAAAAGGTTTACAATTTTCTAAAATTTCCCAGACCCACTTGTCTGCTCTCTCTTCATAAATTCTCTCTCTCTCTCTCTCTTTCTCAATCTCACTAAGATTCAGTGCATTAGCGGAGTCTTCAACCTGTCCTTGACAATGAGTTATAACCTTCCAATCAGGAAAGAGTAGCAATAGCATTTGATTTACAGTTACAAATCTTGGTTACACCTTTTATTGATGGTACATTTATAAATAGCTAATAAACTGTTAAAAATAATTAAAGTAAGTTATGAACTTATTCCAGACATGACTAGTAAGTGTTAGAAATGGTTATAGCACACCAGTAGAAGGTGATTTTAAGCAAACTATCGACCTGTTGGACTTTATGAAAATCTATAATGATTGATTATTTATTTACCTCTTTACATAATATATACAAACATGTAAATATAATATTTAATATAAAGCATGGCTCAAAGTTACTAATTGCCTAGATAGCTACATTGTAATTGCAATTCTCTCTAGGTATTTCCTATAGGGTCTGCGCTAATCCATATTGAAATCAATAGGAAGATTCCAAATAACTTCAGTGGGCTTTTGCTCAGACCCACAGCAAATATTAAGAATACTGCAGATGTTGAGATACTCGTATATATTTAAGTCTAAACTGGAAGTTTATGGATGACCATTGTGAGTGACCAGTCAATCATCCAATTTGAAATTCAAATCTTAAGCACTGAATGTACACAGCACACTCATGATCAGTCCACACTGATATTTATGCATTCAAAGTTCCTATGTAGCATATGTGAATGGCTTGACACTATTTTGAATACATGTTTATGGGAGACATTACCTTGAAATTCCATGCACACACTTCTTAGACAGAGAAACACTTCTGTATGTTATCCATATCTGGTCCTCATTCTATGGGAAAACGTGTAATCTTTAATGGCTGCACAAATGCGCACACACAGATATATATACCTACAGAGTTACTCAGATTTGTGGCTGCAATTTGTGAGTCTGCATATCTGGTCAGGGAAGCAAAGCTAGATCATTAATCAAATATTTGTATACTTGAGATATTTACACCCTATAAATTGCAGATGTTTATTATGTATCACTGAGAAAATACAGGTGAAAATATAAAGTCATATATTGTAGTTTACTTGTGTTATTAAATTTACACTCTCAAATTTCATATTCTTCATGTGCTGACACCCTTTATGGATTGTGTGTATGTGTATTTATCTTTGTTTTGATGAGGGAGATAACCGTTATTCAGGAACAGATATTTCCAGCAAAGGTCAATGACAAAAACATACCTCAATTTCCACGTTTTTTCTGTAAACTGTACTTTATTAGTAATTTACATTTGTACAAAAACTCACATCTCAAAGGATCCCAAATCCTTCACATTATATGTACATATTACATCACTGAACTACAACTGTCCCTGAGGAAGAAATCAGCAGCCAGTCAGCAGTCAACATATTGTACAGATATGGAGGGAGGAAACAGTTTAGCTGAGCATGCTGAAAAAACTTTTATTGCAAACTGTGTTATGGGATCTATAATACTGATAAACTATACAGCAGGCCTCAAATGGCAATATCTCAGCCAGAAGACTCCTACACAGTAAACTACACTGGACTTTCTGTCTCAGAAGGACAATGGACTGAGTCAACTCTGATGGCATTTGAGCGTTTCAGGTAGTCTAGATACACCAAACCTGACGAGTAGCTCAGCACATCTTTTTGTCTGTGTGGCTTGGTTCATCACTTTGTACTAACGTTCTATAACCCATTTGAGGTTAAATTACACCTTCATTCACAGTCCATAAATTAGTCTAGTATTAACAATTCCTTCAGCAAAAGTTGAGCTGAAGGATTAACGCAGTTGGTGTATCCTATTTTTAAATGTAATATCTATTAGGGAAATTCCCTTGAAGTATTTCAGATCTATCTGTAGTGCTTCCAACCTAATTAGATTACATGTAATGGGTGGACTTTACTGTAATGGGGTGGAGTTGCTTCTTTTTATTTTCCTTTTCAGTGAAGGAATCTGAAGGTGGAATGTCATGGCCACCTCACCCCATTTACAAAGAAATGGGCTTTCTCCTCACCACACTGATGCAGGATAATATGTTGCTGTGAATGTGGGAATGAGCTTTTCAACCATTCCATTATTTTGTGCCAAGTTTTTAACATTTAGATCCCATCCACCTCCTCTCTCCCTGTTCATTAGCAACAGCTGTGATCCTACACAGTCCCCAGAAGAGTGACAGGCTCCTTGGAAACTAAACATTGCTCTGCACTTACTGCAAATGCTGCAAAGGAATGGCATACTACTTTTTCTTTTCCTCTCCTCTCCTGCTGACAGTAGTGGTGGAGTTAGATTTGTGCAAAGGTTAAAATAAGACAGCACAAACTCTAACAATTAGTCAGTTAAAATGGCAATTATTTGGTATTTGTGGTTAAAAATGTAGAGTAGCCAGATGGAATGGCAGCTATGCATTGTGCTATGATCCAGGGCAAGGAATTGAGAACGGAGAAGGACGTTGAAATGCTAAGATACTGTGCTACTAGATGAATTGGGCCAGGTCCTCCATTTAAATCAGTGAGTATCCAGGCTCATCTCGCAGCACAGCATCTCAAGGTCCCACTTGGATCCAGATTCCCTTCTTGCATGCCAGGGTAATATACTTAGATTTACACCATATGAGGAACCGGCTCGTGTGTGGTGAAGAGCTTGGTGTCAAGAGGGAAATGGCACCTTTCCCGTTGCTTTGTGTTACCATTAGCATCTGCACAGTTTGCTTTTCTGACAGCAGCAGAAGTGCAGATGATGGGATGTTCAGGTCTAGCCCAAGGTTTTTCAGGAACCGACTTTTCCTCTCTCCTTTCTGCCCATGAACTCCCCTGTATCACACTAGGCTACAAGAGAGTACCCAACCCCACAACATAAAAAGGAGAAGAATCTTCATGTAGTGGACAATAGGAACCTCAGACACCCTGAATACAGATGGCAGGAGGTCATATAGTCATGAATGCCCTCTAAAACTTCAGGGCCTGTCAAAGTTTGGGGCCATAGGTCCATATTAAAGATGCTCATTAAAGAAAAAAAGGAAAAATCTTTGTCAGCCTCTGCTACCAGCCAATTCAATTGCCAATATTTGGAGATATTGCCAATTCAATATTTTGTAGATGGTAAGCAGAATATCATTCCCCATCATTATTTCCATTTTTCTTTTCCCTGTGAAGGCTTCAATGGCTGCCACCCATTCTTTGTTGTGTTGTGCTCTATCCCTCCGCAGGGGCCAGAGTCTGTTCCCATTTAAGTCAATGGTAAAAATGACATCAGTGGGAGCAGGGTTAGGCCTCAGATTGATAGCAATTCAGGGAGATTTGAAAATGGCAAACTAAGAGTGAAATAATAACTAGACTCAAGCTTATTTATTTTATTTTTTAATTAAATTATTTACAAAACCTCCTAACCATCTGCTAAACCTCCAAGCATGTACTGAACCAATCATATTAGAATATCCTACCAGGCTGGATCGGTGCAGTGCAATGAACTTTTGTATTAATTATGAAAATAAGACTTCTTATTAAAAATAAAAAAATTCTTCATTAGATTTGGGGGTTGGCATAAAAACTTCTGTTCAAGAGACTATGGGGTCCAGAGGCTTGCAACTGCTTTTTTCCCCCCATGACTCTGCCTTATGTGAGCTAATGTCAAAGGCCTTGTAAAGCAAGATAAACTCAGGAAAAACCTCCAACTTCTCCAGCCTCACAAGAGCAGATTTGTGAAGCTCTAGTAGAGTCTTGATGCTCATCAGGGATTCAGTTGGCTGATTGCATCAGGAAAGAACGTCAAGCTCTTACAAACCTCTGTTTTCCCAAAATAACTGCCATATGTCAGTCCTGCCAACCATAAGCATGAAAAAATCATTAGATTTTTTTCCAAATACATTTTTGATGCTTTTTTATTTGCCTTCAAGTTTGAGCCCTTAGGGTTCGCACTTTCCAGTTTTTTCACAACCATAAAACTTAAAACAAAACAAAACAATACAAAGGAGCAGCTGAGTTCAGGTTAGAGTTCCTGCTTAGCCTTGTTTGTTGCTGATGAAAAAATTTAATGGGCCAGGTTTTTGGGGGGTTTTTTATTTGCTTTTTTTCACTTGGTAACAGTACTCCCCGGAAGCTGCACACATACACGGCTGCGTAGCAATCTTGTGACCACTATGCATATCACATGGCTGGGAGATTGGCCAGTACCTGGATTCAGCTCTGCTGGCTAGGCCCTCAACCTGCAGAATCCACGGTGCTCTTCTCAGTGCCAGGGACCAGAAAGAGGGAAAGACAGACAGGTAAGCCAGCGGGGATGGGTAACGGTTAGGTTAGGATAGGAAAGGAAGGGGCTCCCAGAAAGGGACTGTGGGGTGTTTCCCTCAAAGCCTGAAGTGAGGAGTATTTCTTTTGAAGGCTGACCTGCAACGGTCTGTTTTTCTGTGTCTCTGAGACAGCACTCCTACATACAGTCACATGACTCCAGGAGCTGAGGTTTTAAGAAAAACACCACGTTTTCTCAATTAGACTTGTGGTAAAATTGTGATAGTTAGTAACACTGGAAACTCAGGATCATTTCTTAATCCTCGGGCCAGTAACAGGTCAGTACCCTATGGAAGTGACAGTTTTGATCTCTGAAGTAGGGATGGTGGATGTTGTCCTTATTGTTTTTGTTTATATTGCACTGGGTTCTTTGCCACAGAACTGTATACTCCTATGCAGAGAAATGCAGCTGCTATTTTGCATCAACTCACCACATAACTGCATCTAGTTGTTGTAAGTTAATTGTTCTGGTTGATGAATTTGTAAGGATCACATGGTGCAAGATTTAAAGTGGACTATGAAAAAAAACAACAGGCTGATCACTTGGTTCTGGTCCAAAAAGAGAGGTCGGAGTGGGTCTGTCATTGGTGGGCAGTGATTCAACTGAACCTGAAGTAGTGCTTTCTAACTGGCACAGAAGCAATGCCAAATCCACTCATTTGTGTTTTTTCCCCTATAAGTTTCCTCGGTTTTCTAGGACATGTGTTACTCTCAATGCTGCAGTAATGCATATTTGATTTCCAAGGTCATGTACATTGAGAACAGGATTTATGTCTACGTCAGGCAGGAAATAAATCTCATGAGTTTATTTGGATTTTTTTTTTCTGGTTTTTGAACATATGGGTTTGTATTACTCCCATTTGCCAATGGTAGATCACCAGGTCAAACCCTGCTTCGGCACCCTTCTAGGCCCAGTCCAGGCTAGATACACAGCAGACTGACACCACACTTCCCAGCTGTCATGGAGGAGCCTCCGCCCCTTTGCTTGTGTTATCTAGTATTAAAAACACTTCTGCTCCCACAAACAAAGCAATATCATTATAAAGCTATTTAAACAAGCTGCCTCCACTCTAACATTTTGTTATGAAAAAGACCTAGTACTTATTTCAGATTGCATTAAGCCAAGCCCCAGGGTGGGAGAGTTTTTTATTCCCTCCCTCCCTCCCCCCAGACTGCCAGAACTCAATTCACAGAGACATCAGCTACATCATGAGCCTGCGTGCCAGCCATTCCACACAGAAGCATTTAAATAAATAAAAAATATATGCAAGGTGGGCTCAGAGCCAAAAGTGCTGACCCTCCTGCACCAGTAGGGAAGGTGGTTCAAGAGACAGCTTGTGCTGTGATGCTGCTACTAATTAAAAAAGCAGGCAGCAAGCTTTGCTTATTTGTCATTTGGTATTCTATCACAACAGCTCACAGTCTAGTGTTAAATGCATCTAAACTCTTCCTGCCTTATTTTTCTGAACCTATTTACAAATGCTTTCTAAACACAGAGGGAACCCTGCCTGCCTGCACATTAATTCATTTGTTATTTATGCACTTCTGATCTTTGTGACACTTTGTCCTTTGGCCTGACACCAAGTCATTTTTTATACATGTTCTGTGGAAAGGTGGCCCTTGCCCTGCAGTCAGCCTCACAAATCCCTGACACACACACATGCATTTTTTATTGTTCTCACATGTTGCTTAACAATCTGAATGATTACTGCTTTACAGCACAGCAGATGGGTTCCTGCGTAGCGGTGAAACAGATGAGATGCTCAAATCGATTGTTTTATCAACAATCAGTTGCAGATAAAAATCATTTTAATGAGAGAAATTAATGGTGTTTGCAAACATGATGTTAATTAAAGAACATTGCTTAGGCTTTTTTCCCTCCCTTTTTTTCCCCCTGCATACAATTTTTGTTACCCATGACATCTTTCATTATTGACTCATGCCCCAAAGAAAAGGCGATTAAAATCTGCTTTTGTTTGATGTAGCTTTTATTGAAGAAAGAAATAGATCTTTCTGAAGCTTCCTGGTGAGATGAAAGTCTAATTATCTCCACAAATGAAAGGAAAAGCTTTAATTAGGCCTGTGCTGAATCTGCGCACTGTGAATTTGTGCATTGTGATGGATGAAGCCTGCATCTCCTCAGTGGCTGTGGTTGAAATAATGAAGGAAGAGAAGAAGTAACCTGTCCCATGATTCAGCTGGCAGAACTGAGTTGGAGGTACACCTGTGTTGTGAGACAGTGCCCAGAGCAGCTGCCATAGGCCATGTTTCAGTGCAGTGCATTCGGCTGTTTTACAGCCGCCTCCTCCTGAGCTTTGATCTCTTTTCAGACAGCAGGGGTCCTAACAAATCAAGCTTTTCATGTTTCACTCAGTTTCACTCTCTTTTGCCTCACTATTCACACTCGAACTCCAAAGAGGATGGATAAAATATTGTCTGTTTCTGAAGCAATTAATGATCAGCAGCCGACATGACTGAAGTGGGTATTATGCCTTATGTGAGGTATTTTAAGGTTGACTGCAGGGCGAGTGTTGAGCAAGAATTGAGATTTTATTTATTTATTTTGCTGTTAAAATCCTAACCATTGAATTAATTTAACAGCCTTTTGAGTTTAACATTTAATTTGCAATGCACTCATTTTCTGCAGTGCTATAATGTCCACCCTGGGAGGAAAGGTGACATTCCTGGATAGTGTTATGCAGCTAATGGCCCCAGGAGAGAAAGCTAAATGATGAAAAATAATGCAGTATCCCAGATTTTCTACCATTTCTACTCTATTTTAACCATGTTCATGCAGCTTACTCTGTCTTCATGTAGTCCAGCTGATATCAGGAAGGTCAAATTGCTACTTATTCACATCACTTGCAGCTAACATATTCTTCTCAGTGAATCATAAAGCACCTTTGACATCAAGGGCAGTCAAGGAGATTACTTGCACACCTTTCTGGACAGGATAACAATAGAAATAGGAAACAGGGAATTGAAGACAAAGTTAGATCAGCATGAGCAAGCTGACCTTTTATTCTGTCTGTCACTGTATTGTATATTGGGTTCTCAAACTGGGGGTCGGGACCCCGCAAGGGGTCACGAGAATATTACATGAGGGGTTGCGAGCTGTCAGCCTCCACCTCAAACCCCACTTTGCCTCCAGCATTTATAATGGTGCTAAATATATAAAAAAAGTGTTTTTAATTCATAAGGGGGGGTCACACTCAGAGGCTTGCTATGTGAAAGGGGTCACCAGTACAAAACTTTGAGAACCACTGTATATTGTTTAAAGTGTCTTAGCTTAATTGCATGCCCTTCCCTAGAAGTGAGATGTTTTGCAGTCAGTTGAAAACATGCAGAAAGAGGAGAAAGTGGGATAAATGGGAATATTGTGTCCTGTGTTCATTTGTTTACTTAAGGAGGGAAGGCATCTGAAAAAAAACAATAATGCTGTTTCTCAAGCAAACACCCTGGAAAGTCTTTCTGTAAGTAGATGCACAGTGTCTAAAGCCTAAAATTGCTGAAAGTGAATGAAGTAGACTGAGTAATTCAACAAAGTGATAATATGGACTCTAATTTGTTCTGTGTGAAGCAAATCTCTGAATTAGAGCTTTCCTCATGAATGCAGCTTTATCCCTGGCTATTCCAAAAATTTCACAAGTTAACAAGTTATTTGGAAGCTGAGCTCTTAGTACATACAATTTGTAATTTGTTTAAGGAGCTGAAAACTAGCTGGCACTTACCTTACTATAAAATACACCAATTTCTCCTTTTTCATTTCCAGGTTTTTTGTTTGTAGACTTGTCTCCTTTGTTTATGTCTGTGTGAGTGTCTCCCTAGTGTTAGAACTGGATTTATAGAATTGAACTCAAAGAACCAGCTGTAAACAATATCCTAATCTTTAGACCAGAAGTGCCCATGTTCAGGCCTGTTGTCCTAGCATTACAGGGATGATGATGAGTGTCTAAAGGTCCCAGGGCTCAAAATAGGAGAAAAGAGCTGGGGAAATGCTACAACACTGCAGTGCAAGTATGAGGGCAGGACTGGCGGGCACAGCCAAGGGGAAAATGAGGAGGCAGTGGATTTCCTGTTACACTGCTGTGCAGAGATGAACCGTAAGCAGTAAAATAGGAGTGAGCACTGCAGAACACATCTGAATCAGACCCTCCAATTAACTGTTCTCTTTCCTTCTTTCAAGTTTGATTTCCTTTTAACCTTTTATTTTATTCTTTTGATCTCAGCCTCTTTTTCTTCTTGCTTGAGTGAAGAGTAGTGGCGTGATAGTTTTTGTTGAGGAGATGCTTTTATTATCTGCCCCTGTTTTCCAGCCCTTACAATGAGAGAGGAATTAAATATTGAAACATTTATCTGTGCCACCATCCAGGTGTTGAGGGGTTCCAATTAAATGGGACCAGATTCTGAACCATCCACTTTTTTGGTTTTACTGAACCAAAACCCAACCAACAACGTCTGCAAAATCAAAACCAAATGCCGTTTTTACGCATTTCTGCTTATTATACTGCTCTGAAAACAAGGATCCTTTGGGGACTGAAATTGTTCATGTCCAATAGTTTTTTGCACATGAGGAATGTGGTATTTTTTTCTTTTCTCTTTCGCCACTACACATTTAAAAAATGTTCCAATACTTAAGACTATATAGTCTTTTCTGCTCTTGTGGGCGAAGGGATCAAATCTTGGCTGGGGGTAGTTGGGATAGAGAAAGGAGGACGCAGCATCGTTCCTTCTTTTCCCAGCAGAAGCCTGTCCATGGAGGAACTACAGATTGCAGACAGTGCTGTGGAGAAGGGCACAGGCTGGAGTTAGGTTGAAGAGACAGATGTATTCCATACCCTGGGGTTAAACTTTAGAGGGTAAGTTGATGCTGATCTTGTCAGCATTAATGTACATCCTTCAGTGCTGTGGAAATCTCCCCTCTCTCATCCCTTGGAGGAAGTTTTGAAGGAAAGCAGCAGATGGCTCCTGCAAGTAGCTGGATATCAGTGCAGAATCACAGGGTCTTTACCCAGATGTTCCTGTACCATTGTGGATTTCCTTAGATCTGTCCAGATATTGGGGGATTCAACTGATTTTGTGGGCAGAATCTTTTGTTACTTCTGCAGGGGCATGTGTGGAGTTTGGGAATGCAATAATGTTCCATAGGAGGAAGAATGTATAGGAAATTGAAAGTACAAACTCAGAGTTTTTTTCGTTCCTACATGGGAATAGCCTAAATCAGGAATGATGTGGCCTTTTGTGATGTATGTGTATGTGTGCACATGCGCGCTTGCCTAGACCCTAAAAAACTTAATTTTAAAAATTCAGACTGGATGTAAACCATAGACTTGGTACTTAATGACATGTTTGAAGAAATCTCTGTAAGAAATAACAAAGATATAACTGAAAACCTCCAGGTTCTCAGTAAGGTGTGATTCTCCAGATTGTACATATGGTAAAATGTTAATTCCTTCCAAATAAGGAAGTGTCATTAAACTGAGTCTGTAATCCAGAACAAAGCAAACACCCCCGTCGTTATATTCTACTCTCAGTCTTTGGCCCATATTAAATTTTAGAATTATGGTATTTTCCAGACTACCCGCCAAATCAGCACTTAAGAGATTGTCTCTGTATCCTCCAAAGAGTTGAAAAGAATAATATTAAAATAAAAGGGAGCAATGGGAAACACTGCTACTCCTTAGTGAACATATGCCTTGTAGAGCGTTTTGAGCTTCAGATAAGTAGTCAGTTTTTAACCCCTCCCCCCATACTTTAGCTTTTTCCAACCATGTGTAGGTTCCCAAACCAGAACAAAATAGAATTCTTACTGAATTCTGAATAAAATCTTTCTCTGTACACACAACAGTGCTCAGATCTTTTGGGTTATTATAAAAATTCAGACATTATGCTGCAACTGGTGTTACTTTGCAGGAGATAAGCCCTTTTTTTGTTTGGCTTTTGTTCACAACTCTCATTATGGAAGCAAGGTCTGAATCCTAGAAAAGAGCTAAGGTGTGCTTTTGTGGGCATTGTGTTCGTTACTACAGAGGCATTGTATGTGACAATCATCACTTTTACTAGACATCTTGTTTTCATGAGTAGGTTTCACTACACTAAAAGTAGAGTGGAAAATCTGCTGACTTGGGTTCATATTATGTTCACCAATCCAACAGGTTTCATGCACCTGGGAAGTTTTGCTTGCAAAAATTAACAGAAGTCCAAGCTCTCCTCAGTTTTTTAGGATTTAACCCACAGTCTTAGGTGAATCCCTCTGAAATTCCCCTTTCTTTGATGACAAGCATCCTATTATCCAAAAATGGCCTCAGGACCCCCCATTAGCTTTGAAATTTTTTGGCAGTTGGTTTTCCTAGGATATGCAGGATCTGGTCACTTTCCTCATAATGTGTCTTTAATGTGGCAACTACCTGATAGCACATACCCTAATCTTTTGGGGCCAGAGGGAATTACCTGCTTCCACCATGATGGAACAGTAGTGATACAGGAAAGTGTCCTTTCCATCCTGCAATCATTGGTTACCTATATTAGAACCTGAGAGTTCCTCAGAATTCCTTAGGGTATTTCCCTAACTGCAGCTCAGTCTCCTGGTAGATAGAGAAATCCTGGATATCTCCAAGCTATCTGCTTTCTGAGCTCTGGGGTGTGTCTTAGACATAAGGCTCCTTCAGCCCCTAGCTGCAGCTGAGTTAGGATTCAGAAAATTGCTGAAAAGGGAGGATGGTATGTCTCTCCCCACCCACCAGCTTATGGCATTGTCAAATGGTAGGCTTTCCCCATGAAATAGTGTGGGGTTGGGAGCTTCATGTTCCCCCCCAAAAAACTCTGAACAGGAATAGGGGCAACAGATCTTCTAGATGACCTTTCATAAAGATAAAAAAATGAGTGTAGCTACCCACAACCTCTCGAGGATCTTTGCAGAAGTGTTAGGGTGTCAACAGTTTCACTCAACCATGGACAAGGGGCTGTTTTAGCTGAAGACAAGTGTTGCAGGCCTATCAGGCAGCCCACTCACTAAAAGATTTCAAAGGTCAAAAGGTATTGGACCAAAGGACTGCTCTGGGGATAGAATAAGAGGGGGAAAAGGGTTTATGAGTGTAACATCTTGAAGCTCACTTAGATTGAGATTGGAGTTCACAATGAAGCCCTGAAATAGGTGAGTTTTGTCTGGTCTTCTTTTGTTGGAAATATTTATCGTATCAACTACATCTCCATGTTAAGGTAGCATGCTTTAAAACTTTCTGAAATCTATAGGACATATATTTCAGCTCATTTTATGTGCAGCTTGTGGAGACATGCATGGCTTGTCATAGAATAAACAATTCATTTTAACAGTCCTATGTAGGTCTTTAGGCTCAGTAGTAAAGAACATGCTACGGTAAGAGTTTATTGCTAGCTAGCTGCTTCTGTAGGTTCTGTCTGAGGGATTATTTAAGTTCCAAACCTAAAAATACAGGCTATGAATAAATATTTAATTACAGTCATGATTTGATTGAAGGTTACATCTAAACACAAATTATCAAGTTTTATATATTACCTGATATAATTAGACACTCTCCAGCATTACCAGACTCAGAGCTGTTCTTTAGATCCTAGCAAGCCGGGATTGGGGGAGGCTTGACATATGTTTAGCAGCAATCATGTTGTTTTTGTGTTCATATATGCCTCCAAAAAAAGAAGCAAACAAAAGATAAAGCAATGTGGGAGTGGCAATCCTTATCTTTAAGGCAACTGTTGGATAGTTGACCTCCTTTAGCATTTAATTTCTCAAGCCTCTAGGAAGCTTAATTTTGAACATCAAAGAGATACCTGTGGAAGAAACTGTTCCAGACTGGTGAGTAAACAAATTAGAGTTAATAGGATCATTAGCGTTTGTGGTAAAATTTCAAACTGAGTATTCCTCACTAAGGAATGTAAAATGTCAATGTTTTTAAGTCTTTTAAAATATAATTAGACATGGAAATTTACTACAACTGCTAGATATCCAGTTGGCAAATTATATTTTACACACTCTAGTCAGGGCATTATATTATGACTCTTAAGGCCTTGTTCTGAATATGCTTCTGTTCCTATATGTTGCTTGCTAACAAATGAATAATAGAAACATGCACACAGTTGCTCAGTGAGCAACACACACTAAAAATCCTGAGTGCCTGCTATATAATAAGTGGATATCAGCTAATTGTCCTTTTAGCAATAGCTCTCTGTTTAACCTTTAGATACCTAAGTAAGCATACTGTAGGGAACAATCCTGCATTATCTGAGAGATGAACTATGGTAGGTGACCTACTATGTGTCTTCCTTCTCTAGATTCTATAGCTATATTATGAGTATATTTGCAGGCAGAATTCTAAGGTGAAAGATGCTGAGTAAATTCAGTCCCCATTTACCATCTGTCCCCCCTCCCCCCCGCCACAGCCCTGCACCAGCCCAAGGACTCTCCTTTCCTTTCTCCACCAAACACCCATCCTTCTTTCAAAAAGATGCACTGAAGCACTCCAAGCACTGAAGGCAGGCCCCACTCCCCGCAGACCGCTAACCCACCTAAACTTCTATACCTTTTCACCATAAAACAGCTTCTTAGCTTCATGGTAGACTGTCTTCCCTTACATACCCTACACCTGCTATTCCAATGAGATGCCCACTCTGTTGCTTCCCTATGGGTGGCAAAGGGAAAGTCCATGGAGTCGGAGGAGGCAAGGCATGGACAGTTTAAAGCTGGGGTATATCAAGATTTGCTCCATCTAAGTGTCCTCCACTCCTACCAGCTCAAGATTCTTTCTCTCGTCTCTGCAAGCACAAATGACAGCACCCCACAGTGGTTTCCTTTTTACCCAGGAAACTGGCCAGTGCTGAATGTGTACAATACCTCAGGATTTGCCAGCATCCAAAGAGTTAAACAGATAAAGGATCATTTATGAAGCCACAATGTGACATCAGATCAGTACAAGTGTTTGCAGTGTATTAAATGACAGGCTAATGGGAAACACACACACATTTAACACAGAAAAAAATAAAATATTTGCTAGAAATGCCAAAAGAGAATCTCAGCAGATATTCAGACTAGAAAACTGCAGATGGGCAAGTACATCCAGTGGTAAACCACTTCCTGACTGTGAAAACTTATTGTACCAGCAGGGCTTAGGGAGTGAGTACTACAGTGAATTCCACTGAAAGAAAAGAGTGAGATTTTAAATAATTGATCTTTTAGCTCTAACTGTGGTTACAAGCATTGGATTCTTAAGTCATTAGTCTGAAGTCCGAATGAAGATTGTTTATATTGTGAGAGGAGTTAATATTTTTGATTGTCAGGAAAAAAAAATTGTTGCTTATTTGGCTTCCATAAATTGTTAGTATTGGAATGCTACATCCTTCACAGTGAAGTAGGTTTTCTTCTCTCTTTGAAACTTCTATAGTCTCTCAATAATATAAGAATTCTTTTTGTTTCAGTTGCTGTTATAGCAATAATAAGAAAAACCAATCTCTCTAGTTAGCGCTTTTTAAATAATGTGAGTCATGCATTAATGATGCTTTGCAAGTTTCCTTATCCATTAGAAGGAATTATTGTGCATTAGACAGGTGAGATCTGAGTTTTTGTCAGAGTAGCTCTAATTTCTCTTTGCTAGCAAAAGATAGCAAACTGATAACAGTAATACTTCACATTTGCAGTCTTTAGTTGCTTTGATTAGAGGATCTCAGATTTACAAATGATAGTTTTTAAATAATAGTAATAGCAGTAGTTGTACTTTACCGTTCTATGGTGCCTTTGATGGATCACAACAGATTTTACAAACATTAATTCTCACTGTACCCTCAGGAGTTACATAAGTGTTATTGGACCTATTTTGCTGATGAAGAAATGAAGGCACAGAGCAATCAATTCAAGGTCACACAAGAAGTTTGCAATAAAGTTGGGAATATCAAGATCTCCTGACACTCAATCCTCCATTACCTTAACTAAAGACCATCCAAGCTTCCAGTACTGATCACGGTATTCTTATGAGGTAGAAAACCACTAATAACCCATTTTACTGCTAAGAAAACTAAGGTATGGAGAGGTTACCTAAGTTTTCCAAAGAGGGACAATAAGAGTCAAGAACAAGACCAAGCTATCTTTACTCTTTCAGTATATTTCTTCTTTGGCTGGACCCTTGACTGTGAAGTATTCTTTAGGAAAATTATTGACCCACCTTCTTTTAGGATTTCTAATAGTAATGTCGCCATTCCACCTGTAAGTAGTGGCACTATACTTCAAGTAGTAAAAAACATGAATAGCATGACAAGTGTAATCCTGTTTACTAGAATAGGGTCAATAGTGATGAAAAAACTATTGTGGGGTCAATAGTGCTATAAACTATTCCTTAACTTCTAAATAAGAAATTTGCTTCAACGGTCTTCATACCCTTTTTTATCCACTTGTCCAAAACATTAGTGCAAGAAATGTTTTGTTCATGCAAATGTTCACAGAAAGCAAATTTCAAGCCTGAAGCTGAGATTTATTTGATTGTGAAACAAAATTTGTTTGGGGCAGAAGTAAAAACACTTTATAAAAGATTAGGGTGGAATAGAAAAATACCATCTTATTTACAGGAACCAATCCCACAGCTCCAGGACTGAGGAATAAATATTGACTGTATTGACTGTAATGACTGTAATTTGCTCATGCAAAACATTTGTCAAACAGTAGTATGGAAACTTGCAAAAGTTAGTCTTTTGTGGACTAGGGCTAAATTTGCAGAACAAATTGTTGACTGCAAATTGTTAATTTAGCTGCCTGTTCAGATTAAAATTAATTTCAGCTGCAGAATATATGTGGCATATGTGGTGAAGGTGGTCTGGATAATTGGGAAGGCAAAATCCACACCCTTCAAGCTAGGGATAGGGTGCAGATGATAGCACTGTTCCATCCTCCCAGCATGTGGATTAGAATAGCAGTCACAGCCTCTCTGGACTCATCGTGAGGTGTTTAGGGCTGCTGGATTTATACAATCAGAGATGTTGTATAGAAAAAATTTAGTATTTAATAGATATGAAACCAATAGGATTCTATGGAAATTATTGTAAAAACACAAATTACATAGAGAATGAGATCGTCTAGAATTCCATAGCGAGGATAGAATTCTGTAATTCTATAGGTGATTTAAACAAAACTATGAAAAGTGTATAATTTTCTATAGCATTTTTTAGGCTTTTCCATAAGGTCTCCCATGGCCTACTCCCTGGCTCACCTCCATTGTCACTGTCCATACTGGACTACGTGGAGCCAGTCTGGAAACCCTTTCCACAATGTGCACAGGATGCCACTCTACCAGTGTCTTGTCCGCCTGGGCACTCCCACCACTAGATTTAAGCTGTGCTGAAGACCTCATTGATCTTCTGCACCCAGGAGAATGCCATCCTTAGGTAATAATGAGACAAGTGCAGCAAATATTGAGACCAGTTTACCAGAGTTCGTACAGTTGCAGCCAGTAGATGGCTCCTTATGGCTCACTTGGTGGAGATGCAGCTTTTAGATATATCCCAATTCAAGTCCGTCTCTCCTCTCATAATAAATAGGGTACATGAAAGCACACACTCAAATGCAGGCATAGACACACACATGCTCTAAATGCAGTATTCAGAGTGGAGTACTGTGGTAGGAGTGATAATTGTTTTTTTTTCTTAGTGTCTTGCTACCAGTTGGCAGAGACAAAGTTTTCCCACAACACTCTTAAAAATACACCTATTATTCAGTGACTTTATGCACTTGCCATCCTTGGGGAGGATCACTAAGTGAAACAACTTATACCCCAGAATTTACCTGTTGTAAACAGTCTCAAGATTTGATATGGTACTTAATACTGTGTCTCTGCTAATGCTGCTGCAAAACATGCACAGTAACAACCTTCAAAAAATGACATTGTGCTGTACTGGCAAAACAGAAATTGCTGATGCACTTCCTTCCATGGATTTATAGCCTGGTTTTTGGAATGTTTCTGCCCATGAAAAACTAAAGTCACAACTGCACCTTCAGAGCTGCCAGGGATAGGGCAAATCTGAAGGAAGGGTAGGATTAAGCAGATAACATTAAAGTATATGTTAAAAAGCAGCTATAAAAAAATTGTGCATGTTGAATTGCAGACAAATGGGTATCCAGCTGAAACTGAATTCACTCCTTGAAAGCTACAGTGATAAAGGCTAAAGGAAAAAGAAGCACAGATAGAAAGTAACATTCACAGGCAGCTTTTCCAAGGCAAAATTAATGAAAATTATTGTGTAATGCTAATAGATTTCCTCTTGCTTTCTCATGTTGACAATTTGGTGCACACTAAAGGTTAACTTTACATTGAACTCATGCCACTGCATTTGGAACATCAAAATTGCCTGCAACCCAGGAAGTTTTCTAGCATTTGCAATTTTTACTTGAATGAGACTTGCGGTGTAAATTAAAAATATAACATCAATCATCATTAATTATCTGTTCAACTGATGTCTGCACTTTTTTACACTTTAATCTTCATTAGCATGTATGAAAGAAAATATCCCAAAGGATGTGCTGCATGTGTTCCTGTGTTTTACTCATGTCTCTCTGGAGTTCTTAACAGCTCAGAAAAATAGGCTTCTTCAATGGGAAGCATATGCCACCAGGGCCTTTTATCTGAATGCTTCAGATTAAATCAAAAGGCACAATCTGAGCCGCCATGGGCCAGAGAGATTCATCTCTTTAAATCTGTGACCCTGGTGATACATTGCTCGAGCGCCTTCTATGGCACTCGAGCAGTGTCCTGTAGGACTTACTGTGAATTATATTCATGTATATTTGTTGAACTGCACCAGCTTTCTTATTCCAGATGGTTTGGGGTTTGGTTTGTTTTTTGTTATTCTTTATAGGAAAACCATGACAGCATGTCAATTTTCTACTTTGAACAGAAATACCTCTTAAAAATATCATGTGTTAGCAGTTTTTAGTGTTTAATACAAATGTGGTTTGGATAATATATAACAAGTACTTTATTATGTGTAACAGTTGTTTGCAATCATATTGCTTATTAGAGTTTGAAATTCTTGATTCAAAGGGGGAAATATGTAGGATGGGTCTCTAACAAAAGCTGAAAAAAGCTGCATGGAATCCCCCCCTTCCCAACTAAAAATTATCAGCAGTCTTAACAGCCCTCCTACCTACAAACCTCAATATTGATAATCTACATTCAAAGCCAGACTTTGACAGCTGTCTAGAATATCTTTACATGAAGTAGATATAATAATATCCTCTTCAAGACTCAGTTACATTAGTTAGAATTACAGGAAATAGAGATGAAAAAGATATACAGTATTAGGTCCTCCAGCCCACATCCCTGCCTATTGTTCCATACATGTTTATATGCATTCAGAATGAAGTTATTGTAGATGTAATGAATAAGCTGCACTCAGATTCAGTCTATAATTACTTTTTAATGCACAGGATGAGTCTCGTTCTCGTTGTTGTCCTATCTTGGCATTGATTGTGATTAGGTGTCAATATAGGTCCTGTGAAATTTGCAATGATGCACATAAAAGATGGACACTTCCAGGTCACAGACACAGGCAAAATATCTTATTCTGTCTCTTATGCTAAAGTCTATGGCTATAACTATAGCTATATAACTATATAACACAGGCGGATAAAATTACCTTACACATATTAGTTGACTAATCTAACAGGAACCCTTTGTATCCCCAAAGGCACCATCAAAGCATCTGATGTCATTATCAGAAGTGTAAAGGAATGGCATTTTCAAACCACAGAGCTTGTGTTAACACACCAGTAAAAATCTGGAGAAATTGAATCCAGTTTTGGAAGAAGTGCATCTTTACTAACACAACACTTGGGTCTTAGATCATGGTACAGCTGCAGCTGCAGCTTTTCAGCACTAAATCTCTGTGTCAAGATGAAGACTGAAACACAATTAAAGGGGCGGTGTGGAGAACAAGAATAAAAAAAAAAAGGGGGAAATGCAGGCACTGACAATAGCATAAACATTCAATAGCAGCACAAATCTCATTAAGTGAAACTCAATAAGTTGTTGTCTTAGTTACAATAGTGACTCTAAAGTCACCTGGGCTACATGTGAAGGATTCACCTGCAACATTCTCTTTATATTCTCCACCCTCCCCACCCTTGAATTGTTGTAATGGCAATTCTCCCCATGCATCCCCTCTCTACACCCCCATCCATATACATTGTTTACTGTTCAATATAAAGGTGACTTTCAATGTTTAGTCCTAACACAAACCGTGGGTTATAGAAGACAATGTTCCTCTATGTTGAATTACAAATCTTCACACAGACTGACTGTATGCCAAACTGCAAAGTAATTTAAACCCTCAAAAGTGTAAGCTTCTTTTGTTTGAGTAATGCACTTAGAACCACACAGCAGAGGAATAGCTGTTGGAGGTATAAACAGTAGAAAATAGGGTCTCATACAGTTGTAGAGACCTTTTTTATTCAACAACAAAGAAAATTATTAAAAATCTTTGCTTTGAAAGGAAGATCTGTCAGTTTTCTCTTACACCTCTATATCTCACACCCCCATACACAACCAAGATTATACCAGGTTTAGTCATGTAAGAACACTTCATATAGTCCACAGAAAGCATGAATTTATTGTATACCTTCAGTATGCCTCCACAGACCGTAAGCTGTTTATCATAAAACAATCAACTTGAATTAGTTTGAAATATTAAATTTAAAAAAAATTGTTCTGGAAGTCTAGATCTAGGATGTAAAGCTTTTCAGCTCTGCAGTACAGGAGGTCACCGGTTTGAATCTGACCCAGTTAGATGTGACCAAGGGGTATTCCTTTCTGCTGACTAAGTGGCTTATAGTATATGAAATGATCTGGTGTCCTCAGTGTTATTCCCAGTCTATATCACAAAAACACCACCAGAATTAGAAGTAAGTAGCCCCCTTTGCTGGATATCCCAGCAAGAGATGTCGAGGACTTGAATAATTGGCCTATGAATACAGGACTGCTCTACCTATGTAGGTGATCACTTCAGGAGAAGGCTGTGGTGCACTGGTGGAATATTGTGGGCTAGTTTGCATTGCCTCTGCCCATGCTGTAGAGAAGGTGACATCCATCTCAAAAGCTGTCAGTCTCTCATTTTTAATGAGCATTAAATTCACTTTAAAAAAAGTCAGAAAGTTGCCTTATCTGCTTTTCTCATTTTGATTGATTATCTGTGGTTCCATAGCATCTTACATGATCACAGCAATGTTCTTTGGTGATAAAATCATCAAAGAGCATTACTCTGTTGGGGTAGTACATGAGGGGTATTAATAATGGAACAGAACAGGGGGCCGTTAAATATATTTTTTTGTTTTTCTGTGCTGGGAGGCTGGTTTACGAGGTAGGGGGTATGCTATTTTTTTAAGCAAGAATTTTAAAAAGCACTCCTTTAAGCCAATCCATCTGTTTTGATTTGGAGCCCTGCAGACCTGGCAAACCTTGAAGGTTTAACAGTGTTCATCCTGGCTCTCCAAGCAGTGGCTATCTCCGTGGCTCACACAGCTCTAATTTAGAGCTAAATGGTTGAATTCCCAACATCAGATGTTTAGAAGAAATTTGAATTTGTCAATTAGAATCCAAACGGTAACCAATTGTTCAGTGCACAATGTTTTGCAAAGTGTGTTTTTAATGTAGCACATCAGATATAAAACCTTATATCTCTTAATTAAAGATTGGTCTAGAGAAGAGGAGAAAGCAGGAAGCACAGTGTTCAAATGTGTGCCCCTGACTCGTAACAGGGTTGAAAAGCAACTGACTGTGTATAGATAATTACCATGACTCAGTTTGGCAGACCCCTATTGTTTATCAAAGTTGCAATCTGCCTCTTGAGCTCTTCAAACATTGAGCTTCAACATTCATGTTAAGAAAATCTTGTGTAGCCAGCTGCTTTGTTAAATCTCATTGCCTATTTATTCAAATGTATACATTTTCTTGTGTCTGCATCACCGTTCTGTTTTTGTGATGAAGAACAGGGTAGATCCCTAAAAAATGCTTCTAACTTTCCACAATTTTTTTTTTCACCAATACTGTCTGCCACTTAAATACTCCAAGAATGTTGCTACTCCAAACTGTAATTGTTCTCTGATGCTAGGTAAGTTCTGATCTCACATTTATATCTGTATAAATCAGGAGTAAGTACAGTGAATTCAAGAGAGTCTGCTTCTTATTTACACTACAGCCCCTTTTCACCACTCTTGCAATGTAAAGGGGCCTTAAAATGGGTGCAGATTTAATTGACTCTGAGGCTTTAGTGTAAAAGAGAATCAGACCCACTAGAGTTCAACAGTGCAAGTGAGATCAAAATCAGACCCACTGTACTGAATAGTGCTTTGATCAAATAATTGAGGACATTGGCATGGTAGTGAGCTCTTGGAGATACTTGGCAGGACTTTTTCTGCTGTGGAAAGAGGATCCAGGATTGAAGCTGGAGCAGCAGATGCTGGATGAGTGAGTTATGATGTTTATGCTTATATACCATCTTGTGGGTGGTTGAATGGAGTGGTACTACAGTTACAGAGTAGTTTGCCATTCATGTGGTAATAGTAGCTTTTTTGGAGAGAAGGGAGGTTAAATCCAGTAAAGATGTGTGTAGAAAGTTTGGATGGATGCACAGTATGTAGGCCTTGGATTTTTTTTCCCCCCCCTCAGCTAGGATTGGTTACAATTTAACACTTTTATTTATTATGATTATTGATAAAGGACTTCTGATGTTGTTTTAAACTACATTACTGTTTTTAGGAATGAAAGGGTCTCATTTGCCACAATTTTGCATCTTGTGTATTCATTTTGCCCTCCACAAGGTAGATGTAAAAGGCCTCCAATTTGTATTTGGTAATTGTTACACGCCCACTTTGCATTTGGTTTACACAAATGACTACACAAAGCGCAAGGCAGTGGAGAATCTGTCCTTAATAGCCCATCTGACAGTTGTCACCATGATGCAGAAGTATTTGTTGATGTGTTGAGTAAGTGAACAATTATAATCTCAGCCTGTAGTTAGTCTTCATGTCTTTGATTGTAGTGTTGTAAATTATGGGTCCAAATCTTCATCTTCCCATAAGTAGCTCTGCTGAATAAGGGTGTGGGTCATAGCACTCTAAATCTATTCTTACAGATGGAAATGTGCACACACACAGTTACACATAGTTCATTCTTATGATTGAAATCACATTACATTGAATTTTTATTTTTAAAAACTTGTGAATTTTACATACAGTATGAAAGTGATGCTAAATAATAAATCATAGACCCTTACTCCACCAATCAAGAGGCAGGGATGCACTGCATGAGAAACCTTCTAATTTAGTACAGAGCAGTCTCTTGTGCATAACTGCCTTCCTTGGATCAAACTGCACTTTTTAACCTCAAACACGAAGAAAAACTAGTGTGTCTTGGTAAAAAAAGGACAGCTAGAACATCCTTTAAAAAAAAATGGAAATGACTTGATACAAAACTCAAAGAAAACAAAAAGGATTAAGCATTTTTGAGTTACTGTTTAATCCTGCAGGTAAACCATGAAAGCTCAAAAGTGTGCAAACCATTTTACACTAGGAGAGAGTACAGAAAAGTGAATAATCAATTTTAAAAGCCCAGACCCCAAAATGAGGGCGGGGAGGGGAAAGCGGGGGGAGTAATTTTCTCAAGACTGCGGACCTGTCTGTGGAAAGGGCTGAACTTGATACTACTTGTTAAACAGAAACATTTTCTGAGGCGGTATGTTCATTCCATCTCTCTAATCCTCACCGACATGGATGTGAAATTTATCCATAATGATATATTGAAAAATTTCTCAATCTTCCTTTTTTTAGTAAATGTAAATTGTAACTGGCAGTGCTGCAGGATGATTCAGGGCAACACACATGCCAGCGTTATGGGAATTTTTTTTAAATCCAATTTTTTAATTTCATTGAAGATTGACAGGACAAACTATTTTATCTTTACCAGGCTTACTGTGGCTCGAAATCTTTGAAAATGAAGCCCAAAATAGTATTTGATTGTTGTCAAGGTGCTCAAATACCAAGGTGATGGGTGCAGTTTAAGAACCTATATAGAGGGTGATGTAAAGAAACAGTTGCACTTTGTTAAAACTAGCATTTTATAACTTTTGTTTATCCTAGTTCAGTGTGACAAGGATGAGAACAGTAGGTTTGGATAATATTCATCTTCCCTCTAGGGCAAAAAAATGGGGAAAATGACATTTGTCTTACCTTAAAGTTAAAAAAGCAAAGCAACTAAATTCTGTTTGTACAGTACTTCTGAACGGAGAACCTGACAAGAGACAGAATTCCTCATTTCCTGATGGCAAGCTGAAATAAAGGTCACACCCAAAGACTATAAAATATTGGAATCCAACAAAAAGGATTCAAAAGCTAACTTTCACAGGGCTCGTACTACTGTAATTTAAAGAATTGCATTCATCTGCTCTTTCTAGTACATTAAGTGTTGTTCTCTTTAATAGTTCACTAACCTTAGCAAGTTGAAAAAACACTGTGTACAATTGTTTTTTTTAATGTGTGCAGTGGAGTAGGAAAGAAACAACAATTACATTTTTTTTTAAAGCAGCATCCTAAATATCAGGCTAAGGCGTATTAAACTATTATTTCTTTCTGGGTGCTCAGAGAAACATACTTCTTAAATGCAGGACAGCTAGACGACTAAGTAGCCCTACACATATTAGGTAATAAATAAGATGAATGAATAATTGAAATCTTGTATAATGTGGGCACCGATAGATTAATTTTTACTAGGGAACTTATTTCCAGTAATGATCCTGAGAAGTGATCTCTCATCAGCATGCTGCCACAGTGAAGAAGAGGCTGCTGTTGCTTAAAGCTGTACTAACCAAGTAGTGTTCTCACTTGGTCTACTTATTTGTATTTCTTTTCTTAATTCAAATCATATTCAGCTGAGCTAGACAAGCAAGCACCGAACCTTGGATGGGATCCTTGAAAATACTTTTTTTCCAGACTCAGCTACCATGCAAACATCTTCCTAACCTAAGGTGACCAGATGTCCAGATTTTATAGGTTTCAGAGTAGCAGCCGTGTTAGTCTATATCCGCAAAAAGAACAGGAGTACTTGTGGCACCTTAGAGACTAACAAATTTATTAGAGCATATGCTTTCGTGGACTACAGCCCACTTCTTCGGATGCATATGCATATCTGAAGAAGTGGGCTGTAGTCCACGAAAGCTTATGCTCTAATAAATTTGTTAGTCTCTAAGGTGCCACAAGTACTCCTGTTTTTTTTTTCCAGATTTTATAGGGACAGTCCCGATTTTTGGGCCTTTTTCTTATATAGGGTCCTATTACCTTCCATCCCCCCCCCGTCCCAATTTTTCACAAATGCTATCTGGTCACCCTATCCTAACTCAAGCAACAGCGAATGGATTTTAAGGGAACAGTCAAATCACTAAATAGAAATAAGATGTTGTTTCTTCCTTTTTGTGTAGTTTAAAAAAAAGGAATGAATGAAATTCTCAGTACAGGCATAACCGTAAAAGGGAAATTGATCTGCAATATCTATTGATTCAAAGAAAAACATGTCTTCAAATATAATAATCTTTGGAATAATTCAGCTACGGTACCTTTTCTGAGAATATGAACGCTCTTTAATATGAAGAGGCTTGTGAATTGCTGATAAGTGTTTTATTCCTAAATTTAGGAGATGGCTCTAGTTCACACTGTAACCTGCTTAGGCTCTGCTCCTGCATATTTGTGGGATGATGTACTCCAGCAAGTTCCCTTGACCTCAAAGGTTATGGTTTTCCCTGTAAACAAAAATCATTCTAGTTTCACAACTCTTCCACAACTGTGGACCCCTGTATGTGTATAGAATTGCATGAGAATAGAGATTTGTGCTAGCACATCCCAGTGCATGATCATGGCCTTTGTTAATATCTTTTAAAATATTTTATTTGTTTACAGGACAAAAATAACCAGGCTTTTTCCTGCAATTTATATATGTTAAACAGGTGGCCATTAGGCAGCTACAGAAGTATTTTATGTCTTGCAAAGCATAGAATATAGCGCACACACAGCCCTGTGATTACAAAGGCCCGTTGTTAAACCGAAAATCCACCAGTGATGACTAATGGCTGATAGCCTGCCAATAACTATATCTGGTGTGAAAAGATATGGAGTGTTTAACTACAGCAAAACAACTAATTAGAACACATGAAATTGTGGAAGGAGGTGGAGGTGTCACCTTTAGCAGATTGATAGTGGAATCAATAAGATGAAATAGAGGCCTCATGCTGACTATTTTTGATCTGCATTACAGAGGGCCCCATAAAATCTTACACTGCTTTACCGTCATGCTCACTACAGATTGGCTATCCAGTTCTGATAAAATTCGAACTTCCCCTCTCATCCCCCCACTGCCCCCCTCCCCCCCAATCTTTGACAGGTCCTTGAGGTCAACCTAAGCCAAACTTTTCTGCAGATTTGAAAATGTTTGGCTATTTTAAAAAATTATTTAAAACTTCAAATGTTATAGAGCTTTTTAATGTTGGTTAGTAGGTTGCAAAATCTCACTTCCACCATTAGCATCAAATACGCGAATATCGTCAACATCATCTTTGTGTTCAGAGTCTTAGGATATTTCCCCCACAGAAGGATTATAAACAGGATATTAACATCATCAGTCATGTAGTTTATCTACTGCAAAATGCACATTCATTTGTTAATTAAGTTTAGTCTCAGGCCAATTCCCTTGGTACAAGTGTCCACATCACTAAAACATCCAGAGCTGGCACTAATCGGCTTCTTCATTGGTGGACTCTAAAAATAGGCCAAGGACTGAAGTATTCTCTCGCCTTTAGAAGTGATCCCTTAAGAGCAGGATTGAGGCATGTTGGTAGAACTGCATGGGGAATTGCTGCTGCAGGTATCATAACTGTTCAGTGGATTATTGGAGACCTTGATTTTCTATGGCTATTGGTGGAGCTGGTTCTATTCCAGGTTCTGCCACAAGTGACTGTGTAGAACTGCTTTCAGGTCCATTATGTAACAACTTCCAAGGAACTATGACTTTATGTCCTCATCACCTGCCCCTCCTGATATGATGGGAGATCTTGAGCACATCTATCTGCAGTGCACTGGATTACAGTTTCACTTCCATCTCTCCCAGAACTATTTATTAAGGTTCTGAATACGCTTCTCCCCACATCTGTTCTGATGTGCACTCCCTGCACATGGCCCCACAAAGTCCTGAGACCTCATCAACTTATTTAAGGAGAAGGAGGCTGAGTGGGGAGGGGTTCTCTAAAACTGTGGTGACTTTTACCATCCACTGACTCCTTGAACTCTTTCTTAGAGAAGTGGGTGCAGCATGGCATTCTCTGCTTGGCATCCACAGCTGGATTCCTCTTTTGGATCCAATAACCTATAACCACCTTCCTATTTTCATATTTTGTCCCTCCCATATTAAATTCTGGATTCTGTGTCCTTTCTCTAATCTGAGGGGGCAGACCTTCAATTGTTTTGGTGGGCTGTGCCCACCATCCCAGGATTGAAATAGACTTGTACAGTTGAGGAATGTTAAATTCACACCAAAAAAAATTAATAAAGAAAATAATTAGGTACATAAATCAAGGGGAAAATGTGTCACCAGGGCATCACAGGTAACATAAGATGTCCTCTGTCTAGTCCTGCCTTCCTTAATCAGAATGCTGCTGTCCTTCTGCATAGCTGCAATTTTAACCACGCCAACAGTGTACAGTTATTTAGCTTGCAAAAGCTGCAGTACCTTTTACAGTACTAAAGGTTTAGAAAGCACACCCAAACAGTTTGTGTAGTGCAAAGGTTACAGTGAAGAGTTAGGAATTAGAGAAAGGGGTTGAAATTTGGTTGGAGCCATTGAGACTCTGGTGTAGCTAGGGGATGCAGAAAGCAAAATCCTATATCACCATAATCCATGGCATTATGCACAGACAAATGTTAAGTAAAAACATAAGAGCTGCCACATCGGGTCAGACCAATGATCTATTTAGTTTAGTATCCTGTCTCTGACATTGGCCACTACCAGAGCTTCAGAGTCATTGTACAGAACAAGACAATTTTGGAGAGATCCACTCCATCTTTCCCTTCTTGGAGTCAGAGGCTTAGGGCCACCCCGAGCATGGGGTTACATCCCTGACCATCTTGGCTAATAGCCATTGTAAAGTAATAGCCAGGTAAACTAGCTATGCCCTTACACTGAAAGAACATTTTTGCCTTTGGAGTAAGTAACCATGTTCTTGGGGTGCAGGTGAGGAACAGTGAATGTCTTTAAAAAAAAAGGTGGGGGGGATATCATAAAAACTTGAATTTAATCAGGAACTATGGAGTATGCAGTATTCTCTACTACAAAAGAAAGATTGAAATAATGTATGGAAATCTCTACAATAATAAATCAAAATATACCAAATTACTGTTCTTAACTGCATTTAATTATTCTTTGTAGAGTTAACATCAATACTCTTAAAGTAAGGTTAATAGAAATTATCAAAAAGTGACAGATAAAAGCTAAACACACTTTACTATTTCAGACATGATTTGAAATAGATTTTGAAATGAAAGATCTGAAATTACCAACAGCAAGTAAAAGAGAACAAGAAACGCAAATCTTATTTTCACTATGTGTGGGTCCTTTTTTCCCCAACTATCCAAGCTCACTTTAAATTATTCTTCCATTAGCTCACAGCGTTGCCTGCTTCCGACCCTTGCTGAGCTCACTTCAAGAGCTGCACCCAGCATGTGTCCTGTAGCTCAGAACAGGAAGCACTTTGGTACTCTGAATCATGTGGAGAAATGCGAGGTGGGAGGGAGGGAAAAAAAACTGATGCATAGGATACAGATCACTTTCCTGTATTACACTCAACATGGAAATGAAGCACTTTGCTCACCATTATACAGGGTGGACCTGGTTCATGAGAATATTCCTTTCATGCTTGGTTACTTGTTCTGTGATATTTGTTTCATTCTCATGAGTTAAGAAAATTGTCTTGTTTTTGTAGGCATGTTGTGATGTTGGTAGGATTAGTTAAGGCAGTGGTTCCCAGTCTCCCCCCCTCCCTTGGGATAGACTAGCAAATAAGTGCCCCTCTGCCTCATTTCACACCTGTGCCTCACTCCAGCTACACCATCATCTCTAGCATCAGCCCTAAAGCCACATCTCCAGTTTTCCATGCGCTTGGCCGAGTAGCCATGTCTGGTACATGTCTGTTGTACAACAATCTGATCAGATGTTTCCTCTGTTGTCTGTCTTATGCTGGTGTTTAACATGTGTCTGATTGGGTCTCTCATAAAGTTAATGAGTAGTTTTTAGATTGCAGTCAGAGTCACAAGGAGAAGATTAGGGAAAGTACTCCACAAAGCTCTATGTGCTGCTGCTCTTGCTCAGCACACTCTTGTGCATCTATAGACAAGTGTAAGTTGGAGACTGACATGGATGTGGAGAGGACAGAGCAGGTGGGTGAGTGGACAGGTTATGGACAACATACGTACGGCAGTCTAGTGAGTCTATCCCCACCAATCCTTGCTTAGTCAAAGCTGCTGTTGTTACTGATCCATTAATATATATGATGTCATTCCTGTGATTTTAACACACTGGTGCACAGTACAATATGGAAATGCACTGGATGGGCATGGAGGCTGATTATTCCATCACCCTTAGAAGTGGCCCATCCAGGAGGACTTTGGCACATCAGTGAATGGGCAATGTGGAGGTGTTTGCACTGCTGTCACCCAGGCTGTCTCTTCCTAGACTAAAAAGAGGACCTACATTTCTGGGACTGTCACCTTTCACAAACAATAAATTCACCTTAAAATTTAAAATATGTATCCTGCTATACACTGTATTAATTTAAAATAACATATCAAGACTTTCTGAAAGTGCTTTTAAGATAGAGATCATGAGATGGAGGGCACCCGAGCTGACAAATCTTTTCAGTCTTTTTCCTTCCTCCATAAGAATGTGAAGTTTTAAATGTATGCAGCTGAAAGCAGATGAAATTATGGCTCTCCGACACTTTATAATTCTGAAACAGATATGTGATTGATTGCAAGGTGGCGTAGCTGCTGGCAGTTTTTGTCGGCACATTTTGATGATACAAGTTTCTTAGGTGAACTTCAAGTACATCAGTGACACATACTATGTTTCAGACACTTTGAATGATTTCAAAGCTAATAATTTATGAGAGCTTTTGGAGCAAGTTATTAGGTTAGTCTCAGGAGAGATTTATTTTTTTAATCCTCAGTTCCTTGCTGTATGTTCTGTTTATCTCATCTCATTCTGCTAGTAAACAAATACGTAAAACTTTAATGCAGTTGTGTCTGCTTTATAACTGTGCCTCATCAGCTTACCAACATTTCCCATTTGAAACATTTGTATTAGTGAATGGCTGTCTAGCAGACTAGAATCTGGGGGAGCGGGGGCAGAGAATAGTTCAAATGAAGTACCTCAAGTACGGTTTAATTGAGGAATAACTAAAAGGGAGAGTATAAGGCCTTAATTTAGCAAGAATAAGAGACAGGCAGCTCAGAATGCTCATAAAAGTCTTTGAGCTTGATTCTTCTTTGTTACACGTGTGTAAATCAGAACTCCAATAAAGTCAGTGTGCCAGTCTCACCTGTGTGCTCTGGCTTTTCTTTGCCAGAAAGCATCTAAAAATGCTTGGTGGTTCAAAGCATCTAAAAATTCAACTCAATGGGCCATCGTGCAAGAGGATTTCTGGGTACATAGCCCTGTTGTAGTAGTCTTTGCCCTCCTCCACAAGTCTGCATCCAGCATTGCTCCACCTAATTTAAAAATTTGGCCCAAAGGAACAATACCAGTACAATACTGGTGTGAAAGGAGAAACAGACCTTTTAAATTCTTACTGTAAGATGTGAAAGATGTACTGAGTGCATTTGGAAATGCAGAACCTCCATTAATTTTTAGAGATTTAATTTGCTAATCAATATACTGCACAAATTGAATAAAGCAGGTATCAATCCATTAACAAAAGAAGTCCCATGTGCTGTATTTCAGGAGTTATGGAGCACTGCCACATGGTAACTTTTTAAGATTAAGAACATTTGAAGTTATTGAAAATTAGAATGAGCCCTCTCTTAAATGAAACATGGTGGTTGCAAAATGGTATTGTGTGATCCATCATATTCACCTAACACTGTGCTCCTGTTATGGCATAGGTCACTTGAGTTTCTTATATACGTAAATTCAGTGCTTAATTTGTGCCAGCACTTGCCAAGACTGAGGCCTAGCACCTCTAGGCTTGGCAGTTCCTAGCCCCAGCACCTCTGGGCTTGCTGCATCACTTATGAAAGTATTAAAAAATTGCTTGAGCCCCAGCACCTCTTTCATTACAAATTAAGCATTGCATGAATTACTTTGATAAAATGTTAAACTGTGGTCATTTTGATATTTGTTTATACTAGATTAATTTAATGTCATGTATGAAAAGAATAGCCTAAAACAAGTGAAAAAGCAGAGAAATATTGTATATATGCCAGCAGACAATGGTGCCTAAATTGAGCCTGCAAAATTCGCTCACATACATTTCATCTCCACCAAATATGTATGTGAGTGAACAATGAGACATTAAATCATGCAAAGTCCATAATTGCTCAATAAACTGTTTTGTTTGTATATATTTTGGGCCAGACTATGTCATTAAAGCTTTGGCCCACATTGAGGCAGTGTAATTATGTCATGCCCCTGGGAGAGCTCCACAAAGAGCTCTGGACATTTATTTCTCCTGAAGGACACAATGTATCTTCCTTGCAAGAGGGTGAAGCTTACCCTGCTCTGCTGCTGAGTGCAGATGTGGCAGAGAGCTATGGTCCTTACTCCTTTGGCCTCTTTTGGGATGACCAGTTGACAAGAGCAATGGGTCTGTAATTGTGGTTGGATCCCAGGGGATTTGCAGGGGAAGGGAGCGGGGAGAAGAAGGGGAAAATCTGCTTGTGCCTGTTTCCCAGTTTTTGCACCTGCATAAGGGCAAGGGACAGTCTGGTCTTTTATGAGCTCAATGTGGTTGGCCGGTTTCGAAGAGCTGGTATGGAATGTCTTGAAAACAAATAACTAGAATTTGAAGGTGTATCTATGCAGTATTTTGAACAGTATTGTCTCTCCTAGCTAGTCATTCGTGGTTATTGCTTTGCACATAGGCACTCATTCCAAAAGGGAAAAGCCTGAGCTAACTGCAGCTATTCAAATTCCACATGAAATATTGGTATAAAATGATCCCATGCTGTGTTGTAAATGCAAAATTATAATAAATCAAGAGTAAGTCTCTTTACAAAGACACATCAACAGCACACACATACATCAACAGGCTCTCTCCCATGTCTCCCTCAGATCCCAAATATATCCAGAGTCCTGTCACAATTACACCGTAGAACAGTGCAAAATAACATTTTTGAGTAGCCACGAAGCACAATAAAGAGAGAAGCTCTGCATAAGAAGTTAGCATATCAAACACACAATTCTAATAAAGTCACCCTTCATATTTCTGAATTAAATGCTGGAATGAGATTGACACAACTCATAGTTAGATGGCTTCAGCAATTTTATTGACAACAGGAAAAATACATAAACAGAGGCTGATTAACAGTGGGACACATTGTCATTGTGAACAATAATTGGATGCTTGGAATGTGATAACTTTTTATTGTCTTAAAGTTAAAGGGCCAAATTCATCCCTGGAATAACACCATTGGTATCAATGGAATTATTCCAGGGATGAATCTGGCCCAACATGTTTTGGTTCCAGGTTTTCCAGAGAATTTCACACATAATAACTAAGCCTATAATTCAGTCCTTTGAACTATGTGTAGGAAGATTAATCCCACAAGAAATCAAGCTTGGTAATGAACAAAAATGGATTCTTGGACTATGTATGACTATTGGAGGAAGGATTATTGTGAGACATTGAGCCACTATAGAAAACCTGAAGACAGAGAAATTGCCTAGTAGTTACAATGAAATATGCTCATGCTTTACCTTTCCATTCCAAATAGTCACATGCTTTGTTTAATGAAGAAATGGGACCTCATTTGTTACAGTTTTGGATAGAAAGGCTTAGATCTTTATGAAAGTTTTCAGACTACCTGTATTTTGTTGGATACTGCTGTTTTACTTTTTTGTTTTTAAGGGTGTTTATTTTTTCACTGGCCGGAAATGGTTTAGGATTATTGCGTTGTTAGATTTTAATAATTTACTTAGGATCCATAGAATTCCATGGCTTTGGAAACCACAACAAAGTCAGGTTCCAGTTGCAGAATTTGGGGCACAGCACAGCCTTAGTCCAGGATAGAGGGATAATATCTCTCCTTTTCTAGTGGCAGATCCAGGATGAGGGTTGATGCTGGTCCATTCCCCTTTTGCCACAGAATTTGCAGATTTCATATTACAGATTCTGTTAGTGCCTGTTGTAGCAAAGGACTTGAAAATGCCACATGCAGGCCTAGCATATACTAGTTAACAATATAGCTAAAATGCATATAAAGAGAACAAATAGTAAACAAACTAAATTTTGCAAAAAGAAACAAAAATTTGTATTGGAACCCCATATTTTGGAAAGTTTAGATGAGAAATACACAAAGCAGTGCTTAACATGGGCTAATGCTCAGTTCTTCATAGTAACATGTTTTGATCCTTTTTGATCACTCTAATAATATACTATGAAGCATTGCTCTGTGGGATGTAGTTAAAGCCTATTTAAGCCCAGGAAACTACTACCACTTTCCTGCGGGGAAATATCAGAACATTTTTATTTTTACCTCAATCACTCCAGAAAACTTCATGGAGGATAGTCTCTACTAGTGTGACAGGGCAATTGCTGCCTCAAATATTCCTAGAAAATAGGAGCGAGAACTAAATAGTAAGCATGGTGCTGGAAAATAACGAATAAGATAATTCAGTATTAAATGCTTAAGGCTTACTAGAGCTTGAGTAGCAGAAGGCTTATGCAAATTAGGCAGTTAATAGATGTTCTCCTCAGTAATCTTTGTAGCAAATGCAAGAAAAAAATACCCCCTCCATCCCGAAAAAATAACACCACAAAAATCAGGCTGATTTTTCTATCACACAGGTCACGATTTTGGGTATCTCAATTATTCTGTGTTTTGACGAACATGAAGATTTAATGTAATGAAACTTCATGTGTAAAGCCTCCTAATTTATTTTATTTTATTTATTTATTTTATTTAGATTTCTGATACTTAAACATCTGTGAGTTTTTTCGAAGAGACGAACAACACTTGATGATTGACTCAAGATTCATTTGATGCAATCTGGTAAGTGAAATATAAACTTCGAAATAGGTTACTAATGAATTAAATTGTAATATGAGTCTCCAGAACTTGCACATATTGGCTATTGGGAGTAAAGTTTGGTAGCAAAAGCTCAATTAACACAATAATTAATAAAATACCAATTTTATTATCAGGTGGGTTAAAAATTAAAAAGTAGGAAGATAAGAAAATAGAACAAACATGACTGAATCATTAAATATCATGGTGATAAGCACTCAATGAATACCTACAAAATAAAGAACATATTTGTGAATTAATTCTATTCTGTTCTGTACAGGCTCTTATACCATATTCACCATGTAGCATCTGAGTGCCTTCTAGTAGTGCATTAAACAATGTGAGACTCATCTCACATGTGTTTGTTCTCTTGTCCACAGTGGCTATCATATGCATGTGCAGGGGGATAGGATTCTGGTTACATTCACATGTTGCCACCTTATGAGTCTTTACTTGATCTTGACTACATTCTACTGCTGTGGATTGTCTGTGAGTGGGTCCCTTAGGCAGCTTTGAAATCTCAGCCCCTGAACCTAGCGTTGACAACAACAACTTGAAGTATTTTTTTGCTGTTAAAATCTGTCTACACTAGTGTTTAAAAATGTGTTAGTCAAAACATGCTAGCTAATGCTTTTTTAAACATGACTTGTTTTCCTAGACTAGACATGGCCAATCATATTTTTACTCCTTTTGACCTGAGCAGTTAGCCATATTTATGGTCCTGTGGATTGTTTCTATTAGGAGGAGAAACTGATGATGGAGTCTGGTACCTGATACAATCCTTTTTATTCACAAAGAATGTACAAATTCCTATTTCCCTGAACACAGGCAGAATCAAACAGCAGGAGATAGTTTCTTTCTTCACAGTTCCAAGCCCCTTTCAGCCAGCACTCAGCCCCAAAAGCTGTCTCTAGGCTTTTCCCAGGGCCACACTCTCACTGCTTGTTCAGGCTGCATCTGGCTTTCTGCTCTTTCTATGTGTTTGTTTCTGTGGTGTTTTTCCTACATCTTTCTCACACACCTCCCTGCTAAAAACAATACCCCACCAAATCCCCTCTGCCCACATAGTTCAAATTTCTGAGTGGCCTCCTGTGTGCCTTTGTTCTTGTCAGTGACATTTGCCTACATTTGGGGTGAAGGCTGCTATTGTTTGATAAAGGAGCTTAACTATTTCTTACAGCAAGCTTAAATGAACGGAAGTGATTACCCAGCCTCAATGATATTTCATCCAACCCATAACAATATATTCACATACCACCAAGCTGTTATCTGAGATAGATTGCAAAATATTTGGGTTAGGACTGTGTCTCATTCTGCATTTTGTAAAGATCTGTGTATATTTATGGTGTTATATTTATGTAAACAATAATATTTCATAGTTGTGCAGAGAACTACCAATTTCCCTCTCTGTGTTCCTCCTTAGGGCTAATCACAGAGAGCTAACATATATTTTTAAAGGTGTTAAGCCCCATGTACACTAGTATGTAAAAATATAGATCAGTTACAATGTGTTAGCTAACATTTTTATTTAAACACGACCTATTTTCCTGGTCTAGACATGATCATTGATGACCAACACATGACTGTTCCATGGAAGAAATGGGATTTAAAGAAGGGTTTTTAAAAAGGAAGAGAAGGTTCTATACAGACTGGAAAATTTTCCAGTCTTAGAGGGAACTTGGAAAAGAAGCCGAGAAATACAAAAAGGGAGCAGTGAGGACAGATGTTTGGGAGGAGCATAGAGAAAAAAGGGAAACTGGGAAGAAATGAGGGCAGAGACTAAGTGATGGCAAGATTGCACAGTGCATTGAGAATGAAGTATTTGAATTTGATGCTTTAACAAGAGGAAACGAATGAATGAATGGATGGATGTGGTTTGAGTGGCAGAAAAGGAAGGTTACTTGAAAGCTAGTAATTTGGATAGAGTGGAAAGAAAAGAGGTGAGATGTGGAAAGTACAGAGAAGAGCCAGTTTCAGGAACCAAGGCAATACACAAACAAGATATGGGCAGTATTATGGATACATTTTGATATTTTATTAAAAGTGGCAAAATTTAGTCAGAGCTAGGCTATAAGAAGAAGGAGAGAGGGGCTGAAAATGACACTGAAGTTACAAGCCTGAGATGTGGGTAAACTCCTATTGTCAATGGGCATGGACAAGGGCGGAAGTGGAAACAGATTATGAGGAAAGCTGGGGTATGCTGGGACAAATACTTCTCTGATGTAACTTCATTGATTTTGGTGGAGTTGCACTAGGGATGAATTTGCTGAAAAGACTTCTTGACTGACTTAATTCAAGTCCATGCTTCAAGCTCTCTGTGTGTACATCCTACAGTGAGATTATCATATTCTGCTCTAGAAGAAGATGGGGAACAATGTGGCAGTAAGGAGCCGGAGAACCCTCCAGCCCAAAGAGCAGAAGAAGAGCGACCCCTAAGTGCTGGAGGGCTCTTTTCCTTTCCTATCCACAAGGATGAAGCACTGTACTTCAGCTCCCTTCAGCCCCCAAAGATTGCATATGGCAATGCTAGAAGTTTGCCCCATAATGTGGCTTCACCTACAGTGGATCCTAGCACCTTGACCCCCCTCCATACACACGTCTCATATGCAATTGCTAAGGGTACTGTGGACTTTCTGAACATGGGAGAAGAAAGGAAAAGGACTTTGGACCAAAATGTAACATCTCAAAATTCCTTAGAATAAATCTGCTTTCTTAATGGCCTGACCATACCCCCAAGTTATTCAGATCCAATTCTGTGTTTTTCTATCTTCTGTATTTGCTGTCTCCCTTAGCTTTTTGTCATCTTCAAATTTGATCAGTCTCAAGTTATCAAGGCACTAATAGTTTTTTATAATACTGGCCCCATTTATTGATGTCCATGGGGCCTGATTTGATATCATCTGCTGTTCTAATGTGACACCATTGTAAATAAGCAGTTCATTGCTTTCTGTCACCCCATTATTGTTACTCACATTGTAATGTTAACTAGAAATGCTGCTACATTTAATTACTGGACCTGGTCTCGCTGAACCCTGGGCACCAAAGGCCATGAATGTTGTGGAAATGGTGTGCTGGTCTCAACATATCATCAAAAGATCCTTAATGGCTAAAATATCCAACAGCATGGCTTTACATCTCCTTCAGATAGCTGCAGTGTGCCCCCAAGCACCAGGCTGTCATAGTGACAGTGATATAGAAGGAGGAGTGCCATTAAATAACTTACAAAGACCACTTAATACTGCACCTGGGTTTTCCGTGAAGTTTTCCCATTCAAGTGCTGAGCTGTCCCTACTCGATTTAATTTATGAGAACTGAAAGTGCCGCAGCCTAATCTGATACTAAGATATATGAGCAGCAATCTTACTTCAAAGACAATTGATATCCAACAGGCTAAAAGCCATGTTGAAACAAAGTCCAAAATTCTTCTGACAGTACTGGAGAAGTAACACGGCGATAAATACAGCGTTAGGAAATTATTTTAAAAGGAAGGTAGCCTAAGGGAGGGTTCAGTTAATGATTTTCTATCCATGGTATATAAACTTTGCCCAGTGTTTTATAGTTGCATAGTTCTACTCCATGTTTATTATACTGTAAAGTTTTTAGGTCTGACAGAAAACACTCACAATGGAAATTTTAAAAAAAATCTTTAAATAATTGAGAAATGTGTTGAGGGTATTTCATAAAAAGACAATGTGATGAAAAGAATGCAAGCCCCCCTAGAAACTGACAGAGTAATTAAAACCTCAAAAACAGACTGGACTTCAAAACTGAAGTGATTATAGTCATGTGTCAGAACTTTCAAGGCATTGCTGAGGGCCTGGAGGGAATGAGTGCTACCTCTCTTAATCCTAAAGTCTATTCTGATGCCACAAGTTTACTAGTTTAGATAAAAACCCTATTAATTTGTCTCTGTTTAGTGGTTTTCAAAGCTGTGCTATAGTTGGTAAATGCCATCCTTCAATGACTTTTTGCAGAGTTGACTTGGATGCTTTTTGCACAATTGAGAAAGTTCAGGTTTTGAAACAGCATATGAGGGAAATCTATATGGAAGATCAATTCCATGAATACTTCATAACAGCAACAGACAAATATGAAAGTCTTTATCTGGATATGGAATATAAAACTGCAGTGCCAAAAATATGTCAAGAAACTCTACATTGAAGGCAGAACAGTAGAAGAGTGTAGAGTTGAACTTGCAGAAGATGAAATGAGCAGATGTTCTGTCAAAGAATTGATCATTATACAACAGAATTTGACAACACATTCAGTCAAGACATTTGTGAGGTTCTTCCACAAACCAGTTTTCCCTTCATCTATGGCTAGTGTCTGCTTTTTCACTGACCACAACTTTGTGGCTTTTTTATTTAAAGGAAAAGGAAAAGTAAAAAGTTAGGATTAGATTGAATTAAAAATGAATCTTGGTCTATTTTTTAATAAAACAGATCTTTTCCACTTTATTTTTAGGTTATTTAGGTTCTGTTTACCTGTCAGCACTGCCTCCTGCTGCTGAGTTAACCAAAGATGTCATAAACTGAGCAGAAGCTTTTCTTCCTAAAAAAACAGAAGAAAAGATCAAAATTAGACAAGGGCATAAAACTGACCAGTTGGTCAATATCTCATTCGGAACCTTAGTTTTTCATAAAGTGAGTTAAGTGACACCAAAAATTCACTACATAAGTTTTTACCTGCTACATCCTGACCTTACAGATCTTTGTTTCATATACACAATCAGACATAGTTGCACATAAATCCAAGTACAGAACCTTTTAGAGGTACTGGGAAGCTCATGAAAGAGGAAGTAATGTTCAGCCATGTTGGATTAACATATATTCTATGTATGGCTAGTTTGCTGATGTTGAGGGGACATTGAATACTTTGAACTTCCAATTTACCTTAAAAAATTCAGTCTATTTATATTTAATATGCTGAGGAAAATCACCAAGAAAATGCAAACCATTGAAACTTTTTAAATAAATTATTTTATTGATAGAGCTTCAAAGTTTGGGTTTGGAATCTGATCCCAGTTTAAACATTCCCATAATCTGGATCTGTACTAATACAAGATTCTGGTTTGGATTCTTTATGGAAATAGGGCAGATCCAAACTTCTGTGAAGTTCATAGAAGTAGGTGGCTAGAGCCAGGGTTCAGGTTAAGGTTTTATTAATTGCTGGAAATGTAAACTCCGTGACCTTGGATTAAGGGCATGTCTATGTTGCCACACTGTTCAGATTAAGAGTATGTCTAGGTTACAATTAATCCATGGCATTGAGTCCCAGAGCCCAGGTCAGCTGACTTGGGCTCATGATGCTTAGGCTGTGGGGCTAAAAATTGCAATGTAGATGCAGGTTTCAGAGTAGCAGCCGTGTTAGTCTGTATCCGCAAAAAGAACAGGAGTACTTGTGGCACCTTAGAGACTAACAAATTTATTAGAACATAAGCTTTCGTGGACTACAGCCCACTCCCTCATGGGATCTCAGAACACTCAGCCTGAGCCCAACATCTACACTGCAGGTTTATAGCCCAGCAGCCCCAGCCCCACGACCCAAGTCAGCTGACCCAGCCAACCACGGCCATGCCACAGGTCTTTTATGGCAGTGTAGATGTGCCCTAAGGAAATGTGAAAAGCAGTGCACACCAACGTGCTGCACTGTAACTCCCCCCTGTGGATGCTGTGGGCACAAATTTAAAGGCCCTGAATTCACACTAATGTAGTCCTCAAGGACCATTAAGTTCTTGCCCTCAGGGTCCACATGGGGGAGTTACAGCACCACACTTTGGTGCACGCTGCTATTCACACTCTATGGCCAGGTCTACACTAACCCCCTAATTCGAACTAAGGTGAATAACGTAGCTGAAGTTCGAAGTACCTTAGTTCGAACTTACCTCGGTCCACACGCGGCAGGTAGGTTCCCCCGTCAACTCCGCGGTACTCCTCTCGTCTAACTGGAGTACCGCAGTCGACGGCGAGCACTTCCGGGTTCGACTTATCTCGTCCAGACAAGACGCGATAAGTCAAACCCAGAAGTTCGATCGTTCGCCGCCGAACTACCGGGTAAGTGTAGACCTACCCTATTAGTCTGAATTGCAGGGCATTGTAGGCATTCCCATAGTCCACCCTGGTACTTAGTTGTGTGCCTTTGAAAGAATTATTCAGCTTCTTCCTAAATAATGTGACCCTTGTCATTTGATAACAAATGAATATGTACAGGACTAGCCTTGGGAATTTAACTAGAGTCAGGAACGTGATTCTTTGGGGGCTCCCCAATTTAATCAACATTTGTTTATGAAAGCGAGGACTTTGGGTTGCCACCGGTATCCTTTGTTTAAGAGGAGCAAAGCCCAAAAAGTAAAATTTCAAATAATTATTGCCCAGACATAATGGGGCTCTTAGGCACAATCCACCCATGGGTTTTCAGTGCATAAATTATCTGTGTCTTTTTCTCTGTTTAGTTACCTCAGAAATCCAGAGTAGCCAGAAAAAATAATATAATGGAAAAGCTATCTTAGCTGGAGAAGAATGATGATTTTGTTGTTATGGCATTGGACTAGGACTCTGTCTTTATGAGCTAATCATTAATAGCCTAATTTTCAAAAATGATTAGTACCCACAACTGGCGTACTCAGTAGGAAATTGAAGCATTTAACACCTCTATAAATCAGACACTTAATCTGATCTCTCTGCCTCAGTTCTCAATCTGTAAAAGGGGGCTAATGATACTTCCCTGCTTCACAGGGGTGATGTGAGGATATGTAATGAGAGGCTCATGTATTACAGTGATGAACACGAGAGAAATGCCTAGAACTTTAAAAAAAAAATCTCAAATTGACAGAGAAATGGGGCATCTGCCTTGGAAGGAGTATAAAATAGAGGAATATGAATTAATTACATTCAATTTACTAACTTCAAAATTGCCAGTCTTGCTTATTTTTCTCAACCACTTTATCTCCCTTGTCTCTCCTTCATGTCCACATCCTTTCCTTGCCTTACCTTTCTGTCAAGCATTTTCTCTGGTTTTTATTTTCTCATTGTTAGCTTTCTCTTTCTTTGGAAATAAAATCATTTACTTTCCTCTCAATCACTCATACTCACCCCTTCTTTTGTTATCCCACTCTACTCTCTGATTAACTTTCTCCTTCCCTTCTATTTTTCTGTCATTTTTGCACTCCCTTTATTCCATTGCTTCCAATTACTTAGCACGTGCTCTTTCTCATAACAGTACGTAGCACTTACATAGCACTTTACAAATATTATTTAATAATCACAGCCACCTGTGAGGTAGGTGGTATTCCCCATTCTACAGATGGGAAATCTAATGAGGCAGAGAGGTTGAATGACTTGCCTGATACTACAGACAGTCTGCATCAGAGCCAGATTTCAAAGTTCTTTGCTCCCTGTTATCTGCTTAGTCCATCAGGTCACACTGCCTTTCACATTATTGACCCATTCTTCTTTGTGGCCAACGGCCATAATGGTTGCTCATCAAAGCAGACAACTTAGTTGAAAACCAATGGGCATGGCCAAGGAAGAGCTTGCAGAAGCGCTTATGCTATTGACAGCAAGCAGCTTGTTCCCATCCTATAGCCTGTGTTGGTCAAAATCCACCAAGACCTTATGTCCCTACAGCTCTGAAATTAACAGATCCAAGTGGTCAGCCCTGGTATGGGGCAGGGTGGGGAACTGAATATGCTATGATTTTTTTTAGGAAATATCACCATGACAAACTTTAAATATCGGTGATAACTTGAAAAATATAAATGGTCACTGCAACAATGAATATTAAAACATTACTTTAAAGCATAAATGAAAGCTGAGGTTAAGCTTGGCATTTATAGGGCATAGGGACTAGGATAAAATTGGAATGGAAGAGGAAATTTTCCGGAAGGCATCCTGAGCTCTAAAGGCTAGATCTGGCTCTGAAGAGGTAGGTATCTGTCTTTTTAAATTGAAAGTAGCTTGGCAACTGTGCTTGGAGAGTGGAGGAGGAAATTACTGTGGAGCAAGAGCAATTAGTTCAGAGATAGAAGTTTTGGAATCCATGCGACTGCAAGAGGGAGGGGTGAGCTTCTCCCTTTTGCCTTGTTAAATGTTAAACTGTAACACAGAGTTTTAGGAAATAATGTTATAACTATAGAGTTCCCAGCATCAAGCACAAAGAAGAAGGGGGTGGAACTGAGTAAAATTTAGGGTAACTGACATGAAATCTGTTGAATGCCAAATCCCTTTTTATTACACAACAGGATAAAGCTATACTTTTGCATTGAACAGGAAACAATAGAGCTGTTGCTTGAAAAGAGAAGCTGAAAAAACTTCATAGGTATGGGTGCCAACTAAATATATAAGAATGGGTCTATGTAGAATAGATCTGTATGCTTTATTATAAACAATATTGTCCCATTATAATAGGGACAATTAAAAATCTGTTTACAAAGGCTTACCGCAAAACAGTATTCCCAGATAATTCAAATTTTAAATAAGTGATCGCTCAGTTACTACTTTAACTGTTAGTGAATGTTGATTTTTTTTAATGGCAACCAGTGATTAATAATGACTTTCATTTGAAGATCTCAAAGTGCTTTATAAACACATAATGGTTCTTTAAATGCTATAATAAATTAAAAGTTGATTACTGAATTGGTGTCTGGAGATCCCCCCAGCCACATTTATTTTTTGAAGTAAAAAGTATTTTGAAGGTTTATATATTTAACTCATTATTTTCACAAATTGTTAACCCAGGTCCTTCTTTTTTGAGATGCAGCTGTGTATCCACGTAGGTGTGTGCACACCAAGCATACTGGAGTCAAAGAACTTTGCCTAGCAGTACCCGCAGGGGCAGCTCTCATGCCCTGCAGCCCCTCCCCAGCCCATACAAGGATGGCACTGCCTTAACCCCCTCATCTCCTTTTCACCATCCATTGATAGAGTCAGAGTTCTGTGTGGTGTTGTCACTGAGAACAATTTTCTTGTATGTAGTTAGTAGTACTTAGGTTAAGTTTAGTGTTAGTATAATAGTGGATGGGCTGCCCTTTGTGGTTTAGCCTTGTCTGTCATGTGGTAGTGGAGGACATACCTAACAGTGACCCCCACATGAGATGCTTGTTGTGTCTTGGTGAAGAACACACTAAAAAGTGGTGTTCCATGTGCAAGTCATTCACAAAAAGGATTCAGGTGGCAAGAGACTTGCGGCTGAAACATCACATGTTGGAACAGATCATGAGGCCTTATCTGATCAGCAGTCACCTTCAGATCCAGAAAGTGATGCTGCTCTGCACTCGGGCTCAGGCATTTTCCCCCAAGAGGAAAAAGAGATTCCCCCCCCCTTCTGCTACAGTGAGGAAGAGGTCTCGTAAAACAAATCAGGACTCTTCGGGTATGTCTACACTACGGGCTTAATCCGAATTTATATAATTCGAATTTTGGAAACAGATTGTATAAAGTCGAATGTATGCGGCCACACTAAGCACATTAATTCGGCGGTGTGCGTCCATGTACTGGGGCTACCATCGATTTCCGGAGCATTGTATTGTGGGTAGTTATCCCATAGCTATCCCATAGTTCCCGTAGTCTCCCCTGCCCATTGGAATTCTGGGTTGAGATCCCAGTGCCTGATGGGGCAAAAAACATTGTCGCAGGTGGTTCTGGGTACAGCCTCACCCCTCCCTCCATGAAAGCAACGGCAGATAACCATTTCCCGCCTTTTTTTCTGGGTGAACACTGCAGACTCCATACCACGGCAAGCATGGAGCCCGCTCAGCTCAAGACAGCAGTCATGAACATTGTAAACACCTCGCACGTTCTCGTGCAGTTTATGCTGAGCCAGGACCAGAAAAATGAGGAGAGGAGGAGGCGGCGACAGCAGCGCAGCGACAAGAGTGATGAGGACATGGACATAGACATGGACACAGAATTCTCTCAGACCGCGGGCCCCAGTGCTTTGGAGATCATGTTGTTAATGGGGCAGGTTCCATCCATGGAACGCCAATTCTGGGCTCGGGAAACAAGCACAGACTGGTGGGACCGCATAGTGTTGCAGGTGTGGGACGATTCCCAGTGGCTGCGAAACTTTCGCATGCATAAGGGCACTTTCATGGAACTCTGTGACTTGCTTTCACCTGCCCTGAAGCGCCAGAATACCAAGAATAGAGCAGCCCTCACAGTTGAGAAGCGAGTGGCGATAGCCTTTGGAAGCTTGCAACGCCAGACAGCTACTGGTCAGTGGAGTGGGCAAGTCTACTGTGGGGGCTGCTGTGATGCAAGTAGCCAAAGCAATCACTGAGCTTCTGCTATGAAAGGTAGTGACTCTGGGAAATGTGCAGGTCATAGTGGATGGCTTTGCTGCAATGGGATTCCCTAACTGTGGTGGGGCAATAGATGGAACCCATATCCCTATGTTGGCACCAGAGCACCAGGGTAACCAGTACATAAACCGCAAGGGGTACTTTTCAATGGTGCTGCAAGCACTTGTGGATCACAAGGGACATTTCACCAACATCAACGTGGGCTGGCCGGGAAGGGTTCATGACGCTCGCGTCTTCAGGAACACTACTCTGTTTAAACGGCTGCAGCAAGGGACTTACTTCCCGGACCAGAAAATAACTGTTGGGGATGTTGAAATGCCTATAGTTATCCTTGGAGACCCAGCCTACCCCTTAATGCCATGGCTCATGAAGCCATACACAGGCAACCTGGATAGGAGTCAGGAGCTGTTCAACTACAGGCTGAGCAAGTGCAGAATGGTGGTAGAATATGCATTTGGCCGTTTAAAAGGTCACTGGCGATCGTTACTGACTCGCTCAGACCTCAGCCAAATGAATATCCCCATTGTTATTTCTGCTTGCTGTGTGCTCCACAATCTCTGTGAAAGTAAGGGGGAGACCTTTATGGCGGGGTAGGAGGCTGAGGCAAATCGCCTGGCTGCTGATTACGCGCAGCCAGACACCAGGGCGATTAGAAGATCACACCAGGAAGCGCTGCGCATCAGAGAAGCTTTGAAAACCAGCTTCATGACTGGTCAGGCTACAGTGTGAAATTTCTATTTGTTTCTCCTTCATGAAAACCCACCCCTTTTATTGACTCATTCTCTATAAGGAACCCACCCTCGCCCTTCTCCCAGCTTACTTTCAAAGGAAATAAAGTCACTATCATTTAAAAATCATTTATTCTTTATTAATTGATTATAAAAAGAGGGAGAGAACCCGGGTGGGGTTTGGGAGGAGGATTGGCGGGAAGGAAAAGGCTACTAAAAAAAGGTTAAAAAAATGACAGCCTTTTGCTTGGCTGTCCACTGGGGTGGAATGGGAGGGTGTATGGAGCCTCCTCCTGCCCCCCCCCCCCCACGTTCTTACATGTCTGGGTGAGGAGGCTATGGAACATGAGGAGGGGGGAGGGGGTTATACAGGGGCTGTAATGGCACTCTATCCTGCTGCCGTTCCTGAAGCTCCACCAGACGCCGGAGTATGTCTGTTTGCTCATGCAGCAGCCCCAGCGTTGCATCTCTGCCTCCTCTGATCTTCCTGCCGTCCCCTCTCATCTCAAGCGTCCCTCCTCTCCTCACGTTGGTCCCTCCTGTTCTCACATTGGTCCCTCCTGTCCTCACGTTCACTGGCTTCTTTCCTATACTTTGAAACCATGTCCTTCCACTCATTCAGATGAGCTCTTTCACTGCGGGTGGATTCCATGATTTCTGCGAACATCTCGTCTTCTTTTTCCGACGCCTTATCTGAGATAGCCTTAGGGACGGAGGAGGGAGGCTTGAAAAATTTGCAGCTGCTGGAGGGAGGGGAAAAAGGAGAGAATTTTTTAAAAAGATACATTTTGCAGAACAATGCTTATACTCTTTCACAGTGACGAACACTATTCACATTACATAGCACATGTGATTTCTGTGCAAGGTCGCATTTTGCCTCTTAATAGTGAGTGCCTATGGCTTTGCTGCTAGAGATCACAGACGCAGGTCCGGGCTACAGAATTTGGTTTGCATACGACCATGGTAAGTCATTGTCTTTCGGCTTCTGCGCCCTCCTTTCCCACATACCAAGCAAAGCCCGTTGAGTGCTGCAGTTTTCCTGTTAACCTTCAGCAGCAGAAAACAAACTAACCCTCCCCCCAATCCAATTCTCTGGATGATCGCTTTATCCCTCCCCCCACCGCGTGGCTGGTATCAGGGAAGATCCCTGCAGGAACCAAACTAACATCCCCCACCCCGCCATGAATTCTCTGGGATGATCGCTTTACCCCTCCCCCCACCGCGTGGCTGGTATCAGGGAAGATCCCTGCAGGAACCAAACTAACATCCCCCACCCCGCCATGAATTCTCTGGGATGATCGCTTTACCCCTCCCCCCACCGTGTGGCTGGTATCAGGGAAGATCCCTGCTAGCCAAACGCGAAAAGCTCAGGGCCAATTCCCTCTCCCCCACCCCCCGCACTTGGCTAACTGCAGGGAAGGATTTCTTTTCAGCCACAGGCAAACAGCCCAGTAGGAACAGCCACCTCTGTCCCCTTAATTAAATTCCCGTATTTCAACCAGGTTACCATGAGCGATATCGCTCTCCTGAGGATTACACAGCGAGATAAAGAACAGATGTTGCTTGAATGCCAGCAAACACCGGGACCATACGCTGCCAGGCTTTGTCATGCAATGATACCAGATTACTTGTTGCAAGCGTGGTGTGGTCAAGTGTCCTACCATGGAGGACGGAATAAGGCTGCACTGCCCAGAAACCTTGTGGCAAGGCTTTTGGAGTACCTCCAGGAGAGCTTCATGGAGATGTCCCTGGAGGATTTCTGCTCCATCCCCAGACACGTTAACAGACTTTTCCAGTAGCTGTACTGGCCGCGAATGCATCTCAAGTCCTCAGGGCAAAGTAATCATTTAAAAACGCTTGCTTTTAAAACAAGTTTTATATTTTAAAAGGTAAACTCACCTGAGGTCCCTTCCATGGGGTCATGGTCTTGGGTACTGGCTTGGGAGGGTTGAGAGGGTACTTCAGCCAGGCTGAGAAAAAGATCCTGGCTGTTGGGGAGAATGGAGTGCTGTGTGCTCTCTGCAAGCTCGTCGTCGTCCTCCTCCTCCTCCTTTTCCCTGTCCGCAGAATCCTCAGGTGTAGCTGATGAGATTACCCCCACCTCGGAATCCATGGTCAGAGGTGGGGTAGTGGTGGCGGCCCCCCCTAGAACTGCATGCAGCTCGATGTAGAAGCGTCATGTCCGCGGCTCTGACCCGGAGCGACCGTTTGCCTCCTTTGTTTTTTGATAGGCTTGTCTGAGCTCCTTGACTTTCACGCGGCACTGATCTGAGTCCCTATTGTGGCCTCTCTCCATCATGCCCTTGGAGATTTTTTCAAAAGTTTTAGCATTTTGTCTTTTGGAACTAAGTTCTACTAGCACTGAATCCTCTCCCCATATAGCAATCAGATCCAGTACCTCCCGTACGGTCCATGCTGGTGCTCTTTTTCGATTATCGGACTGCATGGTTACCTGTGCTGATGAGCTATCTGTGGTCACCTGTGCTCTCCACACTGGACAAACAGGAAATGAAATTCAAATGTTCGCGGGGCTTTTCCTGTCTACCTGGCCAGTGCATCAGAGTTCAGATTGTTGTCCAGAGCGGTCACAATGGTGCACAGTGGGATAGCTCCCGGAGGCCAATACCATCGAATTGCGGCCACACTAACCCTAATTCGAAATGACAATATCGATTTTGGCACTACTCCGCTCATCGGGGTGGAGTACAGAAATCGATTTTAAGAGCCCTTTATTTCGAAATAAATGGCTTCGTTGTGTGGACGGGTGCAGGGTTAATTCGATTTAACGCTGCTAAATCCGAATTAAAGTCATAGTGTAGACCAGGCCTTCCAGTGCTTGGGAAAACTCTTCCTCAACTTCTAAAAAGACTGTTGACTGGCATCATAACCCCACTAGCACACAGCATGCCCCAGGTCTGTCTAACTGCTCCAAGAGCAATGACAGCCTGTACTGTCAACTCTGGTTCTGGCCATGGGGCATACCAATAATGTTGGCACCGTGTTACCTCAAGAACCTATTCAGGGGTCCCAGAGTAGCCTTTCTGTTGCTTACTTCCAGGTTCCCCAAATGTTAACCTATTAATCTGTTCCTGCAAGGTGAAAGGAGGGAGCCCACCATAGAGAAATTGGCAGGCTTTACCAAGGATCTAAGTGGAATATATGGCTACATATACTCAAAGAAGAAAAGCAGTTACCTACCTGTAACTTTTGTTCTTGGAGGTGTGATGCAGAGATTTATTCCATGATGTACACTTCATCCCCTCTGCATAAGAGTCTGTACTTCTGACACTAGGTGCAAAGGAACCGAGGGGGTTGAGGAAGCACTGCCTGTATATGGTCGGGAGGAGCTAGGGACGCAGGGCATGAGGACCATCCCTGCAGGTGTGTTGTTGGTTTTTTTTTTTTTTGACAGGAGTGCGGTCAGAGGGTCAAAAGAAGGGAATCTGATGGGGACACCAAGCGGAGAACCCCGGACAGCGCCCACTGCTCCTCAAAGGCATCAAGGGAGCCAGTGGATTCTGCCCAGAGGAACTCTGCCCGGATACATGAATGGACAGAGGATCGGAAACAGGCCCCACAGTCACAGGAGTCTCCGTCCGCCAACATCCTCTCCCTGGCTTTATAGATGGCTGTTTTAGCCAGGGCCAGGAGGAGGTTGACCAGGCGGTCCCGTGACTTTGTGGGGCCACGGGTAGGGAGTTCATAGAGAAGGAGGTGAGGGGAAAAGTGCAGCTAGAAACGTAACAGAAGATTCGTGAGGAGCCAGTATAGGGGCTGCAACCTGGCACACTCCAAGTAAACGTGCGCCAGGGTCTCCCTCACGCTGCAGAAGGGGCATGTGTCTGGGACAGTGGTAAACTGTGCCAAAAACACACCTGTTCTCACGGCCCTGTGAAGGAGCCGCCAGCTGATATCCCCGGCAGGCCTTGGGACCAGGGTGGAGTATAGGCTGGCCCACCAGGGCTTCTCACCCTCTAGAGGTGGCAAGTGGTCCCGCCATTTTGTGTCAGGGTAGGACACAAGGGTGAGGAAGTGAAGAGTGTGGTGCACAAGCGTGTATAGGTGTTTCCTTGGCGCGGTTTGGAAGCAGACCGGCTGCAGATCATGCAGCCAGCTCATGGAGAAGGGCCAATTGGGTCCACGGGGCAGAGGCCTGATGAAAAGGTCCGGAGGGCCTGGGGTGGAGGGTGGGCGGGGCTTGCCCTTGTGCAGGACCCAGTCGAGGTAAGCCTGAGCAGCGGGCGGCAAAGCGGCCCTTACCTCCTGAAGTACGTGTCGGGAAGTACAAGGCCTGGAGAGCCCCATACGCCGAGCGAGCATCAGGGGATCCAGCCAGTCTCCCTGGTCGTAATCCAGGAGGTCTCTGACTCTGGCGCACTGAGGGAGACTCCGCCACCTGCACACGGATCTAGGGATTGTGTAGCAGGGGCTCCGCGAGGAGATCAGCTCCCTTAGTGGCCGCCATGGACCTGGTCACTGAGAACAGTTTCCAGGTCCGGAGGAGGTCCTGGTGGAAGACCGGCATCCCGGAGAGGTCTCATGGAAGACCTCTCCGATCCAGATAAAGGAGCTGTTGGAAGCAGTGCAGGAAGGCATGTGCCAGTACTCTCCACGCCGGACTACCTGCACCATAAAGGAGCCTCTGCAGGGCCTGGAGGCAGAAGACATGGACCGGAGTGTATAGGCACTTCAGGCCCTGCCCTCCCTCCGCCAGGGGCAGGTGGAGGACCCCTGCAGAGACCCTCGAAGAGAGAGGCACCGGAGTAGACCTGTCCATTTCCGGAGCCACTCCGTCACCCTGCCCTGTAAACCGTGCCAGTTCTCCAGCAGAGACGGATGCATGGCAGAGAGGTAAACGCCGAGATAGAGCAGCGGACCCGCGCTCCACCGGATGGCCTGAAGCACGGGTGGGAGGGAGCTCACCTGCCACCCATCCCCGACCACCAGGCCAGAGCTCTTGACCCAGTTGACCCGGGTGGAGGAGGCTGGCCCTTCAGGTGTGGGTTTTTTTTAAATTTAAAAAAGACACATTTATTCAGTGTCATGATCAGTCTATTACAATTAGCAATCAACAGCATGGGTACGGAAAAAAATAAAATAAATTCTACATAAAAACCCTTATTGGAATGCTTTGCATTTTCCACAGAACAGAAACTAAAATAACCTGTTATACAATTAGTCACAAATACAGTCCTTATGTTTGCAAAGGAGAGTTTGTCTAACACACGTCTTCATGTAGCAGCTACACCCTGCCACAACTGTGTTTGGCTGAGTTCACAACTGTTGTAACCTGTCGCTTCCCTGTCCCTTCTCTGGCTCTCCTCTCCTGCTAAGCTTTGTTTCCTGATAGTTAAAACCTTCTCCCACCTCCATAACTACCGCCACTACTGGAGCCACCGTAGCCACCACCACTGCTGTAAGGACCACAGCTCCTGCCTACGAAGTTCCCTCCTTTCATAAAGCCAAAGTTTGAAGATTGGTTGTTGTAACTGCCAAAGTCATTGTAGTTTCCGCCACCTCCAAAGCTACTTCCTCCACTGCCACTGCCAAAGCCACCACTTCCGTTGTTATAGCCGTCATAGTTGCCACTGCCACCGTAGCCTCTGCTTCCTCCAGAGTAGCTAGGGCCACCAACACCATAACCATGACCACTGAAGTTGCTGCCATGGTTAAAGTTGTCATTTCCACCAAATTCACATCCACGGCCGCCGCCACCACTGAAGTTCCCAGAGCCACTGCGACCTCTTTGGCTGGATGAAGTGCTGGCCATTTCTTGCTTCGACAGTGCTTTCCTCACTTCGCAGTTGTGGCCATTCACAGTGTGATATTTCTGAATAACAATCTTGTCCACAGAGTCGTGGTCATCAAAGGTGACGAACGCAAAGCCTCTCTTCTTGCCACTGCCACAGTCTGTCATGATCTCAATCACTTCAATTTTGCCATACTGTTCAAAGTAGTCTCTCAGGTGGTGCTCCTCTGTGTCCTCCTTAATCCCACCAACAAAGATTTGCTTCACTGTCAGGTGAGTTCCAGGCCTCTGAGAGTCCTCTCTGGATACGGCCCTCTTTGGTTCAACAACTCTGCCATCAACTTTCTGTGGTCTAGCATTCATGGCAGCATCAACCTCTTCTACTGTAGAGTATGTAACAAACCCAAAGCCCCTGGAGCGCTTGGTATTTGGATCTCTCATTACCATGCAATCAGTGAGTGTGCCCCATTGCTCGAAGTGGCCACGAAGGCTCTCATCTGTCTCGAAGCTCAGGCCACCGATGAAGAGCTTGCGCAGCTGCTCAGGTTCCTTAGGGGCCTCAGACGTGGACATGGCGGCGGGTGGGGGGGGTTCAGGCCTCTGTCTCAGACCGCTGCGTGCGCGATGCTTCCTCCGTGAGGCACTGATACAGAAAGGGCTGAACACCTTCAGGTGTTGCTAGGCAAAGTTCTCTGGCTCTGGTGCATTAGGTGCATGCACACCTAAGTGGAGTACACATCTGCATCACATTTTGAAGAACAACAGTTACAGGTAGGTATATTTTTTTAGCATGCACACCCTTCTCCCCTCCCCCCCCCCCCGCCCGCCCACTGTACTGACTTAGATATTGAGCAGGATTTGACTGACATCCTAAATGTTGACAGAGTGTTCTAAGAATTTGCAGTAAATGGAGATTGCCCTTTAAAGTTTGGATATTAACTTTACATTATAGTCATTTCATATATGATGATGGGGTGGCATTATACAGTATTTTTGTTGGGTATGTAATCATAAACTACATTTGGATAAAATGTCTGTGGTAATATTTTTCTATTTGAAATAAATATTTTTGGTTATTTTTATTTTCTGTTTATAAGATCCTGTGTTACAATATAAACTGTCAGTATGTTGAGAGTCTCAACAAGCTGATCGAATTAACATCATTAAAGAACTAAAACAAGATTCAGGTTGAAAATAGCCCCTGTGAAACAGGCAGAGAACTGTCCTCTTACATAAAACTCCCAATTCAGCAGAGAGTACATGTAAGATGGAACTGTGCCAGTGCTGCTGGCTATGTTTTTATGCTGGAATTAAGGGACACGATGATAGAGAAGGAAACATAAATGGAAACTTAAATCGGTGTTCTGATTTGATGAACATACTTACACTAAAAATCCTGTTGTGAGGTTGACATTCTTGACATTTATATCTCTCTTTCAGAGATGGTTCCGACAACATTGCAGGGGGGTAGAAAGGTTCCCTAGCAAAGGTACCCCCAAACCAGAGAAATGTTAAAAAGCTAACAAGCTTCACAGTGCACATTCTAGTGCCACATGATGTGGAATTAGAGCTGCTTCAACATAGTCCTGTAGTGGGAGCACTGGATTGGGCATTAGAAAACCTGGGTTCCAGTTCCATCTCTGAATATCTTGCAGTGATTATTGAATATTGTAGGAGGGGGAGGGAAGAGTGGCACCTGTTGAGGCCTGGAGAATAGATTTTCTAGGGACCAAATTTACATGAATTTGCTCTAATTGTATATCTAGGTTTGAAAAAGTTCAGGAAATAGGTTTGCTTGCATGACAGTACTGTTATTTTGATATAACTGTCGCTGGTAATGCCCTCTTGTTATGTTCCTTACATGGAATTCTCTTTCACATGCTTGCTACATGATGCTTAACATGAAAGTGAGGACAGAGGAAGCCACTGATTTTTTTTTATCCATCATTTATGCTATAATTGTGCATGCTGTGTTGTACTTGATGCTAAAATAAAGCACAGCAGTAGGAGAAAGGGAAGCAGGAATGTTATATCTATCAGGGACAATATAAATAAGAAAAAATTCTTGGGGAAATAAAATAAGTCATGTCTGAGTATCATCCCTTTTAGTGGAGACTAGAAAGATGATGTCCCTAAACTAGGGATATTAGAATGATGAAAATACTTTAAAGTTTGTGTGTATGCACATGCGCGTGCACATACACATACGCACATGCACATACCCCTCTGCTAAGGTCTCTGCACTGCTGGACCCCTGTTCCCTCACCTCTGTGGCATGGGGGTCAGCAAAGCTGTGTTTAGGGGATTGCTGCAGCTGCCATAATTCAGAGTAGTCCTAATACTCTATAGAGTATTTCAAATATTAGTCCAGTGCATAATAATGTTGTCCAGTGATACCTACTGAAAATTCCAAATTTGTGCATACAGACTTATGTCTGCAATAACAAATATCCACCACAGGAATGTGGTGCACAAGAATAAATATGAAAAGAAATGGAAAAACTTACTGCATAGAGAAATAGACTAACTGGAAAATGAAAAGCCCTTTTAAATGTTGAATAGAAGAAGATAAAATGTCATTCTTAGCATGAAATATACAGTAGGGAATTCAGACTAAAGTAACGCAGGTCTGGAAAAGTAAATCTTTCCCCTTAAAAATCAGGAGAAATGTGGTCATGTGTATCAGATAAAATATCATTAAAATATTGTTAGTTGATTTCCAATGGAAATGTTAATATGATGGAAAGTTTAATCTCCGTGGTCACATACATTAGAGATAATTTACATTTTATCAAGAATTTAGTGTATTTTAATCCTATCTTCCAAAGAATATGAATCCCTCCCACATACTTATCATGCACAAATTCGGTTAGCATACTCTCCACTCCATTAGTGCATTAATAATTCATGATCTTTCCAATTTACATTTATTTGGTGTTTACTTTATTTTATTTTTTGTTAAAATGTGAAGGGTGGTGGAAAGTTGATATTTAATCACCCGTTTTACATTCATACACTCCTAAAGCTATAGTAATATTGTTAGGGTAAGTGTTAGCACTTTGGAAAAACGATCAGTGAGGACTATCTAGATCTCAGCTGTTCCATATTTTGTTCTCACCTTTGTTTGCTTCTAGAGAAAGCCTAATATGAGGCTGCTGTTCCTTTTTGTATTTAAAACAGAAAACAAACAAACAAACTCTCAAAAGTCTAACACCACATCTATCTAGTGAGGGTCTAGTGATTGACTAACCCAATGGGCAAATCCCAAATGTTGAATACTTGTCTCTGCAAAACATGGCTTAAAATTTCATGACAACAAGATTTATTGAGATTCCTGGTGCTGCCTGTCTCTAGTTGGAGAACAATTTTCTCATGATATTTTGATAGTTGCACTTTTAATCTCAACTATAAGTGCTGAAGCCCAGAAAAAAAAGATAAATGTGGAGGAGGAAGGGGAGGAATAGCTGTTTCTCTACAGTGAATCAAATCAAAACACCTCTCGACTTTGGCATGTTTGAAATCCAGTTTCTGATTAATCCTCTCTCTAACAAAGTTAATTTGGTTTCTTTTTAGAAATATTTGCCCAGTGTTTCATTTATCCCTCCTAGAAATATCAAATTAATTGATTCTTAAAGGAAAAATTTCAAAGGCAAGCAAATTCTTGATTTTTAATTTATATCTGTGTATTGTACATAGAGAAATACCTTTAGTTTCTGAATCTGGTAAACAAACACAACAAAAAGAGTATAAACTTAATAAAAAAGAGATTCTAAGAGAGGCAGAAGCCTGCAACTTCCAATGAAGTTGCGGTTTTCTGCACCTTTCAGAATAGGGCCTAAAGATACAACTTTTCAACAATCTTGCACCCTTTTACTTGAACTGAATATATAACAAATTTAGCTAATTTGCAATAGGTATTCTCTTTACAATAATCTTACTCCATTTTCAGTTCAGACGCTGACAGAGCAAAATAACAACATGCCATCATCCACCTTTTTTATCCCTAGATCTGGTACAGTATGTCATTGATTTGGCAAAATAATTATCAACGCTTTCAGTAGGAATTTTAAATTGATATGTCTATTTTTCTGGACAAAGGATAGATTATTAGTATCACTGGAGAAGTAGAGTAGCTACCCTCTTCTATTTTTAAGAGAACCAATCTTATTCATAAATACTGTCCCTTGTCACAGCTGAATGCAAATAAAACACTGAGTTACATTGTATTATGGGTGGAAATGCCAGAATCAATGAATCCTTGTATTCACAACCCTATTTTTCACCCCCTTCTAATTTCCAAGAGGGAAAAAAAATTCTTTCGTGCTGGAATTTCACATTCGTTAGTCTCAGCCCAATTATGAATTATTCTGGAAAGTCTGAAGAAAACAAGTGAAGTCATTTTTAAATGATGGTGCTGTGAAAAATTTACATGTTTCAGTTTTGTAGAGTGTTGTGACCTTTTTTTGCTCTCCCATAACTCAAAAACGGCTTGGTGTTAAAAGTTCAAACTTGTCATGCAGTTAATCCTTGATGAGAACAAGTGCATGTGATGTGTCTGAAAAGACATGGTTTAGAAATAAAAAAGTTACCACTCTCTCCATTTTGTTAACTCTTTCAGCTTCACCCATTTATAGTGGAGGTTTTTCCAGGTGTCTGCAAATGTTATCCACACCAGGCATTGGCACATCTCCTAATGCTCATCAGCAAGTCTGATGTTGTTTCTTGCTACTGACTTTACATTCAGAAAGGAATCAGGAAAAGGTGTCCTTTTTTTATGTTGCATCACTTGCCAAATAATATTAGTCAAATTGCTTGCTATTTTGGTTCACATTTCACAATTTTTTTTTTTTTATGGAGACCTGCTTCTAATCAAATCATGTTTTGTGCCACCAGCAGAAATCATCTTGAGACACCAGAATCTCTTCCAGAAAGTAGGACTGTGCAAAAGTTTGATGAGGTCTTTGAACCCATCTTCATTGAGAGTGGGTTTAAGGATCTAGTGGGACCATGTATGTCAGGCCCGTATATCTCTAATGCTCATCATTTTGAAGGGATATCACTCATTTTAGTCCCAACATTACCTATGTTCCACACAAACAAGGGGTTCCCTCATTTTTATTGTTTAAAAATATTACAGCTATGTAATCATGGAGTCAGAGAACTGAAATTATAGAAAGAATGCTTTAGCATTGTAAGTTTCCTCCATGAATGATTTTTTGTGTCCTTCAGTTTGGGTTTTTGTCCCGCACTGTGTCCAGATTTGGCCTTGGCAAGTTGAGTGATATGATTAGGCCGGGTACTCAAAATTTCAGCAGATCTGGACTGAGACTATCTGCAGAAATTGCTCGCTAGCCGCCTCCTCCTCCCAAATGACAGGGAATTCCTTGTGGACTATTGTGATCTCTTTAAGGTGGGGCTGTGTCTTGATGCCCTCTTCACTGCCTCCAGGGGTGATTTTGCTTCTGTGGTCTTTTGTAAGCACTGAATGGTTGCTCCTCACATCTTCCTTTTTTAGGGGAGCAATTGTCAGTACCCGCTTCATGGTTTTAGGTTAGGCATCAAGCAGTGCCCAACTCCTTGTAGCCCTGTCCAAGAGAGTGAGAAACAGTCCCTCTTTGCTGTTAGTTGATAGACCAAGTGGCAGAGCCAAGAGTGGCCTGTTGTGTGGCTGCTTTCCCATTAATGGCTTCAGACCCAAACTAGTTTTCTTTTGTAGGTTAAGGACAATTTATTTTAACTCCATTTTGTGACAGGATTCTCAGCAGCCACATCTTAAGCCTGCTGGACACTACTACTACTTTCTTCCAGTGTCTGTCAGCCTATCTTGGGGTTAGGTTGCGTCTTATGCTTTTCTGTCTTTGATGAACTGGAGAGCAGTAGCCCTGTTAGTGAGCACCTAACTACCTAAACAACAAATAGGAGGAACAGGCATACAATGCCCTGAGAAGACCACAAGGAGAGAACCACATGAGAAGAGATTACTTTTCTGTCACTTTCTGCCCCCCAGTATGTTTCCTGTCTTCTGTCCCCTTCTCATCTCTTGCTAGCAGGGTGCTGAAGGAGGCATTGCCTCCTTTTACCAGCTGTTCCACACTGACTTCAGCAGGAAGGAGAGAGCTTGGATCCTATAACTTGTCTGCTACGCAGCTTCCCCAGGAGCCAGGGGAAACAGTCAGAAATCCCTGAAACCCTGCTGGATGCATGATATTCCAATGGGCTTGCAAAATGTATGAGCATCACTCAAACCTTTTAAAAAAAAAGAAAAAACTGTCTTCTTTGATTCAAGGGGATAGACAAAGTTTACTGCTTTTCTTGTTTGCGTCTGTTTGGAATGAATCAATCTCATCTCTGTATAGGCACTAAATAATGTGCTCTTGCTTGAGGTCGCATCTGAGTCACTACCATTTTTTTTAATATTAGCTAAAGAATACATGCCAGAGTACAGAAAAATACCTTTCTATATGAGTTCATTATATAACCAAATCACATGTGCATGAGGCTAATTCATAGATATATGGATTTATAGGCAAGCGAGGCCATTTATTGTCTAGTCTGACCTCTTATATAATACAGGCCATAGAATTTCACTCAATAACTGTTGTATTAAGCCCAGTAATTTCTGACTGAACAAAAGTATATATTTTAGAATGAATGTTACATTGCCCACTATCCAATGTTTTATTTATACCATATGTTTAAGTGTGTCTGGAAAGCAAGTCACTGTTAAAGGGTTTGGTGATGATTACCATTGCTCTTTTTATGTGTGTACAGTTGAATTACATGATTTTTAATTTTATTTTTAAGCACTACAGTATCAGTATGTATTCATAAATATTCATAGCTGTGTAATAAATGCAACCAACCCTTTACATTTAAATTGGGAATGTGCTATAAACCAACAAAACTCAGTGGCTAGAAGACAACCCTGTATACATGCTGTAAATAGAATAATGATTTCTGAAATGTTTAGTACATCTATCATTTTTACATGCTGGCGGAAAGAATGCCCAAACATACATGTATATTTTATCTACTTTAATGTTTAGCATTTTAATCCACTGAGTACCTCACTTTTTATTCAGAATGGACTAAATAAGAAATCTATGATTACTTACAGAGTCTTTAACAATAGGAGACTATATTAAGCTGCAGAGGAAACAAATGGAGTCCATGAATTGAATTCTAGTTTTCATTATCTCTTATTTGTGTATCAGACCCTAAAGCTGTTGATGCTATTTTCATATTCATCCATCTAGCAAAATGTTTGGTGTTGGAGGGTAGAATTCATTGAACAACTGTAATTTGTAGGTTAATTTTATGTGAGAAGAAACCTCTCTATTTTAAATGTGATGATATACTAAGTTACAAAGCACTTTAGAATGTTTTCCCCTGCAGAAGACCAAAAGGGTCCTAAATCCTCTTTGTTAATTATTAAATTATTGTTTAAATAGGATAAAATAATGTGTAATGTAGAACAAAATGGTATTAAAGTAAGAAATCTAAATAGCAAATGAACCTAGTTAATCTAAGGTCTTAGATTCAGTTCTGAAATGTTCCTTGTCAGCACTACAGTGTATTTGGCCTCTGTTCAACCTCCCTCAAACCATTAAGACTCTTTATTTCCCTTCCTTTATATAGGCTGCTTCTTCCATGTATTTTTGTAGTTTGTTTACCCAAGAGATAGCTTGGCATAGATGCAGTATCTGGATTTCAGTGAGGTGTTTCTTTTTACTCAGTTTTTAAGCTGGATTGATTTAGGGTATGTCTACACTACGAAATTAGGTTGAATTTATAGAAGCCGGTTTTATAGAAATCGGTTGTATACAGCCGATTGTGTGTGTCCCCACATAAAATGCTCTAAGTGCATTAAGTCGGCGGACCGCATCCACAGTAACGAGGCTAGCGTTGACTTCCGGAGCATTACACTGTGGGTAGCTATCCCACAGTTCCCGCAGTCTCCGCCGCCCATTGGAATTCTGGGTTGAGATCCCAATGCCTGAATGATGCAAAACAGTGTCGTGGGGGGTTCTGGGTACATGTCGTCAGGCACCTCCCCCTCTGTGAGAGCAATGGCAGACAATCAATTTGCGCCTTTTTACCTGGGTTACCTGTGCAGACAACATACCACGCCAAGCATGGAGCCCGCTCAGCTCAGCTCACCGTCACCATATGTCATCTAGGTGCCGGCAGACGTGGTCCTGCATTGCTACACAGCAGCAGCTAATTGCCTTTTGGCAGTAGACGGTGCAGTATGACTGGTAGCCTTCATCGGTGATCTGGGTGCTGGCAGACGTGGGGCTGGCAGAAGTGGGGCTGCATTGCACAAAGCAGCAGCCCCTTGCCTTTTGGTAGAAGATGGTATATTATGACTGGATGGCTTTGCTGCAATGGGATTCCCAAACTGTGGTGCGGCGATAGACGGAACCAATATCCCTATCTTGGCACCAGAGCACCAAGCCACCGAGTACATAAACCGCAAGGGGTACTTTTCAATGCTGCTGCAAGCCTTGGTGGATCACAAGGGATGTTTCACCAACATCAACGTGGGATGGCCGGGAAAGGTACATGATGCTCACATCTTCAGGAACTCTGGTCTGTTTCGAAAGCTGGAGGAAGGGACTTTCTTCCCATACCAGAAAAATAACCATTGGGGATGTTGAAATGCCTATCATGATCCTTGGGGACCCAGCCTACCCCTTAATGCCATGGCTCATGAAGCAGTACACAGGCAGCCTGGACAGTAGTCAGGACCTGTTCAACTACAGGCTGAGCAAGTGCCGAATGGTGGTGGAATGTGCATTTGGACGTTTAAAAGCGCGCTGGTGCAGCTTACTGACTCACTCAGACCTCAGCGAAAAGAATATCCCCATTGTTATTGCTGCTTGCTGTGCGCTCCACAATATCTGTGAGAGTAAGGGGGAGACATTTATGGCGGGGTGGGAGGTTGAGGCACATCGCCTGGCCGCTGATTACGCACAGCCAGACACCAGGGCGGTTAGAAGAGCACAGCAGGGCACGGTGCGCATCAGAGAAGCTTTGAAAACGAGTTTTGTGACTGGCCAGGCTATGATGTGAAACTTCTGTTTGTTTCTCCTTGATGAACCCTCCCTCCCCACCCAGTTCACTCTACTTCCCTGTAAACCAACCACCCCACCCTCCCCTCCCCTCCCCCCTTCGAGCACCGCTTGCAGAGGCAATAAAGTCATTGTTACTTCACATTCATGCATTCTTTATTAATTCATCACACAACTAGGGGGATAATTGCCAAGGTAGCCCGGGATGGGTGTGGGAGGAGGGAAGGAAAAGGACACACTGCAGTTTAAAACTTTAACTCTTATTGAAGGCCAGCCTTCTGATGCTCGGGCAATCATCTGGGGTGGAGTGACTGGGTGGCTGGAGGCCCCTGCACCGTGTTCTTGGGCGTCTGGGTGAGGAGGCTATGGAACTTGGGGAGGAGGGCTGTTGGTTACACCGGGGCTGTAGCAGCAGTCTCTGCTCCTGCTGCCTTTCCTGCAGCTCAACCATACGCTGGAGCATATCAGTTTGATGCTCCAGCAGCCGGAGCATCGGCTCTTGTCTTCTGTCTGCAAGCTGACACCACCTATCATCTTCAGCCCGCCACTTGCTCTGTTCATCCCGCGATTCAGCCCGCCACCTCTCCTGTCGTTCATACTGTGCTTTTCTGTAGTCTGACATTGACTGCCTCCACGCATTCTGCTGTGCTCTTTCAGTGTAGGAGGACATCTGGAGCTCCGTGAACATATCATCCCAAGTCTGCCGTTTTCTCCTTCTAATCTTCACTAGCCTCTGTGAAGTAGAAACATTTGCAGCTGGTGGAGGAGAAGGGAGAGGTGGTTAAAAAAGACACATTTTAGAGAACAATGGGTACACTCTTTCACGTTAAATTTTGCTGTTCACATTACCCAGCACATGTGCTTTCGTTACAAGGTTGCATTTTTCCTCTTATATTGAGGGCCTGCCGGTTTGGTGTGAGAGATCACTCACACAGTGCCAGGCAACAGATTTCGGCTTGCAGGCAGCCATGGTAAGCAACAGTCTTTTGGCTTTTTTAACCTTCTTAACATGTGGGAATGGTTTCAAACAGTAGCGCCCTCATTTCCCATACCAAGCACCTGTTGGGTTGGCCATTTAAAATGGGTTTGCAATGTAAAAGGAGGGGCTGCGGTTTCCGGGTTAACATGCAGTACAAAGCCAACTAACCCCCCCCCCCACACACACACACACACCCAATTATCGGGGATGATCACTTCACCCCTCCCCACCACCACGTGGCTAACAGCGAGGAACATTTCTGTTCAGTAGAGCAGAAAGGGGCACCTCTGAATGTCCCCTTAATAAAATAGCCCCATTTCAACCAGGTGACCGTGAATGATATCACTCTCCTGAGGATAACAAAGAGCGATAAGGAATGCATGTTGTCTGCATGCCAGCAAACACCGTGGACCATACGCTGCCATGCTTTGTTATGCAATGATTCCAGACTACGTGCTACTGGCCTGGTGTGGTAAAGTGTCCTACCATGGCAGATGGGATAATGTAGGAGCTGTATTTTATAATGTACTATGAGAATTAATGTATGATTTGATTTCATCTAGTCAGCCACCCTTTTTGAATAGCAGAAAGGAATGACAGACCAGAACTATCCTTATGACTAATTATGGTCATCCTTTTGTTTTAGAATAAGTTATAAAGCTACTATGGTTTCCTCCTATGTTAAGTAGATTAGAGGAACATTGCAGGCCTGGGTCTCAATGTAAATTGTCTTGGTTATTGACTGTAAAACTTAGAAAGGTTTAATTTGCAATGCCCTTTTGCTCAATAGCAAGTTTGGGGAGACGGTTGGGAGATGCACAGTTAATCTCCACGCCAGATTCCAGTATGGAGAAGGTGAGTAAAATGAGAGGAGACATAGCTGGGGAGATGAGATTGGACATAGGAAGGACAGGAGGGACGGACACTAGGAGGCCCGCAACATATAGTGCTACTAATGGGAGACGGGCTAAAAGACATACATTAGGGTGTCTATACACCAATGCCAGAAGCCTAGGTAATAAAATGGAGGAATTGGAGCTCCTGGTCCAAGAGCTGAAACCAGATATCGTAGGAATAACGGAAACGTGGTGGAATGACAGTCACAACTGGAACACAGGTATGGAGGGGTATGCGCTGTTTAGGAAAGACCGGAACAGAGGTAAAGGTGGGGGGGTGGCATTGTATGTCAATAGTGAAATAAACTGTAAAGAAATAATAGTGGATGGATTAGACAACACAGAGTCCATCTGGGCAATACTCACAATGGGTAATAGGACTTCTAGAGCCTCTCCGGGGATAGTGCTTGGAGTGTGCTATAGACCGCCGGGATCGACCCAGGATATGGATAAGGAATTATTTAATGTGCTTAGAGAAGTAATTACTAATAGAAACTGTGTAATTATGGGGGACTTTAACTTCCCGGAAATAGATTGGGGAACAAACGCTAGTAGCAATAATAGGGCTCAGATGTTCCTAGATGTGCTTGCTGATCAATTCCTCCATCAAGTGGTAGCTGAACCGACGAGGGGGGAGGCCATTTTAGATTTGATTCTGGTAAGTAGTGAGGACCTCGTTGAGGAAGTGGTAGTAGGGGACAATTTGGGCTCCAGTGATCATGAGCTAATTCGGTTTAAAATACAGGGAAGGAGTAACAGAATTAAGTCAAAGACTAGGGTTTATAATTTTAAAAAGGCCAATTTTAACAAATTAAGGGGACTGGTAAGGGAAGTGGATTGGGCAAACGTATTAATGGATTTAAAGGCAGAAGAAGCCTGGGATTACTTTAAGTTAAAGATGCATGAGCTGTCGGAGGCCTGTATTCCCAAAAAGGGAAAAAGATTACCAAGCAAGAGATTTAGACCGAGCTGGATGAGCGACCGACTCAAAGGGGCGATTAGGAAAAAACAGAAAGCGTACAAAGAGTGGAAGAGGGGAGGGATCAGTAAGGAAATGTACCAAAGTGAAGTCAGAGAATGTAGAGATAGAGTGAGAAAGGCCAAAGGCCGTGTAGAATTGGACCTAGCGAGGGGAATTAAAAGCAATAGTAAGAGGTTTTACAGCCACATAAACAGGAAGAAAGCAAAGAAAGAAGAAGTGGGACCGCTGAAGAATATTGCCGGAGAGGAGATTAAAGACAATCTAGGCATGGCGCAATATCTCAATGAATATTTTGCGTCGGTGTTTAATGAGGCCAATGAAGGGATTAGGGATACTAGCACCATTACAGAGGGGCGTTCGGGATGGGGGATTACCGTATCCGAGGTAGAAACAAAACTTGAACGCCTTAATGGGGCTAAGTCGGGAGGACCGGACGATCTTCATCCGAGAATATTGAAGGAATTGGCGCGGGAAATAGCAGGCCCGTTAGCGATGATATTTAATGAATCTGTAAACTCGGGGGTGGTCCCGTTAGACTGGAGAATAGCTAATGTGGTTCCTATTTTCAAAAAAGGGAAAAAAAGTGATCCGGGTAACTACAGGCCTGTTAGTTTAACATCTGTAGTGTGCAAGGTGTTAGAGAAAATTTTGAAGGAGAAACTAGTTGAGGACCTGGAGGGTAGTGGCAATTGCGATAATTTACAACATGGTTTTACGAAGGGCAGATCGTGCCAAACGAATCTGATCTCCTTCTTTGAGAAAGTAACGGATTTATTAGATAAGGGAAATGCGGTGGACCTAATATACCTGGATTTCAGTAAAGCGTTTGATACTGTACCCCATGAGGAATTATTGGTTAAACTGAAAAACATGGGGATCGATTTGAAAATCCAGAGATGGATAAGGAATTGGTTAATGGGGAGAATGCAGCGGGTCGTATTGAAGGGTGAACTGTCAGGTTGGAGGGAGGTTACCAGTGGAGTTCCCCAAGGTTCGGTTTTGGGACCCATTTTATTTAATCTATTTATAACTGACCTCGGAACCGATTGCAGGAGTAGGCTGGTAAAGTTTGCGGATGATACGAAGGTGGGAGGCGTTGTAAATTCGGAAGAGGATAGGGATATCCTGCAGGGAGACTTGAATGAGCTTGTGAATTGGAGTGTCAGAAATAGGATGAAATTTAATAGTGAAAAGTGTAAGGTGATGCATTTGGGGATGACCAATAACAATTTTAGTTACAAGATGGGGACGCATTGGTTAGAAGTAACGGAAGAGGAGAAGGACCTAGGGGTCCTTGTAGACCGCAGGATGACTATGAGTCGACAGTGTGACGTGGCGGTGAAAAAAGCCAATGCTGTCTTGGGATGCATTAGGCGAGGTATATCTAGTAGGGATAAGGAGGTCCTGCTTCCGTTGTACAAGGCGCTGGTGAGACCTCATTTGGAGTACTGTGTGCAGTTCTGGTCTCCCATGTTTAAAAAAGATGAACTCAAACTGGAACGGGTGCAGAGAAGGGCCACTAGGATGATTAGAGGAATGGAAAACCTGTCGTATGAAAGGAGACTAGAGGAGCTTGGGTTGTTTAGTCTGACAAAGCGAAGGCTGAGGGGGGATATGATTGCTATCTTTAAATATATTAGAGGGATTAATACAAGGGAGGGAGATGAATTATTCCAGCTTAGTACTAACGTGGATACGAGAACGAATGGATATAAACTGGCCGTGGGGAAGTTCAGGCTTGAAATTAGACGAAGGTTTCTGACCGTTAGAGGGGTGAAATATTGGAACGGCCTTCCGAGGGAAACGGTGGGGGCGAGGGACTTGTCTGGCTTTAAGATTAAGTTAGATAAGTTTATGGAGGGAATGGTTTAATGGTAAAACATAGTTGTCAAGGAAAACCAAGCAATGGTAGGTAAATAGCATAATGGCTAAAAGGGGTCAGGATGGAGACTCTTGCCTATATGCTCGGGGTCTTACTGATCGCCATATTTGGGGTCGGGAAGGAATTTTCCTCCAGGGCAGATTGGCTGAGCCTCTGGAGGTTTTTCGCCTTCCTCCGCAGCATGGGGCAGGGATCTCTAGCAGGAGGGTCTCTGCCGATTGAGGTCACTAATAACATGATTGGGGACTTCAGCAGCAGAGTCCAGGGAAGGGGCGGGGACGGTTTTATGGCCTGCAGCGTGCAGGGGGTCAGACCAGATGATCATAATGGTCCCTTCTGACCTTAAAGTCTATGAATCTATGAATATAAAATACTACTGTTTGTATTCTCAATCTGTTTGTGTGAATGAGAAATGTATGCATCAGGAAAAGATAAGGTGTGAAAGCCATCACAAATGTCCAGATGGTCAAGAAAAAGTGAAAGACTTGGAAAGACCAGGAGACAATCAGAAAACATCCATTGTATCCGATGTTAAACATGTTAGCAGCATTGACGACCTCAGAGGTGAGGCAGGCACCCCTGAAGGTGAGACAACAAATAAGAGATAACGATGGGAAGCCTGACAATAACCATCAAATGATAACACCACTTAAGGACTAATGATGACAGGATGACATTGCAAAATGCATGGACTCAAATGGAAATTTACAACTATAAAGCTGGGGTGTTTTGCCATGGAACTCTGCGTTCAGTCCTGCAAAGCCTCGGAACATCGGATCGCGACCGACAGAACCCATCTCCACACTCGTGCTCAATCTAACTGGCCATGAGATTGACTTGAGTTACAACAGACTGGTAACTATGAACATCACTGGCAGGACTGTGTGTGTGTGTGTGTGTGTGTATGTATGTATGTATGTATGTATGTATGTGTGTGTGTCTAAAAAGCGTATGCTAACTGTGGTATTCTCAATAAATGCTGTGTATTTACCTTCCTCTATAAAGATCCCGTGTGCTTTGTATGAGCATAACAATAAGGCAGCCCTCCCCAGAAACCTTTTGCAAAGGCTTTGGGAGTACATGAAGGAGAGCTTTCTGGAGATGTCCCTGGAGGATTTCTGCTCCATCCCCATACACGTTAACAGACTTTTCCAGTAGCTGTACTGGCCGCGATTGCCAGGGCAAATTAATCATTAATCATTAAACACGCTTGCTTTTAAACCATGTGTAATATTTACAAAGGTACACTCACCAGAGGTCCCCTGTGTGCCCTCAGGGTCTGGGAGCACGCCTTGGGTGAGTTTGGGGGTTACTGGCTCCAGGTCCAGGGTGATAAACATATCCTGGCTGTTGGGGAAACCGGTTTCTCCGCTTCCTTGCTGCTGTGAACTATCTACATTATCTTCATCCTCATCTTCCTCGTACCCCGAACCCGCTTCCCTGTGTGTTTCTCCAGTGACGGAGTCATAGCACATGGTTGGGGTAGTGGTGGCTGCACCCCCTAGCATGGCATGCAGCTCTGCGTAGAAGCGGCATGTTTGCGGCTCTGCCCCGGACCTTCCGTTTGCCTCTCTGGCTTTGTGGTAGGCTTGCCTTAGCTCCTTAATTTTCACGCGGCACTGCTGTGCGTCCCTGTTATGGCCTCTGTCCTTCATGGCCTTGGAGACCTTTTCTAATATTCTGCCATTTCGTTTACTGCTACGGAGTTCAGCTAGCACTGATTCCTCTCCCCATATGGCGAGCAGATCCCGTACCTCCCGTTCGGTCCATGCTGGAGCTCTTTTGCGATCCTGGGTCTCCATCACGGTTACCTGTTCTGATGAGCTCTGCATGGTCACCTGTGCTCTCCACGCTGGGCAAACAGGAAATGAAATTCAAACGTTCGCGGGGCTTTTTCTGTCTACCTGGTCAGTGCATCTGAGTTGAGAGTGCTGTCCAGAGCGGTCACAATGCAGCACTGGGATAGCTCCCAGAGGCCAATAACGTCGAATTCCATCCACACTACCCCAATTCCTACCCGCTAAGGCCGATTTTATCGCTAATCCCCTCATCGGAGGTGGAGTAAAGAAACCGGTTTAAAGGTTAAGTCGAAAGAAAGGGCTTCGTCGTGTGAACTTGTCCAGGCTTAATTCGATTTAACGCTGCTAAAGTCGACCTAAACTCGTAGTGTAGACCAGGCCTGAAACACAAGGAAGCTGAATGACTTGTCTGAGGTTGGCTCAATGAGGATTAGAACCATGAATCCTATTGCCCCCAACACTTTGCTCTAAACATGAAACTTCTCAGCCTTCTTATTACCTTAGCCAGGCAAAGAGATGTATTATCATGATCTGCTATATTTTTGGAATGTTTTAAAATATTTTTGATTCCATGTTTCTTTGAAGCATGGAAAGTGGGGTCTTGGACAATATGGGCCCTATGCTAGTTTTCTGGAGGTATGTGTTCATATCTGAATTTGTTCTATTGCAGCTGGTGTTCAGGCCTTTCTAGGCTATATGATACATAAGGACATAGATTAGTGCTCATTTTACTACCAATATCATATTCTTTCATGGATACCTCCTCCAGTGGTCAGCATCTACCACCAGTTACCAAACAAAATAGTAAAATATCAATGGTAGCTCATATCTCTATGATAACTGCTAGTAGCCATTTAAAAAACGTTTATCGCTTTGTGATCCTAATTTTAAAGCAATGTTCTCCAAGTGCACAATCCATCTTAGGAGAAGAGGTGCAAAAGTGGCCTTTGCACTACCCTGATCCAGGGGCAGATGTTCTCTGGCATAACTTGGAGCAGCCCCCTGGGATTGTAAATTACAGCCGTCTAGCCTGGGCTCCCTATCAGCACTCAGCCACCCGGGGCTGCCCAGAATTCCTATAACAGACTGTATTCCCCTCCTGCCCCTGGCACAACCTCTTTGTCAGGGTTTGCAAGGAGGCCTGTACAGAGCTGCCTTTGGCAGCTGTATTCTTGCCTGTTCTGGGGTAATTCTTGCCTGGCTGACTGGCTGGCGGGGTTTTATTTCTACATACAAAGTACCAGAGTTGTGGTGGAGAAAATCCCTTCCTCAGTATTTTAAAACTACAGTTGTGACCAGTGATCCCTGAGACATAATTATTTGTTTCTGGAACTTTATTAAAACCTTTGTCAGATGGTCTGTGCTGATTGCAGATGATTCACTAGCTTTGAGGAGTGGGTAATTACAAAGCAGTTCCTGAATTCTGATACGTTGATGGGAGGGAGTAAAAGGAGGAAAAGCTGAGAAATGTGGTGTTCTTGATCCATCCAGGAATGGGGAATGGTACTCAGTCAGTCAGTAAGATGTTAGAACCATTGAATTGCTCCCCTGACAAGGAAAGCCAAATGCAACCCTGGCAACATCAAGGTCTGGTTAAGGAGAAGGAAAGGAGTCGCAGCTCCTTTAAGAGTTATCCCTCTCCTTTGGTTTCAAAAGGGTGATGAGGGGAGGACATCACTTGAGCTAGGGTCTGGCAGGAGGGCTCAGGTAGGCCATTGTCCCACTGTACACCAACAGAAAGTCATGTATATGGACTGTCCTGCTTAAAGGAGCTCTTTCTTTCCTGGACCAGCAGGTTCTATCCTCCCACTCAAGGAAGCTGAGAAGGACCAGGTTGTGTCATCTGATGTGGGCAACATGCTAGTCACCATTTTTTAGGATTGGGAAGGAATTTTTTCCTCACCACCAGATTAGCCAAGGCTGAGTGGGTTTTTTGAGCCTTTCCCACAACAACTCTAGGACCAGTTGGTTATGTCAGGAGGTAAGATTAAAATTGTTGCATTAGCAGGTGGCAAGTGTTCATTGCCGATACTCATTCCACAGGGGGTCCAGTTTTCTGATTAACTGGTATTGGAAGTGGGTATAGGGAAAGGTATCCCTTAAATAAGCCAAGGAACAAGGATCAGGACTCCTAACATCTAGTACAGCAAGGAGACAACCCCTTTTTACTGTCCCCCTTAATTCTCACATTAGGGGAGTGAGCTTGAACCAAGTTGGAGGGGTATGGACTGGTGGAAACAAGTGAGTGAGGAATGGTGATCTGCACTGTACGATGAGCTATTCCCAGATAATTCCTAGTTCTGTTAAGTTAATAAAGTTGAATTGACCACATCCCTCTCATATTGTCATTGACATGTGTGGAACAACAACACTGTGCCAGTATACTGATCCCTGCATGAGTCTGAGAAATTGGACTTTAAGAGCAGTCTAGGATATTCTGATTCCTGATGAATTTATTAGCTAGCTATAAGATTTCTTTACAAAATGAATGAGGGAAACAGAGTGGGAGCATGCTTAATTTGTAAATAATTTAGAAAATTAGCATCATTATGACAGATTCAAGTCTGCCCCACAATGTGAGATTTAAGGGAGACCAGGTGGTGGTAATGTATTGGAGGGGGTCCAAAATTGCTTTTGTGTTAATTGATATAGTAGAGGAGAGATCTCTGGAGAAGTATATGTCCCCAGGTAGTTGATTGCTTTGGAATTCCAACAGAGAAAATATGTCAAAACAAGAAGGGAAACATAAGTTATTGAGTGGTAATACCTTAGAATTGAACCAGTTAGTTTTATAGCTGGAAATTTATGAAAATGCTTGAAAAATTTCAAAGATGGTACTATGGGAGAAAAAGTGATTGTTACAGAGCTCAAGTAAATCAGCAGAGTAAAGAGCCAATGTGACTTCCTTTGGTATATAGAAAACCATGTCATGGTGAGCTCATATATAGCTAAGGCAGAAAGTTTAAGATCTTTGTTTTTAATTTTAACCTGCAATCTTTAATCAGAACCTCTAAAAAGTACCATATTATAATGTTCTAAATTAAAAACTTTATGGATTGCATTGGAACACTTGCACCTGGAAGCTGTTTAAAATGATACACAATAGGAACTAAATAAGTCTCAAACCAAAAAGACATTGATCCATGCAATGAAAGAGAGACATTTCCTCCTGATTAGCTGCGCAGTAATGGAATGGGAAACTTAAAATTATTGGTCCACGGAGGATGAACGCTCAGTCCTTTGAGTTTGCTCTCTAGCACACTGTGGCTTGGCACAGCAAGGTAGAAAGCGATTCTATAGGCTAACTCCTCTCACTGAATTAGTTATCAGATATAAAACCAACTTCTGTGATCTCGTGTGTTTGTGTTCTTTATAAGTCCCAAACTATTTATTCTTAACAATAAAATAAACCTTTTAATATTTGAGGGGGTTGCTGAGTCGTCTTTTGTTTGTTTGTTATCATCACTGTTTGTGAACTTCGCAATACAATTTCCTAACAGCGTTTCAGCAGGAGGACTTCAGGTTTGCCTTGCTTTTTTTTTTTTTTTTTTTACATGATCTCTTTCAGCCTTCTCAGATAGTACTCATGCCATTAAAAGAGCAGTCTGTGTGACCTTGTTCTAAGGGGTTAATAAAGAATGCACAGGCTCATGAGCTTGATTCAATTTTCTTTATGTGAACATGCTGCATAAGTGACCATTATAGTATTTGTCTGGTTCTCTGTGCTTCAGTTTGCAGTTACCAACCTTTTATATGAATGACCACATCTGGTGTGCATTTAGCCATGTAAGGTGAGACAAAAGCAAAATAGATTTTCCTTAGCATTAAATCAAATTTCCACACAATGTACTCTCTAATGTGGATCTCAGATGTATCAGGTCATATATTATTTAGGTGTATTGTATTTTGTGTAGATTATTTTGTTTTTGTTTTTTGGTATCACAAACTCAGTTTTAATAAATGCATGAGTAGATGAAATATTTGAGCTTTATATCTAGAAATTCAACACTTTCAACAGATTCTTCAGACTTCAAAGAATTTAATATTGGTATAATAAAAGGTCTTTTGAAGAATAATACTGGAACATAAGAAAAATGATTGCCTGAGTGTGCCCTATCATTTTGAAAGTGTTTTATTGCTTTAATTTCCTGTCTTAGTAAAGTAACAAGCGGCATAATAGAAGATATACTGTTACAGAGTTTGCAATTTATTAGAAGGCTTGAGCTGGTTGAAGACTTTGTGATGTGAAAAAGAAAACCTCTATTTAGCTGAAAAATGGAGACGAGCTACAACATTAATGTTGCAGCAGCTTTAAATGGAGTACTATCTTTGACTGATCAGTTGCCTCTACAAGCCGAGTATGTTTGCATGTAATAAATCTGTGAGCATGGGCCTCATTCTGTGCTAGTTGTGTGTCATCAGGTTCCTGGAAATCTAATGTTGTTTCATTTGTGAGGCATGTATAAGATAACTGTTGCTATTTGGATTCCATAGCACAAAGGTCCCATTATAGCCAAAATGACCCATAAGATAAATTTTCATTCATTTATTACATTTTTGCATGCGTGACTGAATTTTAATTCCAGGCTTTGTCAACCTACTAATGTTCTAGTAAGCTTTTTAACCTAGTTATATATGCTTTAATTCACTGTCTTTTACTTAGTGGTCTGAAAATGTAGAAAGGTGGGAGCTTATCCCACGGAGTAACAGAAAAACTACTTATTTTTCTTTTTTAAAATTGTAGATATGAAAGATGTGACAATATGAATAACTTGTACAAATATATTGTAAAATTACCTCATAAAGAACAACAGTTGTTTCCTTAGAAGGTGGCATAGGCTATTCACATTCTGTAAAAAAGAGTGTAGTCAGATATGCAGAGATCAAGCTGTATACTTGTAATGGAAGTTACATGTTTATCAGTGCAGAGCAAGAAGTACAAGAATCACAAGGGCTTCCTAATCCCACCACTGTTCTGCCACCAAAGGATTACAAAACATCTGTTCGTAACAGATTGTTTGGTATTGCCACAAAACAAAACAAAAATAATACCATGTGGCCAATCCCTTTGAAACAACAAAGAGAGCAGTTGATCTGAAGATTTGATTAATAATAATGGTCTTTAGTGGATTCCCAGACCATATGAGTCATTGGTGAATTACATTTATCATTATTGATTATACTTGGTGGTGTTCTAAACAATAATACATTTTTAAAATTTTCATATTCCTAATGATGAGTGATGAAGTACATAGCACATTGTATGGTCTCATATGACTTAAATTAACACAGCTATAAAAATCTAACATTTTAATGTCATGTGTTTAAGCAGCATATTGGACTACTAGGGGCTAAAGTGCAAACCAAAGCCCAAACATTACTGGTACCCTCAGTTATCTATGCTAGTCTTTGAAAGAATAATGATTTGAAAGCTTTATTGCTAACTGAAGCACAAAAGATTTCCTCTGGGCTTGCCGCAGACAATCCTCAGGCACATTAGACGAGTCAACTAGAGTTAGTTCAAAGTGAATTGCTCCATTTTAATCACGGTGACTTTACCCTCTCAGTCAATATGCTATAATGGCATATTGTCAGTATTTTTTCCTTTTAAATGACAAGCTTTGGTCACTTTATTTTAAGACATATTTTAGAGTGTTTGTGAGATTTATAGATTTAACAGCTCTTCAAAGAGACTTTCTGTCTGTCTTTACAACCCTGAAAATTTGTATTGCTGTTATTTCATCACCTTGAGGCAGCTCTTAGTTAAAATATGTAGAGCTTTTTTTTTTACAACTGAATGAGTTCTTAGTATGATATATAACCAATTATATAGTTATAATGAGTCCAAATTTTAAAAAGCAAATATAAAATGTTGCACTAAGGATTACTAAAGACTAACATTACTCTCTCCTAATTTATTCACAAATAGGAAACAGGTATATAGCCATAGTGTGCCAAATATTACTGTCATTAACTTAATAAATTCAGCATTTTGATTAGTTTTATACTTAATCTTGGGGGTTTTTATGCATTTTCTAAATTGGGTACCACTTTCACACACACTCAGATCACTTCCTAAACTAAGTTGCTCATGACAGCAAATAGCAATTAATGATAAGCAATGGATCCCTGTTTTCTTAACAGTTTTATTTTGAACCACCTGTGATTGGATGTTGCTGAGCTATTCTTCTTCTTATTGTGGAGCTGAATAATGTCTCCTGACTATTCCAGAGAAGCTATATCTGTTTTCACAGTTTTTCATGAATTCTAAGAACTCCATTCCAGACTTTGTAGGACAAACAAACAGTCTTTCCTTACTCAGAGTTTTGCTGAGTAAAGAGTGCAGTATTGGATCTTATAGTAATGTTATCACTTCTGGTTTTTGTTAGTATAGGTTATAGAACTAATGATAAAAATCTTTCCCCCTGGACTTCTATGTATTTATGTCCCTGATCCAATAACCGCAGGGATCATAGAGGTGTATTTTATCTTCATTTTAGCCCTCTTGATATTGTTTTAGCCCAAGGGGGAAATCAAATGAGATACAGAAGATGCTAAACTCGCACAACTCTGAGGTCATTAACAACTAATTAGAAACAGCTTAGAGATCTCAATGATCCTTTGGTTAAGATGTGAGAGAGGGATCAGAGAATGTTTAACCTCTTCATTGCCATTTTATTATTTCAAGTCAGTGGCCAGAACTGTGACACATTTTTGACTTATTGTAAAAGACGGCAACAGCAGAAAATATGGTTGTAAATTTTGCAGTGATAGCATGGGTGGGTGCTGGAACATAAATAGATCCATAGATTTGGAATGTTAAATGCATTTACCCTAACCATATATCATAATCATACCACAATGACTTTTATATAAAGCAATTTTTTAAGATTTGTCCAAATAGGTACAGAAAATAAATATACAGCACTTCTTTGCAGTATGTAAATATAGAGGGCAAAAGTGACCTATGCCATGGAAAAACCTACAGAAGGAGGAAAGTTAATAATTGTGACATATTGATGTTGTGTTAACAGCATTGCTGTTTGCCCTCGTGGGTGCAGTAGTACCTGTTTAGAATGGTCAAATTCTGTGGAAATTGAGAATCATTGAATAATCCCAGTCCTAACACTGTAGATCTCAGGGCTGTTCATGAAGTGGCTGCCCCTTCTCAGGCAGCATGGGTAACTTTGTGGCTATATTGCTGTTACACATGGGTGTGCACAACCTCCCAACTGCAAGGCCATGCATTTGTCTCCATCCCGCCCCCATCATGCTTGTCTGAAGCCCTGCTAGAATCTAATGCATCTAGCTGGACTACTTGGACTAAAATAGGTTTCACCTGCATTGACTCTTGACAGCCACAGGAGGCTGCACCCCACACTTTTTCTGTTGCTTGGGGGCATCTGTGCGGAAATCAGTGACTATCTCTCAGTCACAAAATGTCACCCATGGAACTGTGCAAAACTTGGCACCGTTGACCTCTCCTTTTGAAGAGGATTAGAAACAGAGCTGCATGGAAAACAGATACATTTTTCATGAAAATTTTAGCAAAAAATGTGTCATTTTTTAATTACCATTGAAAGCTTTTGAAATTTGCAAATTTTCAACCAGGTCTAAGAAGAGTCCATGGAGTAAAATTTAGTTCTGTGTTTAATTTAGCATTAACTTCTGGCATTTTCAGTGGACTCTGTGCTAGGAAAGCATATCTTCTGCAAAGGATGCTTCCAGCTCTGCCCCTCATCAACTACCCATAGCCCTGAAATTCCTACATAGTCATAAAGGTGTGATAGGGCAACTGCTAGCCCCAGGATGTGAAGAAGCAGAGTAAGCAGACTCAACTAATTTTCTTCCACAGTTTCACTCCCTGGCCACATTTACCTGTTGTTTGTGTGGCTTTCCTACTTTTTGCACAGCTGAAGGGAACATGGATCCCATGGTATTTACTAACAATTTCAAACAGAAAAGGAGTTCTGTAGATTAGTATTTCTCAAATTTGACTTGCCTCCTTTGAGAGGCTCTGATAGATTTCCAGAGAGAGACAAGTCCAGCAAAACAAAGAAGGGAAGATCATTTTATTTTTCTAGCTGGTAGGAGAAGTCTTTATTTTCTGTCCTAAACTTTTTCATAGTGTTGCTGTGCACTTTTAGACATTGACTTTCAATCCAGAGAGGGCTGCATTTCAGTGCTGAATGAAGGGAGTTCTATATGTAGCTGGTTTGCCAATTTGTAATCAGGAATTTGGGAATTGCCATATTGGGCCAAACCAGAGCTGCATCTTGTCCAGAATCCTGTCAAATATCCGAGACCTCAGAAGAAGATGCAAGAATCTTTTTAAATTGTCAGTTATGTAATAATCTGGCATCTGGGAAAGATTCTTCCTGGGTTTTGTCCTATGTAATGTATTCATTTTGATTTATAAAAATATAAAAGCGTCAATTATTCAAAGCTTTAGGCACCCTTGATACAAAACACAAAAGCAACAAGAATAACCCCAATGTGCACAATATCCAGAAAACAGAATAACTCTACTGTGATATATCTGTATTTTTATGATTTGGGATTTGTGTCTATACAGATTGTTTGGTCCTCTCCACTTAGAAATGTTAAAGTCTGTGGCTAGGTCTACACTGGGGGGCGTAAATAGCGTAGCTGAAGTTGCATATTTTAGGTCGACTTACCTGGCTGTGAGGACGGCGGCAAGTCGACTGCTGCCACGCCGCCGTCGACTCAGCTTCCACCTCTTGCTGCGGTGGATTTCTGGAGTTGATGGCAAAGCGATCAAGGATTGATTTTATCGCGTCTTCACTAGACGCGATAAGTCGATCCCGAATAGATCGATTGCTACCCGCCGATCCGGCGGGTAGTGAAGACATGCCCTCAGAAATATTTTAGGTGTGGTACTATTCCCCACCCTCTATAAGCAAATCTGCCCTTCCTGTATAGCTCGTAGCTAGATATTTTATTTTCCCATTCATTTTTGTCCATTCACCACGTTTCAGAAATGTCTATGATGTCAGGATTCTCTTCTGTTGCCCGGCATTCTCTGTCACCTGTTTTTCCTTTTAAGCTCCTTGTATTGGAGTGGGGGTGTGTCATAGGTTTCACCCCCACTCTGAACTTTAGGGTACAGATGTGGGGACCGGCATGTGAACCCCTAAGCTCATTTAACAGCTTAGATCTGGTCTGGCTGCCACCACTCCCAAGTACTAATTCCCTTCCCTGGGTAGCCTTGAGAGACTTCTTCACCAATTCCCTGGTGAACACAGATCCAAACCCCTTGGATCTTAAAACAAGGAGAAATTAACCATCCCCCCTCCTTTCTACCACCAACTCCTGGTGGATCCCAATCCAACCCCCTTGGATTACTTGATAAGAGGCTGAATTCTGGAGCTTTCCCACTCCAGTCAAAAGTGAAACTGACTCAGACAAAGGGAACTTCCCTCCTTCCTTTTAAAACATTTTGTCCCCCCATTGGTTCCTCTGGTCAGGTGTCAGTTAGGTTAGGTGAACTTCTTAACCCTTTACAGGTAAAAGAGGCATTAACCCTTAACTAGCTGTTTATGACAGGGTGTATGGTTTTAATTTTTGGCTGTGGCACTATTTTGACTTAACTCCTTTTTCTGACACCCTCTTATTTTGTGGTCTGTACCTCTGTGATCACAACTTGTCCCTCCATCAACTGACTTATAATTTCTGTCCCATCCTTTACTACTGAATTCTGAATTATATTTGCATGGTATCTTTTATCCCAAAGGATCCCAAAGTGAATTATTCAGACCAAGACATCTGCTTGCAATGTCAGTAATACAAAGGTAAATTATTATTTGTTTAAGACTTTACAGAACCTAACCATATTACTGAATATTCAATATTAAATTACTCAATATTCAGTAGATAAGTCCTTGTTTGCAGAGTCAAATGGAAATGACCCAGCCAGAAAGATGTTACAAAAAATGCTATTTCCCAGCATTCAGAAGAGGAAAAAGTGGCTATATTTTCAAATAGGAAAAAAATGGAACCCAATTTCTTTGGGTTGAGTTAGACCCATCGGCAGTGGCTTTGCTCAGGGACTGAGGAATTATGCAAGGGATCATTCTGGCATGGTGGTGAGAGGAAAAGGTATGTCCCATCCTCTGTCTCTTCTTTCTCAAACAAGCAACCTATTCCTTTCTTCACGGTGTCTCGCATTTCAGAATAACAAACAAATTATCTGACAATAAAAATATAAACGAACAGTTTATTTAAATCCCTGATACTGTTTTCTCCTGTCAATGCAGATCCATTTTTCCCCCAGCACTACTTATTTTTTATTTTTCTCCTTTATCCCCTTGTTCTCTTCTCCTTGCTCCTTGTTCTCCTTCCTCCTTTCTTTTCTCTTCTTCACTTTCTCCTTTTCTTGTTTTTCCCTATACTTTAGTTTCCTCCCCATTTCTTTCTCCCTTCCTAGCTCTGTCTACTGTCCTGCTGCTCACTTTCTGCACCATAATCATTCATACTGTCAGGAAACTCAAATGCCTAGCATCCAATGGCCTCATCTGGGCACAATAAACCCTCACTAAATGACTGTGCTACCTGATTGATCAGAAGAGCCAACAGATCATGATTTAAGCTCTGTAACAGTGGCTGCTCAATGCGTTCCACACAGTGGTACCAGATTTGCTTCCTGTCCAGCCCTTGCTTCACCACTTGCCTGCTCCTCTCCAGTTCTAGTCCTGCCTGCCTCTGAACTCCTGATTCCTAACTCCTGGTTCTGATCATTGGCTTGTCTCCTGACCATGACTCTGACTCTGCCCTGACATTATGCTCTGAACACTGATGAGACTCTTGTTCTGGTGAAACCAACCACTAGGTTTCACTACCTAAACTTGGTGTGTGACACATACTCTCCCCTGTTTTCCTTCTGCAAAAACAGGTTCCCTCTTATCTCCTTATGAGATAAGCTCTACATATGACAGGCTTGTGGTGATGTTCCCTGAGACACATTTGAACTCACTTGTGAGGTGACTCCTTCAGGTGACCAGAGTCTGCATGGTTTTAAAAATGGCACAAAGAGCTAGTTGATGTAAAACCAAAAGGGTTACTTGACTGCTGATTACAAACAGGGAAGAATTAGTAGGGGAAGTAGAAGCGGGTGGCAACCTGGGCAGCAGTGACCATGAGATGGTTGAGTTCAGGATCCTCACAAAAGGAAGAAAGGAGAGTAGCAAAATATGGACTCTGGACTTCAGAAAAGCAGACTTTGACTCCCTTAGGGAACTGATGGACAGGATTCCCCGGGAGGCTAATATGAAGGAGAAAGGAGTCCAGGAAAGCTGGCTGTATTTTAAAGAAGCCTTATTGAGGGTGCAGGAACAAACCATGCTGATATGCAGAAAGAATAGCAAATATGGCAGGCGACCAGCTACAGGCTGGGGACCAACTAGCAAAGCATCAGTTCTGCAGAAAAGGACCTGGGGATTATAGTGGATGAGAAGATGGATATGAGTCAGCATTGTGCCCTTGTTGCCAAGAAGGCTAATGGCATATTCGGCTGCATTAGTAAGAGCATTGCCAGCAGATCGAGGGAAGTGATTATTCCCCTCTATTCGGCACTGGTAAGGCCACATCTGGAGTATTGCATCCAGTTTGGGCCCCCCACTACAGAAAGGATGTGGACAAATTAGAAAGAGTCCAATAGAAGGCAACGAAAATGATCAGGGGGCTGAGGCACATGACTTAGGAGGAGAGGCTGAGGGAACTGGGCTTGTTTAATCTGCAGAAGAGAAGAGTGAGGGGGGATTTGATAGCAGCCTTCAACTACCTGAAGGGGGGTTCCAAAGAGGATTGAGCTCAGCTGTTCTCAGTGGTGGCAGATGGCAGAACAAGGAGCAATGGTCTCAAGTGGGAGAGGCCTAGGTTGGAATTAGGAAACACTATATCACTAGGAGGGTGGTGAAGCACTGGAATGGGTTACCTAGGGAGGTGGTGGAATCTCCTTCCTTAGAGATTTTTAAGGCCCAGCTTGACAAAGCCGTAGCTGGGATGATTTAGTTGGTGTTGGTCCTGCTTTGAGCAGGGGGTTAGACTAGATGACCTCCTAAGGTCTCTTCCAACCCAAATCTTTTATGATTCTATGAAAAGGGTCCCCAAAAAAGGACATTCCTAATTTACAGGGACATGGTAAGCCATTGCTATAGCTTACTTTGGTAAATCATACTATGGAAGTGACTTTCTGCACAGGGCCACTGCAGAAAAATTTCATATTCAAAGTATAAAAAGGCATATGCGGTGTATAATATAATCTTCCTGGCTAATTGTGAGTATACAGTCTTCATTGTCTAAACTTCTACCTTTATAATATAGTTGAAAGGAGCTAAGAACTAGGAGGTTTTATAATAGGAAGATGTGTATTTTTTCTAACTTTATTCCTGTTGCCTAGAGCTAGTTGCTCTAATAGAGTAATGTTTTACAGAACTAGTCTGAGCAATATTTCAAGCAAGTTAAGTTTCCTATAAAAGATACCTGATAACCAAAGTCAGTTTTAGAACTATAAAAAGAACCACTCAAAGGTCACAACCCCAGTGTCTAATGAGGTTTTTAAAATATTATTCAGTGTCTTGGGCACTTGTATGATTTGTAAACACTTATTTGTTGTATTCCTCGGAGTTTAAAATGTAAAACTAACGGAGGCAAGATGTTTCCAAGTATGAACACTCAGCTACTTTGACGCTAGGCTACCACAGTTTTCAATCAGACTTTAAAGAAAGTATTTGGCAGATGAAAATTAGTTTAAAACTTCGAAACATGGAGAAAAATTATTTTCTACCATATGTTATCTCCACAATACTTAATACTTCACAGATCCTATGATAGGTCTTTATTTAACTATACCTCATTTTTGTTCCAGTCATAAATTCTCTGATCAACTTCCTAATTAGTCGAGATATAGGGTTTCCAGGTACAAAAAGTGGGAGTTTGGGCTTGTTTGACACATACTCTGTCTTTGGACTGTAACAAACAGTTAGGCCTTCATTGAACTCATGCAGGACAAACCTATGAATTTTTATTGATTATAATTAATGTTTAGATATAGTTACAAATACAAACATTACATGATGCAAAAGAAATACTACTAATATGCTGACCGGTCCATTAGATTTATCTAACCATGCTGATAGGACAATGTCAGGTCAAAATCAAACTGAAATCTAGTTTTTGTAAAACAAAGTTTATTTCAAAAGATGAGATCAATAGAAGGTAAATAGACATGAAAGATGAAAACTGTTGTATAAATGGAAAGTATATTTATTTTGTGTATCTACAATTCCTGTCAGAGTAGGACATAAAACCTCTGATTCCTCCTTTCTCATCAGACCTTTCTGGTGTTCACTTATGATAGGATTATTCATTATCCTCAAGAGTATGGCTTGCCATTACTTAACATTTGGTTCATCCTGATGGTTAAAACATAATCATAGCATACTGAAGGTGGGCGGTATTATCTATTTGTATTTTGTATCATATTTTTACATTATTGCAGGTGTAAGAAATACCTGTCTCTTCTCAGCTCACAGTACCCATTCTTTTTGAGGGTCACTAAAACATGTCGCAACATTTGTGCATATTGCTTATTTCATAGATGTAAAGTGCCTTCTTTTTTTTTAATAATCTGACATTTTGGCTAACTATCCATTGTTTAGTTATTCTGTAACCGGACTCAATTTAAAGATCAGCTACGTAAAATATAAAAATATTTTAAAACATGCTATCTATCTATCTATCCTCCAAAATGATGATTCCTCTCTGAAATACATCTATAGCTTTTAGAAAAATTTCCTGTATTCAAATCTCAATACAGCCCCTAACAAGAGACTTTATATTCTTTATAACCATTTAAAATTGAGTGGGAGTGTGTCAAATATCTTTTCAGATATCATACCCTGTAAAGCCAAAACTAATGTTATCTGTTTTCTTAGGTATTTTGTATTGTGGATGCCATATGCCTTGGGGGATTGATCTTACTGTTGCATTGAGGCAAAAGATACATACATTTTAGGTTTCTCTCCTAGGAAATAATCAGATATTCCTTTATTTCCATATTAGATAATTTACACTAATATGGGCATTTTCCAAATGAATTTTATAATAGAACATAGTTTGATTGCCACAAAACAATTTTTTTCTGGCTGTTTACAGTCTTTGCTTAGCATAAATGTTAGGAATTCCTTACATTTACAAAATAATTCTTTGTTTTAGCTTTTGATGCTATTTAACAATTAACATTTATTTTTATTTTATATGAGCTACCTCCTAACCAACAATTTTATCTCTTTGGGAAGGAATTTGCAGCCTTATAAGCCAAGTGATAAGTAGAAGCAAAACAGAACAGTGATGTTTATAGAAGAAGCATCTGAGAAATGTCTGTAATATATTAATATACAATCCAGTCTGAATTTTGTATCATGTCTTTCACACAAACTATTCCAAAATATTTTACAGAGTTAAATAAAAATGATACCAGTAGGGGAGAGTTTGGATTTATTTTCCTGTTGATACATGTGGGATTTTCCATGGGTAAGCCACATTATCGGTGATGGGACATGCTGCATGTGCTTAAAGCTCCCCATGCATCAATAGAAAGATAGATGCCTATTGACGGAGGGAAACATGTTAGACAACTGGTCCCAGAGGCCCTAATTTTTATAGTAATTGTTAAATCATTTACATTGTGCATTAGCAGCAGCAATACAGCTCCAGTAAATGGCTGACACATCTGCTGTTTTGTATTTACTGTGTACAGAAGGTAACTACCAAACTTGATAAGTACTTTTAAAAATGAACTGTAAACAAGCTATAGATTATTTTAAAGGGTCATTCACTTGTTCACAGCACGCTGCCTAACACAAGACCTTCAGGAAAGAGCCATGAAGCCCCTTTCTAAAATTCATACTCTCTTTCTCTCTCTCTCCTTTAATATAACTGAAAAGTAGAGTAAACCTTTGCTATAAACTTGGTAATATAGGGATTTGTTTATGGTCTATTTTGAACACACTAGATATTGTCTATTAGTTGATTTTTCACAAACCATTCTTTTAATCATTCACATTGTTTAAAAAAATGATGGAGTTGTGATTTCCAATCAAAGTGTCTTGAAATCATCTTCTGGGGAAGATGCACCTGTATATTAGATTTGTGTAAGAAAACAGGGAAATTAACTACAGAAGTAACATTTCCAAGTGCATAATTGACATTTTGTAGTGGCACAAAGGTCATATCAGAAAGCTGCATACGTGCTTATATCAGAAGAACCTACTCTATTAATCTCTAAATTGATGCAGTGTTTCTCTGCTCAAAATATAGTACTTAGGCACAACTGTGAAATGTTAGTTTATGGTGCCTTTTTATCTGATTGAATTTGTGACAGTCTCACATTATTTTTTAAAACCATAATTTTGGCCAAGATTGCTGATGGTGTTTTGGGGGGAATGTTTTGATTTCCACATTCAGTCTCTCACTCCCTGAGCCAACAGAGCTTGGGAGCAGTGCAAAAACAGAGCACTCAGCCTCTAGTAAAAGAGTGCCTTGTATCAATCTGTTGTGATGCCTTCTGTGATGATGGGCTCAAAAAGGAGGACTCCAGCTCTAATTGACTGGAAGGAAGGTAGCTGCAATGCAGGGCCTTAGGTGTGGATGGCGAGAGTGAAATGCTTCCTTCTCCTCCTCCTTCTGCCCTGAGAGGCATAGAGAGCCACTCTCTAGGGGAAAACAAATGGATGAAGAAGTCATAATGTCATCTCATGTTAACATAAGGCGACTGTTAACAGTCTTGTATGAACTAAATTGGAGGAGTGGGGGGAGAATAGTTTTTCAAATTGTAAGGCACACGAATCAAGGCCTGTTAGCATGAGCGATATACTCTGAATTTCAACACTTAATCAGGGTGATGGTGTCATGGGACACCCCAATGTATCATGCACATTTCCACATGCTTTTTAACAACTGCTTTAGGGCTTGTCTACATGGTGTCTTAGTTCACACGAGCCTTGGTGTAAATTCTAATGCATACCAATATATTGCTCATGTGGTCCCTGCTGGTATGTGCTAAAAGTTCCTCAGTGTGCATTAATGCAGTCTTGTTTCAAACAGCACAATATTAACACACATTAGGGAACTTTTAGTGCCTGCCAGCAGGGTCCACACAGGCCAGTTAGTGCTCAACATACTGGTGCATATTAGAATTCACACTTCAACTGGTGCAGACTAATGCACCATGTAGACAAGCCTTTAGTCTCTTTCACAGCATGGCGTATGCATTGTGGTTGTTTAGGGTTCAATCCTTCAAGATACCTTCAACTCCCATTTTCTTCATTGGGAGTTGAGAGTACTCCGCAACTTACAGGATGGAGTCCTTAATGAGCTATTGAGATTTAACTATAATGCTCTAATCAATTCATTTGTTTTAATCTGCTTAGGTGTTAGTAACTGTTCATGATTTAGTTGAGTTGGTCACTCCTCAAATGAGTTCATTCTTTCCCCAGAAGTGGATTTATACTCTAAGACTCATAGGTGGCAGTTTTCCAGTTTTGTACAGTGAGTGGGCTCAGAGTGGTTTACAGTGTAGCATCACCAATTTTCTTACAGTATCTCAAATTGTTACAATCTTTGACAGATTTGATTGTAACAATGGACTTTCTCTGTCCAAATTAAAGATCCATTTTTGTTAGGAAAATTGGACGTTCATATTTTCTTTATAGTAAATGTCCTAAGGTACTTCCCCACCTGTGTCAGCAGGTCAAATGGGGTTTCAATCCTGAAAGTGGTTTTACTCAAATACTGAGATCTGCACAAACTCATTTGCAGGATTGGGTCCAGAGCCTGTTTAATATTTGACTTTTAAAAATACCTTATCAGTAGTAGAACTTGTACTATTTGTTTTGTAGTAAGTGCTAGCAGTGTTCTCAACACTGTACAAAACACATAAAACATGCTGTCAGTCCTGAGGACCTTAAAGTCTAATTGCCTTTTAGTTAAAACTTGTCTGTCTGCATTTATGTAGTATCTATCACAATAGCATCTAGCTGCTGTTCTGGACATCTAACTAACATTGTATCCTAATATAACTGACACTCTGATAACTGCTACACCCTATCCATATATAAACTGATACTGTGCCCCAAAAGTTTTAATTTTTGGATATTGTTCTGTGGGGCCACTGTTCTGTTACCTTCTGCTAAAGTTCATTCTGTAAGGATCTATACATTAACACTGAGGTGCACTATAGAAGGTTGAAAAGATTTTCTATCTGTATCTGTGAATGCTTTTTTCCATAGTTAGATAAAATTTGGAAAGTTGTAATGATGCATGTGTGGTGGTGGTTGGGGAGAAGGAGGGAAGGTTGTCTAGTTTTAGTTTTACTTTTTCAAATCTGTTAACTTCCTCTTGCCACATTGCCTTCAGTATTTAACAATTCCCATTCTTTTATGCCGTTCCCAAAATTATGGATGAGGCCTTCAAAATAAAGTAGTTAACTTATGAAAACAATGGCTCATCCAGAACTGCTATCTTCCTTAGGGTAGGAAGGCAGAACAACTTTGGGGATAGAAGTGGTTGAGGTTTGTTGCTTATACCCAGTTTTGAACTGACATCCTGAATGAAAAACAGAGAATCAATTTCAGCCTTGTGGTATGTGGCTGTAAGGGTAATCCATCTACAAAGCTGGACTAATAAGAAATTGTAACATTTTTTAAAGGAAAATATTTAAGCCTGTATAAAATCATTTAGATTCATTACTGAAATTTGGAAGACTAAATCAGAGCAATAGCCATCCAGCCCTAGTGAATTGGAGAATTAGTGTGATTGATGCTGGATTTAAAATTAAAACAACAACAAAAGCCTAAATTGCTGATATCACTTTTTAAAGTACATTGAAACCAGTCTCAAAAAAATGCAAGTCTCAAGAGCTCTGACTGTCAAAAACAAAAATAAATCATACTGTTTAGGTAAAGTATATTTTTCAGGGTAATCTGCCAGTTGGATGAAGACTGATGGTTAGGAGATTTCTTTTATCTATGGTTTAATATTTCTGTGGCATGGTGAAGTGAAATTCAGTATCTTCTAAAAGTCAGACTCATTTTTAAACTACAAAATCTTGACTTTATTTCAGAAAGTTAAGGGGCATGGTGCAGTTATTATTTTTCTACTAAATTCATTTTGTAACACTTCAGACCTCTAATTGCTTCTTGTTGGATTGTACCAAAAGGAAAATCTGCTCAGATCAGAATATCGGAGTACAAAATATAGATCATTAACTGACTTTAAAGACTAAAACAATTTATGAATTTTTGTTTAAAGGTGAAATGGAGATAAAGCTGTCAAAAACAAGAGGTTGAAGTGAGGTAATTCTTAATCCACCATAATAGGGTAGACTATATTTTAATTTATGTTGAAATGCAGTATTAAGAACCATCTCAGCTCTCAGTTTATTAGAAGCTGCAAGCTGTAGTGCTTTTATTCTTATTAAAATGATAATCATAAAGTAGTCCAGACCTAACTCTCCAGTCTTGTCTTTTATTGCCTCTTCTTCAGATTCATCCTCCATAGTGTGAACTAGAAGGACAGATTTGTAATCTGGGAAGTTTTCCAGATTCAGAGCATTTAACACTGAATGCATTAGGCTCATGCTTTTCAGGATATGGTTAGTCCATCATTGCTGAATGTGTGGTCTGCATGATGGTAGGCATCTCGGCATTTTCATTTACCTTTTCCTTATACGATGAGAGATTTTCTGGTACAGTATACAGAAATATATTTAGAATTCCTGGATAGTATAAGTAGTAACAATAGATCCATTGCCTGGAGAAATAATTATTCTGTAATTTTTTTAAAAAATAGGCCTGCAGGTGTCACTGAAGTTTACTGGTTCCTTTTGAACTCTGTGAAAATTCCAAAAACGGTTGCACATTTTGTGTGTGTGTGTGTGTACACACACACACACCAAACACACTTTCTCTCGGGGTTGAGAAGGGATTGGAGAAAGATAACATGTCTAGCTGCATGGATATTCTAAGAGTATCCTTCAATCAGTAATGTGTTTATATGAGGAACCATGCTTTAAAATTTGCCTTTTCACTTTAAACAATTTGGTTTATCTCATCAATCTTTGGATTTCTGTGTAGACAATGTAAAAGCCAGGTCTTCCTTCCTTCTGCCTAAGTCACTTAAATGCCTAATCATTAAAATGTTCAAAGGTGCCAAAATGATTTAGAATCTTATGTCCCATTTTCAGCAGTGATTTAGGAGCCTATACTTCAATGACTTAAACACAAACCTTACACTTCTATGTCACTGACACTTTAAAATTTTTTACCCTCTGTTCTTACTCTAGTAGTAGATCTATGTAAAATTCCACACCAAAATATGAATTTCTATAGCTATTTTGATGAAATTTCACCATTTTTTCTGGAAGAAAAGGTTACATTTTGCATTCCTGATCCCCACATTAGTGGATAAAGTATATAAACAAAGTGTGGGCTGTGTGCATAAGCTTTACAATACTGGACCCAAGAAAATAAAACCAGTTTTTATCAAGAAATGTTTTCATTACCCTGGGATACTGGTCTGTTACCTAGGTCTGTCTTTACATTTCAAAAGGTCCCCAGATCCTCTGTATGCTAGCAGGAGATCCCATGGCTTTCTTTCATTTGGTAATAATATAAATGTAATAAGCTGTTGGACTTCTTTCATAAAGAAAAACAAAAACCACTGTAAGTTTCCCAACCACCTGATCCTGCTGTTTTGAGAAAATGGAAAATCCAGCATTGTTGTACCCCACTCTTGGATGAAAATAAATAATCTCATAGATAGAAACAAATAAACTTTTCAAATACATGTTCATGACAGATAACAAAATTGAATGATATATACATTATTTTCACTAATATGCTTTTATACTTACAGAAGCTTCATTAAAATAATAAAGACTAGGAATGTTCATTTAGGGGTACAAAATATAGATCATTTTGGGGAGAAGGAGCAGAATGAGAAGATCTGACCAGCGGTAACTCTGAATGGTTTAGAAAATGCCAGTTGGGTACCTATTACCCATAAAACAAGAACAGTAGGGAAGTCTGAAACTAAAAGTAATGTATTCTGTTTTAAATCAATTAAAATACCTTTTTGTATTTCTTAAATATGCATAGAAATTATGTTCCAAACTTTAGATCTGGTAAAGATAATATTTTACAAAACCTAAGATAAATAGAAATATTTTTTTAATCCTAATTGATTTTTTAAAAAAAGTTACCCTTATAGTATTTCTTAATCACTGCAGAATTGTTCTATAGCATTATTATTAGTATTATTTAATTGTATTACAGTAGCATCTACAAGTCCCAAAAGAAATCGGAGACCCACTGTGAAAAGCACTTTGCTCCCTGCCCCAAAGAGTTTGCAGTCCAAATAGACACATATGGGAGGGGAAATATGCAGTGTTATATAGCTGTATTGGTCCCAGGATATTAGAGAGACAAGGTGGGTAAGGTAATACCTTTTATTGAACAAACTATCTGAGGGGAAAGTGAAGCATAATTAAGTAGAGAGGTGGATATGATGATCTGGGGAATATCTGCACAGAATTCTGGTTGTTATGAAATTGTATGATGAAATGTCTCTATTGGATGACAGGCACGTGTTTCCCAGACTTGATACAATGTCAGGCCTTTGAACCATTAATGGTGGCCTATTTAGGTGGACAGTGGATATACTAAAGAGGTTGCCTGAGCTGTGAAGCTAGTCCCTCAAACTTCTGTCCAGCAGGGGCATTAAGAAACCATGTGTTGGTAAGCAGGTATATAAAATCCAGAGACTGATAGGAAGTTTTGGGCAAGAGAGACAAAGAGACTGGCATACTTTTATAGCCGGGACAGGTCCAGTTTAACTTGGGACCAGCTCTGTTCTGCTGGAAAATGTCCAAGCAGCTCTACTTTCAAGGCATGAGAATCTGATAGTGACTAGAAATTGCTTCTATAGAAGCAAAAGTGAAATTGGCTAGTTCAATTTAATTGTCTAAGCTGTGAGAAATGCAAAAATAAACAACATGGATGGTGAATTATAAAGATTTTTAAAATAATTTAAAAAATATTTTATTTTAATAATCAATGGTTTTTAATGATGGTGATTTTGTTAAATTTGGAGGGTCAGATTTACATTCCTCTTAGTCCTTAGCTTCAGTAGGAAGTTTTGTCCCATTAAGAACTGAAAAGAGGCTGGCATTTGGCCCAGGACTCATATTGACAGTAGTTGATGTTAACTTTTAAAACTCTGAAATTCGCGTACACTTGACGGATATCGAAGCAAATGGCTTAATACATTTTTTTAAAGAATTAGGTGTTTCTGCAAGAATGACATCTGCAGTTACACTAACTAGCATAAAATTGCAATAGCTGTCAGTCCTTAGGCTTCAAGGCACAAGGTAATGACCATCAGCTGGGATTGAGAAGAAATTCCCTCTGATGGTACACTATTGTCCATTTCAGGATTTTATAAGGGTTTGGGGTTTTTTAATAAGTCTTAGGGAGAATTCTCAACTGGATGCTCTACTGTTTGTTCCAGTATTAAATATATTTTCTATATTTCATTAGTTTCTCATTCTGAGGTATGCTGCTAGGCACAGAGATGTAAGTATCCCAGTTCTGTAACTGGTTATCACAAACCAGAATGAGAGTTTAAAACTCATGAATGTCTAAATTATTGATCTAGGTGTTTTTTAGCCTTTATTCTCACAGCCTCCAAAGCTTTTCATAGCCTTTTCCTACCTGAGTTGGGGCTTAGATTAAAATATTTGATCAGCATATTGCTGGTATCTTTAAAAAAAAAAAAAAAAAAAAGACAGACAACACCGTATTGTACAAAATGATCTAAACTAGTGTTGTTGACACTAATGTTATGTTTTAGATCTTTACTATAAAATACTATAATGTGATTTGCAATGTTAATAAATACCTTCACTATCTAGCAATCTCTGATACCAACTGCATGTCTTTCTCTGTTTTCCTACGGAACGGTGTCCGCATCAGCTTGCATATTAAACTCAGGATCAGCGCCTCTCTTATCATAACACTGAGATATATTTATAGTGAAATCCAGGATAAGTTAATACCAAAAGTTCAAGAGAGAGTGAGTAAGGATAAAGGAAACAAAAGGGTTACATATAAAATAAAATCATAACATGCTTTCTAGAGACTAAACTTAACTGGCTAACCTCCTGTCTGAAGAAGTATCTCACCCCAAATTACCTCTGCAGTGTTTCAGCCAAGGCTAATTGAGATCCTGTTTTCATGAAAGTAAACACACTGCTCGTTTACTTCCAAGATGCAGGATGATGGAGTGTCTTCTCTGTTCCCCAAATATAATCCAGCAAACCTTTGCCTTAAACTCCTCATTTTGTTACCAGGTGACATCTGTGGGACATTGACCCTGCAAACCTTTGAAGTATGTCTAAAGATAAGGTTCTCTTCCCCTCACCATGTGCTCTTCTCTCTTGTCTTCAAATGTAAATGTGCCTCCATAGTGTTAGCATACAATGATGAATTTACATTATCACAGGGAGACAAGCGCATGAATGTCTTTTGTCTGACAGCAAAACCTGTTTCTCCACCTCTACTGTGACACAGACTCTAAGAACATAACACCTTAGATAGTATCTGTACATACATTTCACAACAATATTAATAACCACCATGACCAGGACTTTCATTTAAGACCTCAACATGAGATTCTTTGGTGAACCCAAATGTACATGCCAGAATCAGGATATTCTTGTAACCCCCTTGACAGCTGACATTCTGGAGTTCATGGGTCGCACTGCTAACCATGTTTTATGTGCTTTTCAAACATAAAATGCAGTGCAGTCCCTGCCTAAACAGGCTCATAATCTAAGATGACAAGCAACATATGAAGGATGAGGGAGACAGATAAAATATTCAATAATTTGTTTGCCTATGTTAAATAGTTATCAGCTATCAGAACTGGCAGTCTCCCTAGCCATTCATTATTAGTTGGTAGCTTTTTAGAGGCATTATGATAGAACTAGGTCTTAAAGAAGAATTTGAAGGAAAAGTTAGTGACCTTATGGATCACTACAGGAAGGTGCAAGGATGTGGAGCACTGTAGGACTTCCAGAGAGTGGGGAAAGAAGAGAAGGAAAAGACACTAAAAGAGATAGGAACTATCAAAGAGGTAGAAGGAGACAACAGCATCACAGAAGACAAGATTTTGAGAGAGAGTGATTTTCAGTGTCAAAGGCAGCAAGGAGAAAGAGGATGGACTAAAGGCCCTAAGATTTACCCCATATCCTACCCCCAAAGTCACTAGAGACTTTTAAAACAAGAGGAGTTTTAATGGCGCAGAGAAGGTAAAAGCCAGATTGGAGGGGATCCAGGTTGGAAATGGAAGACAGGAAGTATAATAGTCATTGTAGGCAGGGGATTTGAGTTTAGAGTTGAAGGAAATGAGGCAGTAATTGAAAAGGCATGTAGGTGCAAGGACAGGTATTTTTGGGGATGGGAGAAAGCAAAGGATTATTGTATTCTGTTATGTGCTTAATTATAAGAAGGCTGGTAGAACCCACTATTATGAAGGTTGCCTGAAACTTCCCAATGTAAAATGCAGTTTTCAGTTGCTTATAACTTTGTCTAAGTTTAACCGTTTGGGCTATAATTTTACATGCTGATTTTTAATTTTCAGCAAAAAGAGTTCAGCCATTTCCAGGAATTAGTTGAGAGAACAATACATTGTTTTACAAGTTAAAAAATTCGGTCAACCTTTTATTTGATAAGCTCCAGTATTCCCATGTTTTAGGCTTGGTCTACACTACCCCCCCTAATTCGAACTAAGGTACGCAACTTCAGCTACGTGAATAACGTAGCTGAAGTTCGAAGTACCTTATTTCGAATTAGTTGAAACTTACCTTGGTCCACACTCGGCAGGCAGGCTCCCCCGTCGACTCCGCGGTACTCCTCTCGGCGAGCTGGAGTACCGCAGTCGACGGCGAGCACTTCCGGGTTCGACTTATCGCGTCCAGACTAGACGCGATAAGTCGAACCCAGAAGTTCGATTTCCAGCCGTCGAACTTGCCGGTAAGTGTAGCCAAGGCCTTAGAGTAGGATCTTGAAATTTAGCAGGAGGTGGCATTTGTATCAAGGATGTGCCTTTTGCCATCCCCATGAAAATCTGCCAGAATTTGGCCAAGCTATAAACCTTTGAAAAATAGCAGCTCTCACATGCTCAGTAGAAGCTTCATAGAGCTTCACAGCTAAATTCCCTAAAGCACAGGGCTACTGGGAGATGCACAGGACTCTGTAATTGCTGGGCCAGGGCTGGGCACCAAAATTGAGAGCAAGAAACCTCTCTCTCGCATGCGCTCTCAATGTCCCCTCTGCTGATGCCGAGGCAGTATGGAGGAGGGAGCTGCCTGATTCAAATGCAGAGAGGACAAGAGCTGGACCTAAGGGAGGTTGGGATAAGGACCCTGGTTGAGGGAGGAAAGAGGCTAGGACTGAGAGTTAGGTGGCAAATTGTGATTGGCTGAGCAAGGGAATATGAGCTATAGGGAGACTGGGGCTGCCTGAGTCAGGAGACTGGAACTGGGTTGAGAAGCAAGTGGTAGGAAACAGAAGGGACTGGAACAGGTAGGAGGGGGATAGAGCAGATGGGATCATGCTTTTGGGGGGAATAGGCAGAAAAATGTGTTTCCTTTAGAACACACTTCCCTCTGGAATCTGGCATGAACCCATTCCTCTGCTGTCAGCAAATATCACTGAAATCCACTCCTAAAGTATCTTATTCCCCCTGTAGTCGTGGACCACAAAGAAGATTAGAACCTACTATACCTATCAGTTACAACATTGGCTCAAGTAGCAGAGGTCCGTGCAACAGATCTAAATATTCTAATTTTGCTGATGACCCTTGTGGGTGTCAATATAATGCCACATGAAGGAATTTCTGATTTTTCCAGTTTGTATTTAAAAAAGAAAACCTAAAAACATTTACACACATTAAGAACAGCCATACTGGGTCAGACCAATAGTCCATCTACCCCAGAATCCTGTCTTCAGATACTGACTAGTGCTAGATCTTCAGAGAGAATGAACAGAACAGAGTAAGGATTGAGTGATCCAGCCCATTGTCCAGTCCTAGGTTCTGGCACAACTATGTTAAAGCAACATTATTCTGGTTGCAAAGTCAAGCACTCAACAGTTAGGAAATGAAATAATGTAGGTTGCTTATGCAACCTGAATTCAGTCCCCTTGTGCATATGCATTATGACACAGTCTTTAATTACATGGAACGCATGTACATTTTCCCGTCTTATTTCTGGTATTTCCTAATTTTAGTGCTACACTTTGCAACCTTAATAATGTTCTTTGAATGTAGCGTGGGTTATTTTCTTGTGTAATCTTATATGTAAGATATCCATATAAAGCAATTTCTTCCCTTTTAACTCACCAGTCTGTTAACAGAAAAGCTTTTACATGGTCTAAGGATCAATCTCCTTATACAACCAAGGGCAATTGCAGACTATTTTCTAGAAGAGTTTTGTAGTTCCATGTACTGAAGAAAAATCAGGTAGCAAATATCATTCTGACTTAGCCAGTGACTTATGATTCCATGCTATTTCTACAACACTTATAATTATTGATAAAATATTTCTGTTATAACACTGTCAAGTAAAATGTCAGATTACCACCCTGATTTCAGTACAGTTGGCACATATTGCCCAGCAAGTCACAAGTTCTGGAGTCCAATAAATTATGTGTATATTTTTTATAATATCATCTCAGACTCTTTAGCAGATCTTGTGTTATATTTTGACCATTGTTTATCATTAAAACATACACTTAATTCACAGGCCTGCCTCATTTTGAGAGACTGAAACACACATTTAAGTTAAAATAGTCTGTTATGTCACATACAATTTTGAGACTAGATGAGAGGAAGATGCAAGTGCTAATATTGAGATGGCTATAGGAAATGAATTGAGGTCTAGGCAAACAGGAATGCAAATAACTTGAAATTATATGGCATCCCATGTGTTCATTGCTTCCCCAAGTTAAAACCATTTTAAAAGGATGTTAAGGTAGCACATCGGGTATAAATTCCCAGGACAAATAATCTCTCCACGTAAATATATATCTCATCTTTTTTTCCAGATGGAAGAATAATAGGTTGATTCTGGTTTAAAAAAATGAATTGATGTACCCTCCCCAAACATCATCAATATTTATAATATAGGGTTAGTTAATTTTTTTAGTGGTGCAGCTGGGTATCTTTCCTTGATCTTCTTCACAGTATCTGAGAAGGGAATAATTCAGTAAATCCTAGTAAAAGAGCCCTTTTATAACACCATTTGCAATATAATATCAAAGTCCTTGTTTTGAGTTTATAATCCTTTGGTTTTAACTCTTGGTCCTTTCCCTTCTTCTTTCCCATTGATCATGTATTGAATTCTTCTCAAGTAAATTTATGGAATTTTAAATGGAAGCATACCAGATAACTCTTTCAGATACAGAGCTGCTATCATTTTGACAGCTTGGGTTTGACTCCAGAAGGAGAGCATTCATTTGCTCCAGGTCATGAAGCAGGCTTGCAATTATGGCATTATTAGATGGATATTGACTATTGCTCTATATTTCTTATTCCGTGTTTAACATATGCTGAAGTGGCTCAGCCTTTTCATAGCCATTAGTGGTTCTATTTAAATAACCTGGTATTAGGGCAGTGAGTTGTTGGTTTTTTTCCCCCCTTTACATACATGTATGTGATAAGTTATCACGCTTTGCCTTAAACTCCTCATTTTGTTACCAGGTGACATCTGTGGGACATTGACCCTGCTTTATTTATTTATTTATTTTAAATTGAGGCCTTGATGCTGGAAATGATTATACACATGCTTCACTTCAAGCCCCTAACTAGTCGGATTGGCTGCAGTGAGGACTACTCACGTACTTAAAGTTGAACACATATGCAAAGGTTTTCAGGATTGGGCCTTTACATTTTATTGACTTATTTACAAACGTTAAAAATATGCTTTTTTATTTACTTATTTCCATCTTTTTGTGTTCTTGTCCCTTGCTACTATCTTAAATACCTCCACACATTCCTTAGAAGTCATTTCAGATTCAGATCTAATGCTCCTCATCTCATCACTATCAGCAATTCTTCTATTTTTCCTTCATTCTGATAGAATCCATAAAATGCACAATTTTCCATCTTGTGTATATCTGAGTCACTCAGAATAAAATAATCAATTTACTGAGGAGTGAAAATGGTTTTCATTGGTTCCCTATTGCTAGAGTCAATTCTGTTTTCCTTTTATTATTCAGTCTTCTGATTACAGTACCCATTCAGAAGCCCAGAGCCACTTGCCAGCCATATGTCCATCACCACTAATATGAGCTATATAAATGGGATCAGGTGGGAAAAGGCAATAAGTCATATATGATAGAATTCTTTCCTCAGTTGTCTTTTAAATGACAATTTGTGTCTTCAGCCAGTCCAGGAGTACTACAAGCTGCACGCTCTTGAGATGTGAATTTGAATCATGATTCACATTCTTTGGTTCCCCTAGCTGGCAGAGACAACACAAATCTCAAAGGAATTTATGAGGACTGCACTTGCTGAGGGTGAAAACAAACGTCACAGTTGCTTGACTGCCTTCCTTGCTAGAGGAAAGATTGCATTTGAAGTAGGCAATTTTAAGATACAGGAGGAAGGAATCTGGCTAAAGTGGCTATATTTTTTCATCACACCAGCAGTTTATACTGTTTTTTAGACATGGACAATTAATTTAAAATTTCTGGAAATTTAACATTTGAATACATCTCAAAGAAAGTACAATGAATGGCATCTAAATCTCCATATGAATCGACCAAAACAATTCCCCAAACTCTACACAAATTAGCAAATTTCTTTGGTCAATTCAAATCTGTATTTTTGGGTGAAAAAAAGTTTTGTCCAAAAGATTTCAACCAGCTCTACTGCAGTGGCTGCCACTAGCAGCTCTTTACTGAAGCACATAACAGAGGTCACCCCTTTTATTCCATCCTGGAGACTTTGGATAATAGATTATGTATTTAGTATATGTGTAGTACTGTCCTGCCTAGAAGTCTTAGGCTAGGTCTACACTACCCGCCTGAATCGGCGGGTAGAAATCGATTTCTCGGGGATCGAATTATCACGTCTCTTCAGGACGCGACAATCGATCCCTGAATCGACGCGCTTACTCCACCAGCAGAGGTAGGAGTAAGCGCCGTCGACGGGGAGCCGCAGAGGTCGATTTTGCCGCCGTCCTCACAGCGGGGTAAGTCGGCTCCGATATGTCGAATTCAGCTACGCTATTCGTGTAGCTGAATTTGCGTATCTTAAATCGACCCCCCTCCCTGCCCCCCGTAGTGAAGACCTGCCCTTAGTCATGGACCAGATTCCCATTCTGCTAGGTGCTGTACAGAGAACTGTGTGGGTTTCAGTTTCCATTTTCACATCACAAATTCACCAATTTTTTCCCCTTCACACTACATTGTAAGATCTTCAGACAAGAAATAACTCTGTACAGTGCCCAGCATACTGGAGCTCCATCTCAGTTGGGTCTTCTATTGGGAGCTCCTGAAGCAGGGGGCAAAATCATGACAAATTTGCGAGTGTTGGCAATACTGTAATTGTCACACACACATCATGAGTGGGCAGGGGGAATTTTAAAAATCAGAAGATACTCTAAAAACATGGTTTTATATCTCTTTTTAAAATCTCATGATTTTGGGACAATTTCATTATTTTTTGGCAGGAGGCCAATTTGTGATTTTGGAACTCTTGGGCTATTTTAGGGGTTTGCTCAGCATCTGACAGAACTGGGACCCCAGACAGCCAGTGCAGATTGCAGAATGTGGCTATTGTTGACTTTCACAGGGGAAAACTCTGGACTGGTCATGCTCCTACATTCTGCTGAAACTGGAATCTACAAGTGGCTTAGATATATTTAGATAAATACACCTGAACAAATAGCTTTTATAGAATAATTTTTTAGTAATTAGGCTGATTTAAGTTAACTGACTATTAAGAAAACAACTGTCAATTATTTGTGTTTCCGGAATAAACCTCCAATTTGTGACTTCCAGCTGCAAGGATTTTTTTATTTTTTTTGGAATTGTCACAATGCATTAAATTGCAACAGTTGAAATTAAACTAAAACATTCCTTCAATAAAATCATCTTGGAAAAAAAGGTACTGTGACAAAAGTAAGTGGCATCTTGCATTTTTATTATTGTACACTCAAATTATTTGGTTAATATATCAATATAATGCCAACTGGTGATGAATATTCTTCGAAAAGCTAAGCAAAATGTGCATTGAGAAACAAGGATTTGCAACTATGTTTTTTTTTTAATTAACTGAAATTTACGTGATATTTTAACCTTTGCCTCCTGTCATAATTGGAAACATTGTAATCGCTACTGCATTGTGAAGTCCATTGTACAGATACAGTTAACTGTTATGCAACAATTAATATCCGTCAATAACACATACTGTATAACACTGGCAGATTTTGAAAACAGTTGGTCCCTTTGCCCCATCTTTCTTTGTTGTTCTGTTTATTGTGCCCAGTTAATGTGCTCTTGTGCCATAATAAGCTCCAGCTAAATGGTAATTGCTCTATTGACAGCATTACTGTACATTTTTGACACATCATTATTCATACTTAACCACTTGACCTGGAATAAATGTTAAAGCAATTACCACTGAGAGCTTTTCTATGAGAAAATTGAGGCAAAGTTTAGAGATAATCAAAATGCAAAGCTGATCATGATAGCAATTGGAAAAATGGCAAATCCTATTAAACAGATTTTTATTAGCCAAGTTGATGCCAGTAGATATTATCTGGTAATTTAGTCTTATTAAAAAGAAAATAAAGCAGCTAATTGTTTACTATTCTGGAACTTATTCCATCTTGCAATTTGCAACTGAAATTAGGCTTTATGTGGCTCATCTATTTTGTCACATTGAAATATTAAAATCATTTTGTACAAAGCACATCTGCTCAATTGTTCCTGTTTTATAGGAAAATCCTTATTTAGTACATGTTATACCTGTTGAGGCTTTACAGGTATATTTGTGTATGCCATACTAATATTTTAGATGGTTAAATCTTATAAAAATAAACATTACCATTTTAAATTCAAATATTTAATATTTTCTCCTTTACATTTCTTTTTTGCGAAAAGAAAACCTGGTTTTGGTTTGTTTTTTGTTCTGTTGGTTTTTTAAAAAGGGATTTTTAATCTGCTAAATACTCAACAGAAAATTATCGAGATTTCCAAGACTAACATTCTCTTCTGTTAGTTAATTACATATTCTTCCTGGTTGCATTTCTGTTATAGGAAGGAAATCAAATGTTCTCCTATTTGGTTGTTTTTTTAAAGTAGCATTCACACCGTTTTGCTGAAACCATTTTCCAGGGCTCAATTGCAGCACAGTGCCTCCCGCACGATGCTTACAGCAAAAGCTGTAATTATAAAAGTATTCCAAAAAACATCAAGTAAGCCTTAAAGGGATAGTGTAAGCTTTTACTGCCCCCATCTGAACTATGAGGCTTGCTTGAAAACCATCATTAAAATATAGAGTACTGATTGTTGATATGCCACTATTGTTGTCATGGGAGGAACCATTATAGGGGCCGGAAAACTTACAGTGGTTTATATTAATGAAGCTTTTACATACTTAATGAAAGGAGAGAAGGGTTTTGTTGGTGTTTTAAATTATTAAAACATTTTGTTTCCTTTTTTCCTTCAAAGACTCACATTTTGAACATCAATAAGAACTTCTGCAGCAATGTACTATCAGCTAGACAAAGGCTGCTTTGTTTTATTTTTTGTAATGTGTTCTCAACTTCACATTTACTACTCCAGCATGTCCTTATCAGACTGATAAAAGATTGCTCTGGAGGCATTTAATGCCTTAATTCTAAACTTTTCAGTTCACATTATCATTTCTGATTAGTTTTATAAAGGGGCTCTTACTGTGGGGAGAAAGGACCAACAAAGATTCAGCACCTTTGTTTTAAAAGCTGGCAAGAAAGTTGAACCCCCCCCCCCCTTTGACCTTAGCTCAGGAATCTTATAGTAATACTTTATTTTTAAGCTGACTACTTTAAAAAATGTTGTTATAATATTTATCATTAGCAACCTAGCTCTGTCAGAGCCAAGCCTTTATGGCCTAAGTGTTACGAGCTTTAGGATTTCTTCCATATTTGGTATCATCTCATATTTCTCACTTTCATTGAGATAGCTTTATGCAACTTGATCAAAAATGGTTTAAACTTACTAAATGCATTTCTTGTAAGAGATAATATTCTGTACCCTTAAGGGTTGCTTAGCATTTCTGCTGAATAGAGCCTTAGTCTTGCTCATATGTCATATGTTATTTCCTTTATTCATACTTTTTATGTCCTTTCCAATTTATTATCTCTGCATAGTACATAAAATATTGCTTTGTTTTATACAGAGCAGCAAAACCCAAGAATTTTAGTGTGGGCTTTTACTTCCTGACCTCTGCCAGGGCATAGACCAAGGAATCTCTTAGCTCACCAAGCAGGGATTCAAGATTTTAACGGGTGCTTTATACCAACAATTTTCATATTTCAGTGTGATGGTTTACTGTAGTTGAGCCATATATAACCCGATTTCAGCTGTAAACTGCAAGATAATACAGTCTGCAGAACAATGAACAATTAGCTGCCTTATTTTCTTTTTTTAAAAGAGGGGTTTGTACATATTGATTCAAATCAATTAATTTTTAGTTGCCTTTTTTTCTTTCAGTATAATCGTTTCTCCTACTATGTAAAAGCTACATATGTCCTGTAGAAGCCTAGCACTCACTCTACAGTTGCCATGGGAGATAGGCAACCTCCACTAACACTAAAATGTTGCTTCTCAATGAGTCATGTTGTGGAAAATAGTGAAGTACCATACTGACAACTACAGTTGTTAAAAAATCATGTCGGGCCTTCAGAAAGAATAAGGTTAACTTAAAAAATCATGTGATTTTCAAAAAGTAATAAATTTTGGGTTCTTATTTACCTTCTGGTTTTTGAGCCTTTAGGGTTCAATTTTTCAATCTCAGAATTACAAACACCAGAGTTACGAACTGACCACTCAACCACACAACTCATTTGGAACTGGAAGTACACAGTAAGACATCCCCTCCCCCCCCCCCCCCCAAAAGCAAATACAGTACAGTATTATGTTAAACATAAATTACTAAAAAAATAAAGGGAAATCAGCATTTTTCTTCTGCATAGTAGTTTCAAAGCTGACTAAGTCAATGTTCAGTTGTAAACTTTTGGAAGATCAACCATAAAGTTTTGTTCAGAGTTATGAACATTCCAGAGTTACGAACAACCTCCATTCCCGAGGTGTTTGTAATTCTGAAGTTCTACTGTATACAGATACAGGAGTGCTAGAAATTTACTTTTTTTTTTTAATGAATACTGAGATTCTCATGTAATCATCCAATTGCCAGATCTAGTGTTTTAAGAAAAAGCACCAAATACAATCAAGCTTATGATAAAATTGTGAAAGTTGGCAACACTGAAAAATAGCATAAGTTCCAGAATACTCTTCCACCTCTGCAAGCTGAACCAGGAAAAAATCCAACCTAAGCAACGGAACTCATGTGTTTCACATGGTAATGCATTAGGTTACTCACCTGAGCAACTAGACAGATCCTTGTGACATTGATTTTATTTGGGGGGTTCAGGAGAATTGCCCTATCTTAGATACACTGTTAATGCTACATCTTCATGTTAAAACCTCATATGGTCACCAGTGTTAGAAGGAGAGAGAAAGAGAAAGGGAAAATTCCCTACTCTTCAAAAACGCTTTAAAATTAGTATATTAATCTCCGCTATTGGAGAGGAGCTCCGTAGCTTATATAAACACATTTTTGACTAACCACTAGTGGCCAACACAAAGACTTAAGCATATTTGGTTCCTTTCACTGGAGGAGAGTAGAGAACAGTGAAACCAGAGACTTGCATGACACTCCCAAATCCTATTTAATCATACATTAAGAGTTTTGCAAATGGCAAAACAACTTTTTAAAGGTTTCCATGCTTTATTGCTCAATAAAAGGTGTTTTTGCTGCTTATGGTTACAGGATGGGAAATCAGGTATGAACAGTGAAGGTGACAAGTGGCTGCTATTTTGAGAAAATGTAGTGAAATCAGTTCACTCGCTCACACAAGTTCATGCCTGCACTTCCAGGGACTAAAAGAAGTGAAGTATTTATTTTGCTTATATGGTGTTTTTTTTAATTATGAGACAAGGGAACAACAATCCCTATTCTGCTTCTTAAGCAGACTTGGTGCCTATGGAACTCAACTAATGAACAGAATCTTTGAGGTTCAAATATGTTTATCAGATCTATTGAGGCATCTACGAAGGTATAAATGAAGGATTATTTTGGCTGCACTCCTGTTTCTGCATACAGTAGAACCTCAGAGTTACGAACACATCAGGAATGGAGGTTGCTCATAATTCTGAAATGTTCGTAACTCTGAACAAAACGTTATGGTTGATCTTTCAAAAGAAAGCTACCATATAATTTTATACAGGTTGTGCAAAAATTCTTGGTGACGGCAAATGGATCTTCAAAGAGGGGAATAGTTTGTCCATAAAGTTATTTTTTTATCCTAACATCTCTAATGTGATTTTTCATGTCCTGACATTGGCTTCAGTAGAGGCCATTCTATATGCAAATGTGGAAAAACTGATAAGCATCAGGCCTCACCTAGGTGGGGCCATTATTTATTGTTGATTTGTGTATGTTTGTCAACCCACGCATATCTACTAACATAAAGATTCCTGGTCTTACATTAATTCACAAGAACACAATATGGATCTGGAACATCTTTTAAATATTTAGTTTCATAAAATATTTTTGCAGCACAGTGCAAATATAATTCTGCTGCCATACAGCACGCCTCGTGCTGTTTTAAAGGTTAAAATGCTCAAATGAGCAGTATGAGTTATTTTCCTCAAATCAGTATGATGGACATTCAAAAGAAAAGCGTGTACCTCTCAGTATGAATAAACTCAACTTAATGGATAGTCCTTTTGCAATGCAGACTTCTGGAATGTCTTTTTACTGATTTTAAAATTACCCAAAAAATTGCCAACCTTCTGCCACAGTTTGAATGAACTTGTGGCATGCAAGTAAGCTGATGTTCATCAGCTTTTCAGATCTTGTATAACACAATTTAACTGAAAACAAGAAATGTCAGGCAAGAAGCCCAGCTACTATGCAACAGCCAAAAAGCAAGCATGTGAAGCTACCTTAACTTCAGTGTACATAAACGCCACAAAAAGTTGCATTCTATATTAGTTACTTTTGAAATCTAAACTCATGGTGATACCAATCATGACTTGATAGAGGCATAGGACAAGAGTTACATGATCTTAGTCTGTGTTACCAATTTTTAAAAAAAATTGGATAACCCATTGTGGACAGATTTTCAGGTCACCTGTTGTGTCCCTGGTCTCAGAGTATGATTATAAGTATGCTTCATATGATGCTGTCATGATGACACTCTGTGACAATCAGGTTGGAAAATAATAAACTATACATGCAGAGATCTGCGAACTATCTGAAGATATCTGCAGATCTTCACAACAAACCTTGAGCTCTTTAATGTTTCTAAGGGTATTGGCAACAAGAAACAAGTTAATGAAAGATCATTAACAACAGAAGCAGACAAAACTATAACTTTACCTTAATATTCAACCTCAGAGGCTTGACCTGGTACTTGTCTGCTGCTGTTTACAGATATTTAGATAATGTGTCTTGTTTGGACATAAAAATGTGGAAAGCTAAAAGAAAACAAATCTTTTCATTCTCACTGAGAGTTGTTTTTTTAGCTTTCTGATTCAAGGTAAATTGATTGCACGTATTGATTGATACTTGTTGAATGAATTCAGTACTGTAATTTTTAACTGAACACTAGACTCTGCTTAGTTGGCATATATTTATATATATGCAACTGCTTCTACCACAATGGGACTAAGAAATAAACATTTTTAAAATTTATATTATTATATTTATATATATAAATTTTAAAAATGTTTTATTTCTTAGTTCCATTGTGGTAGAAGCAGTTGCAGAAAATGACCCATTTGTTGCCATGTTTTCTTCCCTGGTAATTGAAGGTTATTAATGCCCCAAACTACAAAGTGATACTGATATATTAATTCCCTCTGCACAGGGAAGAGATCTATAATGTAATTTAAAAACCATGTACTTTAGCCCCATTTTCAATTGATTGATCCTGTTGTTTTTACCACATATAAGACAAGGATGGAAATGATAAAGAATTTGTGTAATTAGAAATAAATTAATCAGCATACATTTTCTTCCAGTGAAATACAGGCAGTGCTAGAGAAAATGCCTTGTTTTGTTACAGTACTGGTATGTTATTCAACAGAGATGTAGGGCAAAAATATTGATTACAATTGGGTTTAGAGCTTTAAATACTGAAGGTGCTATCTCAGCTTTCAGCACTGAAGTGGAAATGGAAACAATGAAGTTGCAGTGTACCCTGGCATACAGAACTCTTAGCAACACTGGGCCTGATTTTGCTGTCATTTCAATTATAGTAAATCAGAAGTAATTTCTTTGAAGTCCTTACAGTTACATCCACATAAAAGTGGTGTAAGTGAGATCAGGATTATGCCCACTGTCTATATTGTAGAAAGAGCACAGAATTTAAATGAAGCATTTATGTCTTCGGTGCCCAGGGCAAATACAAGGTACATTAATAATTCAGTGTTTATTTGAAATATTTTATTATAACATATATTTATTACTAAAAAAATTTAAACAGCAGAAAAAGAAGCCAGTATTGCACATGTTCAGCATTCTGGACAAGGTATTTTTGAAATAAGATTCTTGGCAGAATGTATCATTTCTTTTAGTACTTCACCTGTGACACTATAAATAATACATATTTATTTAAGCAGTGATATTATACACTGCTATTCCTGTTGTACATAATTTATAGAAAGTGATCTCCTGACGTGTAGGTAATGTTCTCTGTGAAAGGAAATATTGAGAATGAGAGAATTTTAAAGGGATAGAGCAGTTACCTAAAATGAATTTGACCAAGAGATGCATTTTGAAGATGAACATTGCTAAATATTTTGCAAGGAGATGAGGATTAACCTAACTTTTTCAGCAAGTGAAGTTTGTAGTGATTTTCTGAAATATATAACTTTGTTTAGAAAAAAATAGTTGCCAAGTAAAGTGAAATATCAAATTTCAAGAAATACGGAATGCTCACCCACATGTATAAACAGGGTTTATGTTTTAGAAATATAGCTTGTACTGCAGATTGCTTGCCAAAACATCTGTTTTGGAGTTTTTGAACAAAAGTGTTTCTTTATGCATTTCAGTGTTTCCAGCTTTCAGGATTCTTTTGCAAGTGACGTGAATGATTTTGGCTGGGGCTCGTGCCAGATGAGCCAGAGCTCCAGCCCGTTCATGAATTTGAGCTCTCTGATTGGCTGCCTACCCCACTTGCCTGCCTCTTGGGTCAGAATAACCCATCAGAGCCACTGCAGGCAGAGTTTTCTCCTGCTTTCTTTCTCCCCATAGCAACCCAAAGTCATTCTCACAGGAGGGGCAAGGGAACAAGGGAGCCAAAGAGCCCTGCAGCTCAGGACAGCTCTTCCCCCTCCTCATCCTCCCTCCTCTTCTGTGAGGAACAGGGAGAGGAAGGTACCCCTGCTTCTCCCGCACCTTTCCTCCCCTCCCCCCAGCATCATCCAGCCTGAGAGGGGCAGAGTGGGGTGAAGAGTTCCTGGAACTACCCCTCCCCTCCCCCCTCCCCCCGAAGCCTGAGAGTTGTGGCAAAGAGCACCAGGAGAAGCAGAGATGAGGCTGAATTGTGGATGGGTGGGAGGGGAGGCTGAACTAATAAGGGGCAGAACTGCAGGGTTGGGGAAGTGAACTGAGGGGGCTAAGTTGATAGAGGGCTCATCTGTATGGTTGGGAGCTGAGCTGATGGAGGTGTAGGGTAGGGTAGGCTGCACTGATGGGGTGTGGGTTGAACTAATGGGGTGAGTTTGGATGGGTGCATAATTAATGCCTGGACAAGGGGTGGACAGACACGGGGGTGAGAGTATTTTCAGCAGGGGCCAAAATCACCTTATCCAGTACATGTGGGGGAGTGGGCAATGCTATTGTTTTATATACACCTTAGAGATGGGAGTGGGAGTTCAAAAATCAAAGGACAGACCAAAAACACCACAATATAGTCTTTAAAAAAAATAATAATAAAATCTCATGACTTGTTGAGCGAGATTCTTTGGTTTTGGGAGGTCTGACTCATAATTTCCTAACGGGGCCCTGCTCTTGATTTTTGATGTATTGAGGCTGGCAATACTGGGATTTTGTGCACCTTGTCTTCATATAAATTGAAATTCCCCATTAAGCCATGTTCAGGGAACTATGCAGGGAATCAAGGGAGTGGAATCCACTTACAAACTATGTTAATATTGCAAAGCCACCTTTGAAATCTTGACCCAAGTCATGTAGGAGGGCCAGAAAATAATGTTTCAGGGCCTGATTAACTTTTGCCCTGCATAGTATATAGTCATTTATATCACTGAAAAGTGGGTGCAAAATGCTGCTAATTTTATCTGGTATAAATGACTGCACAGTTCAGGATATGCAGAAACTAGAACCATTGGGTCTGTGTTGCTGAGAATGCTATTCAAGAATGCTGAGAAATGTATTATAAGGATTTTTTAATAGTAAAATGGTTTTACTACCCCAGACACCTGAAAACTGTACAATAAATAAGGCTTTGTTTTAAAAAAATCACACACAAAAAATCCCCAGTATTTTTTGCCAGTGTTTTGCCCTGTCAACGTGCAAAATTTATTTGTGGTTTCTACAAGTATTTTTAAAAATTGAAAGGCAATTGCGCCAAGTGAAAAGTTGTTGTTTCTCCTGGGAATCAACTAGTGGTCAGAGTCCAAATGCCAGAGCCAAGAGTCGTAACAGAGTCGGGGCCTGGAATCTGAAGTCAGGGAAGGCAGGAGCAGGGCTAGTTCCAAGGCAGCAGCAAGGCTGAGACAGGAATGAACCAAGGCTGGGTGCAGGGTGGCATCTCAGCTGGAGCAGGGTTTGGAGGAAAATGAGCACAGGGAGTCAGAGAATCCATAGGCGAGTGTGTTGAGCAGCCACTGATCTTCTGCAGCTGCTGGGCTTAAGAGTAAGCCACCTGATGGCCTTAGCCAATTATGTAGTTCTGCTGTGGCCCAGCTACGCTCATTGACTGCCCCATGACTAGGTAGGCACAGCTTCAGGCCCTCATTCCTGTCAGTCATTCAACTTGTCCAGGAAAGTAGAGATGCCACCCTTCTTGTACACTCTTCTTTGGATTTCCCATGACATATTTCCTAGTGGGGCCAGAAACAAAGAAGCTGTGGACAAGGCAGTCACAGACTGCAGCTACATAGAGGAGTAGAAAATTTTACTTATTCTGTACATAGTTCTGTTAATAATAAAAGGCTTATCTTGGCACCAATCTTTGCTCATCATAAAGATTCTACAGTGACAACTATTTTATCTCATTTAACTTCCTCACTGTTTCTGATGGGCCCCAACATTTAACTTGTAGCCAAGAAGGCAATGGACTTCTCCTGGAGCAGATGAAATGGCCTTATATTTTATTCAGATGAATATGTGCACTTTTTTCTGTGTATCATTTTCTCTGAGGCATTTTGGAAAATAAGAGAGGGGGAATGGACAAATAGAAATGTGTTGCCATACAATTGTCTATTGTTTCAGCTCAGTAATATATTTAGCATTAGTTTTCTGTAATATGATTTCAAAGTTAGTAATAAGATTACACTTTCATATCACAGTGGTGGAAACAAATGCTAACATGATATAGTGGAAGTAGTAGTGCCACAAAATATATTTGTCTCTTGAACCCTTACTTGCACATACCAGCATTATATTTAATAGATTTTAAGCTCTTTTGTCTTTGTCTTTTTTTCCTCTGTGTTTGCATAGCGCATAGCATAATGAGTTCTGGTTCATAACTAGGGCTCCTACTTTCTATGATATACACATTATTAATAATAATATTTTAATGGGGGATAAAAATGTGTGCTGGGGTTGTGGGCTGTGGGATAAGAATAGTGGCATCATACCTAAATCCCCCTCTTTATCATTGCTCTTGTTTTCCAGTTTTGCTGAGGGAAATAGAGCTATAGTAGGTTTAAATTACAACTGTGTGGTATACACTATTTGCATCTGTATTCTTTAATCTGGACAATGGAAATAGAAACTTTCTTTACAAATTAAAGGTGGTACATCCATCCAGGTGGTACATCCATCCAGAGTAATAGTTTCAGGATTAGGTTGTTTGTTTGTTTTTCTTTACAGAAACTTTTTCCTCCTTTTTGGCCTGCATTGTATTTTACTCTTTAAGGGCCTGATCCAAAGCTCATTGAAGTCAACAGATTCCCATTAACTTCAATGGACTTTGGATCATGTTCCAGGTGGTTTGGTAGGATGCTCTGTTTGAAGGATTAAAATGTACTTTTTCATTAGTTAAGTGAAGACTGAATTTCAAATGGGTCATAATATATTAAAAATAAAATTGCTAAATTGTAATGAATTTTGATGCTGTTAAACGGGAAGTGGGAACACACAAGGGGCTTATTCTTTGTCACTACTTGCACATAACTCCCATTGATCATAATGGGAGTTACAGGCATATTGGAAAGAGAATGCCCCCATTGTAAGTTTCTGATAAACCTGACATTAAGGAGGCATTTTTTTTAAAATTTCTGTGCTCATTTCAAACTTTTTTTAACCATGTTGGGTTTGAAATGCTTTCTACCAACTACTGGAAAAAAATGTAGATTTTTAAGAAAGAAAAATACCTCCAGAGCTGTAGTCTTGTCTTTGCCCAATTGTATGAGAAAATGCCAGGCAATCATGTTTATTTTGACTAATGTGTGCAGCAGTAGAAACTAATATGGCTGCCAGTGGAAATTGCTAATATGAAAATGAAGTGATTATGCTAATCAGGTTAAGGAAAAAGACTCATGTACAGTGTATTTCACTTTCTTATACTATATACTATATGAATTAGAGACTCAAACGAATTGGAATTTAGTGTAAACAAAACCACAGTATCATCCATCTAAACTTTTATTTTATTGTAATTAACAGAAATGCCTTAATCTGGATATTTACCCACGGTCTTCAGAGAAACTAATGAACCACTCCACTGTATGTTCCTAAAATATTTTAATTAGTTTTTGTATGGTAAAACTTTACTGGAATAACACAGGCTATTGCTTTTTGAGATAGTTTGGTAGTGCTGATTACAAACTACATTATTACCCAGAAACTGTATTCGTTATACAGAATTGGATGGTTATTTGGTGGTTGTTAATTATTGAGCACCAATAGTGTTCTCAACCCTGTACAAAATGGAAATGGAGAAATCGGTCATTGCTCCCAGGAGTTTACAGCCTACATCAGACCTAGACAGTGCAGTCCAACATAAAATAATCCATACATATTAATGGCATACAAAACATAACTGATACACAGCTAGAACTTGCATGCTGCCATTGAGGGTACTTCTTTCCTTAGTGCTTAGATGTACTAGCTTTGCTGCATACACAACTTTCAAATGGAAATACTGGTTAGCTAGTGCAGTATCCTATGTTCCAGTATTTATTTATTTTTATGTATTTTTCTTTACAGAAGATATTGTTTTAACTACCGGGTGATATTGCCTAGAATGTGCAATCTACCCAGAAAATAACTGACACCCTAGTGACTGCACAAGTCCACAAATCAAGCACATATTTATCTTACCTGTTTCCAAAATCACTTACGTGGAAAGTGCATGCACACACTCATTCACAAACTCTCTCTCATATTAGTGATGTAGGATCCAAGTTTGTAAGATTCATAATAATCAAGAGCAAAACCACAAGTGTAGATGCAGCTATGCTGACAGAAAGGTGCTTATGTCGGCACAGCTAATGCGATTTGAGGAGGTGGCGTGATTATGTGGGCGGAAAAATGCCTTCTGTTGGCATATGCTGCGTATACACAAGGGGGCTCTGTTGGCATAGCTAAACTGGTATAGTTGTACTGGAAAAGCATCTGTAGTGTAGATGAGCCCTCAGTTTCACCTCGTAACTCATTCGCACTGATTATTTGTACCGTGAGTCAAGTATTTTCCTCAACTTTCCTTTATTTCCTACTGGCCTAATCTCACAGTTTTTGCTCAAACAAAACTCCCATGTTATACTGTAGTAGTTTACTACACGTAAAGACTCAGTCATAAACCATCCAATAGACCCCTAGACTAGTGAAGTTCCTGTTTAAAAATCAATTTTAAAATCCTCCATAGTCATTGATCTCAGTTCCAGAGAGAGACTGACAATTATAGGTGTTGCAGAGAAGACAAATGAGATCTCACAGATTGTTTGGACACGCTCCATCCTGCAATCACTATAATAACCAATATGAAGAACCCTATGCTCCTCTCAGAAAGCACCCTAAACAATTTTGGTCTCTTTCTCTTAGAAGTTCCTTAAAATAAAGATTTACCAAATCAAATGAACCAGTGATGCGGGTATCAGTTACTTGTGCTTGCAGACTGAGGGCAGAATATGAACCTAGATTTTATCAACTTTTTGTCACTACATTTCAGAATCCAAAAACTCTCCCAAAAGAGAGTTGTGTGCAAATAAGATAACATCAGTTTGTGCAACTCTGTGGTCATCATAAATTATTAATTCTATTTTAGAGATGTATCAAAAATACAGAGAGATTGAAAAGCATTAAGGAACTGCCAGTTTTCTAAGACAGCTCATGCCCAATACGGATCTCACACAGGTATAAATTAGGAGTAACTCCATTGTTTTTTTGGGAATTACACTGGTGTGAAATGAGTGTAAATGAGATTAAAGTCTAGCCCATATCTTGATCAGAGTAGGAAAATAGGACTCAAACTACTATATAAAAATTTACTGCAGACCTGTAATGAATAAAAAAATGACAGTATTCTGTAATAATTTTTTTGAAGATTTGTAGTTTCCAGTTGGAGGGGACACCTATAAAGAATGTAGAGGCAGAAAACATGCTTGGTCTGCATTGTGTACTTCCACAGACCCTAATACAAATTTGAGCTATGCCCTCTATCCCCAGTCACTGTCCTGCCAGCTCATCCTGTCGGAGGAGAAATTATGGAAGAATTTCAGGACTGCCTATGCCTCAGAATTTCTTGGGATAAGATTTTCATTAAATTCACTTTTCTATGTATGAGAAAACTCTGAGTCATAGTTTCTATTAAATTAAAGTTCTTTTGAGCTATAACGTCTGTTAATTTATTGTCTTCTCTTTCTTTAAGTATAAAATTATACATAATTTATGTTTTTAAACAATGAATAATGAGATTTTATACATTAGTCTATGTCAACATGGTGTGAAGTTTGCCACGGATAGTTGACCAAATCGGATCATACTTTCATTCCAGACTATCTAGTGTAATGTCAGAGAGGGTCTGGTATGGGTATGATATTAACTGGATGTGCTTTCTGCATTGTGTGATCATGTATCCTGTATTGTTTAAAAGATAGGATACAATTATTTTAAATTGAATTGTTTTTTTTTTTTAAATATCGAGTGCTTTGGGTTTTTTGTTTGTTTGTTTCATTTGTTTTTTGTAGAGGTTAAGAGTGTCACATAAAGCAACTATCCAAATCCCATACATATTTCCCCATCTACTAGCGAGTGTTTCCGAGATTAATTTTAACTTTTAAATCATTGTTTTCAAGGGATTGCTATCATTTGTCTGACTTGTCCTGACATTTTAGTGATTGAGAGTCTTTTTGTTTGGGAGACAAAAGAGCAGGGTGACAAATGAAAATCAACCAAGTAAAATAAATATGCATATTTTTCTGAATCACCGTGCCCTTTTCTGTGCTAGGGCAAACCAGTTTTACTGTTCCTTGCAGTCTCAGTACAATAAACACTACTGTTACAGCCAGGCTTTGGAATGCCACTGCTGCAATGTGGTAAAATGACTCAAATACCAACAAGCATTATGCAGAAATGTTGCCAGCACAGATCCCAGCAACCAACATTGTTCTGCTAAGAAGTGTTCTCATGAAGCCTGTGAACTTCCCAGTACCACTCTGAATTTATTTTTACTGGAATAGTATATGTACAAAGAGCTGTGGAGGGCTTTTTTGGGGGGAGGAGTATTTTATTTTATTTTATTTTATTTTATTTTATTTCTGTTGATATATAATTGAAGCAGAGATGTTTGGTCCTTTTTTAAAAAATGTAAAAGATTGTAAAGATTCATACATGCCACATCATCCATTTCATAATGTAATTTAATTGGCAATGTCTCCCGTATGACATCTTGCTCTCCTTAAAAGAAAAAAGAGATGTATGTTGTCAGGATAATTATCCCTCATTTCCTGATGTAATTATTTGAAGTGAGTTGATTAATATATTATAAGCTTCCTTTAGGGAAAATAATAATGTGACCCCCTTGATAAAAAGGCCTAATTCTAGGTTCTTATTGTTTAACTCAGATTCCTGTGCTGGCAGAAGAAAAGTTCCATCATCTAGCTCAGTCATCCTGTCATTCTAATGGAATTGGTATCAAATGATACTATTTTTAGAGGTGAATGTAAAATGCAAATAATTTCCCGTGACTGTTTGAATTTCTAAATGAATTTGATTTTGTCCAGTTATTATTAAAAGGCCAAGGAGGATTTTGAAAATTTTACATGGCCCATTTTCAAAAGGGACTTAGGCACTTAGGAGCTTAAGACTCATTGAAAGTCAATGGGACTTGGGCTCCTAAGTGAACAAGACACATCTGAAAATAGAATTTAGACTCCTATAGGCACTTTTGAACATTTTACCCTAAAGCCCTAATCCTGCAAATATTTATTCATGAGTTTAATTTCACAATAAGTAGGCCCGTTGACTTCAGTGGGACTAAATATTGCATAAAGCACTCCTTCCATTGCAGTAAAATGACTTAATCCCACATTCTAGACACTATTTTGGGATGTATAGGAGGACGATTTACAGTTCAGCAAAATTATCTATTTTTATATGAAAGAAACACACAAACAAAATGATCAAAAAACTAGTAGATGAATGCCTGTGCTTTCACATAGGTGTGGCAGTTGGGCCAAGTAATTCACCATCTGTTCTCTGTATGTGGTTAATTGTCCCTTAGAGTTCTCCTTATTTTAGCCTCTTTGTGGCCAGTGAGGGTAGCTTTCTTTCTTGGCATTCTGTGTGATCAAATCTTAGAGTGGTACTGATAATGGTATCACCATATACCTAGGTCAACTGCTTTTACTTGTCCCCAGTTCTTTATTGCTTGTGATCAGGTTATTTCAATACTTGTGGCAGGCCTTCACTCCAATATGCCTGTGTACTGTTTCATCAGACAGAGTAGCAGGAAACACCTCGTAAAACACGCAGCTGTAAACCTGGTATAAGTACATTAGTGTACTAGTGAACAGAAAATCATATACAGCAGCAGTAGTCCTCATAGGTATGGGGCTCTTGTTTCCATGCACTGTGTTGAAGTGAGCATTGTTGCTGTATGCACATGTTCCCCAGTGTTTGTGCACAGAGCTGCCCTCTCACTGAAGGCACCACTAAGCTCCTTGCTAACCCAGGTAGCTGTTACTCCCACCTTCTCGGATCAGCTGTGACACTCCAACTGCCACAGAACTTTTGGACTCCAACATTCCATCTGGTTGATGATTGAACCTGATGATATTCTTAAAGAAGAGAGCTGCTAACCGTGCATGTAGCTGTTTCCATCACTCAAGAGACATTGTAGGCTTCAGAGTGACAACAGACAGTGAGAATCTTGGAAGATTTGTGCTGATTTGTGCAGGTGGTGAATGAGGGGCGAGTGCTGCTGCAAGGGGTTATGTGGGTAGTTGTGTTGATTTGTGTGAAAGTTGTGCTGAGAGATTTGTGTTGGTTTGTGTGAGTGGTGAATGACGAGGGTGTGCTGCAGGCAGGAGCTGTGTGTGTTTGTTGGGGGTGTGTGTCCAAGTTGTGTTTTTGAGGGGGTGGTTTTGAAGGACTATGGCAGTTGGGCCAAGAGATCCACCATACAACTAGTGAAATTGTTGCATGCAAATTAGCTCTAGAGTAAGAGGGGTGAAAGGTTGAGTAACTTCTGATATCACAGTGCTCTAGGTAGGATTCTTGGCATGGCATTGATGCATGTCTTACTGTATCTGTACACCCCCACAGGTATAATTTGTACAGTCAAAATGTCTGAGAACTTAAAAATCAGAAGGTAACAGACCACAAGACCCAGAGATGATTCATCTTTGTGATATTCTGAACAAAAATATCTATCCACCCTGCTTGTAGCTGTTTCCACTGTGCACACTGACAACAGACATTTCACGCCTCAGCATGACACACAGTGACATTCCAGGATGCACAGATTCCCATCCACATATCCCTCCTTTTCCCTTGAGAAAATTCTCTTAAAATATTTCATATAAAAATTTTTACAACTTTGCTCCTCATGTAAGCTGACTGATGCCTCCCCCCACCCCCCGATTCCAACTAAATGTATCAGCGAAGGACTAAACCAAGAACTCTCTCTCACATACAAGGATGAAATGAGCAGATAAATCCATATGATGAAAAAGGGGTAAACAACCAGATGTGAATTTGGCAAATGGCAGAGAGCTCATGAATTTGGGTGAATTTGGTCACAAAGTGTCTGACTCTGAGCAGTTTGCTTTAATGCTGTGTATAACACAAGTAAAACTTCAAGACTCTTTTCAGTTGGATGATAATCAAAACCCTTTATCATGCTTGCCATGTCTTCAACCCTCCCCCTGCCAAAAAAAAGTGATGATTTTTCTCTTGAGAGTAACCAATTGATGTGCAGCATTCTGTGGAATAAACGCTTGTTCAGAATAAATGCTTAAAGGTTTGCTTATAGGTGTCATTGTGTCTCACATGCCTGCTGTGACAATCAGCTTGCATTTGAATGTGCATCTTGACCCATAAATGTCACCCTGGTCCACTGAGCATCTTGACTCCAATATTTCCTGTTGTAAAATGGACAATGAATACACACACACCCCTTTTTTTTTAAAGAGGGACCTGTGACAATGTATGTGTGTGCGCACTCAGGATTTTAAGAGCATGTCATCAGCCACTGTGTGGGAGATAACAGGAGAATGAAGTTGCTGGACAGTTTTTGAAAAACACAATTATAATTTCTGTTTCCAAGCCGCTTTTCCCTTTCATAGGGCTGAATATATCCTGACTGTTCACCATCAATGGCTCAGCGTTGTGCCTAAGTGTGGAGGTATGTCCAGCTTTGGGGCAGATCAGGCTGCCATTGAACAATGGGAGACAGGGAACACTCCATTCCTGTGCACACATTCACTGTGTAGCTAGCCATTGCTTAATTTCACAGAACTTCAGATACCAAACATGGAATCCAAAACATCTTAAATCTCTGCCCAGAATGTGAACTTTATCTGAGGATAAAATAAAAGCATAAAGGCTCTATTTTTTGGGGGGGGAGGGGAAGAGGGGAGGGGTGGGAGAGACATATCCCATCTCCTAGAACTGGAAGGGACCATGAATGGTCATTGAGTCCAGCCCCCTGCCTTCACTAGCAGGACCAAGTACTGATTTTGCCCCAGATCCCCAAGTGGCCCCCTCAAGGATTGAACTCACAACCCTGGGTTTAGCAGGCCAATGCTCAAACCACTGAGCTATCCCTCCCCCCCAAATGCTTCTCCGTGTACTTAAATTTAAGACCAATGGGGCTAGTCAGGTGTTTAAAGTTAAGAATATATATAGGTGTTTGCAAGAGTTAAGGAGTTTTTGGGAAAGAGTGTATTTGCAAAGGTCTGCTGGTGAGAGGGAACTAGGTTCACCAGGACACTCTGATTACTGATTACTTGCATCCGAAGAAGTGGGCTGGAGTCCACGAAAGCTTATGCTCTAATAAATTTGTTAATCTCTAAGGTGCCACAAGTACTCCTGTTCTTTTTTCTGATTACTATAAAAATATTATAGGGTTGTCATCTCTTGATGATTCCATATTTGAGGGTATCAGTTTAGAAGTACAAATGTTTTTTCCCCTAACTTCTTGCCTTGTAAACATACTGTGGAATGTGAAAGGCAAGTTGTGTTCTCTCTGGTTCATGCATCACCACCAGTAATAAACACACTTCAATCAGATCAGAACTTAGGGCCTGATCCAAAGCCCACTGAAGTCAATTGAGAGTCTTTGCATTAACTTCAGTTGGCTGTAGATTTGGGCCCTCGGGCCCAGAGGTTTAAAGGTATTCAGTCATTGCTGCACTCATTGTTGCAACACCTAGCTGATTTTAGGAGACTAAATCTCAATTTCAAAAAGGATTTAGGAGCCAACATTCCATTGACAGACAGTGGGATATAGGTTCATGTGTACCTAAATAACTTTTGAAAATTATATTTAGGATCCTAACTCAGTTAGGCATTGCAACACTGAACTGAGCAATGCCTTTAAAAATATAAGCCTTCATTTAGATTCTTTTTCAGTCTAGGAGATAGCTCAGTCAGTCATAGCTATATGAGATCTAGGAGTTAGGTTTTTTTTTTTTTTTAAGTAAAATATTTTTTAAAAATGATAAACAGACGATTCAGAATACACGTGGCAAACAGATCTGCAGAGTAAGAAAGTATCATTTTTAGCTAGGTACATCAGAGACCATGACTTCACTTTTAAAAAAAAAATGCATTGTTGTCACTGATTTGAACTGTGTGGTAAGTATCTGCAAAGAAAGCAATATTGTCAATCCATCAATATAATCAACCTGTAATTTTACCTCTTCCTTGCCAAATCTCAACTCTTTCACCTAAGAAATGAACGGTATATCAAGCCTTATGATATTGCTTATATTCTGGCAGTGAAACAGTTCAGAATTTATTTTTTATTTATTTATTTGGTCAACATTGGATAGATCCATAACTGGTGTAAATTGTAACAGGGCCTTTGAAGTCATTGAGGCTATGACAATATACACCAGTTGAGTATCTGTGTAAATATATATAAGCAGATTCTCAACTGGGGTATAAAAAATATGTAAGGAGACCAGCAATATTCACAATGTTCAAGTACTTTTCCTACACTAAAAAATTATTTAAATAATTTTAAGATTTATCATTTTCCAGTAATCAATAACATTAACTAACAGTACATATGTAAGGAAAACTTTATTTTTAAAATCTCTGCAGCTACAAATTGTGATATATAGTCAAATGTGTGCACTGGGACAGCAAGAATAGGATTTTGATGTAATGTACAAGTATCTGATACGAGCTCTGATGAAACTGTCACCTTTTGCCATAATCTATAATCAAAAGATTAACGTTATCACATTGTGTTCCTCTGTTTTCACTGGAACTCCCAAATTTGATGGATTTCATTAAAGCAGTTTGCTGTATCTGCTCTCTACATTTAGGTTGTGAAAAATTCTGGTTTTGATACTGTTAGTTAAATTCAGATAGGACAATCACATAGTGCCATGAAGAGGACTGAAGGGGGGAAAATGGTACCATTTGCCTTAAAAGGAAACTAGAAGTCAAGATGTATTGCAGTACTAAATCTCTGAAACTAGTTCAATTTGTTTTGTGAAAATGTACTATTATTGTGGTAATGTTGCCAATCACCACCATCACCGTGTCTAAACAGAGAAAAATATACATTCAGAAAGGGAAAGCTGTAAATACCTAACTGAGGTTGTATGCAAGGATTTAAACTAATAGTTGTATTTCTATGAACATTTTTAAATATGTGGAAAGAATTATATTCAACAAAATTGTGATGCTCACTCATCTCATCTAAAAAGCTTTGCTCATTCAAATCAGAGTAATTAATCACAGAAAAGAGAGAGAGAAAATCTCTGAAAGAGAAGGGAAATAATTCAGCAGTAAATCATAGAGCAAGACTAACATGAATCATAAGAAAAGGTACCAACTGCTATGATTTAGGTGACGTATAAAAAATAGCCTTTCGTGGATTGACAGTTATAGGAATAAATGATAAAATTATTCAGCAGTGGTGTGTTCTCTTCTTACCATTTGTCATTTCGCATCTGATTACTTCTAAAAATTTAATTAAAGGGGCAACAGAAGTGTGTAGACCTTGCGTGACTCTAACAATCTGATACCTTTTTAAGCCTTTTTAAAGAAAATATATGACTTGTTCATATCTTTGTTTTGGCTAAATGCTAGTCACTGTTAAGTGCATGTGTTTTCTTTTTTACATTCAGTTATGTTTTATAGCAAAGATGGGTTTTAAAGGCAAGCATAGGTTCTATAAAACATCTGAAAACGAGATGCTAATTTAAACATACAATGAAAGATAAAATACAATATGTACACTCAAATCAAGCTGCCTGATAGTTTGTTGGAGATTTATTTTCCAAATGAAAATAATAATTTTAAAATCAAATGTAAACAATTATAAAACTCCAGATTATATATTGTGTGTTCTGTAAGTAACCTCCTGTGCTTCTAGTGGCTTTAAAAATAAACCAGTTCTTAATGCATAAGTGAATCACAATTTTAAAAGAATAAATTCTAAACACTTATTGAGTCCTAACAAATAAAAGCTCCTCTTTGCATGAATTTTGCTTTTCCTATTCTTTTTAATAGCAATTGTACTGTATTCTTGTATATTGAAATAGTACAGGGACTAGCTTTTACTAAATAAAATCCCTCAATAAGGTCTTTACCTTCTTTCAAAGAAAAATAGAATCCTTGAGATCTATTATAACCATAGCACAATGTACAGAGTAATGTACTTTTAAAAATACACCTGATTGTGCATTTTTATGTGCAATTAAGAACACTCAGTATTGCAAGCCCAGTCCATTCTCTTTAAAGTTTTACTTCAAAACAACTTCAGTGTTTTAAGTGACTAAATTAAAGCTTTTTAGTGTTTCCCTCTATCTCCCAGAGCAGAAATTAAATCAGTTTTAATTTATTTTATTTGCTAACACAGAGGATATAATTATTGCAGCAGAGTCTTTTTAATTGTTTTCAACTAGGTGCTTGTCTTTAAGTTGCAATAGACTTCTAATTCCACATTGTTGATATTCCCTTGTTAATTCTGACAAAGCATCATAAATCCAGGTATTTAGGTTTATTGAATTTTGAAATGAGGTGATTAGTTGAAGCATGGATGAATGAACTGATGCAAAGCAAAATGAATTTTATGATTTACTATGGTTTACAAGCTCCCTTGGAACCATTATGTGCAAATTGTAAAATATATTAAGAAGTAAGAGCTCACATTTATAACCGACAATGTAAAATTTTCTCAAAAATATTCAAACCATCTGCAAAAACACAGTAATTGTTGAATAAGTATTTAGCATACACAATTAATTTTTTATTATAGATCTTGGCTTTACACTCCATCGTTCGAGTATGTAAAAAGTGTCATAATAGTAGATGCTCAGGATCAGCTGCCAATGTTAAACATTGCAAAACAATTTCCATTATAATCCCTGCTTTCAGATACTCCCATTTTTTATAGAAAAGATATATTCTGGATTGAATTGCACATTATCCGTCTCTGCATAAAATAGATTTCTATTATTATTTGCACCTAGGTGACTTAGCAGCCATTTATTTTCAAAAGATGAAATAGAAAAGTCAATGTGCTTTGGGCTTCTAAATCATTTTTGAAAATGAAACTTGGTAACTTTTGAAAATTGTACCCTAAATTGTGCCTTGAAGCCCTGAACAAGTTGTACAAATTGCCTCATCCCAGGAGAAGCTCCAAGGGCACTGTGCCTCAGAGAAACTCTCTGAAGCACAAATCCCTTCCTGCTGCTCCAGGGCATAGTAATTTGGTGCTGGCTTGTACTAGGAATATTATGAGAACCCTACATTCCAACTCAGCTGTTCTGGCAAGTGCATTATGTGACAGGGGAACCCAGGCTTGGCCCATTTCCCTGCTGCCCTCTCTCCTCCTACCTGCTCTGGGCTGGGGAATTGAGTGGGAGTTGAATGCCCATTTGTTTATTTCAGTGCACTCTGACCCAATGTCATAAAGTTTGGATAGCCCATGTAGGATTTTGAGTCTTGTTTACTCCCCTGCAAGCAGAACTTCAAATCAAGAACCATATAAACACTGTAGGGTGGCTCTTGAGCTGCTGTAAATTGCCATAGTGCCATTAAATGGAGCTTTGGCACTTTACACCAGCTCAGGCTAGTAGAATCTGCCCTGTGAGCCTCTCTCTTAATTTTACATAACCAGTTGTTTCTACCATTAACTTACTTTATAGGGATGCTGCCAGCTTGGAGTCATGGTCTGTGCTAAGTCTGTTACAGGCACAGCACAGATCTCACAGCCCAGAAGGAGGGAATGTGTGGAGCTTGAAACCACTTTTTTGCTTTCCTAATTTGAGGGATATTGTGGGGGCGGTGATCTGGGGTAACTTAGACAGTCCTCAAAGACTGATAAGTGATGGTGTCCTCTACCTGATTGCCTATGGGACAATACACTGTCCAGAATTGCAGCCCTGACATTATTGTCTCAGGCCTAGCCTCAGCTCATCCCCTACACCTGAGCTTGTACTGTGGGTACAAGGAACCTTGTTGTAGGTTGCCATGCACAAGCGTGCACCATGGGGAATTCTCCCCTGGATCTGAGTCTTTGAAAAGAGCATAAAAGGGCCATAGAAGAGGAGAGAATTCCTCCCCTGTAATCCAGTGAGTTTAATACATGAGGTAAAAGTAATTTCAAGTTCAAAACCTGCACAAGTCCTGTGCTATTTTTCAAACAGTTTTATAGTTACATCCTCCTACTTAAAACAAAAACAAACAAACATTTTTCTCTCTGTTATGTAAAAGAGCCACATAACCAGGGGGAACTGATTCATTATATAGGGGTAATGTGGAAACTGACTAAGCAAAGTATTGACTAATGTACAAAGTGACCTGAAACAAGACAAGTTTTTTCTCTATTCTTTGATTTATAGTAATCTTAGATGTTACTTGTAATAATATGTAACAGATTTCCAGGCAAAAGCGTGTTTTAACAGGAACATTAACTTGGCAGTCTTGTGTACTATATCTAGTCCCATGTTTCTGTTTTCATGCCTTGTTTAATATTCTATGTCTGGCCTAAAATGTCTACCATAGAACACCGCACATGCAATGGCTGATGTAATGTTGCTGTGGGATCCAGAGAGTCTGTGATTCTTGACTTTTTGTGATTGTAATTGTGCAAACGCTGACAGGTTTTTTGTCACATAGTATGAATAGTGGAAGTGTCATACACAAGGTTGTATTTTGCATTCTGATACCCAAAGTAAATACAAGTACAAAGATCTAAGAAGGGACCTCCTATCGATCACGTAGCTATATAACTAAAATACATAATGTTCTGTTAGGTCTGCTCTGTAGATTTTCCTCCACTGTTACAAGCAGAGAGAGGGAAGCTGGTTCTGAACTGGATTGTGGAACATGGAAGAGGGAATTCTACTGAATGCTCCTTCCTGCCCCTTGAGCTTGTAGAAACAACTCTTTCAAATCTGCAGTGTTGGAGCTTAATATCTCTAGAGGGACACACAGACACACATGGTGAGAAGGAGCCATGGTAGGGGGGAGCCTCACTCTGAGGCTGCAGGAATCTTGCAAATATACAAATGGGAATTATTGCTGCTGCAAGCATTATTAACTATGGCTCTTTATCCGTCCACCCTTGGGGCCTGGGAATTTGTGTTGGCTGTGAAGACAATGATAGAATGGTTTCCTTTGGAACTATACTGCCTTTGAGAGGAAGAAAGCAGTCATGATGGGCTGGTACAACTAACGGATATGGTTTTCTACAGCTCCCTGACCATCCCAAACTGTTTCCAAGTGAAAAAAGCATTCCCAGGAAACTTATGAGGAGTTTCCTGGGCCGTGCACCCTTTCCCCCACCCCACTTATTGGTTTTACTACAAGAGTTTAGGATTTGGGCCTCTGTTTTTGATCAGCTGTATTAAAATCATAATACTGTGTGTGTGCATAGATTCTGTATGAATAGAAACTAGACTTTGATGTAAGTATATAGACATATACAATTTACATTGTTTGGTTTTAAATTTTTACTTTTCTACTCATTTTTCTTATTTTCAATATGGAGTTTGGCAGATAGGATTTACTTTTAATACAGATTTGTGGCAAGAAAATTATCTCATCAGAGTTCAAGGAGGAAATAATAATGTCCCAAAGACAATGTTGAAGTAAGCAGAAAGCATTATTGGCTCTGGGATGCAACAAAAGTCCAACAGGAACAAAAACAACAAACAAATCTAACGCAGGTTATTTCACCTTGTCATGTATCTATCTATTTCAATCTTGTTAGTTTTGCAAAGTTGATCTCAAGAATCTTTAACTTGAGTAAATGATTCAAAAGCTGCTCACAATCTTCCTTTCTCAATTTGATTTGTTCTCATTTACCCATTCTAATGGACAAGTGGAGGGAGAGTCTACAAAACCTTAACAGATTATATATTTAATTCTACTAGTGGTGTTTATTCTGCCCATGTACTCCCTGTGTTGTAGGCCATATTTGCACTGCTCTGCTACAAGCAACCTGATACTACTTCTGCCACAATAAAGTTACTTTAAAAACTTCAATGCCTGTAATAACATCAGCAGCCACTATTATAGCAATATGTTGAGCCATACCGCCAGTCTGGAATGAAAATGAGGTGCGTTTCAGCTGCGGAACAAGAATTCAAATGTGAATTGGAAACAAAGATCCTTCAACATAGGCAAACAGAACAATTGGGTTTGGACAAATTCAGAAGGTTGTTGAACCCTTAATTATCAGTGTATGGGGAAAGTGTAGCAGAGTGTCAATGTTGTGTTTTACACACCTTGACAGAAAACATGCCATCTTTTGTTTTTTATTCAACCTTTTGTTACAGAGGTGAAAACTGTATCATATTTAATTGGCTACCTGCAGTTCATTAGTGGCAGCATCATTAAGTAATACTGGAGCATTTGTAGTAGCTAATCTTCCAAGCACTTAGCATTCGTGTTGACCTCGTTAAAGGTAACAAAGGTCAGGCTTCAGTTCAGCAGAGTCATCCGTTCACCAAGGAGACTGGCATAGCAAAGTAATCTGTGTGTGTCACTTTTCATTAATCACGCTACTTTCCTCTTCATGAAATGCCAGCAGATAATTGTTACTAAATGTGATTTGCAACACCCTGTGCTGTGGTCGAAGGACCAAAAATAGGCAAACAGATAAAAACATTGTTTAGCTTGCAGGCAGCAAGTGTTTGCTATTCAAAGGTACATCATGCATAAACATTGATTTAGCCATGAGCTGACACTTATAAAGCTTTTGCTGTTTCCAGAAAGCCCTGTGGTCAGGCTAAGTAATAGCCAAGGGCAAGTGCTTTTACCTGCATGGCAAGGTTACATTCTATATGAATTGTCTGATCCTGAAATAAATCAGTTTTCATAATATTAAACTACTGCAACATTGCCATAGGTCAGAACAAAGTGCACTAAATGAAACACTTGCATTTGCAGTGCGAAACTTGTTCCATGTAGTTTATGCTGATTTTGGATAAATATTTCATTAGGAACTTGATTTGCAAAGCATTTGCACGCTTTTTTGATCTAAGAAGCCATTTGAATCAATCTGCTTTTTCAAACAAAATTTATAGAACTAACTTAGCATGATTTCCACTTGCAGTTTACAAACTGCACTGAAATATGAACTCAATTCGAAAAGCATTTCTCTGTTGTTCTACAGTAATAGGTGTTTACACATTTGATGAGTTGTCCAAAGAAGCTACTTTACTACATTGCTGATTCAAATTCTGTTCTGTTACACATGTATAACACCCAGTAACTTCAGTAGGGATTGCACTGGGAACTGCACAAGTGTACCATAACTAAGGGCAGAATTTGATTCTATGGATGAGTTCACCAGCATACCAATAAAGTGGAATTTCATAGCTATACTTCTGCAACATCTAAAGCTGATTCAGCTGCCTGTTTACAACATGGAATAAGGCAGAAAAAATAACTTTGACTTTGTTGTCTATCTTTTAGCTCTACCATCCATATTCCACAACAGCTTGTAATGAAGACCCTCTGCTTTCACACTGATTTTGAAATAGTGTTAGTGTTGATTTCAATGGTTTTGCACCAGGGAAGTGAAAGCACAATCAGGTGCAGAGAATTCAGAACCCTTTCAAGTGATGCTGATTGGATTCTCCTGCCACTAACGCATATCTAAAGATGACTGACAGGACCTACTGTATATATGAAAAATAAGTAGTGCTATATAGTACCAGAAGAACATTACTATACATTATACTACTTTAAAGAATTAGAGTACAACTAATCAAAGTATAATTTTGCAATTCAGTCATTGGGCTGAGGATCTGGAGATCTGCATTATATTCCTGGATTGCTGTACCACAAATTTTCTGTGTAACCTTTTGAAAAGTAGAGCAAAGTAGACCCCTGCTCCCAATTTGGACTGTTGAACACTGTTATGGTTATTATTATAGTAATAATCTCCTTATGCCACATTTTCCCTATCTGTAAGTAGAGACAATCATGCTTCCATACTTCAGAGGAGCTTTATGAATCTAGACTCATTAATATTTTTGAGGCATGTGGATTCTGTATACACTTGGTCGGTGAATTTTTCAACAAACCTTTTTTTTTTTTTTTGGTCAGAAAATACTTATTTGTCAAAACTTAAACTTTTGGGGGAAATGTTGAATGAAACTTTCCTTGAGCAATTTCTCAGGTCCCAGTTGGAACTTCTGGTCAAAACCAGAGGGGAGGGAGAGACCAGAATAGCCAATACCTTGGTGGTTAAGGCATTCATGTGGGATGGAGAATATTCAGGTTCAACTCCCTGCTCTGCTTGAGTCAGACCAGGGACTTGAACTTGTATTTCCCACATCTCCTCCCATTATAGATAAACCCATAACTATTTGAATAATTGGCCCTTGGCTTTTATTTTTGGGGTGTAGTGGTTTGTTTATTTCTTGTAGTATAAAGCATCTTTTACATTTTTCACTAACTACCTTACGGTAAATGGCTTTACACCCATTTTGTCAGACAGCCATGGATAACCTTAAAGCTGAATGCCAAGCTTCTTTAGAAAAATAAAAAAGCCAAAGAGAATCCCTGGTGCTTTGCTGGTGTGTAATAAGGAGGGCAACAATAGAGAGGGTTGTTGAGTGAGTTTTTTAAAACAGTTGTTTAGTTTTGAAGCTATCCTGCAGATCTCAGCTGCTATTCTTCAGAATGTATGAGAGGTAAGGTGCTTAATGAGGTAATGGTTTGTCTAATGACATTTGCCGTTTATTAATTGGTCATTATTTTATAACATATGAAAGGCTAATTAGGATGCCATTTCTTGATAGTTGGCCTTCTGGGGATGGAGAGTGGCCAAAGCAAAATCAAAAGTTCTTAACTGTAGGCCGCCCAGTGCTGCAAACTCTGCAAATCTCTGCACACAAGCAACTCTTACTCACATGTTGACTTCATTCAAACTGTTTGCATAAGGACTGCTCAGATAGGCCCTGCTCCAGCAAAGCACTTAAGCATACTTCACTATAAGCATGTTACTAGTACTGTACTTCATGCATGAGTGGATCAGAGCCATAACAATTTGAAGGATCCGTGGTTATTCCCTGCTACAAAATTCCCAACCCAGTGGTAATTACTGCTATTGTAAAGCATGAAAATATAAAGAAAAAAATAAATTCTTTATTTTACATGTCAAAAAGTTGATGATTGAACTGCACATGGCTACCTATATAATGTAGGTAATTGCAATATAGGCCTTTTCCTAAAGGGTAAGCACCCTTACAGTAAGCTGTAGCATAGTGGTATTTAATTGTCCATTATAATCAGCTAATAATGTAACACGGACAGACCCTGGTCATTGGCAGGTGGGATTGAACCTGGGCTCTTTAGAGCTATATGCATGAGCCTCTACAGCATAAGCTAAAAGCCATATAGCTCTTAGCTAAGCCTGGAGAGCAGACTCATTAATCTCTCTCTCTATGTGGTCTCGGTGCTACTACATGGGACAGAACACCACACCCAGCAGGTGTGTGGGTTACAATAACATTTGTAAGTTTGCATTACAGAGACACTAGGCATGTACTCAAGGCAGCTAGCCTCTCTCCCCGCTGACACTGCTGTGGTTACATTCTATTTTTAGCGTACTGACTCAATGAGAGCTAGCGTGAGTTTATCTCCTCAAGCTGGGAGCCACGTAGACATACCTTCTGAGGCCTCTTTTTAAGTGGTACATAGATCTTGTGCTGGCCGTCTGCACAGGGGTGACTTTCATCCTAAAGAAGCAAAGGAGGAACATTGTATTTTTAACAATTGGAAAAGCTGAGATTTTTTGGGAACTAGAAGATAGACATAACAGTAAATTGTGACTGCCAATTGTGCACACATGCATAGGGAGATCTAGAGGGTGCCCAAGTCACTGAATATGTGCTCAGCCACAAACCACCTCATCTAGCCCTTTTGTTTAACAAGGGGGCCCTGAAATCCTGAGCTTGTTTTCAAGAAGCATTGTCATGATGGGTAGTAACATCACTCATGGGTAGATATTTAACATGGGATGGGAGTTCTTGGAGGCTGACATGCATACATTTGGGTTTTATCAAAGAACTCTAACTCTTTAAATTTATTTTTTAGGATCTTTCTTACTGAGATCCAGTCACTTCAATAGGAGTCTATCCTATTTTGTTTGCATAGTATCTTGCCCTTGGGGCAAGTGTAGGTCCTTTGTGGAAATATGGCACCAGAGGGAAAAAGTCACTCCAACATAGGCAGCTAGATACTTATGCTCTGACCAAAGTAAGTCAATTACTACTTTTTTTTTATTTGTATTGCAGTAGCGTTAAAGCCACCAGTCAAGATTTGGACCCCTTGTTTATGATTCATTATTTTAATTACATTGATATTGTGGTTGTCCTCATTATGCTAAGTCCTGTATAAACCTTTAAATGACAGTCCCTGTTCCAAAGAGCTTACATTCTAAATAGATAAGACAGACAAATAGCACATATGTGAAATGTCAAAGGCACGTATCTTGTCATTATATATGTAAAGATGTTTTTTCCCCAGAATATCTCTCCTCTTCCCTGGTGCACCATACACCCTACCCAATGTGTCCTTCATCACCTCATATAATAGATTGACTGACTTCCCTCATCCCCAGTGGCTCAGTCAAAATGTGCCAGCTTTTCCAGAGTGAAACATGTCAGAAACCTGGCCTGTCTACTCCAACTCCAAAGTATCGGGAGGCAGCAGCTTCCTGCCACTTCTGTCCTCCTCCACCCCATGGAATAGCAGTCCATTACTTTAGCCCCTCAACCACCTCATCTCTGAGATTTGCTGGTATTTAACTCTTTCCAAGATCTGTGCTGCCTGTCACCTATTTGCCAGATCACAAGCTGCCCAGGGAGGGGGGGGAAAGGAAGAGAATTGAGGAAGAGCTCTGTGTAGCTCGAAACATATCTTGAGGCTCTGGGAGAGGTGGACTATAGTTACTTTTATATACCTTGTTATGTTGGCGAATTATACGTTTGCTGTATTGCTGGCAATTGGTAAACTTAAAGAAACCACAGAAAGAATAAAAATAAGTTGAGATTTGTAACACGATCAAATCTAAACCGATCTTCAGAAATAAAGATTATTTCACATACCTTAATTCAAGCTAATACAATTTTACATGGAGTGTTGGAGGCTCTGTAAAATACATCCTTGGACTCCAACTTTTGTATATTAGGTTTTAAAGGAGAGACTTGAAAGAGCAGATCCAGTTTCTCTTTGGTCTTCTGTACTTGAACAAATTTTGCTTGCAAATAGAGCATCTTTAGTATGAAGCCCAGAAAAGGAAGCAAACACTTATAGCAAGAATTTTTTTTTTAAAGTGATGTTTCAGGACAAATATATTTTAAGATCTCCTGACTTATCCATAGAAAACCAGTTGGAGGAGGTCACTCTTTCAATCATTAAAAGAAGATTTTTCCATAATAGGAGCCGTTAACAGTCATTTTATTTCTGGCTTTCAGGAGAACAAGAAATATTTTCAGCTATATATATTATGATAACTTAGGTCAGCATGAAACTTGTTTGGAAAGAGAACCCATAAAACTAATCTGTGAAATATTAAAGAGTGAATCTGTTCTTGTGAGATATCTAACATGATTTCTTAATTGAAGATTAAATAGCATTCTGAAAAGAATCCATGTTTTGGATTAGTAACAAAACCAAAGAGTTGGTACTCAAGTCAAGGTTTCCAAAAGGGATTAGTTATTTTGCTTCCCTCAATTTTGGGTGCCTAACTTGAGACATGTTAAAGGGGACCTGATTTTCAGAAAGTGGGCACTTTAGTACTTTCTGAAAATCAGTTCCCATCAAAGGACTATAGATACCACAGTGAGGGGCACAGTATATAAATATAGAATATTCACTTATTTTATATAGATGACCATAATACAGCCCCTGGACCTATACAATTCCTCCCGCCTCACAGGGGATTTCTTGCTCTTCATGGTGATCTCAGTTGTACAATACAGGGTTCCTGTAAAAAAGACACTCCCATTCTACAGGTTAGTTGAAATTTTAAGGCTGCAAGAAAATAATGGCCCTCATCTAAAAGTCAGTAGTTACTGACAATTACTACACAGTGGTATATGAATATTACAGTTATTCCCTATTCTAAGCCTAGGGAAATACTGCAGCCACTCATTTACCATATCTTGGTATCTGTTAGAAAACCATAACTTTTAATGGCAACCACTGTGCAGTTTATGGCCATATATTGCAACCAGTTATATATCTGCTTATCTCTAAGAACATGAGTAGTCTCGCTGAAGGATATGGCTACTCACACGCTTAATGTTCAGTACCTGTGAAAATGTTTACAGAATCAAGGTCTGTGTTAGTTCTCAAGAACAACTATCACTGTGGAAGGCATAAATGAGAGGCAAAATTTACTTTTATAGTAAAAAGCATACATGCAGAAAAGTGCATTGGGTGAGAAACCATCTGATTGTTTTTCCTGCATGGTATAATTTATTTTAAAAAAAAAAAAGGAGCCAAAGCCATATCTTTGCATGATATTTTTTGAAAATTCAAGTAACCTTTAAATATAATATGTATCTTTAAAACAAATACTGCACAAAGCAAATATCCAGTGGTCCTGTATCTGTATACATTATTTATTTCCACTCTTTATTGATGTCCTTTACAAACTCACTTGTGGCTCTGCTTCTCTACCACTCATGAGTTATATGGTCATCAATAACTTGTACAAATAAATAATGTATCCACAGTCAGTTAATTGGATAGTCTTTATTTATCTGAGATCTCAGTTCAACTGTGGCACTTATATGTGGTTATACTACTGTACCAAGTAAAATAATTACTCTAATTATACAGTAAATAAAAAGAACTGAGCCTGTATATCCAATTTTGCTCTGAGTTATCTGCAGGTTGTGGTGATTTAGGGAGCTTTCACTCTAGTTGCAAGGTATATTTTATTCATTCACAGCTTAAAAGAAAAGCAACTGCAAAATATGTAAAGCCAGATTGTATAAACATAAAAATTATACCAAAAGTAGACCTCTATCAGCAGCTGACATAATGTCATGTAAAACTCCCCCCCCCACCCCCAAACAACAAAAGCTATTGCTCATAATGTTTCCTTCAGGTTTGGATTATTAATACATCTTCGTCCTAACTTTAGTGGATAAACAGACTCAGAGTGTACCAGTGTGTTAGCTGTTCCTGATACTGAGTCTTAGAGCTTTGATTTGATTCTGATCCCTCAACACACATCATGTGTTCAGGGATGTGTAAATTTGAATTTGGAGGTTGCCTGCTGACTTCTAAGTAAATAGGAATTTATGCAGGCAACAGCATGCTTATAATTATTTCATTGTTGGACGTCTTGCTAGATCACATATTTGGAGCCTATGAATGATATAGGAGCTGGATCTATATGTAAAACTATTTGCAGTTATGCATAGCTGGGAGCTATCTTGGAATTCACCTGTGAAAACTATAGAATGCGAAGTGAATTTCTATGGTAGGCAAGAAATGCAATGTATTTGAATGGTTTATAGTAGCAGTTTTTGCTATGGTCACCAATCAATGGATTTCTGAGCCAATCACCAGGGATCCCAGAGCCTCCATTCTGCTTCCCCGTGCTGTGCGCATATGCCCCAAGACAACATACCTCCTTTAGGAGCCATGTTATTTTCTGCCATGCAGCTGTGCAGTATGCAGCCCTGGAAGGGAGCATGCCATGGAGTCTGCCTGCTCAATACCCCAGGCAAGGCAACTGGTCCATAATCTCCGAGCGAGGGCTGGGTCTCTAACCCGTTGTCAGTGTGAGGGTATGCTTACACTGCAGCTGGGAGCTGGTGAGTCTCCCAGCCTGGGTAGACAGACTTGTGCTAGCAGAGCTCATGCTAAAAATAGCTGCATGAATGTTGCAGTGCTGGCAGAGGACTGGGCTAGCCACCTGAGCTCAGATGCAGGCTAGAATGGCTAGCCTGAGCTGCCACTGCAATGTCTATTCAGCTAATTTTAGTGTGCTAGCATGAGCCCTGCTAGCACAAGTTTGTTAATCCAAGTTGGGAGGCTTGCTCCCAGCTGTGGTGTAGACATACCCTGAGGAGTTCACACTGAGCTTCCTGGGTTTTCAGGAAAAAAATGACTCCCCCATCCCCAAGGTAAAGAAAGGTCCCTCCACTTACAGAGGGTCCAGGCATTAGGGGATCATCATCGGATTTCCTAGCCAGCAGTCCCTGCTCTGTGGTCTAGCTCTGCTTCCCTCTGAGCACCACCTGTTATTAGGCATGGATTCTCTCTTTTAAGAAGATGCCTTTCTCCAGGTGCAACAGGCCTTACAGCTGGCACCAGAATGGAGCTAATTGTTCCCAAAGAAGCTCATTGTCCCGGTATATCTTTGTCTAGAACATGGCATTATGTATCTTCCTCAGCTAACCAAAAACTACCACATGAGGAGTAAGTCTATTTTATTATAGGCAGATATAATGCTTTTGTGGAAAGTCAGAGACTCTTAATTTGAAATTGAATAAAATGAATTCACCATTTCCTTTCACTTTTATACTTTTCTTCCCTCTCTACTTGAAAATGAAATTGTTCTCAGAGCACGCTTATAAGGTGCAGGATGCTCACTTTGTCCAAGGATCTTAGCAATGTCTGCTCTCATTGTGACAATTAGAATCTTATACAAGGAGAAGAATTCTAATGCCTAACAGTTTATCACAAGAGATATCAACCAACTCATTCATATTAAGATGAGTAAATTATGTCTGTGCATTCCACATGAATAGTGCTGTCACGGGATATAAGTATAAAATAGAAATAAATGCCATATGCACTGAAATCTTAGGCTCAAGCAAGTATTCCAATTGTGTGAGGGGGGAAAAGAACTGCTGTAACAAGGGCCCTTGGTACCTGCAGGCAAGTCTTTGATTCTGTACCTTTCCATCTTGTAACATTCTGCACTGAATACCCTTGTAGTCTTTTCAGCTTCACTTAAAAGGCCTTTAATAATTAAAAAAGAGAGTGGTGCTACCTTATTTAGTGTTATAGGCAAGAATTGGTCCTTGTGAATGGCAACCTTTTGTCCCTTATAAAAAAAAACTTAAAAGGTGCATTGGCAAAGGCTAGATTCCGAGGTGGTTGATCTTGTGAAAAGGAGCCAACATTCAGAAGGGAATTTATAATGGGTAAAAAGTGATATTATGCTGACAAATAAATCTGGCCTTTTAAAATTAAATGGATGGCTTAGTGAAAAACATAGTTCGTTTAAATCAAGCCCTGCATGTATGAATGTAAGCAACAGCAGGTAAATAAAAATGGTAATAAAAGCCGCCTTATTTCAACCCAGCAATACAAAAATTGGTGTGTAAAAGTTATTTTTGAATGTAAAATAATAGTGTTGTCTTTGGGCTTGATTGTCCCTTGGACTGAGCAGCTGTGAAGGGGCACAGAGGAGAGTGAGAAACACCCTTATGTCCCTGTGTGAGAAACCCTGATCAGACATGCCAAACCCATGAAAAAAACATGGAAATTGGGCTTGGTTTTGGCTTAATTGGCTTGCGAGTTGCTTGTTGGCTAGTTTTTGGCTTATAGCTTGTTGCTTGTGGTAGCTTGTTGCTTCTTCTTTTTTTGACCGACTCCCAGCAAGTGGGGGCAAGCAGGGGTGCACAGCGGGCCCACCACAGCTTGATTTTTGGCTTATTGTGAAAGTCGGGCTGCTTATTTACCACTTGAAAGTTGGCAGCTGTGATCCTGAAGTTCATGTGTAAAAGTGAGAGGTCCCATGGGGCTTAGGTAAGTGGGGAATGGGCAGAGCTTGGCTCGCCTAGGTCAATATTCTAGCCAGTGCAGGGCAGGAGGTCCATGATGGATAATCAAAATATCTTACTTGTCCCCAGTTATAATCCAGCAAAAGTTTGAAATGCCCTTCATTGTTTGTTCTCCAGTGTGCTGACCCCCAGGTTGACTTCACACCCTCATGTTGACTTGAAATACAAATGTAGCTCCCATTGTGTTTGGCTTACTAGCCTAAATTTATATCAGAGAAAGGGATAATTGAATAGACATGCTTTGTCTGGCAGAAAACCTGTTTGTCAACTCTGCCTTGTTACATAGTTTAAAACATATTTTAGTGGGTACACATAATGTTTAAATATAATCAGTACATACATTTCTCAATTATATTAATTACATCAGCTTTCATTTGATACCTCACAAGATGCTATTTATGGATAAATATCATCAAAATGGTGTGTTGGGTGTGCTGAGTTTGTCAGGCCTGTTAGGAGTTGCTGATACAGAGAAGTGAACCCTTTGCCAGCTGGCAACAATTGGCCTCTATGTCACAAAGCTGTCCTACTCAACGTCAGTAAGGATGGCAGAATCTGGCCCTAAGTGAATGAGTCATGGTTCTGCATCCACTTACATGCCAACCAACAGAATTGGCTAGTTGCACAAAAGGTAGTATGCTACTCACTTTAAATGTGCATCTCTGTGTCATAATACCTCCCACTTGTACCTCTGCAATGGTGCTTCTCCATACTAGCCCTTCTATGGGCTGCATACTAAAAGCATGACCGAGCTTCCCAACAAAGACAGTAGCTCCACTACAAGCAAACACCTGTCAATGCTGATATGTTTTTGTTCTTTTTCTGTTAAATTCTTTCCCCCTTTTTATGGATCCTACATGCACTCTCATTTTTCTGTATATTTGCCTTTAATTTTATTAATAGGTTCATGTTCTTATACCATATGGGTATTTTATTTTTCCTTAAATAGGATTATTAAATATTTACGTGTTAATATTTACATACAGTAGCATCATAAATGTCTGTGGCATTTTGCAAATAAGTAAAATACCAAAGTTCCTCCACCTAAACTGCTTACATTCCAAAGGGACAAGGTGGGTTAGGTAATATCTTTTATTGGACCATCTTCTGTTGGTGAGAGAGACAATCTTGCATACATTCCAAAGGGTCAGTCCTGCTAGGTACTGAGACCTCAACTCCCACTGGAGTCACAAGCAGTGCTTAGCACCTTGCAGAATTGGGTACTAACATAGACAACATACCATTTGAGATGCTGTAAGGAGTAAACTATTTTGTACAAAAGCAGTTACATCAAAACATATTATCCTTGTATTGGATTGTCAAGAAAGAGACCTGACCAAGATATTCAAAGAGCAGAAAGGTTCCATTTACATAATTCCCCAAAAAGACAAGCATGTTTGGACAAACCACCCATTTCATTGCCCTGGAAATTATTTATGTTCTGATAAAAAGCAATTTAAATGAGTTAGAGCAGTCATGAATATCATTACTTTTGTATCCAGTTACTAACTTTTCAGTATATATTATTTGCACTCCTCATCAATTCATTATAAATTGCAAAACACAAGTTATTCATTTGATAATCCTATCTTCTTTTGCAAGAAAAAGAGCAAGCAGTGATGAAACATAGCTTTTATAGCTTAATTTTCTAAAGTAATGCTGAGTGTCTTCCAGTGCCCAAAAACATCAAGGAAATTCAGAGCCCAAGACTCCTGTTTCATTCAGTGCACAGGATGGATAGTGCTCATGAATGAGAAGCAATCCAATGTTTTGTTTTGTCATCATTGTTCAAGGTGTGGCCTCATGCATTATTTACTGTACACTATTCAAACCCTGCACTGAATACAGAATTATTAATTTACTTGTGGAGTTTTCTGTGGTGTTTATCACTATCATATCAAAGTGCTTCACAACATTTATGAATTTATTTTCATAACCTCCCTGTGAGATGAGGGCATGCTATTATCCCTTTTTTACAGAAGCACAGAGTGATTAAAGCCAAATATTTTCTCAATTTTGGATGCCCACACTAGGTATGTTCAAAGCACCAGCTCTCATTGACTTAAGTTGTAGCTTTGAATGCTCAGCAGTTCTGCAAATTTACATCCCAGGGTCTCAAGTCAGGCACCCAGAAGATAAAATGTAGTGACCACGTGTGAGAAGTCTGGTTTAGAGTGCCTTGCCCAGCATCACAGAGAGACACTGTGGCAGGGGCAGGGATACAACGGAGTTCTTCAGGGTAGCATTCAACTCTTTAACCAGGAAACCATCCTTTCCCTTCTTGTAAGTCACCTGGCTTGTTCACTACACAATTCCAACAACTGAGCCAGAGTTTCTATAAACAGCAACTTGATTCATCCCCAGAGCAGGTCAGTCCTGTGCATTACATGAGGCATCAGTGGTGTTGAAAAAAATAGTATGTGATCATGTAATTAAAGCCTGAATTGTAATACACATGCACAAAGGAGTTGCAGTAAGGAGGCTCAGGGAACTTTGATTCTGGCATTTCCTAACCTTTGAGTGCTTGACTTTTAATGATGTGTTATATATTTATCTATTAGGGCTAGTTTGTGCCTGTCTCTCATCCTGGTTTTCATAGTGCTTGGTGAGGTGAAAGAATGCTGCTTCCAGTTGTTATTCCAGGACAGAAGCTACCCCCAAAGGATGCAGGAGGAGACCTTGCTCCACTCCTTACTAGCCATCAGCAAGTGAGCACACTGGACTGCACCTAAGTGTTCGTGCCACGTGTCCTTCCCCAGTGTGTTTGTGGGCTTTGGGGTACATTATGGCCTGCCGATGGCTATGTAAACAGTAACCAATCCAGCCTTGGATATTTTAGGCCAACTCCTTATCTTGAGCAGGAAAAAACCTTGACAGGAATAGTTGAAGAGGGAAAATATGGGGAATTCCAATACAACAGTGGAATGATACTAGTACATAACACATTTCAGTGTGCCAATTCCTGACTCTCTGGAGGAAAAAAAACCTATAAATATGGTATTTAGTCCTAATTAGCCAGAAGCTGGGTTGATAAGCAACAATTCAACTTTTGCTGACTTGATAGCTAACCATAAGGTTAACTTCAGAATCAATCAAGCATCCACTTGGATGTAATTAACTATGGTGACATATGATTTGATCATACAAAGCCTCATAAATACAAGCTGCCCTGGTAACGCTTATGCTATTTACTCAGATGGTCACTGAATAAATATCAAGGATAACAAAAATGTGCACAAGGATATTTTTAGTAGAAATCAACCATGTCTGGCTGATCATTTGTGATGAATGATATTAGCAAGACAGAGTTTCCTGTGAGAGTAATTTTTATGTATTACTTTTATTAGCTATGTATGTATGTAGAAACACAACGGCTTGCATGTGAGAAAAATACTATTAAACTAGAATATCTGTGAGTTAGATGGCTTTCCATTAGCTCTAAAATTAAAGGGACATTGTTCAGGTGGGGGGGGGTTGTATTCCATTTTGTTTTGTTTCGATTTCTGTTTTACACATTGTTTTTAGTTAAAGATAAACTTGATACAGATGAGAAAGAAATGCATAATGTTTTCATATATGTTCCTTCCTTCTGGAGTGTGGGGAGGGCTCCATTGGTGTTTTACTTTATTTTTCTTGTCAGACTTAAAACACCATTTAGCTATTTAGTAGCTTGATTGTGTGAGAAACAGCTCACAAATTTGATTCCAGGTAGGTGTTCTTGCCAATTGTTGTCTGGCTCAAAGGGTAGTTTTACAAAAGCCATTCAGCAGATCGTTTTTTGTCCTACCTTAAATCTGAGCCAGATCTTTTACTGCATTGCCCAGACCAAAAAAAAAAAAAAGAAAAAGAAAAGAAAGAAAGAAAGAAAGAAAAGCTGTATAAAGAGTAATAACCTTGACTTTCCAGTACATATTTTCTGCTCATATTTTCTGACTAATTTGCAACAGAGATCATAGCCATATGATCTGTAGACATGACATATAGCTGCTATAGCCTCTGACCCCAAACTGAGGTGTTGAATTGAGAGAATTCAGATCCAGCTACAGAAATCATTGATACGTCTTCAGCTTCAAGACCTTTGCAAGGTTAAGTGTATGATACTTTTATCTCTTTTATTACTCCTCAATAAAAATCTTTCCTATTCAATGAGGATAGTGTGGGGACAGGAAAAGTTAATGAAAGTCTCTGCTTTTGGTTGACTGGGACTGTGATGAGCGGCAAAAAAAAACAAAGCTACTAATTATATTACAAGCATAGTTCTGTTTTTTTGTTTATGTGTTTTTGAGGTAATAAAAAAAACAACCTAACTTCATTTATTATGATCTGCTTCAGAGCAGCCACTAAAATTCTACTGTTGACTTTTTTTCAAAAACTATATTTTAGGTGCAAAATATATTCATATCAGTATAGAAAGAACACTGCTCCTAAAGCATGGCTTTTGTGACACTACTGTTCACCAACAGAAGAAAAGAAATAATAGTCTTCCTCAATCCCCTTCATATTTCACTGCTGTTGGGAGAGTGGGGAATATATGTTGTGATTCAAGCAAGAGTACTTTTGTTAGAAGCAACAAAATAGCATTTTACTGGAGGATACAGAAGTACCATAAATCCATATATTAAATTGCTTGCAGTATCCAGGTTAAGTCACGGCAAACTATAATAAATAATGAGCAAAGAAATACATCTGTTTCTGTAAAGCATTTTAATACAGACATTTTTAAAAATCAGGGTGGACTAGTTGACTTTTGCTAGAGCTGTCATAAATATTGGCTGCAAAAGTGCCACTCACATACTCCTTTGTATAAAAAATCCAGCATTTTGCATGAAATTTTGTGTGCAAGTGACAAATGTTTTTAAAAATAATCCTGGACATTTTCCCACATTCCAGTGCCTGAAGAAATTTCAAGACTATTTTTACCAGTGCATTTTCTTGTTTCAGATTGCTTTGATTGAAACTAGTCACATGGTATGGATTCTGTTTCCCTGGTTGATTGAAACTTTCTTGTTTGATTAGGAGTAATTGCATAAGCTATTGTGAGTGCTTCTTTGAGTACAAGTCTACACATAGGGCAAGTCTACACTTAAAATGCTGCATCAGTGCAACTGCACCACTGTAGCACTTTAGTGAAGATGGGAGAGCTTCTCCTGCTGGCATAGTTAATCCACCTCTGCGAGAGCCGGTAGCTATAACGACTATGTATCTGTTTTTTTCCCTCTCATCTCCCACTCTCAATCTGAATTACAAATTATGGGCTAGATCCCACAAGGAGCGAGCGCTGTACATCCCTACGACTGTTTTAGTAGAATAGCAGGGAACTTTTTTCTTCAGGTGTTTAAAAATCCATAGGAATCCATTTCTTGTTCTTTTTAATCCTCCCGATTGATACTGCCAAGAAACAGTTGCATTTTTCTCAAATGAAAATGATTTTCTGGCTCCAAACCTGGACTGTGTCTGAGTTTCACTTGTTAGAGAGCAAACGTGGCTTTAATGCTATCTTTACACTCCTTCCCCTGATCCTGGGGCTGGCTAGCCAGCCAGCCATATTAGGGCAGCCTTGCTCTAATATGCACATCTGATTGCCTATGGTTCCCAATGGCCATCATGGCAACTGGAAGTCACCTAGTGTAGATGGGTCAGACATGCCCCCACATTCTGAGATCTGCTATGATGGATCTATGCCACCGAGGGATTCCCCCTAGTTTGGGGAATCCTTCCCCCAGACAGCTAAACTGGCTTTATGGCTGGCTTGAGGCAGCTGTAGAGGGGACACGGATTTGGACCAACGTTTCTTCACCATGATAAAGTATACAGTATACCATGTTGTCAGTACACTTCCACTCAGAATCTGCTCAACTGTGCCTGTATCATCTTTACAAACCTATTGTCTGTTTTACATAACTGAGAACTGACTCATACATAAGAATTGCACAGATTAAGGCCACCGCCTTGTTTAATCCTCTCCTTGACCACATAGCCAGGAAATGAATGGAATTTAACTTGTTTAAGGCCTAATTTCAGATCACTTCCCTATTAAACCCCTTCCCTCAACTCTGAAGTAAAGGAATTGGCTTGATTTTAATCTATTAACACTTAAAGTAAATTACAGATCTATAAGTATGGAGCACACCACTCTGAGAGAGATCACTAATCAGAGGCTTTTTTCTGCTTAATTGAGGCGTCAGAATGATTTCACACACTGTGGGAGCAGCAGCAATCATCTATGCAGAAAAGAGAACCACTGAAAGGGCCATCTCTTCTAATTGAAACTGGACAAGATGGCCAGGTCTAGAAGCTGCAACATGATTTCCCATTATTAGGCATCTTGTCTTGCAAACCCCAGAGAGATGTGTGGAAAAAATAAAGGTCCAGTTTGCTAAATTTAACTGGGAAGAACAGACGGTTATAGAGAGATCACCACATTTTGGAGCCAGAAATTGGGAAGCAGTTCCTTTTCTTATATAGATGAGGATGCTGTGACAGAGCCCATTAGCAGTGAAGTAGGAAGAGTGATATCTGGAAAGTGAATAGCAGGATGAGCTCTCTTCCCCACAGTAATGATGTGAGAGAAGTTTGCAGTAATGTCATGTTGTAATTCATGCTTCTCCAAATTGAAGGAGGGGGATCAATTACAATATGAAGACTGGTAATAGAGTGGTCAGAAGGTGTATTAAGGGTAGTGGTCATATTCCAGTGCTGGTTCTACTAATATACTCCACAACACAGCAGCAGCATAAAATATGACTGCATTCACTTCTCTGAAACCCAGAATGAGAACAGTGGGTAGGGGCTTCCCCCCATTATATCATTTATATAATATGCTGCTCGGTCACTTGGTTGGCTGAGGGTTTACTGGAATATCAGTACAAAATGAGTGGGTACCTTGGCATATGGAAGATGACAACATTCTGCTTTTGCTTTTCATAATTACTATTAACAATGTGAAGATATACTGGTGGGGATGGATGGGTTGGGGATTGCACTGGGAAGCCTGAGTAGCACTTTAGGACCTTGTAAAAAATTTTCTTTCACAGTTATTTGCTCCTCTCTAGTACCATAACTTCCATGTAAGTAATGCACACCTTGAAAGCAGTAATGCTTTGGTACCCACAATATTACTTACACCACCCAGACTTATTTTTTGCATGTTCAATAATGATACTGTCTTTAATTATAGGATCACAGATTATTTCCAAACAAATTAATAGACTATATAGAGCTTTTCTGTAATCTTAGATAAATATATGTAGCATCTAGGTAGTACAGAATAATGTTCTGCTCCAGTTGGCTTGATCATGACAGATTACCTTATTTACTGTTGTGATGGCTCTCTACTGGCATTCCTCCCAGAGTGGATGTCTGTGGTTCTCCCCACATCAGAATGGAGTACCAGGCTAACACTCCCTAATCCCTTCATACTGTTACAGAGTGAGCAGTTGCTTTCACCCCTTGCAGTCCCTCATGACTGCATCCCTCAGGTGACAAGTTTCACTACCTTCAGCTCTGCCAGGGTGGACCCTTGTAGTTCTACTACTCTTAGTTAAAATCCCAGGTTAGCAGTCCCCTGGTTTCAACCATATTAACACATGAAGGCCCAACTGGAATTGATACCTGTAAGTCACTTGTCTCTGGAAACCTGTGATCAGTACTTGATTAAAGTTATTCAAAACAGATCCTTCCGTATTGTCCATTCACCCCAAAGGTACACACAGCAAGAAGAGAACAAGCTAAGAATCCAAAAGGTTTACCTGCTTGGGTCTTTCTTAAAAGCTCATCATCTCTCTCAAAGCTTAGCAAAGGCCAACTGCCTCAGACACATCCTGCACATCTCTGCCACAGACCCACAGCCCTGTTATGTTCTTTGCTCTCAGCATCAGTCCTGTCTCTCACCCCGCAAGCAGGTCAAATATGTAAAAAATTACAGATCCTATGGTAATAGTATCGTATTCCTGTTTGCTTTTCAATTGAGTGTATGGTTAAGAACCAAGAAACTAATTCCCCAGTCATATGGGTTAATCAGTTTTCTTAACTTTCTCATTTCAAAAATATGGATTTGAAATGTTGCATAAAGTTGAGTATAGATACTGAGATTAGGGTAGGTGAGGAGAATGTGACAAATGGAAGGGATAACTGGGAAGACTGAGGTAGCAAACTGCTGAATTCAAAGTTATCACATACAGCTGCATCCCAATTTAAAATGAACTTCTCTCTTATCCATAGAGTCAGCAATGGTCACTGTCTCGACAGTAGAACACATTAAGGTATGGCTGCCTGATTAATGACTTCCATCCGCATTTTAGGTGTTGCTGACTGCAATAGAATCATTTTCAAAGTGACTCCCATGCTGTATGATAAACTGATAGACGAAGGATCTGACCCTCCTTCACAAGAGTTCTTTGGCCACAGAGAAATCTCCACCTACTGTGTTTCTCTATGCTTTAATGTACTAGAAATAAGAAAAGTCAAGCTGAACAATTCTTACTGTATGGGGATAGGACTGAGCTGGGATGGACTCCAGCAAAACTTAAGATTTAATATATAGTAACACTTCTGAACTGCTACTGTAGATATTTCAAGTAATGCTGCATAAAAGAAATGCTTTTCAGATGTAATATCATTTTCAGGGTATATCAGGTACTGTGAATATTTGGCAAATATTTTCCTACCTCCATTCTTACCTGTGTGTGTGGCAGGGGGATATATAGAAGGAAGGTTAGCAGCTACTATAAGGTGGGAGATAAATTTCCATTTTAACTCCATTTGACCCTGATAACATTCCAAAAACTTTCTTTTGTTCCTTAAAACCACCCACCCACCACCATTACAACAAAAACCCATGAAGATAAATTAAAATTCTAAGAGAAAGTTACAATTTTAAAGCACTGAAGTCAGGAAATGACATATCATCTTAACTCCATCCTTTTGTTTGAATGTATTACCATATAGTCTTTAATTCTAGATTCACATACTGTTCCTCAAATAGTATCATATGTCATCAGTTCCTAAACTGTGGCCTAGGGATCCCTTCCTAAAAGTCCACAAGGGCTGGTAACATAGGACGCTAGAGGGAATTAAATCAGATCCAGACTAAATCGCAAAGAGAGATAAAATGAAGAACAAAAGTAGACAGTGTGATTAATGTTTTTTCAAAAAGGATAGAATACTTACCTCAATAAAGATAGCTAAAATTATGTAAATAGTTTCAAAATATTTCTTATCCTGGAAACATCTGTTGTTTTTGATGCTAGGAATTTTTGCATTTGGAAATGGGAAAGATGGTGACCTAGACCACTACAAATGGAAGAAAAGATACCCACAAGACAGGTTTCAGAGTGGTAGCCGTGTTAGTCTGTATCAGCAAAAACAATGAGGAGTCCTTATGGCACCTTAGAGACTAACACATTTATTTGGGCATAAGCTTTCGTGGGCTAGAATCCATTTATTCTCCTGTATTTTTCACTTAATGCATCTGATGAAGTGGGTTCTAGCCCACGAATGCTTATGCCCAGATAAATGTGTTAATCTCTAAGGTGCCACAAGGACTCCTCGTTGTTTTTACCCACAAGACAGTTTGTGAACTTTTATGAAAGTTTCAGAATACCTCTCCATATGCAATGCAATATTTATCTATAAGCTTAGATACACATGTATACTATTGTTATGGCAGGAGTCACCAGATGGTGCCACTACACATAGTCTTACAAGGTGTTTCTTAGGCTATGTCTACACTATGAGTGATTCCCAGCTCCCATACACAAACTTGCTCTCACTCTCATCTGAAGTAGCATGCTAAAAATAGAAATATAGCCGAGGTAGCATGGGCTAGCTTCCACAAATACATACTGATGGGGTTCAGGTGGGTTTGTACTTTAGATGGCTAGGCTGTGCTCAGCTCTAGCACACCCCTAGGTCATAATATAGACATAGCTGTAGTGCACAAGCACTGTTCACTCTTTGAAGAAACTTATTATGATTTTATAATACAGCTTTTACTGGGGGGAGCTGTGGTTATCACAAAGGGAGTTTACCTTCGCCCTTAATCTCTCTAGAATCAATTCTGGAGGCAGAGTTGCTTCCTGGGATTTTTGTGACATAGCTATCATTGTTCTATAAGGATGTAGGGTATTGCTGCAGAGGCCAGAGGTCATCTTCTATTTTGGAAGGTGGGTCTTGGACTGGAGGTGGCAGTACAGAGTGTGGCTAGGTGAAGTTTACGATAGGTTCTCAATGATGCGTTATGTAATGTATAAATACAAATAATTTAGTAGTTACATATAAACTCTCCATGCCTTAATAAGAAAAACACATGAACCAGACATCAACATTTTGGCTGTGCTCCCTGAAAGAAGGAGTTGCCTGTGTTTTGACCACCTCTGTTCAAGGAATTGTGTATGTTGTGTAAAACAAACAAGTTGCACTAAAAATATACCCAAACTCCATGTTACTAATTTCTCCTCCAACGGAAAGCAGACCTGTAAGGCCCCAGCATCTGCTGACTTTCAACAGAGGATTGATACTACGGTATATTATTTTTGTCATAACAGTTCACAAACTTAGATGATTTTATATGGTAAGTTTTCTCTTCTCTAAGGTGTATTGTGACTAATTTAGCCATGAACTTTTCAATTTCTTTACAAGCAGACACACAGTCATTCTTAGATTCAGTTTAGGGAATAAGGTCATTAACTACAACTGTTTTGTTTTTTAAAATTGTATTTTAAACTTATTTTTTCTCCTTGAGATAGAACCACATTCTCTAAAGTGTCCACTAACTCTGGGTTTCCATCTTTAGTCTTTCAGGGGTAGTGTAAGTTGCTGGCTATTCCCCAGCCCACAGAGGACCCTGCTACACCCAATGTCTCTTTCTAGGCACAATTTTATTTTCTAAACATAGGCAAACAAACAAACAAAAAACAGTTCCTCAGCCCACACTGGGCTACAGCTCCCAGGTGATTTCCCCTTTTGCCTCTCTTAGTCCCTCTGTTTCAGGATTCTTCCTTGCTCTTTTGGCTGAGCAGCACCTCACAAGGCTTTCACACACACACCACCCCCCAGATTCCCTCCCCCCCCAGGACTCTGGCAACATCTCCTAGGAAATTTCCTGCTCTCCCTTCCTTATTGACAGTTTGGCTCTTCATAGCCCCACCCTCTTAAATGGCCAAACTGGGAGCACCCGTTCTAGCACAGGGGAGCTGAACCTGTTTAATTTAAAGGAGCCAGCCAACTTATGACAGTCTGATTTTCTGTGACGCTAAGCAATTGTTATTGACTTCAACTACTCAGCACTTTGGAAAAATCAAACAGTAGGTGTCCAAAAAAGAATTAGTAGCCACTTTTGAAAATTTGGGTCTTCCTGTTGTTTTTGATTAGCTATAACAATTAGTACATTTGCTGTATCACACACCGTTTTTTAAATAAAGAAACAAATCAGGAAAGTAGATATTTTTGTTTTTCATGTGCCTGGGTATAGCTAGATAAGTTCATCCATCTTTGATAATTATTTTATGATAGCACATGATATCCAGTGGTTCTCAGCACGTTTCATTTAGAATATTTAGTACAACTGTGTTGACATTCTGTGAAGCTCTTGTGATAGCTGCATGTCAGAAGTTTTTGTGGCTGAATTTGATTCACCTGAAGGCAGGTCACAAATCTCAGTCACAGTTCAGTAGATCATCCAGATTTTATTGTTCGAGTCAGCCTTGTTTTATAGCTGGCTTCCAAAGCAGCATACCACCAGTGTGGGTTCAGATGAGAACAAACTAAGGAAACATGAAGGAAGGGAGTGAGGAGGCAGAGGGAATGAGCAGGCACCATGCTGCTAACATTCAATTTGTACTTACCTAAAAGTCCTGTGGTTCAGTTCTTGACATTGTCCCTTGTGAATGACAGCAAATTAAACAGTTATAACATTCATCTTTGTTCAGAAGAACAAAGAATGACCGTTTATTCTGAAGTATAGTGTGTTGGCCATCTCCGCCATCACTTTAATCAAGGGACACACAAGGAATGTGCTAAATATGACTAGTAGGAGGCCGCAGATAACAAGACTCAATATTTTGCTTCAATTAAGAGAGTAAAAATAACAAACCATAGGCATATCTCTTTGGCCTTTCCATATAAAAATATATGCCCAAAGTGTTAGTGAATATTAAACATGTCCCTGTCCAAAGTCTATCATACTCTAAACCAGAGGGATAATTTAGAAAACTGTGTGGAAAACTAACAAGATTTCAGATCTCAAAAAATGCATATACTTAGAGTGGTATGACATATAACCAGTCATTTGTACTATGTGACTTTCATAATACTTTTAATTCATTCATAGGATGAAGGTTGAATTTCTAACAATATAGCAAGTTTCTAATACTTATATTCTCAAGGGGTATTGCAGTGTATTCATATGGTATGTAAGGGTATGATTTTTTTTTTTAGCCCATCTACTTATGGGGTTCTTAAATCTAAATGAGTCACACTGCCATCCTATACCTGGGGAGTGCTTCTTATTCCTATTGTATAATAAACACCACATAAATGGCTGGGAATATACGTGAGAGAGAACTGGGAGAGGATTATAAAGTATTTTTATGACCAACATTAACATAAATTATTGGCTAAAATTTTTCCTATTTTATTTCACAGAACAACTGCTCTTATACAGTAGTAATGGTTTCATCATACATTATTGTTTAGAGGAAAACAGTTTACACATGGTACCTGTAATATCGACAGTTTGTTTTGTCAGCTTTGCTACTGTTATTCAGTACCTGTCAGGTACACTAGTTAGGTGGTAAATTTATAGCATATACGATGGCTGTGTTTCCCAAACATATTCCTTTTGTAAAAGCCCATGAAATATAACAGCAATGAAGAACACCAGAACTCACATTTGTTTTTCTTGGGACAGCTAGTAAATCTTTCCCCACATTCTGACGCATCTTTCTATTGTACTATTTCTCTATGCAAGATCCTCCTTTATAATTATTATTAATTATGTCATGTAATGCGTACATAGTTTATTTTAGCTTCTGTTCGCAGCTGCCTGTAACCTTTCAGAACACTAAAATCCTATTTTCTGGGTTTTTCCTCTGTTCTAAATTTCATTTTGGAGTTTGGCATTTTATTTGTTCTTTCCAAGCCTCCCTACACCAGCCTTTCTTTTTGTTTTCTTTGTTTTTGTTTTTTACTCTTTCATTATATTCCTTATTTCAGTCTTTGACAAACTAGTTTGTTCTTGTTCTCTCAAGTGTAAACTTATTTTTCTCTTAATTTTTCCCCCTTTTCCTATGCACAAGCTATTAGCTGACATGTTTATTTTCCAGACCAGCTTTTTAAATTTGTTTTCCCTCCCTTCATTTATAAATGATGTAATATATTATTTATATACTATTTCCCAAGTGAGTCCTAAGCAGCATATTTGATAGTCCTCACACAAGCCATTCCATGAGAGAGGCATCTCTCAAGCAGCTGACACCAGTGAACCCAGATAGTTTTTTAACCTCTCCGAATTTTAAGGTCCAGCCAACAACTGCATACATACTCCATCACTCAGGCTATGAAAGTGATGCAGTGTGCAAGTCCATTCGCTCACTTTTGCTGAGCTTGCATTGTTTTGCCCATTGTATATTCAGTCACAAGGTAGCCTGGAACAAAAAGCTGGCCATCAGAGAGAAATATGGTCCAACTTCAGTACTGTAGATGCACTTGATCAACATCAGCTCAGCATCAATAATTAGACAGGGGTCAAATAGTAATGTTGGCATCCAAACAATCTAGTCAAACTTCAGTTGTCTTCACAAACTGTTACAAGAATTGGACGCAGTCTTTTAGGCAGAATTCAATGTGTACATTGAAAATACTTCTGTATCTATGAAGTTAAATGCGAACAAGGGATTGGTGCCTTTTACATTATTAACAACAATGTCCTCTTACTATCCTTTTTTACATACTAGCTAAAGAACTACATTTACTTTGTATATGACGTGCTGTCCTTTAGAATCTAATTAAAACTTACTTTTTGGTCCTTAGGTAGAAAGATTACTCTGCTGAGATGAACTCTTAATTAATGCACAGAGAGCCTGAAAGTCCCACCTCTCAACAGTGATGATTGACATTCAAGGATACATAAATTACACTAATTGAGCTTTGCATCAATACAGTCTTTCCACAGCCAACTCATCAGAGAAGGTAGGTGAGCAGACCCGCATAAAATGTTATTTCACTATGTTGTATGTTTTCCCAAGGGGGAAAAACTTTTCAAATTACTGAACATTTATTATCATGGGAGGCAGTTCTTCCCTTCCGTTTTAAGATGTAGCTTTTGCTTTTTATTATAAAAATCAGCATTTTTAATATAGCTATTTAAATGTTAATAACCACAAACTTCACAATTTACAAGCAGCAAAATCTTACAAGTAAATTATTATATGCAAAAATAACTTGGCAACATTTATTGATCCCAAATTGTGTTGCCTAGCAACACACAAACATTCCCTAAACAGGAGTTGTTTGGAATCAAAGCCAGATTTTATCATTCAGATATTTAGCTAATTCTTAGTGCACTAAGTCTTTGGCTCAAAAGATCCTGCAGAAATCCTGATGTACAATATATATTAATTGCATTTTCAAACAAATCTAAAGGTATTTTAAGGCTCTATTTTTATGGTAAGTATATTATTTATTACTTTTACTCAGTAACTGCAACTTCTTGTCAATGGAGTAAGACTTAGACATGTTCTCAATACTGTGAATTTTGCATTACTGTCTGAAGTGCTTGTCTGCATATTTTACAATAATATTAAAGTGATGTATAGTTTGTAAGAATGAACTGGCTGTTCGGTCTGTAGAAGGTCCTCTCTTAATTTTTCACCAACAGTCTGATGTAGTGATTTTATGATATTTAGGTATACACTCACTCATTTATTTATAGGAACTGAAATGTAGGGACCTTTTGGTTATGTTTCTGAATTATACTTGTGTGACAGGGCTGGGCTTATCAGTGGTACCCCCTAAGAGTTAGTTCCTAGGTCACAACTCTTACTGGTCTCTAGCATCTCGTACTGCTGGTCACTATGGTGTGATGGCAATCTCTTTTTTAGTAGATAGAAACTTGGCCTTCCAGCCAGGTCACCACTGAAATCCATCCCTTTCTGGAGTAACAGAGTCCAACAAAGCAGAGAAGTACAATATTCCCCAAAAAGGAGTTGCATGCCCAATTCCAGGCCCTTGAGGACCTCATACCTTTACTTCAGGACTTACATTGTCTATATCCCCCTGGGCTCTCCCTCTACTGGGTTCTGACGCAGGGTCCTAGAAGTGGCTATGATATCAAGCACCCAGGAATGCTCTGAGACTGCCACCTTGGCTGCTTCCTACCACTTACATTCCTTGTCTAGGGCATTGTTACAGTCTCACAAACAATCCAAGAAAAGATAGAACAAAGGGTTCTTTAATCATTAAGGAGAAGTTAGTTGCTGCTGTGAGGCCTAGGGTAGCTGTCACTTGCAGACCCCTTTCCTGCAGCAAGGATTGCCGCGGTGCCCATACTTAGGATAGGGGCATGGACCTATCCCAAGAGCCCCTATCTGCTATTCCTTCTTTCTGAGCTGTCTGTCTCTCTTTTAAACTCCTCTTCCAGCTGGAACAGACTCTGCAGGTGCAGTGGGGCAGGGCCACTTGGGCCCAGAACTTCTCCTTAACCTTTCCATTGGCTCTTTTGGTCAGGTGCCCACACCTTTTCTTTTACCTGTGGGCTTGTTAACCCTTTACAGATAAAGCAAGCAGTGAACAGACACCAGGAGGAATTTTACAGCTAACTGGCTGCCTGGGTGTTCATAAACAGGGGCTACCCTCCCCCTTCATTTATCACATGCCTCCCAAATCACAGATGGTGCTGGCCAGCCTGGTTCAGGTCGGGTCCACACTGGCTGGGATTTCTTCCTGTAGGTTTAGGAAACAGAGTTAATAAGATTCATGCTCCTCTAATTTTACTAATAATTACATGAAGAACTAAACAGTACTTTTTACATTTCAAGGACTACATTGACTTAGAATGCAGAGACATTTTTACTTGGCTGATTCTGGGAAACCTTCCCGGGAGAGTGCATCAGCCACTTTGTTAGAGGCTCCTGAAATGTGTTGTATCTCAAAATCAAAGTCTTGAAGAGCTAAACTCCACCAAAGAAGTTTTTTATTAGTCTTTTTGACTGTGTGAAGCCACTTTAGTGCAGCATGGTCAATCTGCAGGTGGAACCGCCATCCCCAAATTTATGGGCCTTTCTATCTCGGTGTTGAGTTTATATACTCTATCACAGCTTGCCATTAATTTAAGACTATATTACAGTGCAAGCCAGTTAAAATGAAGTCATTGAACAAAATCCAGTGGGCTCATCTTTAGCTGATGTCCATTTAAAGAAAGAGGTACCAGTGAGCGCAGGGTGGATTCAGAGAAACCAGGGAGAACTGGGAAATATCACAGAGATATTTGGCAGAGGAGAGAAATTGCAAATGGAGTGTGGAAGGTGCTGGAAGCAATCAAGGAGGAAAACTGAATCTCCCCCCCCCCCCCCCCAAAAAAAAGCCAACATAAAACTGTAGGCATGGCTGAAGTAACAACTCACTTTTTAATCTGTTTGATCTGGGAAACTGACTTTTGTCTAGTTTGTTTAAATTGTCTGGATAACTTCAGCCCATTTTAAAATGAGCTATTGTTTTTTCCTTGTTTTTAATTTTCATTTCACTCATAAAATCTGTTCCTTAGTGCCTTATGTTAAAGATGTCAGTGAAAATCTTGAGTCCTTGTAATAAGATCAAATTTACATAAGTAAGAAATTGTCCAGTAATGTATTACTTTTACCTGTGGTCCTTTTGGTTTCTAATTAGGGTATGTGTCCATTTAGGGCTTGTAAAATGTTTAGACGTGCCTCAAAGGTATTATTTTAGGATTGTTAAAGAAGCCAAAAGAATATTTATTGACTGTGTGTGCCGTGCTTCAAACATAGAACAGTAACACTTCCTCAAAAACTTTCCAAATTGAAAAAGATTAACTGAAACCTGTGATTATCGATTGCCTAAGATTGTGTTACATCTGGATCAGGAAGAGATGCAATTGTTTGTGTTTAAATGAAAAGTGAATGCATTTGTGAAAGAAAAACTGAAGACTACCTGTGTATTGACAAGGCAATTACTTAACTCCAGCTGCTAATGGAGACTTTTGACACTTGTGCTTCAACTGACAAGCAGGTTATAAAGAGAAGGATCTTTGGGTATATATACACTCTTGCTAGGGAAGAGATGCTTCACAGAGATTCCGCACCATGGTCAAATTGCTAGAAACTAGATAGTTCTAAGATGTTGAACACTAGAGCCAATGGGCTGGATCTGGTCTGCCTGTTGTATTTACAAGACCCTTATGGCAGGTTAAGATATTTCATAATTTAAAATTTAATTAAAAAAAACAATGTAAGCTCTGTGGATATTTATGAAGATAACCTTCTAAATGGTGAATCAAGGCAATGCTATCTTACCAAATCTATACAGAGAGAGGCTGAAATTCCTAGAACAGTGTGAAGCATAATATTCATCCCAATATTGATGAAGCCTAAATGGCAACATTGACTCCTTCACTAATGATCATTTTAATAGAAACACCCATTTAAAAAGCGTTTCCATTTTAATGTTGTTGTAGCTGTGTTGATCCCAGGATATTAGAGAGACAAGGTGGGTGAGGTAATATCTTTTATTGGACCAAATTCTGTGAGTGAAAGAGACAAGCTTTCAAGGTTACATAGAGCTCTTTTTCATGTCTGGGAAAGGTGCTCAGAGTGTCACAGCTAAATTCAAGGTGGAACAGATAAGAAATTAACACATGCCACAAGAGACCATTCAAAGTGAAGTGGACAGTTAACACCTCTACTGTCATAGGACAAATAAGGGTAACAGATTGTTGTAATGAGTTGTAAATCCAGTATCTCTGTTCAGTCCATGATTTTTGTTGCCTCGCAGAGTTAGGAATTTAAGTTCCCAGGCTCAACTTTTGAAGGTGTTGTGCAGATTTCCTTTGATGCTGAGGATTGATAGGTCAGATATGGAGTGATTGTTTTATGATACGGTGTTTTTGTCTTTTTTTCATTTTTACTGTGTAAGAGTATATGAGAGCATTGTGTTTGTCTTGTTTCACCCACATAGTTGCTATTGGGACAGTTAGTGGGCTGGATGAGATACACCATATGTTGGATAGGCATGTGTAGGACCGCTGGATGATGAAAGATTTGTTGTGGGAGGTATTGATCATTGTAGTAGTGGAGATATGTCTGCAAGTTCTGCATCTTTTGTTATGGCAGGAGCTGGTGCTGCTCTGAATTGCTATGTCCTTGGCTTTGAGGAGCTTATTCCTGATGATGAGCTTGATGAGGTTGGGGAGGTCATCTGAAGGCCAGATGAGGGAGTTCAAGAAAAGATTTATTTTAGGATGTGGTCTTCATCAAGTACTGTAGGGCTGTAGTTGTTTAATGATATCCTATATGGGTTCCAGAGTGGGGTGATGGGTGACAAGTAAGGTTGTGCAGTCATAGAGTTTTTTCCCTTCTATTGAAGCAGGTTCTTTTGGGGTATTTGAGTGACCTGTTCTGTGATGTGATCTACTTCTCTGGTGGAGTGTCCTTGTTTGATAAAGATGGTATAAGTGTGTTAAGTAAGGTCCATACCCTGAGCATATTCTGTTGTATCTGAATGCTGCTGTAGATAATAGATTTCTTGGTGGGTTTGGGGTGGTTATGGATCTATAAAGGTTAGTGTGGGTTTCTTATATGTTTTTGTAGAGTTCCATTGTTGAACTTGATCATGATGTCCAGGAAATTGATGTTGGTGTGGGAGAATTCTAGCGAGAGTGATGGTGGTTGTTAGATTTCCACCACAACTTCATGAGGGAGTTTAGGTCATCTATACAAAGGGTAAAAATATTGATGTTTTGCAGGTATATCATTAGTTTCATGGTGCATTTGTCCAGAAATTCTTCATGGAAATGGCCCATGAAGAGGCTGGCATACTGGGGACCATCATAGTATCCATGACTATTCACATTTTTGTCCAGGGGATTACTGAGAGGTTCGGTATAGGAAGAGTAGGGCAGGTGCTGGAAGGGGGCATCAACTTCTGCAACCTCTCCTTTTCCTCTAGACAGGGGGAGGGCATGGAGAGGCCTAAGATTCCTGTGCAAGATTGTTTGGTTGGGGAGAGATGGAGAAATCATAAATTGCTGCGAGGAGTATATTAGAATTCAAGTTCTCCACCCTCTCCCCAAGAAAAATTCTAGTCAGCTCTGCAGCTTGGGGAGATCACAGATGGAACCAAAATTCAAAGTGAAGAGAAGAGCACACAGACAAAGAAAGATGGAGAGTAGAAAAGAAATGGGAAAAGGAGGATGAAAGGAAAGATGAATAAAGGGAAGAACTGGTGGAAGTCCTAAAAGTGTTCTGCATCATTTCTGTACTGCAGATGTACATTATCCTGAATGTAACAGTTAACTATGCTAAGTTAAGACTTATTCATATCTGAAGATCACTTTCATCTTCAATATCATTGCAAAGCTACCTTGGAAATCAGTGAGAATTTCAATGGGGAATTATAGTTAGTATGCGTCCCTCATTGTGTTCCTCCAGGACCACACATCTTAATTAAAAATGCAGTTCTGCATGGAATGAGTTTAATGTACTTTGGTCTTCTCTATGGCATGAGTCCTTGGACAAAGTTAAACACCCTGCAATATTGTGTATCAAAGTTATAATTACTAGTGTAGCCAGGCTTTCCATAGCATTCATATGGGCATGTTAGTTTCATATTTTTACCGGTGTTACTTTGTACAGGTGCCAATAAAATATGCTCATTTGACAGCTTGAAATGGGCATCTGAACAAATGTTGGGAGCAGGTACTAACTTGGGTACTCAGAGGGAGCAAAAGATGATGAAACTGTCTGGTTTCAGGGTCAAAGGAATGGAGTCGGGCGGTGCTCTGCCTCCCCAAATAGTGCCATAGGACGTTGAGATAGTTATTGGGAGTCCTGAGGGTGCTGAACACCATGAAGGGTACCAGGCGCTGTTACAGTCATATATAAATAGAAGGGGGGGGGCGTGGAACCTAAATATTTATTGAAATGTACTGATGATTTCCTGAGGGAGACAACAAAAGTGAAGCATTACTCTGAAATCAGAAGAATCTTAAATCTGACAAGCAAACTCTGAATTGAGAAGTATGCAGACTATCTGAAGATCTTACATAAACACTTTATTGATTACGCCTAGATGGATCCAATCAAATATAAAACACCTCTCCTCCCTAAGGTTGCCAGGCATCCAGTTTTCTACCAGAACACCTGGTCAAAAAGGGATCCTGTCTGGGCCGTTAAAAGTCCGGTTGGCAACAGCAGGGCAGGCAGGTTCCATGTCCAGCTCTGTGCGGAAAGCAGCTAGCATGTCCCTCTGGCTCCTAGGGGGAGGGGTGGCCAAGAGACTCCACATGCTGCACTGGCTCTGCAGCTCCTATTGGCTGGGAACCATGAGCAATGGGAGCTGCGGGGGCAGCACCTGTGGGTGGGGGCAGCGTCTGGAGCCCCCTGGCCACTCCTCTGCCTGGGAGTCAGAGGGACATGCTGGCTGCTTCCCAGGAGACGCACAGAGCCCCCTCCCACACTCCGAACCCCTCTGCCCCACCCTCCAGCCGGGAGCCCCCTTCTGGGTTCTAAACTCCTCATCCCTGACCCCACCACAGAGCCCGCATCCCCAGCCCTCACCCGCTCCTGCACCACAACTCCCTACCCCAGAGTGGTGAAAGTGAGTGAGTGAGGGTGGGGCAGAGGGAGGGAGGGGGGATGGAGTGAGCAGGAGCGGGGCTTCAGAGAAGGGGTAGGGAAGGGGGGCAAGGATGTTTAGTTTTCTGTAATTCGAAAGTTGGCATCCCTATCCCTCCTCCAACAGCAAACCTATATGTGCTCCCCATAACAAATCAAAGGACTCGTGGCAATACAAGCTCCCTGCCTTGCCAATGTTACCTTCTGCACCCAGATCTCTCTTAACCTTCTTTTTGGTGGGCACTGATCATTGAATAAAAACTTTGTGTTTCTATGGCCCCACGCCCAGGGCATGGATCCACTGATCGTGCATTAATCCCCCCCTAGCTAGAAGTAGTATGGGTTTCAGGCTGGGGGCTGCATAAGGTTCCCAATAATTAAGTGGACGTTGTGAGGAGCATGAAGTTTTATGAATACAAAGAATAAATGGAAAGAAATTTGCAGTTTTAAACTGTTTGATGTAATTAACAAGAAATGTGCACCTCAGATGACCATAGAGAGCATTTGGTTACTCATCGTACCAAATTATTTAAAATACTAATACACCTCTACTCCAATATAACGTTGTCCTCGGGAACCAAAAAATCTTACCACGTTATAGGTGAAACCGCGTTATATCGAACTTGCTTTGATCTGCCGGAGTGTGCAGCCCGCCCCCCCGGAGCGCTGCTTTACCGCGTTCTATCCGAATTCGTGTTATATCGGGTCGCAGTATATTGGGGTAGAGGTGTATATTAAGAGGATTCCTGGGACATTACAATATAATACCAATTTATCATGTGATCATTTATCTAACTCTGTGCTCACATTTTTTGAGAGTTTGTGTATTTATAATCATCAAATGGCAATAGCTCACTATGTGCTTCATTAGACTCGGTATCTGTGGAAATATTTATTAGTGGGAAAATTAAGCATATGTTCATAATGTTGGCAGCTAACCCTGCTTCAAACTCAGATGTTCTTCTGTAGTTAAAATGTGTTTTATATTAATTCAACATCAGTATTTTGGCTGTAACATCAACTTTCAAAAAATATTGAGTGTCATCCCAGTTAAGGACAATTTTACTTCCCTTGCTTATGATAAGCAATTAAAGCATTAATATCAGATATTTCATTCTGAACAGTTACAATAATAAAGTACAATCAGCATAACATTATGAGCCTAGACTGGAACCATTAACATAACAGAATACCATTCAAGCTAATAAAATCTGCCCTTATTACATTCTCCACATCTGTACATACACTGCCAACACATGATCAAAGACTGCAGCTGTTTCAGTTATATCATAGTCACATCAGAGTAATTTTACAGGTACAGCAGTTACTATTGCAGGGACATCCTAGTCACCTTGCAGGCATATGTAGTACAGTTGAACCTCATTAAATTGCACCTTGATGTTTCATGAACCTGAAAGTTTGCTATGGTACATCTGTCGAGAACTATGAATGCAGTTTCAGTATTAATAAAGTTTTTTGTCTAATAATGCCTTTAATGGGTATCTTTTTTAGACATTCAGTTGTTGGGGAAACTTAGTATTTCTAAGTCTTATGTAAATTTCTGGACTGTGATCTCCTAAAGGGAAGGCCCATTTCTTCCTATATGTTTGTCTAGCACCTAGCAGTTTTTAGGCATTGGGGAAATAGTAATTCATTAATTAGTTAATTATGCTATAACTTAATTTAAGACCTATCCATCTCCTTTAAGTGAACTTTTTTGTATTATACCAGGTGCGTGAAATCCTGGCTCTACTGAAGTCAAAAAGCTTGTCATTGACTTCAATGGGGCTAGGATTTCAGCCAGTGTATGTTTACTAATAATCCAAATGGTTTGGCCAGTAATAATCAGTCAGCTTCTTTAGTATTACCAGGATCAGTATGAGAAATCACAGACAGAGAAAGAATGATTTGCCTTCTCATTAAGCATTAAAAATTCTTCGTGCGAGATATGTTTTAATAATTAGTTTGTGTTTTGCATAGAATAACTAACTTCCTTATTTCAATACAATTAAATCTTTACTCAGAATTCTTAGGACCAAAAATTTAAGGGGGCCTTAATACAAACTTCATTGTTGTTGATGCAGTTTTATACTCCTATTTAATTAGAAGCACAAATGCTATCATTTAGATGTCTAAGTAGTATACCACATTTGCAGGTGGGCAGAGGTCTAAATGTGAGCATTTGTGTCTATAATTAAATGCAGATGCAAATGGTGCAAAATGAAGACCATTTTTTAAAAGGACATGTTATTAATATATCATAAAAATCATAGAAATGTAGAGCTCAAAGGGATCTTGAGAGATCATCTAGTCTGGTCCCCTGGACTCATGATCCCTGATAGGTGTTTTCCCAATTTGTTCTTAAAAACCTTAAGTGATACAACCTCCCTTTGAAGTGTATTCCAGTGCTTACCTATTTTTATAGTGGTTCGTAATATCTAACCTAAATGTCCCTTGCTACAGATTACTTTCTTGTCCTACTGCTATTGGACATGGAGAACGATTGATCACTATCCTTTTTATAACAACCGTTAACTTATTTGAAGACTATCAGGTCCCCCACAGTCTTCTTTGTTTCAAGATGAAATATGCCTGTTTCTTTTAACCTTTCTTCACGGATCAAGTTTTCTACACCTTTTATCATTTTTGCTGCTCCTCTCTTGACTCTCTCCAATTTGTCCACATCTTTCGTAAAATGTGTTGCTCGCAACCAGACACAGTACTCCAGCAGAGGCCTCATCAGTGACAACTAGTGTGGGACAATTACTTCCCATGTCTTACATATGACACTCCTCTTAATACAACCTGGGATAATAGACTTTTTTGCAGCTTCATCACATTGTTGGCTCATATTCAATTTGTGATCCATTGTAGCCTCCAGATCTTTATCAGCAGTCTTCCCATCTAGCCAGTTATTCCCTATTTTGTAGTTGTACATTAAATTTTTGTTTCCTACATGTAATATTTAGCACTTGTTTTTATTGAATTTCATCTTGCTGATTTCAGACCAATTCTCCAATTTGTCAAGGTTGTTTTGAATTCTAATCCTGTCTTCCAAAGTGCTCGCAAACCCTTTCTTCCCTTTTTTTGTTAATATTAATTGTGTTGAGTATCTGGTCTCCATTAACTTTTTTTTTAGAGAAGACTGAAGCAAAATACACATTGAACACCTCAGCTTTTTTCAAATTATCCATTATTAGCTCTCCTTCCCCACAAAGCAGTAGACCTCCATGTTTCTTTCACGTCTGTCTTGCTCGTAATGTATTTAATGAATGTCTTCTTATTGCCTGTTATGTCCCTTGCTAGGTGTAACTCATTTTGTGCCTTAGCCTTTCTGATTTTGTCCCTACATGTTTGTGATATTCTTTTGTACTCATCCTTAGCAAACTGACCAGGTTTCCACTTTTTGTAGGATCCCTTTTTGATTTTCAGGTCATCAAAGAGCTCCTGTTGGAGTCATATTGGCCTTTTACTATTCTTCCTATCTCTCCTTTGCATCTGGAAAGTTTGCTATTGTGCCTTTATTATTGTTGCTTTGAGAAACTGCCAGCTCTCCTGAATTCCTTTTTCCCTTCCATTTCCTTCCCATGGGACCTTACCTACCAGTTATCTGAGTTTATCCTGCTGCTCTCACTCCTTCCTTTCTTTAGAATCATGAAATCTATCATTTCAGGAGGATTTTCAACCAAGTTGCTGTCAGCCTTCAGATTTGCTCCCAATCCTCCCTGATAAGTCTAAAATGGCTGCCCCACTTGTTACTTCTTCCACCTTCTGAAAAAAGAAATTGTCCCCAGCATATTCCAAGAACTCATTGTGTTTTGCTTCATTAGTTTTCCAACAGATGTCTGGGTAGTCAGTCTCCCATTACTACCAAGTCTTGTGTTTTGGTTACTTCTATTATTATTTGTTCTAGAAATGCCTCATCTATCTTCTCCTCTTGATATGATGGTCTATCATAGACACCTACCATAAAGTTGCCCCTGAATTTTTCCCCCTTTTGTCTTCATCCAGAGACTTTCAGCAGATCTGCCTTCAACCTACTTCTGGACCTCTGAAAAACTGCATACATTCTTCATGTATAATGCAATCACTCCTCCCTTTTTTTCCTGGCTGTCCTTCCTGAACAAGCTGTGCCCCACTATATCTATATTCCAGTCATGAGATTTATCCTACCAACTCTCAGTGATCGCAATTAAGTTGAAATTTAGCTTACGTGCTAATACTTCCAGTTCTTCCTGTTTATTCTCCATACTACCCATTTGCATTTGTGAATACACAACTAAGATATTGAGCAGATGTTCTCACTCTTGTTGCTTCTATTATAATTTTCTGTTTGCCCCTCAACTTCTAGCCCTCTCTTTAGGTCACCATTTTTAATACATATACGTGGGCTTCTGTCACCCCTTTGAACCTAGTTTCAAGCCCTTCTCACTAGATTGGCAAGGAGATGTTCTTCCCCTTCTTGGTAAGGTGGATCCCATCTCTTCCCAGCAGTCCTCCTTCCTTAAACAGCATCCCATGGTCGAGGAAGTCAAAGCTCTTCCATTCACACCAACTCCACAACCACACACTCATCTCCAAGATTCATGTGTCCATACCTGGGCCCTCACCCCCAACTGGGAGGAGCCATGTTCCTATTTACTTTTCTGCTATGCACACTTCACACTTTACAGACAAAAGAAGTAAGCAGCAGCTCTGGCTTTGTTCAGACAATATGTAATGTGGGTATAAAAAGGAAGAATAGGTTGTAAAGGTAAAATATGTTGGGTTGGTTTATAATCTATTATGGTAATAGTCCAATTGCTTGTCATGTTGAGTAGCATTGTGCTTTAATTAAGCAATAAAACATGACAGGATGTGAAATACAATGTAATAATTCTTTTCTAGTGTATTGTTAGGCAGAGGCCAAAGGCCGAGTGCTGTTGAGTGCAGTAGGCATGAATTACTACTCTGTAATTTAAGCACTGCAATATTTTATTGCAATTATAAAATGTTATTTTCCTTTCAAAAAATACTAAAAATATTTCAAAATTATCATTTTTACTATAAGTGCATTTCTGTCTCACTACAAACTACTTTTTCTTGAAAGAGTAGTTCCATAAGAAGAGATGAACTTTTAAAATATTTTCTTTATGTTTAGATGATGATTAGATTCTATTGTGGTGGTACTGTTTTAAGGAGCATTCCTGTAGGATGCAATTTTGTTACTACTTTTCCTAACAGAAGCTAAAGACAGATAGCTCAGAGAAATTTAGATTTGAGCTTCGGTTAGCTCTTGTCTTTAACTGGGCAGAGCTAACTAATGATAAGCAGGTAAGTAATCCTATCAAGAGGGGAAGTCTGTCAGAAGCCTAGGATTTAGTGGAGGAAGTTTTTTTTTTTATTACTACTGTTATTTTTTAAAATGTATTTACCTTTTAAATTGGTGAAGCATCCTGTTCCAATTACTTCCTATTGGCTTCCTTTCTGAAGGCCTCTCATTTGTAAAGTTCTTAACATTCATCTCAGATCACAAAAAAAGTTTAGTTATTTTAAAAAACTGCATTTTTTTTCACAGTGTCTTTTCTAGCAGCGTTGATGTTGATGAAGAGAGAACTAAACTTTAGGAAAAGCTCCTACTGGCTCTATCTGCTACAGAGTCTTAAAGTCTGTAAAACTTCAAACAATGGGAATCAATTTGAAAAAGTTTTGAGCTAGTATATTTTCTGTTCTTTCATTAGGGTAATAATATGGTGAAACCTGATGTGGGTAACAAATACCAAGCAGGTAGTTTTGTTATATACATTGTATATCACCATTTTGAAATCATGTCAGCCAATTGCAATTCTTCATTTTCCAAAGTTGTTTCATAATTTATCTTGCTGGGTGGAATGGTTTATGGGATTGGATGCCTTATTTAGGGTTTGTACATATGATTTCTTTCTTTGGAGGAAGAAGGAACATCATATAATGAAGATATGTTGATCTGTCTAAAAATATGTCTTAGTAATTGATAAGGGAGAACCAGTTGCATGATTGCAAATAAATGTACTTTCTCTAATATGATGTGCTGTAACACTGCATTGATGGGTAGGGTTTCCAACTTTCTAATCGCACAAAACTGAAAACCTTTGCCCCACCCCCAACTCACTCCATCCCCACCCCCATTGCTCACTCTCCCCTACCCTCACTCACATGCTCATTTTCACTGGTCTGGCGTAGGAGGTTGTGCGGGAGGGGGTGAGGTTCTGGCTGGGAGTGTGAGCTCTGGGATGGGGCCAGAAATGAGAGGTTCAAGGTATGGTAGGGGACTCCAGGCTGGGGCAAGGGTTGGGATGCAGGAGGGGGTGAGGAGCTCTGGGCTGGGGGTGTGGGCTCCAGAGTGGGGCTGGGTATGAGGGGTTTGGGGTACAGGAGGGGGCTCCAGGCCAGGGCCGAGGGTTTGGAGTGTGGGAGGGGGTTCTGAGCTGGGGCAGAGGGTTGGGCCGCGGGAGCAGTGTGGGGTGCAGGCTCCAGGAGGGAGTTTGGGTGCAGGAGGGGACTCAGGGCTGGGGCAGGGGGTTGGGGCGTGGGAGGGGGTGCGAGGTGTAGGCTCTGGGCAGTGCTTACCTTGGGTGGCTCCCTGGAAGCAGTGACATGTCCATCAGCTCTGAGGCAGAGGCGCATCCAGGCGGCTCTGCATGGTATGCGCTGCCTCCACCCGCAGGCACCACCCCCGCAGCTCCCATTGGCAGCGGTTCTCAGCTAATGGGAGCTGCAGAATCAGCACTCAGAGGGGGGCAGTGCACGGAGCCCCCCAGCCACCCCTGTGCCTAGGAGCTGAGGGACATGTCGCTGCTTCCGGGGAGTCGCACGGAGCCAGGTAGGGAGCCTCCCTTAGCCCCACTGTGCTGCCGACCGGACTTTTAACAGCATGGTCAGCAGTGCTGACCGGAGCCGCCAAGGTCTCTTTGACTGGGTGGTCCGGTCGAAATCCGGACACCTGGCAACCCCATTGATGGGTGAATTTTCATTTTTAGCTTTACCCATGTGACTACCTTAATGTTAATGTTCCTGATAGATCAGGAAGGCCAAATGTGGACTAAGGAATTTTTTGTCTTTAATATGAGGGTGTGACCCTTGGAGGCTATGGGTCCCCTCATACAATACCTTTAAGATCAAGCTGTAGCATTTCTTGTTGGGGCCTGCAGTTTTTGTGAATTCTACTTCAGTGTTAAAGCTGAGGATGGCTACAGTCTACTCCATTTTTATGCAAATTAGGTGTGATCTCAGGCTGCTGACAAGATGCCAATGCAGCCCTTGATTGAGTAAAATGTGGGTGCCGTTGAGTAAGGTTAGTTATGACCGCTATCCCCTGCTGACGTACTAAAATATCAGCTCATTGGTTTCCTTTCAACATTGTACCATTTACTACTACAGTTAACATTGTGTTACATTTTCTTCCATATTGATATATAGCTACAGTTATCATAATAGAAGAGCTCATTTAATGAGCAATCTCACAGTAGAGAAACACATTTCAGATCTCTAAACTTATCTCTAAACTTTTAATGTCTAAAGCTCCCTGCATACCTATCTACTGTTTGTCTCTTTGTCCTCTTACCCGCTTCTGGAACTCTGAAACACATGAAACATATTAAGAAATTATGCAAATAGTCCCTAACTTTGCTGAACAAATAAAAAAGTTTAGTAGAGAAAATATTTCAGGTCAAAGGGTAATAAAGTGCCAGGCATGCCCGCTTTGTTTCCAAAATAGAAATGTTTTTGAGATTTGATTAACAATGACATGTCATATGACAGAAGAAGAAAGAATAAAAATGATTTGGAAATAGAAACTAAAAATAGTAATGTGGTAATTTAATAACCTGACAGATTTTATTCCATCTGCTAGGAAGGGTTTGAAAGCCATTTCCTGCTGCCACTCACACCACAGAAACTTCAGAGTTCAGAGATGAAATCAAATACCTGATGTGAAAATCTCCTATTATGATTCATATCCAAAGATTCATATTGATATCCTTGTCTAGTAGATTCTTTGGGGTTATTTAAAATAGAAATAGCAGAATCCAAAAGTTTGGGAGTATTAACTATGTTATTTTGTTGATAATACAAGACATGGAAAAAGACCAGAAATATTTCTTGCTTGGCTATCTGCAAATGTCATCAAAATTCCCACAGGTAACTGAACAACCTAAGCTAGAAGGTATCCCAAAGGTGTGGGCCAGGTGTTCAGCTTGCAAAGAAATTATTCCACAATGACTACATGGTGTTGGATTAAGTTCTGCTTCATTGGCATCCAGAACCATTGCCAAAGACTGAAGAAGCAAGGAAAAAATATCCCGTTAAATTATGAGGCAAAGTGATAAAAAGAGAGCAGTGAGAATATGTGCTGTGTCATCTTTAACTAATGGATCCCCCTCCCGGCCCATGATAATTCAAAAATTGGCATGTAGTGTGTTCTGCAGATGGATCAGCTGCAGCAGCCAAGATATAGCTGGCTAGTTAGCTAGCTAGTAATCAGATATTTTCAGATGATCTCACAATTGTTTCATAAATGTGAGTTATCCTCTATAGGCTTAGTAGTTGAGCCAGAGGCAGTACTCTCACTTTATCTGTCTCCCCACACCCCTCACCTCAGTGACAATATCAGATTCTGTGCCCTTTTCTTCAACTGTGTGGTAGAGTTGTGGGCTAAAATTAGACATGAACAAGTGATACCATCTGCCATAGGTATTGTAACTCTTTTTATCTAAGATAAAAGGCCTTTTAAGTTTGTTCAACTCAGAGAAGAATATAGAGGGAATATTCAGTCCTTGTGTTTAGCATGATCACTGTGTTCTTTTTTTTTTTTAAGTTGGCAACAAAAGTGTATTGAAATGAAAACATTGCTTGTATGTATATTGTGTCTGAGCGTGTAAAGCCAAACTGGGTTCCTGTTAGCTAGACCGTTAATGAAAAAAACAAACCCAAACTTACCCATGAATGCTTGCCACCACACTTTTTGCAGGTAATGAAGTAATTTTATCCACAGCACAGATAGAGCCAGCTATAGGCAGCTGTAGGACAAGCTTCCTCATGCCACCCAGTTAAGATGTTTCAACCCCATTTTGGAGTTAGTATTTCAGGTAGTGGGAACATAGTTATGGTTCCATGACCATTTGGTTCTTGGCTCTGCTGATGCGATTGCCAAATATGATGCTAATTAATGCCACATCTGGTGGTGGTTTTGTGATTTGGACACCTATTAGGAACTTGAAAAAGGCCACCAATTTCTTTCACACAGACAGCCAAACAGTAATCACTACAGGTCTGAGCTAGATTAGTGACCTAAAGGTGAAAGTCTTTATATTCCATTATTAGTCCTCTCAGGCATCTACTCCATCAGGATATATTTATGTTTTTTTGCTTGACCCATCAAAACAGATATGATATTACACAATTTTAGATCAAATGAAATAGCACTAACACAAACTGGTGTTAGTGACTCTAAGATAAGAAGAAATCTTTCATTGTGCATAAAGATGAAGTTTCATACTAAGAACCTACAGGATTGGGTCACACTAGTTTTCTGGGGAAAGTAAATGGTGTTAAAACTAGAATTCTGTGAACAAAATTCAGTTCACAGTGGGCTAATAATTTTTTTATGTTGCAATCCATTGGTCTATGTTTGTTGGCCTTGATTTTGAAAAGAAATACATCTTCAAACAAATCCATTTGCTTATGGGCAAGACATTGGTTTATCTAGGTTGTTTGGTATGTTAGAACAGGAAGTAGGACTACTGGCTGTAGAGAAAAATACTATGTGACTTGCCCCACGTCACCCATCCCGATGATTCAAACTTGAAATAGAACATGATCAGCAACCTTAAAAAGTACATTGTTCGCAAGCTCGAATGACTCTGATTTCCCCCCCAAAAAAACCACACACTTTCATACAAAGCTTCTGTTGGATTATTATTGAATATAATTAAATCTTATTGAATTAAGTTCAAGTATTTTAAGAGTTCATTATATTAAAAAGGCAAATGTCCATGTACTATTGAGGTTCCATGGGGGAAGAGGACTACAGCCCTCCTGAAACTAGGAAAAGTGGTTAGGCAAATGCACTCATGCTGTAACACCTCCAGAGAGCTACTGTAATCCATGCCTGTTTGGTGTGGCACTCTGTCCCCCTCTAGTGGCCCCTAGACCACCTAGAGAGTGATGAATCTGCTACAGTCTTGGCTAAGAGGCATATGCCTTTTAGTTCATGCAGCCGAGGCTCACAGACTAAGATTTAGAGGTCCCAGGTTCAATCTGACCCACCGATGACAGGAGTCTGTCAGTGTTACACTACCACTACCCATGAGAGGCAATAACTGGGGAGCAAGAAACCTAGAGTAGGTGCCCTTGCTGGGGGGTAGGGGGCGGGAGGGCTCAGGTGCAGTTACTTGACTGTGACCTATATGGTGGCAGCTTATGTGGGAACTGTAACAGTGTGAATTGCATAAGTGTCAACAGCCATGAAAGCGAGTATGCTAGAAAGAAAAAGCAGAGAAGAGTCTCTATAGTCTTTTCAGGAAAGGAATCACAAAAAAGAGACACCAAGGAAAATGAATTATGAACTTCTGAAGAAAAATTGGCTGATGGAGCTATGCAGAGAAAGGCAGCTCAAAACACAGGTAGTATATTTGCTGTCTGACTAAAAGAGGACTAATGGTCCTGGTCCTCAGGGAACTTCCAGCCCACTAGCAGAGGCTCCAATGGGCGAGGAAAATCTTGGAACCAACTCCCTGGAGAAAAACAGGGAAGAGGCTGACAAGCAGCAGCCATGTTCCATCCAGACCGTGTACAGCACTGCAACAGGAGATGTGGACAGCTCAACGGCTTCAACAGGAGAAGCTGCAGCTGGAGAGGGATCAAGTGCATCTGGAAATCCAGCAGCTTGCAAACCAGAAGCAACAGTGTCAGTACAAGAAAGAAGAGAAGGAGCGCCAGCACAAGGAGGAGAAAGGCAAGGAGTGGCATAATCAGCTCAAGATGGAGAGACTGCAAGACTGGATCTGTGGTCCAGTAAATGGAGCCGGTACCGGGTACCACCCAGCTAGGTGGAAGAGACTCCAAATTATTTCATCACTTTAGGGAGGGGAATGACATGTATGAGTTTCTAAATTCTTTTAAAATGGGTGTGAATTGAATTGGGTTGGGCAGAAGGACATGGTATGGTATTTAGCTCCACTACTATTTGGGACAAAGGCTTTGGACATTTCCACCCTTATGAACATGGGGAACTATAAAGATTGTGAACGATATAAACAAGCTTTGTTGCAAAAGCTTAAACTGACCCCGAAACATATAGAAGAAGGTTTGGGAAAGTTTAAAAAAAAAAGGGACATGACTAACACTGAGCGTTCAATTCAGATTAGTGCTTATGTAAATTAGTGGTTAATGAGGCCTACAAATTAATAGAACAGTTCTATAAACTTTGCCATCTCATCCTGAAATAATGGCTAACAGACAAAAGTCCTAGATATTGTATATAGCTGGGAATTTGTCAGACCAGTATGTGGATAGTCGTCCTGAGTTTGATAGAAAACATAATAGGGATGAAGGTCAGGAATGGGGACTAACCTAGAGGTCAGGAATGGGGACTAACCACACCCAAGGGGAAAGAAATCACCTCCGAGAAGCCCTGGGACAGGTGGAGGAAAGTGGCCATTGGTGTCATTTTACCCAGGAATGTCCATGTCACCTACTGAGTCCCAATGCACTACTGGAAAGACCAGCTGCTCCCCAATCACCCAGAGTTAACTATATGACTGAGTCTCAAGAGTCACCCAGCCAGTCTGTCGACTGCATATGATGATCATTCTGAACCTAAATGTCATGCTATGTCTGGCTGGTTGCAGATCCATCAGATCACCAATGGGAGAGGAAGATGGTAGTTAATGGGGAGACATTCACTGGATGGAGGGATACTGGGACTGCTAAGACTATAGTTAAACCCCATGTTGTGAAATCCCACTAAATGCTCCCTGGATGTGAGATTAGATAGATTAGATTCTGTCTTATTATCTATCATCTATCTATCCATCATAATGCCACAATATAAATCCATGGTACCCCCACACCTTGAATACTGCATGCAGTGCTGGTCACCCCATTTAAAAAAAAGATGTATTAGAATTGGAAAAAGTACAGAAAATAGCAACAAAAATGATTAGGGATATGGAGCAGCTTCCATATGAGGAGAGATTAAAAAGACTGGGACTATTAAACTTGGAAAAGAGACAACTGGGGATAAATGATAGAGCTCTATAAAATCATGCCTGGTGTGTAGAAAGAGAATAAGGAAGTGTTATTTACCCTTCGCATAACACATAAACTGTGGTTACCCAATGAAATTAATAGGCATCAGGTTAAAAACAAACATAAGGAAACTACTTCTTGACACAATGCACAGCCAACTCATTGCCAGGGGATGTTGTGAAGGCCAAAAGAACTGAGTTTTAAAAATAATTAGATAATTTCATACAGGAAAGTTCCATCAATTGCTATTAGCATGATCAGGGCCGCCGAGAGTGGGTTCGGGCCCTGGTGAAAAATTTTTTAGGGCCCCTCTGCAAGGGCGGACCGGCTAAACAGGGTCAACGAGAGGAGGAGAAGTCGGGGAAGCTGGGCCCCGGACTCCCTTCTGGACCTCCGGGCCCCGGTAATTTGTACCGGCTTCCCCCCTCTCATCGGCCCTGGCCATGATGGTCAGGCTTGCAACCCCATATACTGGGTATCTAAGCCTCTGACTACTAGAGGCTGGGACTGGACAACTGTAAATGGATCACTCAATGAACTGCCTTATTCTTGTTCACTTCCTCTGAAGCATCTTGCATTGGCTACTGTTAGTAGACAGGATATTGGGCTAGATGGACCATTGGTCTGACCTGGTATGACTGTTCTTCTATTCTTATGAAGGTACAGGGGTACTGGTTGTAGGTGTATTGTCACATATTTCATATTCTTTGCATTTGGTAAATGATATTACGGCTTTGAAAGTAGAAGGGGTGAATCAGGCCTCCTCAGTTACTTCTGGACAGGCAAGAATGCAAAAATGCAAATGAGATTGCTGACAAGGAGATGGGGGGCTGGATCTCCTCATCAGTATCCAGGAGCAATTGAGTAACATCTCCAGGCTATGCGGACAAATACCTGAGGAGAGAAGGGGTGACACCACCTCCCTCTTCAGGAGAGGGTCATGACCTACTGACTTGAAGGGAAATTCTTCCCACCTTGTGGGTCCTAGACCCTGGGCTCCAGCCTGAGCCCAAGCATCTCCACCGTAATTCCATCTCCATCTCCACCCTTAGCCTGAGCCTTGTGAGCCTGAGTCAGCGGGCATGGGCCAGCCATGATTTTTAATTGAAGTGTAGACATACCCTGACGGCTTAATGATCTGTGAAAATGTAGAAGACCTTGAATCAGAGGGGAGAAGGAAGTCTTCTCATCTTGACTCAACGTGTGGGAAACAAAAGGCCACCCCAGTGGGGTAGGGGATCAATATCCTTCCACCTCCCCCAATAGAAGCTGAGGTGTTAGGCCTTCAGGGTCCCCACTAGCTGACCTCAGTGAAGTGGGGCAGAGAAAGGAGTTTGGCTATGGCAAACACCTCTACTGTTAAAAGCAGTTCATTTCTGACAGCTGCTTCACAGGGAAGCAGCCCTAAAATATTTCTACCATTGGTCCAAAGAATGGCTTATAATATTTCCAGAGGGGTGAGGAACCTCAATCCATCATTGAGGCAGGTGACCCCTTGGGAAACAAAGGGACATCACACACACTAACCTCAGTCCATGTGGGAATGAAAGGACTAGATATGAAGCTTACACCCAAAGGTTTTGGGTAACAAGGGACATGTAAGAGCTCATTCCCAAAGATTCTAAAGAGAGAAATTCTACAGGATGGTTGAAAATGAGACTCTATGGATTTTTGAAGGATGTATACTGTCTTGCTAATAGAATGTTTATTATGTGCTTAGTTGAAATATGAACTTATGAAAGGTAGTAGCAAAAATGCCATCCAGGGAATAAACCTGTACAGGAAGTAAGACAGTGGGTTCCCCTAACAAGCTGGACCGCACCCTCGTTACACCCATTTCTTCAGGACAGAGCTGTGACAGATGTGACAATATCTGCAAAATTCTGGACAAACTTTATAGAATTAAGTTAAACCATTATTGAATTAAGTTCAAGTATTTTAGGAACTCAATGTATTAAAAATGAAAATGTTTATGTACTATTGAGGAACTGTATGTAGTTTTATGGAGGAGGGGGTCCACAGTCCTTGTGGAATGAAGAACAGTGAGGAGTGGCTAGGCAAATTAACTCAGGTTGTAACACCTCCAGAGAGCTACCATGACCTGGAGAGAGGCTCATACATACTGGGTACCTGGAGAATCCAGTTTGAATAGCAAACAAAGATTGGGTTTTTGGTTAAATAGTCTGAGCTAAAACTGAGTCAGGGCCTTCTTTCTGATCCACAAATGGGACAGGACATCTGATCCAGGGGCCCCGATACTTAGGGAAGGGTTGAAAGGACTTTGTCCTCTTGAAGCGCCATAAGACTGAGGACGGTTCTGAGTGAAAGCTATTTTGAACTGGTGACCACAGGAAAAAACCCTGAGTGCTATGTGAGGGACGAATAACCAACCAGAGCCCTTGTTGGCTTTAGAGGTGATCTCTGCTAACCTTATTAGCATATATGTAGGTTCTTTTAATGTTTTTCATATGTTTTCTCTGTAATGTGTTTACCTTAAGAATAAAAGTGCTTGTTAGAAAGAACTATGTGGTAACTTATGACAGATGGCAATTAAACTGCCATATCTGAGGCCAGAATAAAAGCAGGCCTACTTAGGCAGTCTGTCTTTTGCTGGGGGATATCACAGTATAGTTAGGGGACTGTGCAACCTGGAAATACCCCAGTCAGAAGAAGTTTCTCTCTGTCCAAAGAGAGGCGATGGCTGAGGAGCCTGGAATCTAGAGTGTGTGCCCTTGCCAGACCATGGAGGGGGAAATACAGGTGCAGTTGCCTGGAACTGTGACAGTTTCATTTAACAGGTCAGAGACACACACAAAGTTCTAACAAATCAATGCTATTTGTGGATGAAGGTCAAACTTAAACTATGGTCAATTCTGAGTCCTTTTTTTAGTTCAAAGTAAACAGTTTCCACAGCTCCAGTGTCTAAAACAGTCTTACTTTTTATTTATTTTTTGTGTTAAAAATTGCACATCAGAAGTCATATTTAAAAATAGAAATAAATAAAATAACACTGCGTGGAAGTGATTGCTAGATATTCTTTTATTATGAGAAGAATTAAAAATCTGATTATACTCATGAAAGCCAGAATCTCTAGCCAGAGCTGGAAATCCCAGCGCAAAAGAAACCTCCAAGACAAGGTGATACTTTAACGTATCTTATAGCACAGAAGAGATGCAAATTTTGGCCACAGTGTATCAATGATTTGAGGTTTTAAATTTGTTTAATTTAGTAATGCTTTTCATTTCAGCTATAACTGTGCTTCAGAATCCTGGTCAGATCAACCCAGCTTTCAACTTTATAATGTAACATTTCTGGTGTATAGAACAAGAATTCTTTGTGGGTTAAAACTATACACTGTAAAACTATATGCTGTATCCTTCAAGGTGGCCTAAACAGCCAACAGGAGTAATAGGAATGATTAAACCCTGTCACATGGGGTTAGATTTAGTGCTTTCTTCCCACATGACAGGCTGTGACAGTCAAGCAGCACTGGAGCAGAACAAACGACAGTGGCAGTTTGCTGTGAGCAGTGCTACTGTCAGAACTGTTGTTATGAAGCTAAATGTTAGATATATCAACCAGTGAAGTTTAACTAGACCATGCAAATTTTGATGCCAGAAATTTTCTCTCAGATAAATAGTGACATGCACTAACTGCAGCGTGATCATGTTATACTGTGGTTGATTTAGCATCCACTCTTGTGCTGGCCATGAAAATAACTTGAGACACATACTACTGCTCTGTGTATGTACTACATTTACATGTTCCTGTTAAACCTGCCTTCTTTTGAAGAGAGCTGTCTGAAGCTAATGCCATTCTAATATAATTTGGGTGCAGCCTATCATTGCTGTGTAATTATTGTATGTGCTTGTCACTTTGAACAATTCCATGCAATCTGACAGGAAGTAAGTATGTCCCCTTCTGAAATTGTTATAGTCATATTGCCATAAAATTGGAGCATATACTTTCATTCATGAATGGGGAGCTGTGTCTATGGGAAGCACTTCAAAATGGTGAACTATGAATTTTCACCAGTTTTCTGGAAAGGCAAAAAACAAAGCAAACACAACAACAAAAAGCCAACTCTACCTGAGTAAATTTCCAAGTTTTTACTATAATTGAGGAGAGAACATTTCCACCTTAATAAATGAATAAATAAATAAAAATTCAACAGTAATAGTCATTGAGAGACTGAAATGTTCAGTGAGTCATTCTGTCATGACTTCCTAGTTTTAAATGGTAGTTTCTGCATTCCAAATACAAAATAAAATCAATACTGTGAAAGTCCGTGTACTATGATTTAAAACTGTAGCAGCAAGACAGACTGGGAGGGGGTTCATAAGGAGAAGCTCCAAAGTGAAGTGGAGCGAGATATAGATAAGAACGTAAAAATGGCCATACTGGGTCAGACCAAAGGTCCATCCAGCCCAGTATCCTGTCTACCAACAGGGGCCAATGCCAGGTGCCCCAGAGGGAGTGAACCTAACAGGTAATGATCAAGTGATCTCTCTCCTGCCGTCCATCACCACCCTCTGACAAACAGAGGCTAGGGACACCATTCCTTACCCATCCTGGCTAATAGCCATTAATGGACTTAACCTCCATGAATGTATCCAGTTCTGTTTTAAACCCTGTTATAGACCTAGCCTTCACAACCTCCTCAGGCAAGGAGTTCCACAAGTTGACTGTGCACTGTGTGAAGAAGAACTTCCTTTTATTTGTTTTAAACCTGCTGCCCATTAATTTCATTTGGTGGCCCCTAGTTCTTATATTATGGGAACAAGTAAGTAACTTTTCCTTATTCACTTTCTTCACATCACTCATAATTTTATATACCTCTATCATATCCCCTCTTAGTCTCCTCTTTTCCAAGATGAAAAGTCCTAGCCTCATATGGGACCCGTTCCAAACCCCTAATGATTTTAGTTGCCCTTTTCTAATGCTAGTATATCTTTTTTGAGATGAGGAGACCACATCTGTGCGCAGTATTCAAGATGTGGGTGTACCATGGATTTATATAAGGGCAATAAGATATTCTCCATCATATTCTCTAACCCCTTTTCAATGATTCCTAACATCCTGTTTGCTTTTTTGACTGCCACTGCAGACTGTGTGGACATCTTCAGAGAGTTATCCATGATGACTCCAAGATCTTTTTCCTGATTAGTTGTAATTAAATTAGCCCCCATCATAGTATGTATGGTTGGGGTTATTTTTCCCAATGTGCATTACTTTACATTTATCCACATTAAATTTCATTTTCCATTTTGTTGCCCAATCACTTAGTTTTGTGAGATCTTTTTGAAGTTCTTCACAGTCTGCTTTGTCTTAACTATCTTGAGCAGTTTAGTATCATCTGCAAACTTTGCCATCTCTCTTTTTACCCCTTTCTGCAGATCATTTATGAATAAGTTTAATAGGATTGGTCCTAGGACTGACCCTTGGGGAACACCACTAATTACATCTCTCCATTTTGAAAATTTACCATGTATCCTACCCTTTGTTCCTTGTCTTTTAACCAGTTCTCAATCCATGAAAGGATCTTCCCTCTTTCCCATGACAACTTAATTTACGTAAGAGCCTTTGGTGAGGGACCTTGTCAAAGGCATTCTGGAAATCTAAGTACACTATGTCCACTGGATCCTCCTTGTCCACACGTTTGTTGACCCCTTCAAAGAACATTAATAGGTTAGTAAGACATGATCTCCCTTTACAGAAACCAGGACTTTTGCCCAACAATTTATGTTCTTCTATGTGTCTGATAATTTTATTCTTTACGATTGTTTCAACTAATTTGCCCAGTACTGACATTAGACTTACCAGTCTGTAATTGCCAAGATCACCTGTAGAGCCCTTTTCAAATATTGGCGTTACATTAGCTATCTTCCAGTCATTGGGTACAGAAGCTGATTTAAAGGACAGGTTACAAACCATAGTTAGTAGTTCCGCAATGTCACATTTGAGTTCTTTCAAAACTCTTGGGTGAATGCCATCTGGTCCCAGTGACTTGTTATTGTTAAGTTTATCAATTAATTCCAAAACCTCCTCTAGTGACACTTCAATCTGTGACAATTCCTCAGATTTGTCACCTACAAAAGCTGGCTCAGGTTTGGGAATCTCCGTGAAGACTGAAGCAAAGAATTCATTTAGTTTCTCCGCAATGACTTTATTGTCTTTAAGTGCTCCTTTTGTATCTCGATCTTCCAGGGGCCCCACTGGTTGTTTCGCAGGCTTCCTGCTTCCGATGTACTTAAAAAACATTTTGTTATTACCTTTTGAGTTTTTGGCTAACTGTTCTTCAAACTCCTTTTTGGCTTTTCTTATTACATTTTTACACTTAATTTGACAGTGTTTATGCTCCTTTCTATTTACCTCACTAGGATGTGACTTCCACTTTTAAAAGATATTTTTTATCTCCCACTGGTTCTTTTACATGGTTGTTAAGCCACAGTGGCTCTTTTTATGGTGTTCTTTTAATTTGCAGTATACATTTAAGTTGGGCCTCTATAATGGTGTCTTTGAAAAGTGTCCATGCAGCTTGCAGGGATTTCACTCTAGTCACTGTACCTTTTAATTTCTGTTTAACTAACCCCCCCATTTTTGCATAGTTCCCCTTTCTGAAGTTAAATGCCATGGTGTTGGGCTGTTGAGGTGTTCTTCCCATCACAGGAATGTTAAGTTATTATATTATGGTCACTATTTCCAAGTGGTCCTGTTATAGTTACCTCTTGGACCAGATCCTGTGCTCCACTCAGGACTAAATCGAGAATTGCCTCTCCCCTTGTGGGTTCCTGTACCAGGTGCTCCAAGAAGCAGTTATTTAAAGTATCGAGAAATTTTGTCTCTGCATTTCATCCTGAGGTGACGCGTTCCCAGTCAATATAGGGATAACTGAAATCCCCCACTATTACTGAGTTCTTAATTTTGATAGCCTCTCTCTCTCTCCCTTAGCATTTCATTGTCACTATCACTGTCCTGGTCAGGTGGTCGATAATAGATTCCTAATATTATAGTCTTATTAGAGCATGAAATTACTATCCATAGAGATTCTATGGAACATGTGGATTCACTTAAGATTTTTACTTCATTTGATTCTACATTTTCTTTCACATATAGTGCCGCTCCCCCTGCCCCCGCACAACCTGTTCTGTCCTTCCGATATATTTTATACCCCCAGAATGATTGTGTCCCATTGATTGTCTTTGATGCCTATTATATCAATATCCTCCTTTAACACGAGGCACTCTAGTTCATCCATCTTATTATTTAGACTTCTAGCATTTGTGTACAAGCACTTTAAAAACTTGTCACTCTTTATTTGTCTGCCCTTTTCTGATGTGTCGGATTCTTTTTTATGTGAATGTTTCTTGTCTGATCTGGCCCCTACTTTATCCTCTTCCATCCTCTCCTCCTCACTAAAACCTAGAGAATCTCTAGCAATAGACTCTCTTCTAAGAGAAGTCTCTGTCCGATCCATGTGCTCCTCTGCAGCAGTCGGCTTCCCCCCATCTCTTAGTTTTAAAACTGCTCTGCAACCTTTTTAATGTTAAGTGCCAGCAGTCTGGCTCCACTCTGGTTTAGGTGGAGCCCATCCCTCCTGTATAGGCTCCCCCATCCCAAAAGTTTCCCCAGTTCCTAATAAATCTAAACCCCTCCTCTCTACACCATCATCTCATCCATGCATTGAGACTCTGAAGCTCTGCCTGCCTATCTGGCCCTGCGCGTGGAACTGGAAGCATTTCTGAGAATGCCACCATAGATGTCTTGGATTTCAGTCTCTTCCCTAGCAGTGTAAATTTGGCCTCCAGGATGTCTCTCCTATCCTTCCCTATGTCATTGGTACCTACATGTAATGCTGTCTTCCTTATTTTAATAAACGTCCTTGTTCAGAGCTAGAAGAGTGACTCTTTCTATGATTTGTTACTATTATCACATGGCCAAAGAAATTCTGAGGAAATTTAGGCTTGGGATCCTCAGGTCACTACTGTCAAGGCTCACTGCTGTCACAACTAGCAAGGAGATCAAATGGAAATATCTCTTTTGTGTATTGCTAGTTAAAGAAGTGTTGGTAGCAAAGCATTACAAGGTTGTATTGAATATTTCACTTATATGTGAAATATAAAGTGAAAACTTTATATATATAAAATATAAATAAAGTGAAAACTTTCTCTTTCATATTCATTGTTTGAGTTTAGTCTACAATATTAAAACAATTACTTTTCAGAGGATATTTTAATTTTCTATTACCTTTCTTAGAAATAATATTTACTAGCTTTCTCAGGGAAAAGAACAAGCAATCAGACAGTTCTGAAATGTTACCCCTAAAAGTCACACTTCATTTAATTCATTGATTCATTCTTGGTTCCCTGTAGCTGCATCATCACAGTTAACACAAATGTGAAACTTCATCCATACGTTCCACATCATCATGACCTCCCAAACATAGGCCATTTTTTTAATCAAAGTGAAAAAAGTCCCTTCTTTACCAATAATAGTTTATCTATGCCAAGAAACACCAATAGTTGTCTCATAATCTGCTGTGAACATCTTTTCTCTGATGTTGCCTCCTGGCCCTTCTATGCTTCTTCGTGACTCCCCAGTTCGGTTTCTCAATACACTCTTCTGATGTTGAGGAGTCAGCTTGACCAGAAAGGAGCCCTGCTCTCCAGCCCATATGTACCTCGGCTCCCCAGCCAGGCACCATTATCCCTTCACAGCTCTGCTACAGTTGTTAGGCTGTCTGCCCACTCTGGTTGTATGCCAAAAGTACAGAGAGCAGCCAAACCCACACTCTAGATTCCTAAATTACTATCTCCTCTTCTCCCTTTCTAAGAGATTACCCAGCTTCCCACAAACCTGATAAGATTTGCACGAAGAAACATTGATGTGGGATACCTCTGTTCATCCAGGCAGGGCTCCTCTCTGGTGAATCATCTGAGATTTGCCAGAAAGGGAGGGTTGCTCCATAGCTGACCTATAGGTTCTTCTTCAGGCAAGACTCTCCCCATTGTCCTTTTCATACCTTTGTTGCTGTTGGGAATTGGGACATGTTGGGAGGGGAAGATTTGCAGGCTGTCTCAGATCTGGTTGGGCACCCTCTGCTGTCCACCCCCTGGACTGCTGTGAGAAGTATCTAAGCCTCTGGGTCCCTGTATCCCTGGATATTTTACGTCTCCAGGCCCTGAATGTAGTCCAGCCACTGTACCAAACTACGGGTCCCTAGGCACACTTTCAGAGTGCAGATCTGCAATATAACACTCCCTTCAGAGAGGTGGAATCCACTGTCCCAAGGTAAGTTTACAGTTTAACTTTCTCCAGATGCACAGAGTAATTGTAAAGCATTTAGCAGAGATACACTTTGCACAGAAGTCTGACACACTTATTCTTTTATTTATTCATAAAAAGTAGATGAGAATATGGATCATACAAAACTCTACATGTCTTTCCTTGCCTCGGTTTCCTCACCTCTCCAGGCTATTCTTTGGGGTGGAATCAGAGTCCATAGAATTGTTCCATTCCAGTGCATGGTTTGTATGCTGGAACATGGAACCTTCTTCCCCTAAGTTCAACTTGTTTCCTTTGCTCTTGACTAGTCTGACCTCTTCTCTTCTTCCACACTTCAGTTTATATACCTCCCTTCCAATACCTGGCTTCCTTTGTTCTGTTGTTTGGTTACTTTCCACTCCCTTCAGCTTCTCCCTGCTGGGCAAACCCACTTAGAATGTATGCTGTCCATTCAAAGCACATCATTACTACCAAGTATTTCCCATTGTCTCTGGTCTAGGAAAGACATGTTTTCAGGATAGTAGGACATGGTGGATACCAACTGTGATACAATTTCATAACACAAACCAGAATTTGTAAATTTTACAGACCAATCCCCAAGGCATCACACAGGCAAAGTTGCTTGCGAATCTATACAGGAGTCATCTTCTCCATCTGGTGCACATTTACAAGAGAAAGAGTTATGTCAGACTGGAATGCCCACTGGTGAACTGTGTCAGTTCTGTGGAAGACTTGGGGAAGTGGGTCATGAAATAAGAGGAAGACATGGTTTGAGCCAGGGAGTATGCGGGTGAGAGGCTCCCACCTGGCCCCCTCATTCAAGGTTTGTATTTCTTCTCCACTTACATATCCTGCCATCCTGTCACAGCTGAAAGGAATGGCCAATGGGTGTCAGACTCTGATGATAGTGCTAATATCTCTGTGGAGGGGCCCACAGGAGGTTTTGCCAGATGGAAAAGTTGTCTCAAAAATCACACTCAGACATACCACCTTAACTCCAGCCTCAGTGAGATTAATCTATCTAGCTATACATATACACACATACACACAATACAAGTCTATAATGTGTAATTTCTTCCTACAAAATTCTGAGATCAGAGTTAAGGTTTGATATTTGAGTGTGATGGTGAGAAATTAATTGTGAGCATTATGGGTGATCGTATGAAAGAATTGAAAGGGAGTTGTAATTGGGTTTCTAAAGTTTGTGTGTGCATGAATATATATTAATATACACCTAAGGCCAAATGGTGGTCTGGATACTAATGTTCTCTGAACTGGTAATTCCCTTGATTTTTCAGTGATTGAATTAATAGGAAATGCTATTGAGCAGTGTTACCTGTCAATTGCTGAATTATTTTCTATGGGATAAAAGAATCATCTTGTATGTGAAGGCCAACCTGAAGTATTTTCATGTGGTAGTATTATCTCCTTTAACAAGCTGCTGCTTTAGAGCAGAATGGCTGGAACAAATGACATGCATATCAACATGAAATGGTTTCTAATTAGTAAAATTAAGTTAATAAAAGTGACAACAGTTGAGCACAAAGAGTAATCACATATAGAGAGCTGCTGAGCAATTTGTGTAAAATAAGTCATTAAATGTGTGATTTAGAAGTTCCATCTTCCTTATCCGCAGCACAGAAGGCAAACACAAAATATTCCATTTTACTGTTATGAAGGAAAATATATTTTTAAAAAGGGCAGTAAATTAGGTTGTGCTGGAAGCATCTCTTTTCTTGCTTCCATCACTGCCATCTCCCACTGTTTTCTTTGATATATGATTTGCAGGGTACTATTATTATTTATGTGTTCTGCAATTACTATGAATGACACCTCCCCTTTCCCAGCCCTAAGCCACAAATCTGAAATGAATAAATGCTGTTTTTTGTGACAGTTCTGCCTTTTGTCTGTGGAACAATGACAAACTGACAGCCAGTTGCCATTTCAACTACTGCTTCCCAGCTCAGTTTCTGAGTATTTTACAGAAAGTGACAATAGACAGATTTGAATAAAAGGAAAAGTGAGAATCTGTTACATTTGTTTAGCATGCCGTGACACTATCGTCAGATGTGTATTGAGTAAACAAGCAGAACACATTACATCAACATGATCACTTTTAGACTTATACACTATTGGGCTGGGTGCAGCAGCAGTATTAAAACAAACAAAAACCATGAGCTGCTTAGCATGAATCATTTTGTGGTATTCATTTGTAAAATCAAAGTGACTGAAAATAAAGTTAGGTGGGAGTGATAAGGGGAGCAATTTGAATTATTTGTGAATTCTAGGAAGATTTCTATTCACCCAGTCTGGGAACCCTTTAGCTGAACTAAGGCAGTGCAGAATGACTTGAACTGTATGAATTTTTATGAAAATACTTAAAGTGTCCAAAGGGCCTGCGGCTGATTAGCTTTTTAAACTATATTAGGATGATATGTTTACTGGATGATTGTACCTTGCAGAATACAATTGATTGATAAATAAACCAGTCATTATAATTGGTCTATGCCCTGATTTCCGGCTAAGAGCAAGCTTGTACATATTTGACTGTCTACCTATCCGTCCGATATCATTTGTTACTGAGAATGATAAGAAACCCTTGACTAAATCTGGTCTCGAAGAGGAATAATATAAAAATCCTTTGCAGTCAAAACATGCAGTTTACATCTTTGTGTGTGTGTGTGTGTGTGTATACCTATAACACATTCACTAACTACAATACTTTAACTCTTTTATATACATGTATATGTATTCTACATTAAAAGCCTAAACACAACACAATGATAAATAGATAGGTAGACAGACGGACAGATATATTGTAGTGTTTGGGCTATTGATGTAGAATACTGTAGTGTTTTTAATAAGGGGTGAGCATTGTCTAGTGTTTTAACTGCATCTATATTACTTGCAAAAGACTATACATCCTTAACATGTGATTCAAATAATTTGTTTATATTATATACAATAGATATTTTTTAAAGTTTTTATTTATTTAAAGTATTTTTAAATAATTGACATTAGATTTAGTATTCATATTTTTGTTTGAGAGGCAGTGCAGGCAGGCAAAAATATGAGCTAGCTGAAGATCTAAATGAGGGCTGCCAACTAAGTCCATTTCTAAGTTAAAAAAAAAAACAATTTAGGCTTATGATTTGCAACCTTTTCACCTCCTATCATCCCATATGTTGCAAATTAGGAATACATTTCTTATGTGTATGTCAAAAGAGAAATTTGCTTTCTACTCTTCCAGTCTTTTTACTCTCCTCACTTATTTCCATTTTTCTCCTTTCCACTTCTTTTTGTTTTCTTGTTTGTAACCATTTTGTTTCTTGTAATACACTCCCCAGTTTGTCTGGAATATTGCCGCATCTACAAAGACACAAAAACCAAAACTCTCCCTTCTGTTTCATGCCTGTTTACAAAGGTTTTTTTTATATATAATATATATAAGTACAAGCTTAAAATCGGAAGCAGGATAGTCTCTAAATGATTGGTGCCCAGTCCTTGCAGCAGAGCCATGTCACTGTTCTTCCAGGATTGCCAGCTTTATAATGAATTCAAAACAAAAATACTATATTGAAATTGCAAAATGAAGCACTCTGAAGTCAGGAAATGTATATTACTGTATATTTCAGTGCATCCATTAATAGCTGGTATGAAATGAGAGGGGGGGGTCCTCCAGTGTTCTAGCAAGGCTCAATACTCTTGTATGCCTGAAGAAACTGTTGCTGTGGCACTTTCTTGGAGTATAGAATATATTTTAAACCTTATTTTTGTAGAAATATGATAAAATATTCTAGAACGTAGTGCTGCAGGGGAAGCACAAAGACAATGGCTTAAGTGACAGGTCGGGGATTTGGCCTGGGTCACCCAGGGGTAGGAAACTGAGGTTGGGGAAATGGTTTGTTGCAAGTAAGAGTTCCCCATTAACTTCCAACTGGTGAAAGATCAGGTCCTAACTCACCAGAAACTGTATTGCTAGACTTAAAATTCCTCATAAAAACAGAAACAGTTGACTGGATATTTCAGGTGATCCCTAGACTATGGATTCCTAGATTTGGCCAGAATGTGCTATTCCTCATCAGTAGAGCAATATCAATGTTAATAAAACCATTCAGAACATCATGATTAGTTGATCTTTCAAGTCAGTTCTTCACAGCTGCATATTGGCTTTTTTTTAAAACTCATTATTATTCTTCCAGTATATTATGATTGTCATAATTCTTGATGGCTAAAACAAATAAAGAAAAATGTAGTTTGCATAGTGGCAATGGATTGTCTCTCAAACCCTTCATAGGAAGCATGTAGCAAGTTTTGGTTGTGACATTTAAGAATGAGATTTACCATAAACACATGTTCAACATTTAGTAGGCTATTTATTGTCATGTGTGCACAGTGATTGATAAGCATGAATAATAGTGTCGGCACTGCATATGCAACCAATCACATGCTGATTTAACATAGAGATATGGCCTCTTGTTTGTTGGGAACTTCTGTCATAGAATCATAGAATCATAGATAACAAGTCATCAATAACAAGGTCTCCAGCAAAGAAGTAGTTGAGCCTACAATATAAAATGGCTGAATTTAAGCAGCTTTTATCCAGAAATATAACTGTGAATTACAGTTATCAATTTTTAGATCCCTAACATGGTTTTATGATATAACCTATGTAGATTTGATAGTTTTACATGGTTGTAAAAATTTACAGTTTTTAGTGTTCTGATTACCTTTGCTATTTCTTAAACAATGATGCTTTAAACTTTCAGCCTTCTATGCAGTAGAAACCTTTCTCACACTTGCAGAATGATCTGTTCATGGAAATTTAGTCATCCAGCAGAATAAACACTTCAGTGGGATCCATGTTCCAAGATGAGAAAGAGGGTTGAGACTTCTTTGTAATAGGGGACTGTGCCTATCTCACTTGACCCCAGTAACCTGCTTCTCAGTCTGATTCAGCACAGACCCAAACTATGATCGGCACCAAACCTATTTTAATTTTTCCCCAGATTAATCCATTGCAGAGCTGGATAGCACAGGTGTAATCAATGAATCCTCTGCAGAGCATCCATGTTATATTTCTACAGTAGGCATATACATTAAGTAGGGAAAGCTGTATTGACATTCTAGACTGGGTATTCTGGTCTAAGAGACAACCTTTAATTCTCTCACATGATCTCTTGGCTGCCTAATGCATGTCCATTGGTAAGATTAGTATTGCGCCTATACATGAAATGCTTCTTCAATATGAATACATAAAAATAGGTTCCAATTTCTCCTTCTTAAACCCCCCTGGAACTGGAAGAGACTAGCAATTTGAAATATCTAGCCGTGTTATATAGAAAGCATATGGATTTTACAAAGCTTGACCTATATTTATGAATGCTGCCATATTTGGAGGTCAGTTAGGGTTACCATATTTCAGCAAGCAAAAAAGAGGACGGGAGGAGCCCCGCCCCTGCCCCTCCCACTTCCCGCCCTCCCAGAACCCCCAACCCTCCCCCTGTTCCTTGTCCCCTGACTGCCCCCTCCTGGGACCCCTGCCCCTAACTGCCCCCCAGGACTCCACCCCCTATCTAAGCCTCCCTGTCTCTTGTCCCCTGACTGCCCCAACCCTTATCCACACCCCCACCCCCAGACAGACCCCTGGGACTCCCACGCCCCATCCAACCACTCCCCACCCCCTGACAGCCCCCCCCCCAGAACTCCCAACCCATCTAAACCCCTCTGCTCCCTGTCCCCTGACTGCTCCGATCCCTCTCCCCACTCCTGCCCCCTGACAGCTCCCCCCCAGAACTCCCAACCCCCCACCCCCCCGCTCCTTGTCCCCTGACTGCCCCCTCCTGGGACCCCTGCTCCTAACTGCCCTCCAGAACCCCACCCCCTACCTAAGACTCCCTGTTCCTTGTCCCCTAACTGCCCCCTCCTAAGACCCCCCCCAACTTCCCCCCAGGACCCTACCCCCTACCTGTACCCTGACTGCCCAAAACTTTCTCCACTCCCCCCAAAAAGCCCCCCCCCGAACTCCCAACCCCCCCCCCCCGTTTCTTGACTGCCCCCTCCAGAACCTCCCTGCCCCTTTTCCTGCCCTCTGGCCCCCTTACCCTGCTGCTCAGAACAGGGTGTTGGGCTCTGTGTGAGCCGGACACGTGGCTGCGCTCCCCAGCCCAACACACAACCCGGTCCCTGGCCCTGCACAGTGCTGCCGGAGCCGGGCTGCCGGGGAGGAGCTGCCGGCTCAGAATGCAGGGAGCGGGGGAGGAGCTCCTCTACAGCTGCTCTGGAGTCCAGCCCGTGACTTTCCTGCAGCCCTCCCAGCCGCTCGCTCTGCTCTGCCGGGGGAGGGGGGAAATCCCGGACATTTTGAGTGATTTACAAATTCCCCCCAGACGCTATTTTTAGCACAAAAAGGAGGACATGTCCGGGTAAATCCGGACGAATGGTAACCCTAGGTCAGTGAAGTATTCCAAACTGGTTTTCACTACCTAGAATTAGTAAATAATGGTAAATTATATTGGTATTGGTAAATAATGATGAGGAAAGGGCCATCATACAGAGTGATCTGGATTGCCTGTTAAACAGGGCCCATTCAAATAAAATTGTGTTTTAATACAGCAAAATGTAAATTGATACAGCTAGGAACAAGGAATGCAGGATATACCTACAGAATTGGGGACTGTATTCTGGAAAATAGTGACAATGAAAAGGATTTAGGGGTCATAGTCGATATGGTGATGAGCTCCCAATGTCATGGTGTGGCAAAAAAGGCTAATTTTGTGATCTTTGGATGTATAAATAGGGAACTAATGAGGTGAAGTAGGGAGGTAGTTTTACCTCTCTAGGTGACACTGGTAAGAATAATACTGGAATATTGCATGTAGTTCTGGGGCCCACATTTTGAAAAATTAGAGAGGGTACAGAAAAGAGCCAAAATTGATTTGAGGATTAGAAAAGAGCTCAGTCTGTTTAGCTTATGAAGAAGATGATTGAGAGGTGATCTGATTACATGACTTCTTCATGAGGAGAAAATACTGGCTACTAAAGGGTTCTTTAGTTTCCAGTTATTGATTCTTGTAATACCTTTCTCCACTAGAATTAAAGTCAGATAAATTCAAATTGGAAATAGGGTATACATTTCTAACAGTGAGAGTGATTAACCGTTGGAACAAACTACCAGGAGAATTGGTGGATTCTCAATCTCTGTACATCTTCAGCTCAAGACTACATGCCTTTCTGAAAGATACGCTTTAGCCAAACAGATATGCTTTAATCAAACACAAGTTACTGTTTGAAATTTAAGCATTTGAAATTTAAGGGCTTGTGATAGAAAGGTCAGATTAGATCAGCAGTTCTCTAACTGTGGGTTGGGACCCCAAAGTGGGGTCACCAGGGCTGCCTTAGACTTGCTAGGGCCAGGGGCTGAAGCCTGAGTCCCACTGTCCGGGGCCGAAGCCTAACGGCTTCAGCCCCAGCCGGCGGGGCTCAGGTTACAGGCCTACTGCTTGGGGCTGAAGCCCTTGTGCTTCAGCTTTAGCGCCCCCACCTGGGGCAGTGGGGTTCGGACAGGATCAGGCTTCAGTCCCAATTCCCCGGGTCATGTAGTAATTTTTGTTGTCAGAAGGGGGTCATGGTGCAATGAAGTTTGAGAACTCCTGTGTTAGATGATCTAATGGTACCTTCTGGCATTAAACTCTATGAACCTCTGGTTTTGATGGGCAGCTTGTGGAACACTGCAAGTACCATTTCTTTGATTTTTTCAGTGCTATGTCAGTGCCACTTGGCTCTTTACACTTATTTTGGGACCTTTGCTTCAAACCGAGCACAAGCACTGGCAGAAAGGCAAATAGACAATTTCTCATACCTGTGGCTGCCAAAGAGACAGGTTTTGTCTCAGCGGTTGCTTAGGTAACATGTTCAGACCTCCTGTTAGGTCAAAATATATGTTACATGAGAGTACAGTCAACAGCCACTCTGTTTAGAGAGACAGTCCCGTGGCAAAGGTCAGTCACTAAGTAGTCAAGATGACAGAGCTTAACACATACATTGTACTCTTGCCCGAAGGAATAGACAACATCCAAAGGTGCAGGACACTAGCTGTTCAGTATCAGCTTCCACTTGCCCTTTCACATTGGGTGGAGGGAGGAAAGAAACCTTACATGTATTTTTTAACCTGAAAAAAATCCCTTGTTTTCTAGACTGTAGAGCGAGACACAATATTCAGGCATCTGGCTCTCAGTCAGGTAGGAGTACCATTTAGGGGTAGGTGATGGGGTGGTTGCCTGGGAAGCCTCATTTAAAGGGGCACTGCTTAAAGAATCTTGACCTGGGTCCCACTCCTTTAAAGGGTTTCCAGCAGCTTGCTAAAGGGTCCAGGCTGCATGCAGTAGAGCATGCAGCTTAACTGCCCTTTCATAGGTTAAAGAGAAATAGGTAGAGGACTAGGTAAATTTCTGATTGGCATTCAGGCCAGCACTATAGTGGCCATAGCAGAAATTAATTTGAACCGTTCATTATGATTATCATAGCACGGAGCCTAGAAATGTCATTTAACCGGTAGATGGGAAGAAACAAGAAATATGTGTAGCCTAATGCAGAGAAGGCAGTTTTGAAATTTTCACGTCAGTTCTAAGTCCCATTTTCAAACAGAACTCTGACTTTCAGTGAAACTTAGGCTCCTAAGTGCCTAATCACTTCTGAAATTGGCTGCTTTTGAAAATTTTACTCTTGACGCTTTAAATCTCATATAAACTTCAGTGCAAAACAAACAAATAAACAACAACATGTTTGTCAGAGGGTGGAGATTGATGGCAGGAGAGAGATCATTTGATCATTACCTGTTAGGTTCACTCCCTCTGGGGCACCTGGCATTGGTCACTGTTGGTAGACAGGATACTGGCTGGATGGACCTTTGGTCTGACCCAGTATGGCCGTCCTTATGTTCTTATGTTAACATACACACACAGCACACTGGAGACTGCAGTGTTCAATATTGCTCTTGAAATGAACCTTTCAAAAAGTCCTTACACTGGAAATTTTGAATATCTGGGTTGGTAAATAAGCATGATTTCACAAAATTATTAAAAACTGAAAGCAATATTTAATTTGAATTTTGTGTGTTATATGGAACCTCTCAACACTCAGCCACTGCTTCAAATAGAACCTTGAGGGAGGATGGAGTAGTAGCCAAGTGTGGGTGAAGCACACCTCTTAAAGATGTTGGAGTTACTAGTCCACTGTGCACTTCCTCAGAGTCCGAAAGGAATTCTGTCCACCTCCTCCATGGTTTCAGCACCATGAACACATTAAGCCCATTTTTCTGTCTCACTGCTGGCTTTTAGCTCATTTCCAATGCCAGTTTAAGTCCTGGTCCTAATCTTCAAAGAAGTTAATGGCTCAAGCCCCAGCTACATTAAAGACCATATTTTGATCTATGAACCACAAAGATCATTGCATTTCTCTGGGACAATGCAGATCACAAAGACCGGGATGAAGCACTTGAGAGTTGGGGACAAAGCATTCTGGGTTAAGGAGATCTGGCTATGGAATGAACTTCCACAGCAGATTAGGCAAATCCAGAGTCCGGCAGTCTTTAAAAAATGCTGCAAAACCTTCCTGTCACAGGATGGGCTGACCTTTGTAGGGAGTTGGGCTTAGTCCCACTTGTTTCTAGCTATCTGGCCTCAGGTAAGGAACTTGGGCTTCGGCCAGTGGGTGGATTAGGTTACCAAGATTACCTGACATCAGCCCAGGAGTGAGATATACTGTAAAAGAGGGAGCCTGCTTCATCAGTGAGAAGAAAGAGAACCTGCAGGGAGGTTCTTACAAAGAATCCCGAGGGGCGAGCCAGGATCAGAGAGTACCAGGGAATGGACAGCCCATACCAGGCAGGGAGAAAGGCCTTGGGAACTACCTGCAGTGAGGGGCAGAAATCTTAAAAGAAGAGGCTTGGGGAGATACCAGGCAGCAGAACCTGGGTTTTTGGGAAACAACCATTGTGTCCAGCAAGAGTCTGAAGAAGCTATGGAGAGGTTGAAGATTTGTTTTGGTTTGTTGATACTTGAACTATAGTATTGATTTCCTTTTCAGGGACTGGTTTATTATTTACTCACATGAGAGAGTTATTGGGAAGCCTAGGAATGGAAAACTGAGGCAACAACAGGTTCTGATGCTAGATCAGCTAAGACCTTGCTCCTTTTTTTCTTTAACAAAGCCTTTCTAGCATTCATAGCCAGAATGACTTTTAGAACATCGTCTCCCCAGCCAAGATATAAAATAAAAAAAGAAAATAAAAAAAAACTAAGGAAAATAAACAAGACTTGAAACTACCCAACAAACAAGATCTAAAGAATTTTTACATCCTAAAACATGAGAAAAGTGAGGGACTTCATGGAATCTATTACAGATTGTTTCAGAGTAGTAGCTGTGTTAGTCTGTATCCACAAAAAGAACAGGAGTACTTGTGGAACTCATGCATACATCCGATGAAGTGGGCTGTAGCTCACGAAAGCTTATGCTCAAATAAATTTGTTAGCCTCTAAGGTGCCACAAGTACTCCCATTCTTATTACAGATTGTGTTATTGCTACTCAGTTTTACATTGAAGTCACTCAGGTACTCCAGTGATGCTTGAGCTTTACCTACCCACTAGATATATGGGGGACTTTAAGGCCTGATTTTGAGACTGTATCAAGCATACATTGCTCACATTGACTTCAGCTAGAGTGTGGGTGCTCAGCACCTCTGAAAATTAGTCCCTTAAGCATCCCGGTTGTCAGTGCTGTGCTTTCCCTGACCCTAACATCACTAGTGAAGGGGGATGGATTAGATACTAGATCTGGTCTGAAATTTCACACAATAGCTTTTTGTCAATATGCTGATTTGTTGAAAATAAAATGTCTCAGGGAAATGTTTCAGTTTTGACAAACTTCTGCAGAAACACTGGCAGAGGTCTTGGAAGCAGTGTTTTGTCTGAAGCCTGCCTGGTTTCCTGCCAGCTTGACTGGCAGGTGCTGGAAAGGCTGTGCATCCAGGGTATGCAACTTAGGGGCAGCCCTGTCATGCTGACTGCCTCAGAGCTGAGGATCCCAGGACTTCCAGGCTCTTTGCTGCAAAGCCTCTAGCAGGGCATTTTAGGGCCTGGACTCCCTATTTCGCAAAAGGACCCTGTCAGCTCTGGAAGTCCAGCTTAAGCCGGGCTCTTAGGGCTTCTGGGCTTCCTGCTCCACAGTACAGGACTCTGCAGTCTGACCCCCAACTTGGGGACAGCCCAGGGATTCTCCCAGAGACCAGGGCAGCCTGGAGAGTCTCCAGGAGTCAGGGCTGTGGGCTGCTCCACTTTGCTTCAGAAAAATTGAACCAAGATGTTTGTTTTTCTAAAATAAAAACTTTTCGGAATGTCTGTTCCACTGGAAATTCCAAAATTTCTAGTTTTCCTTATGTATCAGAATGAAAACTTTTTCAAAATGTTGGAATTTCCTGCAGAACAGAAATTCTGAGTTTTGACCAGTTCCTCGAGATCCCAGAGGAGCTTTTTCGCACCAAGTGTATCAACTATAATCCTGTGATCTATTCTCTAAGAAACAGGTGCTGGAAAGGGGACGGGGGTGGGTAAGGAGACCTAGACCTCTTCAAATGGACTCTGTCTCAAATATTAAGACCTAATAGGTGAATAGACCTCAAAATGTAATAAATAAAAACATCTGCATGTATAAAACATCTGCAAATATAATGCACACAGACAAAGGGCTTGTCTACGTTGGCAATTTACAGTGCTGCAACTTTCTCGCTCATGGGTGAGAAAAAACACCCCCCTGAACGCAGCAAGTTGCAGTGTTGTAAAGCACCAGTGTACACAGGGCACCAGCGCCGTGAGCCGTACTCCCAGCACTGGTAGCTACTCCCTCGTGGAAGTGGGTTTTTTAGAGCGCTGGGATCCCAGCGCTGCACCGCGACCACACAAGGCATGTTAAAGCACTGCCGCAGCAGCGCTTTAGTGTTGCCGGTGTAGACTAGCCCAAAGTTAGACAATTTCAACATCATTTTTAAAATATCTTGAGACGCTATGGAACTCACCATACAAACCCAATAAACAGGCACAGAAATATAAGATATCATAAAGAAAGTGACATTTGCTTGGAGTCAAAGTCAGCAGGCAGATGGAGCAATCCGAAGGCCATTGCATATTGGCTTATGTATTATCAGGCTGATGTTTATTGGAATTTTGGTTCTGCAATATTTTTTTGAAATCCTGTAGGGAATCAAATGCCACATCATGAAATTACACTGTGTGATATGTGTTTGCTTTTATTAATTGGCCTCATAACACCCAGTAAAGATGATTGACAATGTTACTTTGTAATCCCAAAACTATGAGCTATTATTTTATAGCCAGACCTTTTCTGGTCTGAATAGCATTCCCTTTTATTTTACTTTAAGATAGTGGCTGCAGGCATTGTCCTTATAATTAATGTTTAGTCACAGTTTATTTCATGATATATAAAGAGCCTGTTTTTTCCCCCCAGAATTTGTAGCTTGTAACTTGGTGTTTACATTCCCAGACTATATCTGAGAGTCTTGTTGCATTTCTTTTAAAATCCGCTTTGCAATTTTTTGTTTAAGGAGTAGTTTTAGGCGTTTTGTTTGTTTTACTGAGTGGGGAGCAAATGGAAGCTACTGTAAGTGTAGTTTATAAAATGATGGACTTAAGTTAGTGCCTTATAGTCTGTGGGGTAGTGAGGTTTGATGTGTATGTGTAAGGGGATGGATGTAGAGGAGATTGCAGATTACATGGAGAATAGAGGAATGTGTAGGGCTGAAGAGTGCATCTGCATAGGATGGAAGTAGTGGGGGTAGCAGTGTGTGTGTGTGAGAGAGAGAGGATCTTACCTCATTTACTGTGCATCTTGTAGGGAGCCAAAGGAGCCATTGCCTTGTTCACTTTGCCACTTCAAATTGAAAATTTTAAGTGTTGAGCATGTAATGGTTTCCATGTGAAGCAATGGGATCATGATGCCATTGAAAAGTATATGTGCAGGGTGAGATGTACTTCATACAAACCTTTGTGATCTTACATGATGCACAGTGACCATATGCAAACTAGGGTGACCAACCTAAAATTTTCAGAAGTGCAAACCAACACACGTAATGTGGTGTATTGGATATAGGGCAGTGTAGTGGTGTCTAGCCAGATATTTCCCATTATGAAAATAATACATGATGTGTTTAAGAAATATTATGTAATGAGGTAACTAAAGACTATGTCTGAACTGACTTCAGTGGGACTAGGATTTCACTGTGTCATGTATTGAAACTGGTGCTATTAAGCAAAGTGCTTGGCCTTGTTGTTTTGTTGTTTTTTGTTTTTGCATGGGGAGGAAAGGGTCCTACTCAAAGGAATGGCAAACTCATCTATCAATTGTCTTTCTACAAATGGTTATACTTCAGCTTAATGAGCAGAAAATGTCAAAAATTCACTGTTAGCTTGTTTCTTTTCATTATTCATTTAGTTGAAATCCAGTAGTCTGCTCACATGCACAGGGACACTGTCCCTGCCCTGAAGTGCTCACAGCTGAGAAGGTAAGCAACATTTGAAGGGGAGAGATGGGCGAAAGAGGGCTAGAAGCAAATTATATGCAAGATTTTGTGAATATTCTATGTATTTTATATATATTATCATCAAAAATGTAAACATGAACAGTCAACAAAATGATAAATATAGCTTTCACTAATTATAGGGGATGTGAAAGATCTACACAGCATAATTGCACAAATACAGGAAGAAAAACATCCAGATTGTCTGTCTTTATCTGGTGTAAGATTAGTAGAAAAGAGAGGATCAAACAGGATTTTTTCCCTTCACTTTTAACGGTGAAAGGAAGTTAACAGTAAGGTACCTCAGGGATCACTACTAGAACTGGTATTGTTCAATACATTTAATGACCTAGAAGAGGGAGTGACTAGTGAGAAACATTTGCTGCTAATACAAATTTATTTAGATTACTCAAGACTAAGGAGAATTGTGAGGAACTCCATAAGGACCTAACAAAACCAGGAAAATGAGCAGAACAGTGAAATTCAACCTAGATGAGCATAAGGTAGTGCACCATGGAAGGTACAATTTCAAGTACACTTTACACACTGATGCATTTTGAATTAGATGTAACCTCTCAGGAAAAAGATTTAGGCATCATTATAGTCAGCTCAATGAAGACATCTGCTTAATGTGTAGCAGAGGTCAAAAAAGAATAATATGTTAGGCTCTATAAGGGATAATAAGGACAATATTGCAATGTTATATAAATTTATGGTACAGCCTCATCTTGACTGTTAAATTCAGTTTTGGTTAACTCCTCTGAAAAGCCATATAGTAGAAAAAGAAAAGGTGCAGAAAAGGGCATAAAACTTCATATTTAGTTTTTCAAGGAAGAAAAGTAAGAGGATGCTGAATAGTATGCAGGAGACCAGTTGAATGTTTCTTTTATTCTTTTCCATAGATCAAGAAAATATGTTTTAAATACTTATTTTTATGTGGTATATCATTAACCTGTGAAAATTTCTGCCCCAAATTATTTTTGAGGCTGATAATGTATTAAGATTTTTTTAAGTTACAGGTTTTTATGAATAATTGTACATGTAGTTACAATAGGCAGAAAAATGTTACAAAGTGAACAAACCTCATGCTTTTGAACATATGATCATTGGCCGGTATTCAAAGGAAATTTCCTCTCCTGGTAGGTACAAATTAGGTGTGTTTTTTGGCTGGAGAGGGGAGCTGCACATTTTTGAAAAGTATCTACTACTGGCCATTGTCAGAGACAGGTTACCAGACTAAATAAACCATTGTGTTGTCCTGCTATGACATTTCCTTTATTCCTAATTTTAGGATATCATGCAGATGTCAATGAAAAACATAGGCTGTTTAACTTTTATGCAATATTTTAATAAGAAAATATCAATATTACTTTGTTATGGCTAGTAAAAGCTTTTATCCTAAGACCTCCATGACTGTAGGTGCTGGAAGCAGGACACTATAGCTATTAAGCCTACACCTCTGGAATCACTTTCTGTGTGTATGTAATAGGCTGGCGTTGTTTGACTAAAACACCTAACCTTATTAGCAGGTGTTAATTCTGCTGGGCATTGTTGCATTGTTTTTCCTGACTCATTGAGATACATTGTGGCTCATTAAGTTGGACAGATGTAAGCAGGAATGCCCTTACAGAAGGAAAGGATCCAGGCTGTGGGTTGAGCATTCCCTGAAGTAGAAATCTCAGAAGCAGCAAACCAAGGGTGAAAGCTTGAATTGAATTTGATGCTGTATTGTTGTTGATTTCTATAAACCAAACACAGGGAAGGCCTGAATTTTTAATCTGCACTGTGATTGTACCTGAGAGCAGATTGGGAACAGGCTAGCACCTGTTTGCACTACAAAAACACCATTAAGTACTTCCCTGGCAACTTTTAGAAAGACCTACAAAATGTTCCACTTTCTTCATGCTTTCCCAACTGATTAAACTCCTAGTTGACAGGTCAAATTAAAAGTTGTAGGCAGCAGAGGAGCTCTGTTTTTTATCTCTCTTGTTAATATCAGTAATGTCTCCGTGTAAATCTTGAAAAGTTGCCCAGATACCACAGTGATTGGTACATTATATATGCTTTGTTATAATAAAAATATTTTAAAAATTCTATATTTTGTATTCATTGCATACAGATGAAGCCATGTCAAGTACATTCAATTCATAATTAATATCTGAGAATAGAACGTGAGAAGTGTCTAATGTAGCTTTGTATTTTTGAGAGCACTATCTGTTCTCTTTCTGGGGAAATCTTCTTATTCCCACTCTAGATAAAGTTAAAGTACAGTGTATGAGATATTGTCATTCCAGGCTTAGATAAGCAGTTGATCTGTAGGAATAACTTCCACCGCGCCTGGGGGTTCTGATTTGGTAAGGAGAGAAGACCATTACTCAAGAGGGGGAATGTCACAAGTAAATTTCTGTGTATCCTATAATTGTAAAATACAATGGCATGATTGACTAAATGAGTTGAACTACACAGGACTATATTCGTGCATTTTGCTAGCATACAATGAAGACTTCAGGTTAGCCACAGATATACTTTAGTTACCATAATGGCTACATTTGAATACAAGACACAAACATTATCAAATGATTTATTATGATGTGATAGAAGGAGATAAAATATTTATGGACTGAGATGTAGTCACAATCATCTGGGCAATTAAAATATGAGAACATAAAAAGTTTGAAGGAGAGGAGAAGGCACTAGACCCATTCTGCCTTTTCCTTTGGTTTTCCTCATTTCTGTTTTTCCATTTCCTCGCTCCATGTCTTTATAGTTTCTTGGCTTAGAAACATTGTTCTGTTATGAGCATGAAAGTGTCTTGATTTAACAACCATCATCAGAGGCCTTTTTCATGAAACTATTTTTGCATTGTATGAGCTTAGCTTAGCTCTTTTATGTGTGACGCTCATAATTGTTCAATTGGATTCTCTTGTTTTCCTGTTCTTTGTCAGCGAAGGGCTTAGTTGGGTCATTTTTACTCTTCATCTTCACAACTGGAAAAAAAAAACTCCTGCAGTTCAGTAACCAATGAAAGCTTTTAAAAGAATAGGAGTCTGAACAGTGGTATCATTTACATTTCATTATTATATTTCTAAAGAGAATGCTGACAGGTTTATAACATAAAATGGTAAAAGGAGGAGGATGGTTGTGACCCTAGGAACCCCTACACACAACTGCAATGATATTTGTACAAAATATGCCTCTCAAAGTATCATATGAAAGCTAATAACATGCAGGTGTAGGGAGGCGGTGTGGTTCCCCGGTGCCCCGGAGAGGGATGAGTTCCGCCAGACACCAGAGTGGGTGGAGCCAAAGCACTCCAAGCCTGCCCCCCAGAGGGTCAGAGGCCGGACAGGAAGTATAAGAGCCCAACCCCAGAGCTCACTTGAGAAGCAGCCACTGGAGAGGCCAGATGCTTCCGGCCCAGCAGGATACTCCAGCAACCAGCAGCAGACCTGGAGACTGGCCTGACGGGCTGATACTCAGTGCAGATCAGCGTGTGGGGGAGTCGCTGAGCCTATCCCTGGCCAGCTACCCAGAAGATTCACTGAGCTTACCCCTCGCCAGCTACGCTGAGAATCCAATGGTGATCAACCCCCCGGAGGACACCACCTTGACCCAGGTATCTCCAGTGGGGGAGTTGGGAAGAAGCCTAGGGGCAGCCGACCCAAGTCTGGCTGCAACACAGCTGGAATCCATGTTAGTGTGCTGCGGCCAGGATCCCCACTGACACAGCAGCGGGCCTTTGGCTGCTGCTAGGGCCCCAGTGGAGTGGGCTGGCCTGCGTCCCCGCTGCCATCCAATGCGTGGGTGGTAGTCTCCCCCTCTCCCAGGCCACTCGGCGCCTGAAGCCTGGGTGTGCTGTTTGCCTGAGCCTTGAACTCATTGCTGTCCCACCCTGACCCAGGGCCTGGCCTGTTAACTATATAAACTGCTGCTCAGCCCCTGCCTGTTTCGTGCGGCAAGCCAGGGAGGGAGGAGGAGGGGGAACACGGTGCGCTTGGGGGAGGAGGCGGGGCCGGGGCAGGGATTTGGGGAGGGGTTCAATAGGGGCAGGGAGGGGTGGAGTTAGGACGGGGACTTTGGGGCAGGGGTGGAGTCGGGGCGGAGGCTGGGCTGGGGGCGCGAGCACCCACTGGGGCAGAAAAAAGTTGGCGCCTGTGCCTGTAGCTTGACCGATTCCCCAGGGGGCTGTGCAAGGACTAAGGGAGGCGGTGTGGTTCCCTGCCACCCCGGAGAGGGAGGAACCCCGACAAACCCTCTCTACAGCAGGTTATTCATATAATTGTAAAATGCATGTTAACGTTTTATGTGAAGTTATGAATTCTCTCTGTATGATGTTACTAGAAAAATAGTCTAACCTAGGTAAAGGAGATAAACAGTCTGTCCTGGACAAAGGAACTTAGGTTTACTCAATTTACATATTAGAAGTAAACAAAGCCATTGAGAAAAACTGACTGGGATTATCCTGAACTCAGGAGACAGAATTAACATGGCTCCTGCACCCCAGAGAGAGACAGGTGACTGAATCCCTACGAGGCCTTTATGAATTGTAAGACAAAGATATCCCCATGACATCCAAGAGAGAGACTCCACCTTTATCCTTCACCTTAGGAGACAAAGAAACCAAGCAACTTGATCTCTGTGATTGGTCCTTCCCAGGCAGGCCAGTAAAAAGCTAAAAAGGAGATTGTGTGTGAAAGAAACTATTTTGAACAAAGACTGCGTCTTGCTATATTATGCTTTAGACTTTTAAATGAGTGTTTTCACTTTTATTTTCTTGCAGCCATCTCTACCTTTATTGCTTTTACTTGGTATCACTTAATCCATTCTCTTTTGTTAATAAATTTGCTCTGCTTTCATTATCAATCATCAGTGCTCTGTAAGTTCAGTAAAGTGTGTGCTTCTAGAAAACTAACAGGTTGGAGTGTTGTACTGTCTCTGTAAAGGCAGTGAATCTAACACTTTCTCTGTGAGGGATCAGTGAGAGGGACTTGAAGAATTTTGGGGTGAATTCAGAGCTGGAAAGCTACTAAGGTCAGCCTGCAAGGAGTTACCAGGTTGGGCAAAGCCAGAGTGAGGCTTGTGGACTGCTTGCAGGCTGTTGGGGTCAGAGCTCTGGACCAAAGCTGCACAGTCACAAGACACCCAGGATTACAAGGCAGGTGGTGACAACCCCCTTTCTGGCCTTGGCGAACCCCAAAACATCACAACAGGCAAGCTGTTCGCATATAATAAGACCAGAAAGTCCTGAAGCCTTCATCCAGTTTTACAGCATGAACTGAAGAGATCTTGCATGAGAATTTTTTCTTTAAAATTTCACTGACATCTAGTCTCTTAAATTACCTTATGAATATATTTGAATCACTCTCACCCTGACCTATATTGATATCAGTTGATAAATGTGAACACCGGGACACGCGGATGTGCAAACAAGACAAAAAGTATCCTACAGAAATCCTTAATGCAAGCCTATCGATTTTGGCAAAAAAATTTAGCAACATTCCTCTGAATTTGTCAAAATTCCCTGCAAATTTGCACTTCCCAGTTTAAGTATGACGATCCCAATTTATCTGATGTCAAATGGTGATATAGGTACTTCCATTAAACCAAGATGATTTTGTTTTAGAAAAGGGTGGAAGCCAAGAAGTGGCTGAGATGATACTTTGAATGACACTCCTGATGGTAGTCATGTGAGAAAATTGTTATTTTATATATTTACTTGTACAGTATCCAAAAATATATTAAGCACTTTACAGAACAAATAAAAACCCCTGGCAAGGTCCCTGCCTAAAAGAGCTTATTAATTAATGCAAAAATACAGGATAGTTAGACTACAACACATGAATTTTGTAAGTGGCTATATGGTTTTTTAATGATGCAGTGCAGGGCTTTACAGCTTTATGTTATACAGTGGAGGATATCATCTTTGAATATATACCGTGAATTTTTAATAAGATGATTTTACACTTAGAACATAAGAACATAGGAATGGCCATACTGGATCAGACCAAAGGTCCATCTAGCCCAGTATCCTATCTTCCAACAGTGGCCAATGCCAGGTGCCCAAGAGGGAATGAACAGAGCAGGTAATCATCAAGTGATCCATCCCCTGTTGCCCATTCCTAGCTTCTGGCAAACAGAAGCTAGGGACACCATCCCTGCCCATCTGAGCTAATAGCCATTAATGGACCTATCCTCCGTGAATTTATCTAGTTCTTTTTTTTTAACCCTGTTATAGTCTTGACCTTCACAATATCCTCTGGCAAAGAGTTCCACAGGTTGACTGTGCATTGTGTGAAGTGGGCTGTAGTCCACGAAAGCTTATGCTCTAATAAATTTGTTAGTCTCTAAGGTGCCACAGGTACTCCTGTTCTTCTTTTTGCGGCTACAGACTAACACGGCTGCTACTCTGAATACTTCCTTTTGTTTGTTTTAAACCTGCTGCCTATTAATTTCATTTGGTAACTCCTAGTTCTTGTGTTATAGAAGGAGTAAATAACACTTCCTTATGTACTTTCTCCAGACCAGCCATGATTTTATAGACCTCTATCATATCCCCCCTTAGTCATTTCTTTTCAAGATGAAAAGTCACAATCTTATTAATCTCTCCTCATATGGAAGCCATTCCATACCCCTAATCATTTTTGTTGCCCTATTCTGAACCTTTTCCAATTCCAATATATCTTTTTTGAGATGGGGCGACCACATCTGCACACCGTATTAAAGATGTGGGCGTACCATTGATTTATATAGAGTCAATATGATATTTTCTATCCCTTTCTTAATGATTCCCAACATTCTGTTCGCTTTTTTGACTGCCGCTGCACATTGAGTAGATGTTTTCAGAGAACTATCCACAGTGATGCTAAGATCTCTCTCTTGAGTATTAACAACTAATTTAGATCCCATCCGTTTAATGTATAGTTGGGGTTTTGTTTTCTAATGTGCATTATTTTGCATTCATCAACATTTTGAATTTCAACTGCCATTTTGTTCCCCGACACCCAGTTTTGTGAGATCGCTCCGTAGTTCTTCACAGTCTGCTTTGGACTTAGTTATCTTGAGTAGTTATTGTTTTACGAAGAATTTCACTTAGTGCAGGCAAGCAGAGAAATGTCTTCAAAGTAACCAAGTTTTTTCTCAGAGGAACAGATAGAAGTTTATTGAAGATCAAAAAAATCAACTATATTAAAAGTCCCTGTGTGTGATAGAAATCTACTAAAGAATTACATGAAAGTGGTAAGAGAAATTGCTGAAACATATGCAATACCAGCTTCCAATTGTTGTACAATTCAGTGATGTCACAATGCCTGTCACATGCTGTGCTGCTCCTGCACATGGAGTTGGAAGACTGATACAACAAATCCTTTTTCCCCTTTTGATTTCTCTATGTACTATCAAAAACAAAATGCACACACAACTGTGCATAATACAAGGCAGTAATTTTAACTCAGGGCTCTAGTGACATGTATAAACCATTTGTTTGTTGTTAATATAGTAGCAACAGAAATTCTCCTGAGTATTGTACAACCTTATAATGAGAGCCTAGTGTTTTGTGCAGTTCTGCTGCCTCAGAAACAGCCACAGAATCCACCTCCTGCTGTGGAATTTGGCTGCTTCCTGACGCCCTGTGGAAATCACGTTTCCTGCTCTGCCTGACCACATCTGAGCCTCCCTGCTAGGAAGAGCAAGGAAATTTGCTGTTCTGCGTTCATCTCTTTTTCTCTCTACCTGAGGAACCAATGTGGCAATATTTCCTCCTTTATTTTGTCGTCTGACGGGAAGGGGGACATGTTCCTGAGGTTCTGCTCAGCTAAAAAGGCATAGAAGAACCTGATCTCAAGAGATGCCACAATTGATCTGGGGAGAAGAAAGGGAAGGAGTCATGTGCCCCTCCCCCTCTCTCACTGTGATTTGAGGCCAAAACATGTGAGGGAGTAAGAGAGACACATGATTTTTTCTGTCTTATATGTCTCTCTAATCTAATCTATTTGATGTTTATCAGGTTGGTATCTAACCAACACACAAAATGAAGATGACATTTTAGTCTCTAACCAGTTGTTCTCTTTTCCCTGATGTGAGAATCAAGGTTTTTTTGTTTGGTTGGATTTTTTTGTTGCTTGAACAGAATGATTTTGGGGTATAGGGAGAGTAAAGTCCCCCAACCTAGCCTAGTGTCCAGGAAATGGAGGGGCAGTGTCCCCAATTTCCTCCCAGGAGCCGGGAGGAGTGAGTAAAGAGGCATAGAAATGTGTATTGTGCAGCAGACTGGGCCTTTACTCTGGTTTCTGCAATACACCCATATATTTTGGCCAACTTGAAATGTTATGTCACTGTGAAATGCATAGAAAAAAAGAGGATTTTTAAATATTTAATTGGTATTGATACTCTTTGTTTTGATGATTGCTTCAGCAAAAGAAAACTGTATTTGAATGCTTTTCTATGCATTTTATGCTGTCAGAGCATTCGGACTTGCCATGGAATCCTGCACAGGTACCATAGGAATCTGGTGGCTGCTGCAGAAATTAGCTCTGAGACCCTGATGATAACATGCAGTTGCCTAAGAGTGCATTTTCCAAATAGACAGTCAAATGTAATAAGCCAAATTATCAAAAATAGATTGCTAACTTGAACAAAAAACCAAGTCATTGTGCGCACAAACTGCAGAAAACAGTATTTCATTATTTCAGTTACAACAATGATATGTCCAGCTGGGTAAAAATAAGCAATAGGAAAACACACTCACTGCCCCCAAAAGACTTAACATTTAAGGGCTTGATCCCAAACAAGGTTCAAAGCCTGAAATAGGCATATAACAACAAACCATGAGGTGTGGAGCTGAAACAGGCAAATCTTGGAAATGTTATGGAGGAATAGTGTATGTCAAGAGGCTAAAGGTAGGGGTGCAGGAAAGCAAGTCCAGGAGTTGCCATTGGAGACTAAAGAAAAAGGTAATGGTGAGAGTTGGGGAGGAAAGAGAATTTTACATGTGTCCATTTTCTGCATATCTGACACACGTGTATATCTACAAGTGCCTCTATGTGCATATTGTACAAGTGCAACATAGACACCTTTTATTGTATTGTTTTTGAAGCATAATAGCAAAACGAAAATGCCGAGGAAATCATATGTACACTATACAGTAGAGGAGAGCACATATACACACAGTGAAATATTACAAAAAATAGCCGATTGTCCAATGCTAATAAAGGGCTACACATTATGTCTTTAAGGCACAGCCTTGCATTGGGGCTGTGGAAGAGACGCATTAGAGTGTGAGCCCTGCAGAATCTTATAGAGTGAATTTGGCAGCTGCAGCTCTGCCACTCTTTAAACGGGTGTAGTGTGTGCTCTGCTAACTAGTAGATGCTCTGATCTTATGCCGTATAGCGGCTGGCTCTTTCACAGCCGACCAAGGAAAGGAAAGACTCCTTATTTCCTCTTTTTGCTCCTCTGGAACAAGCCAGTCCAGGCACAATCTGACTCCTATTATTGTGGGGGGAGGGATAGGTCAGTGGTTTGAGCATTGGCCTGCTTAAACCCAGGGTTGTGAGTTCAATCCTTGAGGGGGCCACTTAGAGATCTGGGGCAAAATCAGTACTTGGTCCTGCTAGTGAAGGCAGGGGGCTGGACTCAATGACCTTTCAGGGTCCCTTCCAGTTCTAGGCAATAGGTATATCTCCATATGTTAATTACAGCAAAGTGTGACATGGTGGCATCCCACTTCCTGCTCCTATCTTCAGCTCTGTCAACACAGATTTGGAGACCCCCAGTTGTTAAATACCCCAGCACAGTTTTATTTACATTTGCTCTTCTCACCACCATACTGATCCATAAACCACAATTATTTACAGTTTGAGTTTCTCCTCAGTTGTCTGCCCAGGAGAGAACAGGGAAGAGAGCTCTATACCCAGAGATCCTTCCTGGCTCTGTGACTGCTAGCCTGCCTTCTCTGCCTGCACTTCCTTTCTATGCGTTCTTATACCTCCTGTGTTAATGGGCCAATTTGCTCATTAGTCCTCCCTCAACCCATTCTAATCCACCACTAATTAAGCCCCGTCTGGTCTACCCTAGGGGGAATTAATTGGTGTTTAAGTGACCAAAATGCTGGCTCAGCTGCTGGTTTCCAGCACTCTGTCACATATGTATATTCAATATACAATCTTTATCTCTATTTATATTTAACAAAAGTTTTTTGTAATATTAACTATTTTTAAATTATCCTAATATGTTCCATATGAGGCCACAATATTTTATCATGAGTTTGTTTTGATTTGGTTTGTTTGTGGTGTGTAGCAGGAATGATTTTCACAATGACACTTTTAAATATAACATTTGCTTTTCTTTCTCCTCCTCCTCCTCCTGCAGCCAGTCATGGTAACCTCATTTAAAATCAAAAAAATCAAATGACAAAATAGTGAAGTGGTGATTTAAATTCAGAAGTTTATGGGCAAAGAGACTTTTGTGTTTGGTTGGGGGCAGGAAGAGAAGTATTCAAAAATAAGGAATTGAGTGTAATTACGGAACACAATTTTGTATGAGAAGCATGTGTACAATGTTACTGAATAGGACCGTAAACCACCGGTGCAGACATAGTGTATGTAGAGCTTGATGTGGAGAAGCTTATTATAACTAATACAGAGAAGTTAATTGCTTCCAAATGGAACTTGAATGATAAAGAAAAATATATATGCTGACTAGCACTAATAGGAAAGTAGACAATAGGCACTTTTGTATATTGCTGGAATCTATTAAATCTGGAGCAGATTCATACACTTAATAGACAAAATTCAGACATTTGTCTCCACTCCCCCCCCAAAAAAAACCCTCCTAAATTTAAGGCATAGGAACAAGAAAACCAGTTGCTCTCTTCTCTAATTCCTTTCATGTAAGACTTCATTAAAGATATCTGCTTCTCTACCAATTAGTGTAGTTAATTTTTCATGGCACCTATTTCATGGCTGAAATATCTGGGTTGTTTCTTCCTTTCTATATTTTTTTAACTTTTACCTTGAATAGTTGACATAATCAAATGCTGTCATAAGTCTTAGTTTCCAAATATAGTCATGTTTTCCATACAGTTATTAGATGTTCATAACTACAATGGCTTTTTATTTGGTTGTTTATGTGTCTAAGACACATAAAATATATTGTAGTTATTCCGTTTGGAAACTTTGTTGTCCCAGGTGGATGCTTGTAGGGGAGGTCTCGTTCAGTTACTTCACATGAGAAGTGAAGGATGCCATATCATTGTGGTCCTTACTTTCAAAATTGGTATTTGGACTCATATTTCCAAGAGAAAAATAAAGAACAAGTACTCTAGGCAACTTTATAATCTGATGTTATGCTATTTATTTGTGACACTGTTCACTAGAAATCAAAAACTGGAGTGGGAAAAAGCCATTGAAAACACAGATAAAAGTTGGATGCAGGATTATTGTAGGGTCTGTCAAAATAAATGGGAGAATTTTTTTCAGTATGTAATTATATGTCAAGATTTGTTAGCTAATGGAATTTCTGTAGTTGCATCAAGGTCAGATGAACAATTACTGTTTATGAATTATCTGAAATCTTATGCAGCCTTTTCCAGTTAGTCTTATACCATCTATTTATATTAGACATCTTTGCCATTTCAGATGTTTTTCCCCCACAGTTTTCTGCTAACAGCAATGTAGTGCATTTTTTCAATTTTGTAGTTGTTTTCAAAACCTTCCTTTATTTCACTGGAGAGCTTGCAATTAGCCCACTTCTCCCTATTGAGAAGTTTCTTTGTAATAACAGCTTTCCAGGCAGAGCTTTTGTTAGGCAGATTTCAAAATCAAGAGCCTACAAAGGTTGAGGGGGGGGGAATCCAGTCATACCAAAGTTCAATGAATCCCTTTCAAGGTCATATCAGTTAAGATTACATAGATGTTGTACTTCAGTAAACATTACAGTTCAGCCATTTCTAGGTTCTAATTTGGAGTGATGGAATTAATAGACTAGATCAACTTCCAGAAAGAGTTGTTTGCTAAATGTGAGGAAAAGCCTACAATCTTATTTTTCCATGTTTAATGGGGTTACCTTTTCCCCCTGCAGCCTGCTGTATCACTTTCTTTGAAGCAGTTCACAGTGTTTGCTTTGAAAGCCACTGTTCGTGGGAAGTATAAGGCTGTAGCAAGCATCCCCATAGCATAATCCGGCCAGCCACTGTTGGTCACTGATCCAGCTGCATGCATCAGCTTAATAGTCAAAGGGCATGGTAATTCCCTCCTTCTGTCGTTTCTTTCTTCCAAGGCAAAATCTTCACCTGGTGCTTTTGATTCATGCTTTCTAATTATGATGGCTGCCATCATCAGCCCTGTGGGTGTCACTAGAAATTTTCTGAGCCTAGAGCTAATACCACAGCTTGTTAAGCGACCATGTCAGTCTGATTTTAGGGCCCATTTTGCAGTTCACCACAGGCCTATCTAAAAGCATCAGGAGCCTCTGTCTAGCGGGACAGACTCATTGTCTTTCTAAATGTCTCCTCCTGATAAGCAGATCCAAATATGGTTCATTCACTGTGGATTTGAAGACACAGTGGGGAACTTGGCTCACATAGTGGATACAACAAAATGCTTAATATTTTCACTTGGTATAGAGCTAAAGAACACAATTTCCAATTCCAAGATAAAAACATCTACTCCCTGGCTATGATCAAGAATTTGAAATTTAAATCAGAAGTCTTGGAAAGCTATTCTAACTCTCAAAAGAAGAGGCTTTCCCATACATACAAAAAAGAAAATGCTGGGTTTGCATCAGTGTTTGAGTCAGACAGAATTCACACGATAATAAGATGATTGTTCATTGTTGCCTTTTTAAAACGATTGTTTTGGTAAAATGTTTTTCCACCTCATATTTTGAGGCTAGTTATGAGACTATGGTTTTGTGACTTTCCTGACAAGAATATGAAGAGCATGATTAGGGCCGATCCTGCAAATATTGTCCATTTTTAGGCAAGAGCCATAAAGATTTATCACTGCACACTTCCCTTCTTTTTTATAATATTTTGGCTGAGCCAAGCTCTGGCAACACTGAGTGGCCTTCATTTCAAAGAAAGACAAAGAATTGTACAGCCAAAGGCACACAATATGCTTATTCTGGCCTCAATCTTTAGTAATATCTCTCTGATCTGCTTATTCCTCTTTGTCTAAGGAGGAGACACAGCTGAGAGTCTAGTGTTCTTCCCACTGCAGGCACATATTCTCATTAGAATCAATGGGCATTATAAACATGAACTGAAAGTAAAATATACTATTATTTTTGTGCTCACTCTTGCTGTAAGAAGAACAATTATTAAGTAAATGTACATCTGTTCTAAGAGCTTGCATGTCGGCTAAATCTAAACTGCCAAACATCATCTGAGCAGCAGCAAAGCCAGATGTAAAAACAAACTGGTTCTCTTCCCCAAAATACTGTACCTCTAGGTATGCTGCTGTTATCTTAACCTATAGCAGATTTTGTTGATAAGCAGCAGAACCAATCATCTAACCATCAGAAATGTCTGATTATTTATCTTGCAGAATTAACTTGAATCAGTATTATTTATAAGGGTTGAACCAACCAATTTGTTTAAGAACTCGCTGAATCTATACTAGTTGAGGTTTTTGGAGTGTTTGGTTAAGTGCCCTTTTTTATCTCTCAAGAGTCGTCATGGCTCTCAAGCCACCACCACCCCATTTCCTTCATGCAGTGTTGTTTTTTGGTTGCCTACTGCACCATTTCAGTGTTAGTGTCTCTCATATGTAAATAGGATACCCGCCAACTCCCCCATTCTGGTATATGGGGCTAACTGGCAGCCCAGTATCCACAGGTGTCATCTTGTGGGGATAACCAGGAAGCCTACTGCCCCAGTGTGATGCAGAAGAATTCAACTTAACTGTTGGGTCCCATCTAATCAGTGTTCTTCCAAATGTCGTATAGTGTTGGGAAATCTCTCCTGCAATCCCCCAAAGAACTGCTATTCTTAAAATAATCGGGGGAGGGGGGTGGGGAGGAGAAATTTCTTAATGGCTTTTACCATTTAAAATTATCAGATCATTTTGATTCAAAAAATGTTTGTCTTTTCCATTATGAAAATGTAGTTTTTTCCAATGTAATGGATACACTGCTGGCTGGCAAACCCAGGTTTGCAGCTGAATAAAAGCAAATGTAAAGATGTAAACTTCCATATACTCAACCATTTGAATTGATCAGGGCACACAAGTGAATAATGAGGGCAGATACAGGGATGGATTTAAGAGGTGAGCCGCACCTTATTAACCCCTCCCCAATTCATTCTGCCTGTACCAGGGCATTTAAGTGGGTCCAGTGACTGGTTTGCTATCACTGATACTACAGGGGTCTCAAACTCAAATGACCACGAGGGCCACATGAGGACTAGTACATTGGCCGAGGGCTGCATTATTGACACCTCCCCCTGCCACCCTTGGCCCCGCCCCCACTCCTCCCCTTCCATGAGGCCCTGCCCCCATTCTAACCCCTTCCCTGAAATCCCCACCCCAACTGTGCCCCCTTCCTGCCCCCAGGGAGGGCAGGAGGGGTGTGAGGTGTGGTGGGGGCTCAGGGCAGGGAGATGGGGTGTGGGGTGCAGGAGGGGTGTAGGGTACAGCAGAGGGTTGGGCTGCAGGAGGGGTGCGGGGTACAGCAGGTGGTTGGGCTGCAGGAGGGACTCGGGGGGCGGGCTCCGGCCCGACACGCACTGGTGGCAGGGCAGGCCGCCTGCCTGCCTGTCCCCGCACCACTCCGTGAAGTGGCCGGAACCTGAGGGAGGAGGGGCACAGGGGTCTGTGTGTTGCTGTTGCTTCAGGCACCACCCCCAGCAGCTCCCATTGGCCGGGAACGGGGAACTGCGGCCAATGGGAGTTGCTGGGGGCACTGCATGAAGCAAGAGCAACACACAGAGCCCTGTGCCCCCCCTTCCCCACCTTCTCGCCGCTTCCCGGAGCGACAGGGGGCAGGGCAGGCAGGGAGCCTGCCCTTCCCCCGGTGCACGTCAGGCTGGAGCCGCTCTAGGTAAATGCTGGGGGGGGGGGGCAAGGGGGCCGCGAGGAGTTCGCGGGCCACAGAAAACAACCCCGCGGGCCACATGCGGCCCCCGGGCCGCGTGTTTGAGACCCCTGATATAACCTATAACTCAGGGTAGACTATCCACTGTCAATACCTAGGATACAGCTTCCTCCTTCCTTCCTTCTTCACTTTCCCTTAGCAAAAGGGACAGAAGGTACCAAAGGGAGCCCTTGGTCTGCAAAGACTTCAGGCCTCCTCTTTTCTCATAGGTCCAAAATCCTTTAATGTTCAGCCAGGTACGGCTGAGGTTAGTTTAAATAAAGTGTTTTACACACACTGCCACATCTAGTGGCTGAATGGTTTAATGCTGTTTAGCATTCCATCACAATGTAGACTGAAGATTTGCCCCACTGCAGTCATTAGTAACCAACCCTCATTGTATCTGCACTGCAGTGCAACTTTAGTGTAGGCAGGGACAGCTGCTATTTGTCATTTCAAGAAAGTTCCACTGGTGCAAATAGCAGTTTTGCCTGTGTACTCTAGAGCAGTGGTTCTCAACCAGGGGTATGTGTACCCCTGGAGGTACGCAGAGGTCTTCTAGGGGGCACATCAACTCATCTAGTTATTTGCCTAATTTTACAACAGGGGGCTACATACAAAGCAGTAGCGAAGCCAGTACAAACTAAAATTTCATACATACAATGACTTGTTTATACTGCTCTATATACTATACACTGAAATGTAAGTACAATATATATTCCCATCAATTTATTTTATAATTGTGGTAAAAATGAGAAAGCAATATATCAATAATAGTGTGCTGTGACACTTGTATTTTTTTCTGATTTTGTAAGCAAGTAGTTTTTAAGTGAGGTGAAACTTGGGGTGCGCAAGAAAAATCAGACTCCTGGAAGGGGTACAGTAGTCTGGAAAGGCTGAGAGCTACTGCTCTAGAGGCTTAGGAATTCTCTGAATCTTCAACTAATATTTCGAACTGAACCTAAAAGTTGTCAAGGTTCTGGAAAGTTTGGTTTTATTTCCCTTCCAAGAGTCATAAAGGTTCTCATACTGCTGCCACTCCATTTCCACTCCAGGCTATGATGTTTTGGGGTTCAGTTATATCAGTGGCTGGCGACCAATTGCTGCATTAATTTCTGGATTTGGGGCAAATTCCCATTGTAAACAAAGCCACAACACACACTGATGGGGGATGGATACCTAAGCTGGGGACAATGTCTCATGTGTGAGGGAAACCAAAGACTTTATACTGTGTAAGAGCTTGTCTACGCTTACAGCACTACAGCTGCACCACTGTAGCACTTAGTGAAGACACTACCTATGCCAATGGGAGAGCTTCGCCTGTTGGCGGAGGTATTTCAACTTCCCAAGAGGTGATGGCTGTGTTGATGGGAGAAGCCCTTCCATCGACATAGCACTGTGTACACTGGGAGTTGGGTTGGTATAACTGTGTTGCTCAGGGCTGAGCAATGTAGCTATATTGACATAAGTTGGTAGTGTAGACCAGGGCTAAGTTCTCTCTAAGCTGCAGCCACGCAGCTGCCTATTAAGCGCCGTGCAGGTACTCAGGGCTGCGGTGGGAGAGATGCCTCTCCCCAAGCCCCAGACCTGCCATGGCGCCCCTATCCCCAGCCCCGACCCAGCCCGGCCCCTAGCCTGCCAGGGCCGGGGGACAGGTGCCCCAGCCCGGCTGGACCTGCTATGGCTGGAGGAGAGGCACCTCTCCCCCACCCCCAGCCCAGGTGCTGCTACAGGGAGAGAGAGCTGGGGGGAAGCCCTCTCTCCCCACTGTAGCCCCAGGGAACCCACTGCACTCCAAACACCTCATCCCTAGCCCCACCCCAGAGCCTGCACCCCCAGCCAGAGCCCTCACCCCCCCAACCCTCTGCCCTAGCCCTGAGCCCCCTCCCACATGACGAACCCCTTGGCCCCACCCCACCACATCACCTCCATATTGGTGCACATAACAAAATTTATTTCGCACATGAGTGGGAAAAATTAGAGGGAACAGTGAACCATGGCTAAGATGTTTAGGTAACATTGTGTTCCTCTGAGACATAAGGCATCGTTCCACTTACTGATATTTTTAGCACTATCAGTCTGAGGTGTATTTATATTGAACTACTCTTCACTTCAATAATGTGATCTATTTTGTCTAATAAATTTGCTTTTAATTAAGACACCTTGCATTGCATTGTGGTATAAAGTTAATTGTGGTGCATTATAGAGAGGAAGTAAACTGAACAATGATCACAAAGGAGGTTGAACAGGAATTGTGCTGTTTGAACATTGCAGGAGAACTGAGGGTCTTTTCCCCAAAAGATGTCACCAGCATGCTGGCTGTGATTAGGATCAGAACAGGGAGAACTTAAAGACTTTGAGGGTGTGAGGTGCTGGTGTCTGTTTCATAAACTGATTGAAAAAATTAGAAGATCCTCAGTTGGTGTAAATGTGAGTCTCTTCTTTGACTTCAGTGGACTTATCGTAATTTATAACAGCTGAGGATCTGGGTCAATATATGAAAGAATTCTATAAATGTAATCTGTTTATTTTGATTTAAAATATAAAAATAAGATATTTAATTGTATATAGAATTTATATATATAATCTCACATATTATCACCCAGAAGCATAACGTCATAGTTCATAGGGGGGAAAGACAATAACAGAAAATGTGGAAATGACAGAGGTGCTTAATGACTTCTTTGTTTCAGTTTTCACCAAGATGGTTGGTGGCAACTGGACATCTAACATAGTGAATGCCAGTGAAAATGAGGTAGGATCAGAGTCTAAAATAGGGAAAGAACAAGTCAAAAATTACTTAGATAAGTGAAATGTCTTCAAATCACCAGGGCCTGATGAAATGCATGCTAGAATACTCAAGGAGCTGACTGAGGAGATATCTGAGCCATTAGCAATTATCTTTGAAAAGTCATGGAAGATGGGAGATATTCCAGAAGACTGGAAAAGGGCAAATATAGTGCCCATCTATAAAAAAAGAAATAAGGATAACCCGGGGAATTACAGACCAGTTAGCTTAACTTCTGTACCTGGAAAGATAATGGAGTGAGTAATTAAGCAATCAATTTGCAAACACCTAGAAGATAATAAGGTGATAAATAACAGTCAGCATGGATTTTTCAAGGACAAATCATATCAAACCAACCTGATAGCTTTCTTTGACAGGGTAACAAGCCTTGTGGATAAGGGGGAAGCAGTAGATGTGGTATATCTTGACTTTAGAAAGCCTTTGGATACTGTCTTCCATGACCTTCTCATAAACAAACTAGAGAAATACAACCTAAATGGATCTACTATAAGGTGGGTGCATAACTGGTTGGAAAATAGTTCCCAGAGAGTAATCATCAGTGGTTCACAGTCGTGCTAGAAGGACATAACAAGTGGGGTCCCACAGGGATCGGTTCCGGGTCCAGTTCTGTTCAATATCTTCATCAATGATTTAGTTAATGGAATAGAGAGTACACTTATAAAGTTTGCAGATGATACCAAGCTGCAAGTGCTTTGGAGGATAGGATTAAAATTCAAAATGATCTGGACAAACTGAAGTAAATAGGATGAAATTCAACAAGGACAAATGCAAAGAACTCCTCTTAGGAAGGAACAATTAGTTGCACACATACAAAATGGGAACTGACTGCCTAGGAAGGAGTACTGTGGAAAGGGATCTGGGGGTCATAGTGGATCACAAGCTAAATATGAGTCAACAGTGTAATGCTGTTGCAAAAAAAGCAAACATCATTCTGGAATGTATTAGCAGGAGTATTGTAAGCAAGACACAAGAAGTAATTCTTCCGCTCTACTCTGCTCTGATTAGGCCTCAGCTGGAGTATTGTGTCCAGTTCTGGGTGCCACATTTCGGGAAAGATGTGGACAAATTGGAGAAAGTCCAGAGAAGAGCAACAAAAATGATTAAAGGTCTAGAAAACATGACCTATGAGGGAAGATTGAAAAAACTGGGTTTGTTTAGTTTGGACAAGAGAAGACTGAGAGAGAACATAACAGTTTTCAAGTACATAAAAGGTTGTTACGAGGAGGAGGGAGAAAAATTGTTCCTCTTAACCTCTGAGGATAGGACAAGAAGCAATGGGCTTAAATTGCAGCAAGGGTGGTTTAGGTTGGACATTAAGAAAAATTTCTGTCCGAAAAACTGTCAGAGTGGTTAAGCACTGGAATAAATTGTGTAGGGAGGTTGTGGAATCTCTATCTTTGGGGATTTTGAAGAACAGGTTGGACAAACACCTGTCAGGGATGATCTAGATAATACTTAGTCCTGCCTTAAGTGCAGGGGACTGGACTAGATGACCTCTCGAGGTCCCTTCCAATTCTATGATTCTGTAGTTCACCTTAGGGCTGATCTATACATACAGCGCTGCAGCTGCACTGATGCAGCTGTGCCACTGCAGAGCATCTGGTGAAGACAATCAATGGTGATGGGAGAGCGCTCTCCTTGTGGCATAATAAAGCCACCTCCGCAAGAGACTGTAGCTATGTCAGCAGGAGAAGCTTTCCCACCAACATAGCACTGTCCAAACCAGCATTTATGTCAGTGTAACTTATGTCACTCAGAGGGGTGCTTCACGCCTCTGAGCAACATAAGTTATGCCGACATAAGCTGTAGTATGGACATTGCCTTAGGTTTCAATGTCCTGTGGCGTGTCTACATTTGCATTTCTTGGCATGTTTGTTAACTCAAGTTAATTGGCAATCAATTAATTCTGGTCTACACAGCGGCTAATGGAATATAAACCTCAGCCTAAGCTTTTTCCCCATGGGTTGGCTGAACCTAGAATGTATTTCTTTCACTTCCCCTAATTCGTTCCAATTCTGAGGGAGGCTTGAGCCCCTTTAATGCTCTTATATTGGAACTCATTTGGCACACCTGATATAAGCTCAAAGGTATTGAGCAAAAAATACCTTATCTGTATTCAGGGTTCAAGCAACAGACTTCAGGAGAACTCAAGAAGATGCTTCTTCCCCAGTCATCTACTCCCCTGTTAAAAATAACAAATCACACAAATTCCTATTCTATATTCCACTTTTCTTAACACATAAACAAATTAAATGCTGGGCAAGATGTATCTAAAAGTACTTGTTACAATTTCAGTAATTGTGGACAAGTCTGCAAACTGTCAATCAAATGTCCTGTTTGGACCTTGTTATCATCCTTTATTATTTTCACAATGTTGCGAGCTGTGTTCAGGGTCCCAAATGATATATGTCATTCCTTTAAAAATAACTGAGAGTTTAGCAGTGAATAGTACTCCTCCCTCAGTTCCATCCACTGTAAAGTCCTGTCTAATGCTATCTTTACTCTTCATTTGCTTTGTAGTGCTAAGACCTGGGAAAACTGAAACCGTCAGTCCACCATTTCCACGCCTATTTTGGATCCTTGCTGCTTGCAGCACTCTCTCATGGTCTCTGTCAACAGTGAATATAATAATGATGGTTCCTCTCAGCTCTCTCTTACCATTTTTATAATAGGGAAATGGGAATGAGAAATGATGTTTCTTCACATTAAACTCCACAATTTTTGGTTTGCTGTAAGTTCGTTTGTTTTTTAATATCCTCCAGAACTTGCCTATGTTTTTGTGTTCATTCTGCCTTCCTGCCTAGACTAATGACTAACAAATATATTGGCCAGTTTTCTTTCCAGTGAAGGTCCTAGCAAGGATACATTTATCTGTTTATCTATATTGTATTGCACTGTACATGAGAACATAAGAACAGCCGAACTGGGTCAGACCAAAGGTTCATCTAGCCCAGTATCCTGTCTTCCGACAGTGACCAGTGCCAGGTGCCCCAGAGGGAGTGAACCTAACAGGTAATGATCAAGTGATCTCTCTCCTGCCATCGATCTCCACCCTCTGACATACAGAGGCTAGGGACACCATTCCTTACCCATCCTGGCTAATAGCCATTAATGGACTTAACCACCATGAATTTATCCAGTTCTCTTTTAAACGCTGTTATAGTCCTAGCCTTCACAACCTCCTCAGGCAAGGATTTCCACAAGTTGACTGTGCACTGTGTGAAGAAGAACTTCCTTTTATTTATCAGAGGGGTAGCTGTGTTAGTCTGAATCTGTAAAAAGCAACAGAGGGTCCTGTGGCACCTTTAAGACTAACAGAAGTATTGGGAGCATAAGCTTTGGTGGATAAGAACCTCACTTCTTCAGATGCAAGTAATGGAAATCTCCAGAGGCAGGTATAAATCAGTATGGAGATAATGAGGTTAGTTCAATCAGGGAGGGTGAGGTGTTCTGCTAGCAGTCGAGGTGTGAACACCAAGGGAGGAGAAACTGCTTCTGTAGTTGGAAAGCCATTCACAGTCTTTGTTTAATCCTGATCTGATGGTGTCAAATTTGCAAATGAACTGGAGCTCAGCAGTTTCTCTTTGGAGTCTGGTCCTGAAGTTTTTTTGCTGTAAGATGGCTACCTTTACATCTGCTATTGTGTGGCCAGGGAGGTTGAAGTGTTCTCCTACAGGTTTTTGTATATTGCCATTCCTGATATCTGACTTGTGTCCATTTATCCTCTTGCGTAGTGACTGTCCAGTTTGGCCAATGTACATAGCAGAGGGGCATTGCTGGCATATGATGGCATATATAACATTGGTGGACGTGCAGGTGAATGAGCCGGTGATGTTGTAGCTGATCTGGTTAGGTCCTGTGATGGTGTTGCTAGTGTAGATATGTGTGCAGAGTTGGCATCGAAGTTTGTTGCATGGGTTGGTTCCTGAGTTAGAGTTGTTATGGTGCGGTGCATGGTTGCTGGTGAGAATATGCTTAAGGTTGGTGGGTTGTCTGTGGGCGAGGACTGGCCTGCCTCCCAAGGTCTGTGAAAGTGAGGGATCATTATCCAGGATGGATTGTAGATCACTGATGATGCGTTGGAGAGGTTTAAGCTGAGGACTGTAGGTGATGGCCAGTGGAGTTCTGTTGGTTTCTTTTTTGGGCCTGTCTTGTAGCAGGAGGCTTCTGGGTACATGTCTGGCTCTGTTAATTTGTTTCTTTATTTCCTTGTGTGGGTATCGTAGTTTTGAGAATGCTTGGTAAAGATCTTGTAGGTGTTGGTCTCAGTCTGAGGGGTTGGAGCAGATGCGATTGTACCTCAGTGCTTGGCTGTAGACGATGGATCGTGTTGTGTGACCGGGGTGGAAGCTGGAGGCATGAAGGTAGGCGTAGCGGTCGGTGGGTTTTCGGTATAGGGTGGTGTTAATGTGGCCATTGCTTATTTGTATGGTGGTGTCTAGGAAGTGGACCTCCCGTGTAGATTGGTCCAGGCTGAGGTTGATGGTGGGGTGGAAGCTGTTGAAATCATGGTGGAATTCTTCCAGGGTCTCCTTCCCAGGGGTCCAGATAATGAAGATGTCATCAGTGTAGCGTAGGTAGAGAAGGGGCATGAGTGGACGAGAGCTGAGGAAGCGTTGTTCCAGGTCAGCCATAAAAATGTTGGCATATTGTGGGGCCATGCGGTGCCCATAGCGGTGCCACTGGTCTGGAGGTATGTATTGTCACCAAATTTGAAATAATGTATTTGTTTTAAACCTGCTGCCCATTAATTTCATTTGGTGGCCCCTAGTTCTTATATTATGGGAATAAGTAAATAACTTTTTCTTATCTACTTTCTCCACATCACTCATGATTTTATAAACCTCTATCATATCCCACCTTCGTCTCCTCTTTTCCAAGCTGAAAAGTCCTAGCCTCTTTAATCTCTCCTCATATGGGACCCATTCCAAACCCCTAATCATTTTAGTTGCCCTTCTCTGAACCTTTTCTAGTGCCAGTATATCTTTTTTGAAATGAGGAGACCACATCTGTACGCAGTATTCAAGATGTGGGCGTATCATCGATTTATATAAGGGCAATAATATATTCTCCGTCTTATTCTCTATCCTCTTTTTAATGATTCCTAACATCCTGTTTGCTTTTTTGACTGCTGCGTGGACGTCTTCAGAGAACTATCCACGATGACTCCAAGATCTTTTTCCTGATTCGTTGTAGCTAAATTAGCCCCCATCATATAGTATGTATAGTTGGGGTTATTTTTTCCAATGTGCATTATAATGTGTATATACAATCCTTTTTTAAAAAAAAAAATCAGACTGCTGCATGTGCATCTGAGGTTTTAGAACAAACCGAGTATTATGTTGTATTATTAGCCTTGAACCTTGTGATAAGGAGGCAGATGCCAGATAAGAACTGTGTTGACTCATTTAAATACCCATGTTAGGGTCCCCTCTAGGTCAGGAGGAGAAAACAATGCATCAAATCAGTGCAGTGCTTTCTGTTCCCTGGTGTAATATGTAGCTAGCACCTAGTAGTCAGATTTGTCAGGAAAGCAGGTACAGGACTTTTATCATTTGCATGAGCTCAGTCTCAGTCTGACTTTGTTTAGGATTCTGGAAACATCTAGTTCACAGTGGGCATGCTTAGTGGTTTACCACAGAAATTAGCATAGTCAATCCCATATTGCATCATTTTATTTGCATACCCATGCCCATACTGGTAACTTGATAACTATCATTATTTCTGCAAGCTGCAGAGTCTGATGGGGGGTGGTAGGGCATTGGCAGATTGAGCAGCATCCAGATGGAATTGGGGAAGGTATTAAGGAGGGTGGTGGGCTCTATTTGGCCATCTGAAAGAGGAAAAAGTGAATCCCAACCTCTCTTCCCATTTCAGTCTCCTATATTAGGCAATCAGTACATTACCATGGGAGAAAGAGGAATGTTTCAAGTGTCAACACCAACTTGTGGATAATTTAACAACTTTGTCACTTCCTGACTTTTTGAATTTAATTCATATGCCTAATATTTCACTAACTTTTTTGCATTTAGTATGTATTTAAGTAATAACTTTTCAGAAAGATTTAGAATGCTACAGTTTCTACCTACTTTATATACAGTAGCAAAATGCCAGAGAGCCTCTCCTTTCCAGTGACAAATGGAGACGAAGTCAAAATGAACAATAACTTCTCAAGGGAGCTAGTGTAACTGCATTACTGATTCCTCATTTTTTGAGCAGCAGCAATTAGATAAACTTGAAACTGGTGCCTATAATCTTCAAGGTTGGATGCAATTAATAAAGCAAGCGATAGCCTGCTGATTCTAAAATAAAAAGCTAAATAAATACATGTTGCCATTTTCAGCAATAAAGTAATAAGCAGTTTGCGGTAAATGTGATTGGCATAAAACAATGTATGAAATAATGTCAAATACACTCAGGAAACAGCTAGCACTGTCAAATTTTCAAAACAGGGTGGCTTTTCAACAAATGTATCCACAATTTAAATCTACTGAGCTAGGATGACAGATATGCTAACAAATTATTCATGCCATATTTAAATTATGTGCTAACTAATGCTGTAATAGCATATTTATTTAATCAAAGCTTGATCATTATTTGACAATTACTTTTACATTCTTCCACAAAATCTGATAGATAATATTTGTACAATTGTATTAGCTAAACTATGCAAGCAATTGAAAAGCTTGTGCAGCTGTCCAAGTGAGTAAAGAATGTAGGAAAGTCAGGCATATCAAAATACTCACTGTGCTATATTACCTAACTAACTAAAATACCTTACCATTCAATGGAGCAGCTAAAGTGTGAAAGAAAGCACTGGTGAATGGGTGAGCATTGCTATTTAATATATCTCAGATTTTAGGAGGAAATGTGATAGTTTAAGCCCTGCTGAAAAACTTAAGGACTGTAGCAACATACTGGGCCAAATTATACAATTAAGGCACAGCTCTGAGTCAGTGCAAAGCTATGCCCAAGAAGCTGGGAAGGACACTGTATGCCCTGTAGGAGGGTGTGTCATGTGCTCCTCTCCATACACAGTCAGGTCCACTGGTTAGTGTTCCTCCATACAACGTTGGAGAGCTATGGGATACTAGACCTCAGCAATCTTTGCTTTTGGAGGAGAACAGAGTGACACTCTGGCCCATATTATTTGCCATATTGCCTCAGTCCACTGATTCATCGACTTCAGTGTTGTGTCCTCAGTGGTGCTGTTATATGGAAAATGGGGAAAAAACACTTTGCCAAATGTAGAAGCAGTGTTGTACATGGAGCTGGGGAGGAGAATTTCCTCATCCCTTTAACCATCAGTTTGTGCCCTGACACATGAGACTTCTCCAAAGAAGTATTGCTGGGGGTTGAGGGAAGGTGAAATTTTGTATTATCACGAGAATGAGGTTGGCTAGTTAAAGCTGGGTGATTTTTTCCCCATCTGTCAGGCAAAAGGTTTCTGTAACTGCTTTACACTTCTAACACTGGGAAAGCATACTTTTTGCAATCTTCAAGATTAAGAGGTGCACTATATCACAGTGGTAAGCAAGTGAATGTACATATTGCAGTGTCGTCTACCCATAATTTATAACAGTAACATTTAATGAAAATGAATTTTTATCTGCACTTCTTTAAGATGTTTGCAGTATACATCAAACAAAGACTGTAAAATTGTGGAATGGTCCTATAGAAATGTTCTCAAGTGTTTTGACCTTGATTAAAATGTTTGAAGTTCGTTCTTTTACTTCAGTTGTTATTGTTGCAGATGATACAAAAGTATCCAGAGTTGGCAGTGCAGCTTGTTGTCTTACAATGAGAGCATTTCAGTTTTCCAGGTGAGAGATTTTAGTTTTGATAGTATGTACATGCTGTCTTGACACCAGGATGGCCATTCCTTGCATGGTTGTTAAATTATGACACATACACTTCTCATTGATCGTAATTTTACAGCCACTTCAAGGCTCAGCTTTGGCCCCATGGTTTCACTGTGTCTGTACAATTGTGGAGAATAGCTTCTGTGATGGGTACTATTATGACCATTGTGTTCCTGTGAGGTGACTCTAAGTGTCTGCTGAAGCTGGACAAGATGTATTAAATGTCTGTAGTACTTGGCCATTGCTAAAGGAATTATATAACCTCCCAGGATGTAAAGATTGTGCTGCAGCTGAGTTCAACACTCACTAGATTCCGTGCAGTCTATGGAACCCTGTTGTGTCTTTAGAGGACTACTTATAACTGTTTGTACCTTACCATACGTTTAGCACTTAGATTCAAGAGGCAGGCTGTGTAAAGAGAGGTTTTTGCATCAGAGTTCCTGAAGCTTTATCATTAAAGAATCATCCTCAAATTGTCCAAGATCAACAGCTAAGTAGCTTTTCCACTGTTTCTATTTCTTCAGATTATTTCTTCACACACCTGTTTTCTGCCCACTAAATTAGATGTTTTCTCAATATAGTGTTTGCATTGTCAATGCAAGACTCAAACTTTGTGTGGTTTATCACGTTACATGATAAATTAGCTATTTATACACAGAGATTTGTGAATGACTGCAAGTTTCAGACATCTATTTTACAGTAGGACCACGTCTACCATCACTGCTTTAGAGGACACTAAATATCATTTTTAAAAGGTGATGTTATAATTTTAGCTTTATACTCTGAGGGCATTTTCTTCTCTCGGATCTCAGAAAAGCTACTCTGATCACTCTTAACAGTCCATTTATCTTGAAATTTTACCCCTCTTTTTTTTGTTTGGATTACTTTTATTGTGGCCTGAAATGGGCAATAATATACTTTCAATGGTATGAAGTTAGTTGTCATTAGACAGTCTGTTCTCTCTCCATGTAATATTATGCCTTTAATATTTGTGACTTTTAGCTCTCAAATTTTAAAAGAGTATAATAAACTCATATTTGTAATATCTCATTCATCATTCTTTTCCAAGCTGTGCACAATTATACCTCTTGGGTTTTGACCTTCATATAGTAGAACTGCTAACTGATTGCATGTGTTCCAATAGGGCAGAATGAACAGGCTAGGGAGAGAATTCAGACATGATCTAGGTACATGTTTGTTTCAGTTTAAAAAAATTCTTAAAGTGCACACAGTTAGCATTATCGTATGCAGTGTTGGAATTATGCAGGCAGAGCCCTAGTGACCTTTCATGATGAGACTAAAAGAAAATGATTCCATGTTCTAGCAGATGAATTTGAACACCAACTGTCTGAATTGTTAGTCCAGTCCCAATCCTGAAGTTTTTCTTCAAGTACTGTCTACATGGATCCCACTGCAGGTAGTCATGCAAGTGTGGAACTTTTGGGAAAGTAGTGTCTGTTGGTGCTGTGCATACATTTTGTCTGTGTTCTCACATCCTCACCAATGGTATATAAATGGGCACAGCCCCAAACACCTCTCAATTCCTTCTGCCCAGTGCAGACCACAGAAATTTGTTTCTCTTGTTAGCTTTGTTTATTGACTTTTTGAAGAGTTGAGCATTTAATACTGCTTCAGGGTAAGAAAGCACCTAGAGTCTCTAACAGACACATTCCTCTTTGATTTGATTTCTCTATGCATTTCCTCTGATTCTTCCCATCACTAGGATACTGGACAGGACTAAGGTGCTGCTCACAATTCAAGCTTAGACTTATCAGATTGAATCTTCTGCCTGCTGAACCCATCAGTGGACACACCAATGCTTTGTCCAATTTACTAGGTCTTCTGTCCCAAGAATAGGGCCATATCTCAACCTCTTCCAAAGACCCTTAGTCGGTAAGCCTGTCAGCTGGTGAACTAAGCACCTGGAATTACAATTACTCTAGAAATTCAAAAAACTCAGGCAGGAGATAAGTAATCTTGCATGAGAAATCTCTGAGTTGAAAGCAGTTTTCCATCTGTGCAAGACAGAAGGGATCTGGCCCTCAATAGTCTTCTGTTTGTTCTGGACCTTCCACTTCACTTCAACAATCCTCACTCAGCTCAGGGAGAATGTTCCAGGTTGCAAATTCAGCTTCTCATCCATCCTTCCAGGACTCTATTATATACTCTCATCCTACATCAAGGAGATTTTTAAAAGGTTTACTTCATGGGATTTTTCCTCTTCAGTGGCAGTCACCAAATCAATGGAGCAATTATATGGGCTATTGTCACTATCCTCTCCAAATACAGCTTTCCCAATGACAGTCATAACCACCTACAGAGTCAATGAGATACAGGAACTAATGTTTAGACTACGATATGCACTGTTCAGTAAATATAAGATGCTGCTGTCTCCACCCCTAATTTTTATAAAAGTTATCTCTGATTTCTAAGTAAACAAATCAATCAACTTACCAGTATTTTTCTCCCTGCCCTACACTCCGTGGTTCTCAAACTTCATTGTTTTGGGCTGGAAAATCATCCATAATTTCCCACAATTACAGCTGGTTAACATTTTTCCATTACTATTGTTTTTTAGTGGAAAATTATGTTTTTGACTAAATAAAATCTTTTACAATAAGTGTGGAGAAAAACTGAACACCAAATTGCAGCAAGTTTTTGGTTTCCAGCTACACAGCAAAAAATTTCCACCAAAAACTGAAAAATTTGATTCAGAAATGCTGTTCCAGTACATCATGGGAGCTGTAGTTTGGGTACCTCATGCTTTCATTACCAGCTATGGGCCAGATTCCCCAGCCAGACTATATCTGCCATGATGCTCTCTGTCCAGGGATTGACATGATGCACTGTGATGGCTGAGCAACAGGGGAGACTCTGATACATTATGGGAGATGTAGTTTAGCCAGAGATCCTAGCCCATAGAAGAAGTCCACTTCCCCCATATTCACTTGCCTTCATATTTGCTCTCAATTTCCCTTTTCAATCTCCCTACCTGCCCCCTATTGCTTTATACTCTCCTTATTTTCCCTTCAATCTCTATCCTGGGTTTTTCTTATTAAGGCCAAGAGATCTTATACTTTAGACTTTAATTATTTTTACTTAACATTTTATTTCTGATGTTTACATGACAAAGATATAGAAACTTTATTAAAAAAATCCTAAAAGTTATATGTTTAAACATTACATAACTACATCTAATACAATAGCATCCAGAGCCCAGTGTTGGATTCATCCTGCAGCTCCCTGCAGTCTAGAACACTGCCTTTTAAAAATAGAGGGTGACCTTTGCCCCCTGAAGCCACACCCACATCCTTACATAACAATAGCCGTTATTCCACATACCTTCTGCTCCCAACAATCCCCTGAATTCCCAACACTACCTTGCACCCCTTGGTCGGTCTCATGTTTCCCTTCTTCCCCTGCACCCCACTTAGTCTCCTCACCCCCAAATTTCTCTGTGCCTCCTTAATTTCTCATCTGTCATCATTCATACTATTCTGCAGCCCTTTTAGTTAGCTTCATCTTACAACATTCCCTGGCTACACCATCAGTCAGTCTCGTGCCCTTTCTGCTCCTCCACCCCATATTCCTCTGTCTCCTCCAGTATCGCCGACCCCAAGAATAAAAAAAATTATCAGCCAGACTTTAAAAAAATCAGAATTGGCTTTAAAAAATATGAGATTTAAAATAATAAATGTTAGGTCCATTTTAGTTGTCTTCTTTTTCCTGTGGCTTTAGGTTCACTTGGAATATGCTTTCAAATATTTCTCTAAGAAGATGAGAGTTATCATTTTTTTTAAATGAAATCTGAAATGCTCATGTAATTGCTTTAATTTAGGAATTGGGGATTTCAGAAAAACACCAAATATTGTGAGATTGGTGACAAATTTGCAACACTACTCTTCACAGTTCCCTTCCAGTTTCCTAACTGTACGTAGCCATCATTACTAGGAGCAGGCTCATTTTCACATGTAAAGATTAAGGGGAAATGGCAATCATCTTGACTTAAGGCAGCCTCTGGCTTCAATGTCATTGGAAGCAATGGGAAATGGTGACCATTTTGTCTAAGGGCAAAATTCACAAGTTTGATGGTAGAAATGAGATTGTGAGAAATTAAAACAAAACAAAACTCCACCTAATGTCACAAGCCTTGTGATAAAATTGTGAATGTTGTGACTCTGGACCCGCCTACTCCATTACAAGTACTATAGTGATTCTCTGTGTAGCCAGTACTTATTTATAGTAACTATGGCTCTGCATGAATCCACACTACCTGCCTTATTTCTCCATTACTTTGGAGTCTTACAACTGGTTATTGATATAGTGGAAGTAACTGCATGGCAGCTGGAGCTGTGCCCCTCTTTTATATATACTGTACGGCCTTTCTTGTGTTCTTATCAGTCTCTCTCTCTATCTCTCTCTCTGTGTGTGTGTGTGTGTGTGTATGTGTGTGTGTAAACAGCTTTAATTATTGAGGCTTCTTCTTTATGAGAGCCACAGAACTATATTTTATGTGACTATAAGGTGGATGCATAACTGGTGGAAAACCATTCCCAGAAAGTAATCATCAGTGGTTCACAATCATGCTGGAAGGGCATAACGAGTGGTGTCTCTCACGGATCAGTTCTGGGTCCGGTTCTGCTCATCAGTGATTTAGATAATGGCATAGAGAGTACACTTATAAAGTTTGCAGACAATACCAAGCTGGGAGGGGTTGCAAGTTTGGAGGATAGGATTATAATTCAAAATTATCTGGACAAACTGGATAAATGGTCTGAAGTAAATAGGATGAAATAAGGACAAATGCAAAGAACTCCTCTTAGGAAGGAACAATCAGTTGCATACATACAAAATGGGAACTGACTGCCTAGGAAGGAGTACTGTGGAAAGGGATCTGGGGGTCATAGTGGACCACAAGCTAAATATGAGTCAACAGTGTAACACTGTTGCAAAAAAAAGTGAACATCATTCTGGGATGTATTAGCAGGAGTGTTGTAAGCAAGACACAAGAAGTAATTCTTCCGCTCTGCTCTGCACTAATTAGGCCTCAACTGGAGTATTATGTCCAGTTCTGGGTGCCAAATTTCAGGAAAGATGTGGACAAATTGGAGAAAGTCGTGAGAAGAGCAACAAAAATGATTAAAGGTCTAGAAAACATGAGCTATGAGGAAAGATTGAAAAAATTGGGTTTGTTTAGTCTGGAGAAGAGAAGACTGAGAGGGGACATAACAGTTTTTAAGTACATAAAAGATTGTTACAAAGAGCAGGGAGAAAAATTGTTCTTCTTAATTTCTGAGAATAGTACCAGAAGCAATGGGCTTAAATTGCAGCAAGGGAGATTTAGGTTGGACATTAGGAAAAACTTCCTCTAACTGTCAGGGTCGTTAAGCACTGAAATAAATTGCCTAGGGAGATTGTGGAACCTCCGTCACTGGAGACTTTTAAGAGCAGATTAGACAAACACCTGTCAGGGATGGTCTAGATAATTCTTAGTCCTGCCATGAGGGCAGGGGACTGGACTAGATGATCTCTAGAAGTCCCTTCCTGTCCTATGATTAGATAGATGGATGGATGGATAGATAGATATTTGTGTGTGTGAGAGTAGTTCTCTGGCTCTCATAAACAAGCTTCAATAATTAAACTGTGTATGTGTATATACAGATATAGATATTTGTATACACACACACACACACACACACACACACACACACACACACACACACACACAGAATGTATATATAATATAGTTCTGTGGCTCTCATAAACAAAGCTCAGTAATTCAAGCTGTTTCCATACACTGAGTTTTCTGGGTCATTGAAGCCTCATTAGATATTTCAAAATCATGTCTTCAGATTATGAATACTTGTAAGCCTGAAGAAAGTATTCTACATGAACACTGGAAAACAAGCTTTAAGCTTCATTTCAAATGGCATGTTTGTTGTCATTTTCATTGCACATTAGTTTATCCGTAAATCTGAAAAAAAAAATGTCTGGCCAGAATGTTTATGGCTTTACTAGAAAAATAAAATCCTCAGATTAAGACATCTTTAAAAGGATTCACACAGGAGTGCTGCAATTCAAAATGAGAACACCCATATATTGTACATAAAAATGTTTCTTCGAGTGGGTGCGTCAATTTACAGTACCCAACTGTAAGATTTGTATAGTAATTTGCATTATAACACTGCATATATATTTAGAACCCAGGTGGGGTCATACACATTAAAGTTTAAATCTAAAATATACACATTTTGGAGTTCAGGTCAATTTTATAGTGTGCTGTTCACCCAGAATATGCTATTATAAATTTCTCCCAGCTTATAGTGTTGTTTTTTGTCTTCCTAGCTGAACCGTTTGAGTACCATATTGGGAATATAGTTAAACTACTGGTTTGGTATTTTCCCTCTAGAATAGAAACTACATCATGTAAAAATGTTTGCTGCATTTAGACTTTAATCAAGGATGAAAAAGATGAAACAACCAGTCCCTGTAGCCATTCAATAGAACTATGTATTGTACATTCAAGAAGTGCTGCAGAGTGACATCCAATAACCCCCCTGGGGAAGTGACAGTATGAGACTGGGATATGTTTGTGGCTAACAGGATACAAAGATCAGACTTTCACTTCCTAATGTAAACAGGTTCAACCTAGGTATAGTATAGTATTTCCCATGGGAGCCACCTAAATATTTTAACAAGAGAACTGCAGAATGAGGACAGAAAATCCAACACTGACTTCCAGTGTCTAAGCACAGATAAAAAATTGATTACAATTCTGTTGGTTTCAGAGGTTTCCAAACAACAATTTATATTTCTAAACTGCACCATGATATTGAAAATGTAAACTGATGTAATACCCACCTACATTTTAGAGGTGGTCCCTAGCAAAATCAATATGCTATCTCTCTTCTTATTACTGACTTTCATGTACTGACATATATAGCAGATGAAATTTATTTATTCAATTATATCCTCCTATCACTAAATAGTGGATCCTAAATATGATTTCACTGCCAAATAGGCTAACGTTATATGTCCATTTAGATATGTAATTATTTTTCTGCTTGTATAATGCAGGATATTTTGGATAGTATACAATGTTCATCCACTGCAATATTTAAATTATAATATAGACACTCTTCAACTGGAGCCTTGTTAAATAGAATGTGAGCTAATCTAAACCAAAAGTTTTTTTCTATACCAATATAATTTAATTCTGAATATGGACAGGGGAACTTCCAGTTTGTTAGGAAAGATTTTACAGAAGATCTTGCATCTGCAGATAAATTAGACAGTTGAAAGCATATAATTCTCCAGGGTCAATGCACAGCAGAGTGTCCTTATCTGGTGCTTGATATTCACAACAAAGTGTGAATTAGAGATGGGGTTTAACCGCAACCCTGAATCTACATGTCCTTGAACTCTGGAGAAGTTCATATCGGCTCTGAACTCTGGGTCTGTGGCTTCCCTCTCATATGAATATAGAAATAACACATGCTGTGGAGAAGGAGCAATCCTTTTGTTAACACAAATGGAAATCTCTGTGAATCTCATCTTGGATACACACAAGGGGGGATGTGTTCTCCTCTCAAGGCTAATGGGATGTGCATCGAGGGAAGAATAATATGCACCATTGCCTTGTTCACTAACAGGTGAAGAGTACTCTGGATGAAAATGGTGAACTAATGGGCAAGGTAGTTCACATTAGTTTACAGGGTAATTCCATGTTTTGCAGCAAAACTAAGGCAAAGTCTTGGCATAAACCAGGGAAAGATTCAGCCTAAGACCTGCTGTTGATGTGACTGATGAAAACAACTTGACATTTAAATTGACAGTTTATCACGAGTACCTCAGTTTCTTTGCAGAAGCTAACAGAGAGAGAAACTGAAGGAGCCTACTCTCTGTCAAGTTGGGTGCAAAGACAATGTTGAAATACATGCATTTGAATATGCAATGAGAAGTTGTAGTTGTTTCCTTGTTGCCAGCCAAATGAATGTAGAAGGACACCTGTCTGCAGCAGAAGACTGTTTATTCATGTGAATTTTGCCAGTAGAAAACCTAATCAGGAAGGGTTTTATTTGTCTGTATACATGGAATAAATATGTCTAGGTTGGACTTTTAAAGTTAGATCAACTCAAACCTTTGAAACCATGACAGAATCCAATATCCAGAGGCATCTCCTATTTTGATAATATTTCATGTTGTCAAATTAAATGGAAGGCACATATTAGATCATTTGTCTATCCCGTGTCTTGCAATATACTTCATGCTTTAGCACAGGGGTAAGCAACCTCTGGCACGTGTGCCAAAGGCGGCACGTGAGCTGATTTTCAGTGGCACTCACACTGCCCAGGTCCTGGCCACCAGTCTGGGGGGCTCTGCATTTTAATTTAATTTTAAATGAAGCTTCTTAAACATTTTAAAAACCTTATTTATTTTACATTCAACAATAGTTTAGTTATATATTATAGACTTATAGAAAGAGACCTTCTGAAAATGTTAAAATGTATTACTGGCACGCGAAACCTTAAATTGGAGTGAATAAATGAAGACTTGGCACACCACTTCTGAAAGGTTGCCGACCCCTGCTTTAGCAAAAGGTGAACTAACTAATGTTGTGTGAGAAGGCTGGATTAAAGGAGGGGAATTAGTTATTAACAACCACTGGCAATTGTTTCATACTCCAGGGCATAAGATTTAGTTACTCTTATAACATTCTCCAGGGTTTTATATCTGCAAATGTTAATAACAATGGCCAATTTTTAAGTCCAGCCATGCTATTTATGTCAATGACTTCTTGCAGTCATGTGTTCCAAAGATTAACAATTAAGCTGCATTAAAAATTCTTTGTTTTGTTCATTTTAAATGTACTTATTAATTAAAACATGTTTCTCCTTGCTCTCATGTTATGGAGCAGTTGCATAGGCATTAGGGGACAAGTTGTATTGTTAAAATTGATGATAAAAATGTAATTTATAATATATCAAAATGGCAAATACAATGTCTGTGTTTGTACTGAAATTTGTTTCCCAAATTGCAAAATAAATTAGGATTTTTAATATGGTGAAGGAACATTTGATATCTGCCATCAGGAGAACTATATAATTTGATTTTGTGTCCTTGTATAACTACTAAAAGCGTTTTTTCATTATTTAACTACCTTTATACTCAGAATATTAATTCAAAGGACACCTGTAGCTGAAGTAAGAAAATATTGTATACCACTTAGAATACAGTATCAGATAGTCACGGGAGAGGCAACATAGTCCACCTGTTAGTGCACAGCTTTGAGAGAAGAAATGTAATTATGTCTTTCACATTGACTTGCTTTGTAACCTTGGACATTACACTTAACCTTTCTGTGCATCAGTTTCCCTATCTGTTCACTGGAAATAATACAGCAACATTTGCCTTTATCACAGGAGTTTTATTAGACTTCATTGATATTTCTGAAGTATTTGGAAATCCTCTAGAGGGAGGAAATATGCATACTTTGTTTTTGTTGAATTCATTTATTGTATATTAAATGCTCATCATGACTTCAGATCTTTCCTCAAGATGGCCAGAGAGTATGAATGGACATTGACAGATATGAAAAAAAACATACTATTGATTCTCTAACTGTATGTTACAGATAAAAATATTTTACTCTTCTACAGTATTGCTTATTCTACAGAAATAGATTCCAGTCAAGTGTTTGTTACTTAGGGATGAATATGTATTCAGTGATCTATGCACTGATTAAAAATGCATGTGAATGTACTAATTTTGTTATATCTCAAATTGTAAGGTATGTGCATGCAGAGCAATTGAAAGAAGATAATGCCAGCTCACAATTTTTTGTCATAAAGATAGAAAGGTATATGTAATTTAGGGAATATGATGATTCATTTACCTACAACATAATCTCTTCTATAGATGTACCTCTGCATATAGTGTAAAAACTAAGACACAATCAATTCCTTTATATAGTGATTTTTTTTTTCAAAAAATCCTTATTTACACTGGATTTTACTTTAAGTAGCTTTCACTAGATTAATATGAAAAATACTTTTTGATGAGAGATGAATAGTATTAAAAAAATTAGAAGCCAGTTCCCAATCCTATTTCAAGTAAACATGGGCTTCATTTAATTTTCTACAAAAGCAACAGATCTGACATTGTAAAAACACTGTAGTTTAACTGTTGCAGACACCATCTTTAAATAAAGGTGACAGCTGCTAAAAGTATCACTTTTCATCTTAGAATGCATTTGTAACGTCTTCTTTCATCATTTCTCCAGTAACAAATTTCCTAGCTGAAAATTATATGGGCTGTACGCAATATTGTATTGTTCATATTGGTGTATTTAGGTTTGGTTTAATTATTTTGGTTTATTTTTCTGCTAAAGAAAATGATATGTAGTTCAATATGGGGAAAAGTGTAGTATTAAATTAAGACTCATAGGAATGCCCATAATCAATATTCTTGTTAGGAGACAGAATATTAATTGTTAGGAGAGAGAGAAACGTTGCGGAATATGGGCTAAAAAATGCCTTTCAGCCATAGCCTTCAGTGGGTCATGTATGCAGTGACTCACTATTCTAAGCAGGTATGTTGTCTCCTGGAGTACTGTGGAAGTACCCATTGCTATACCCTTTGAAAGGATGTATAATATGCATTCCTTATATGCAGGACCATGGACTCTTGCTTCCACACTGCCTTCTTCATGAAAGCTAGTTTCTATGAGCTCTTACCTGACGCACTCCTTGTAATCCCACTAGGCCTTACACAAGGGTTGTGTGGAGAAGGCTTCTTGTGTAGGAAGACCATTTAGACCTATTTGTTTTAGCCTTTTTTTTGTTGAAATGCTTTACTAATGGCAATGACCTCTTGTTAATTGTATGCCACTAGGTCAATTGCTACTGTACTAAAGGGAAATTAACCCTAAAGAAAGAAGGTGCTGTTTCCACCACCCTGATCCTTTGCAGGTTATGTCAGGAGAGGATTATCTTTAGTTTCCCTTGGATTTCTGTAGTTCCCATAGACCTACAAGACCAGCATCACCTATTTTACAGGTGATGCTGGCCCTTTTGTGTACCCTCATCTCCAAGAGTACAGAAAGTTGCCACTACCAGCTTCCTTCTATCAGACTTCCCATCACTGTGGGTTCTGCACACTCATTTAGGGTTTGGATAAACAAAAGGTGAAATCTATGTTGTTAAGTCACCCTACTATCCGTGCTAAATTAACAATAAATGGGGCCCAGATCCAATTCAAACAAAGGTCAGCCAAAATAAACCAGTGCTTCCTGTGATGCGGTGTAGAAGGCCTGCACCAGGAAAGGAGAAGCTTAAGAGCAGCTTTGGGCTCTGTCAGTCTTGTAGGGGGAGCCAGAACAGACCTCTCATTCTTAGCTCCTAGAGATGGGCACAACAGAGAGCCTTAGGTTGCCTGTAAGCACAGAGCAGTAGAACAGATGGCTGTAGGGTTCTGGTAGGACAGAGGAAACTGGTGTCACTCTTTATTTCCATTAATTTAGTTAGCTTTCCTTTGTTATGTTGAGAACTGGGACTAGGGGCTTGACTCTGGAGCAGACTCCTGTTGAGAATGAGAGCCCCCAGAGAAGATGGGCCAATGTAGGAAGTAGCCCAGGGAAGAAGCAAGAAGTCTGACCAGAGAGACCATAATCACTTGCTGGAATCCAAGTTAACAGGGGGACTGTGTTCTCCTGCAACTTCGCTAAGCAGACTAGTGGGAAAACACCAGGCGCCAGGAGCACTACTGGGCCTGGATCTGGGCTATTGACCTGGTGTGAGGCCCTGGGACTACTGAATGAAAATCCTGGTTTATTCCAAAAGGGGGGGAGATCAAAGGTGCCTGGCCATGGGCCAAATCACAAGGAAAAAAGGGACCCAGCAGACTGGGTTGGCAGAACTAGAGAGAGAAAACCCTGCAGTGCCACACCTAGCCACAAGGGAGTGCACCCATTGGTTAGTCATTTTGCCAGATGTGCTTGCGACTCGTGCATTTTTCTTTGAATCTGAAATACCTGAGTAGCTAAAGGTACACACATGCATGTTTGCAGGATCAGGGCCTACATTTGTGAGAGTAAAAGTGTTCATTTTAGATTTATCTTACTGTAGTTTTTTGGAGAAATAAAGACTATATTTTATAAATCCTTACTTAGAACATATTCTGTCAGGAGCTTGGAAGAGGGTTAAACAATACAAACAAGTAACTTAAAGTACACATTCTAAATAAAGCTATACAGCTAACTATCTTATTTACATTTCTTTCTGCATTTTGTTTCAACACACTCATTAACCAAATCATTCAAATTTGGTATCTTCCTGCTGTAGTTGGAACCTTAAGAGTTAAATGAGGAAAGGCTATATAGATACTTGATTTTTAAATAAGTAGCACATCTGATGGTGCTATTAGTGGTGTTTGGGAAGCCATGAATGATATTAGTGCATTGCATCCACTGAAAATATTGATCTTCATGCTCCTAATTGTGCCTTCAGTCCCTTCTTCATGAGGATTGCAAAGGTGTACTGAAAGCACAGCTAGGTATTTAAGGATCTTCTCTCTCTCTCTCTCTCTCTCTCTCTCTCTCTCTTAATCCTTTTCTTTTCATGTATGATCATGTCCTTTTCTATGGAGGACTTGAATGGCAGATTGCAAGGAGCTCCCCTCAAGATGAAACAGCATACAGGCAGTGTATATTTGTACTTATAATTTACCTGAAACTTCTTTAAAAAAAGAATCACATATATTTGATTCCTGAAGCCCAGTGATTTTGTTCTCCAGAGAGAGCGTGAGGTGCACATACTAATGATGTTCAGATGGGTAAAAAGAATACTATAGTCTGAAAGGCAAAGCTACAACTTGAGAATGGTGTTTTCAGTGCTACTATTAAAACCACAGTTTAGGAAAAAACATGTCTGTATAGTAGAATTTGGTATTATTGGTCAGCACTTCTAATGATTTAGATATTATTTTATTATCAACATGGGTGTTATCCAAATAGATTTTCATTAAGATTCCACTATTTATGCCAACATTCTCAGAATAAACCCTCCTCACTGTGGAAAAAACAGTGCAAATGTGCAAAATCATGTCAAGTACAACTTTACTGTTCCATATATTTCCTAATGTGCACAAAAATGACATGTAAGCAAACTCAGATTACACACAGGCTGGGTTGGTTGTGTCTTGATGTACATCCTTCCATCTCAGGTCATCTGAGTCGTGACAAAGAGATGAATCGTAAGTGTGATTCGTGGATTGGAGATGGGGCACCAAGCATGAGATTTGAAGCTGGGTTAGCCTCCTCTGGCTTGCTGGCCATGAGAAGTAAATTAGGATACGTCTACATGTCCATAAAAGATTCTCAGTGCAGCCACAGCTGGCCTGGGTCAGCTGACTCAGGCTTGCAGGGCTCAGGCTCCAGCACTAAAAATTGCAGTGTATGTGTTTGGGCTCAGACTGGAGCCTGGGCTCTGAAACCATGGGCGGGCAGGGTCTAAGAGCCCAGGCTCCAGTCTGAGCCTGAATGTCTACTCTGCAATTTTTATCCCTGCAACCCAAGCCCTGCAAGCCTGAGTCAATTGTCCTGAGCTGCAAGAGTTGGTGTGCCACATGTTTTTTATTGCATTATAGATGTACCCGTAGAGGCTTTGCTGAGCTAAGCATGAAGGAAGAAGGGACTAGAACTACTGTCTTTTCTGTCTGTGTGAGAGAGCACTCAGCCCTTCACAGGACAGCTGCTGTTGACTGGCTGCGAAGAAGCTTAGCCAATATTAATCAGGGAAAGAAGTTAGGAAGTGGAGGTTGAGCCAAAAGCCACTGGGTGATTGTACTTCTGGCCCCCTGCCTTACAACTGCTTCCAAGTTCCTGTACTAGACCCCAACGCTGTCTGAAGTTTACGGGACTCAGCACAGACACAGGGGTCCATGTCAGTGGAAACTGATGCAAGCTCAGGTCCCTTTGTGATAGATGAGCCCCCTCCCACCCAGGAAACCAGATGTGTGGATCCTGCCATCTCACTTTCCGAAGGCTGTTTTTGTTCATAGAATGTCTTAGTTCTCAAAAGTGGAAGTTAATTTTTTCAAGGGAAATATGACAGTCACAGGGAGAAAGTATTACTGCTGTAAATATTTTATGTACTAATAGGGACATGAGTGTTGTTCAACACAATCATCCTTCTTTTAATTCTTGAGTTATAGAACAAGATGTGTTCTTAGTTTTACTTTGCTTATTTTCCAATACTAGTGTCAACAAATGTGGCTCAGAGATCAGTTTTCTTTCCGACATCACTTAAAATCATTGGTTCTCCTGATTCATTTTCTGTATATGCAGTAGGAAATATATTAATCCTTGAAGCCAATGGAGTTGTACCAGAAACAAGTCAGACTGTAGACTTTTAGGATATATTTTTCAAGAAGCACATAATCTGGTTAAATAAAGAGAGCCAACAAACATGTAAATAGATAGGATATGTTCACTGTAGTAAAAGTAGTACTGTATTAAGTAAATTTAATTTAGAATAACTATTTAACTTTTTAAAAAGTATTTAGGGCAATATTTTCAAAATTACACACACATAAACTCTGATCCTGCAATGAAATTTGTGCAGGCAGACTTCATGGGCATGCAAGCATAGGGATTTCCTGTACACATCTGATTGCAGGATCAGAGCCATAATTTGCACATGCACAATCACAGTAATTGCATATGTAATAATAATCATTGTTATCATTATCTTCTTTAAAATCCTTTTCCATTTTCCGCTAAAAACAATGGGACAGATTCGTAGCTGCGTGGGGGAGTTAATTATGGCTATGTGATTCTGGGGCCAGTTTTTCTAGCCCCAGGATAGATTAGAATAGCCAGGAGTGAGACTGCTCTTATATATGCCTTCTGGTCATGGCTCTAAAGAGTCTATCCACCAGCTGGGAACTGCCAAAGTGCAGCACGCTCTGGCCATATCCTATGGAACCACTCCAAATAATCTAACAACATCAAACTATGGGTATGGCAACCTCTGAATGGCAACAACCTCCTCCCCCACCATTACTTGCCCAGTTTGCCGTAGGAGAAAAATTCCTCCATGATTCCAGTTAAGGCAATTGGTGCTACACTGCGAAATTCCATTGTTAACCATGACTGACATATCTCAAGTAAATTTCAGGTGGATAGATCTCACCAGAGGCAATTCAGAATGTACCTACAAACCTGTCAACTGTACCCCATTTTGAAGGATGTCACCCATTTTACTCCTTTACCCACGTATGGCATTCTTTGTTTTTATTTTTGAAAATTAATTCCATCAGAAATAAAGATTCATGAAACTGAGGTTATAGTAATAGAGAGACAAGGTGAAAGAGCTCTTGATCTGTGGAGCCCAAAAGCTTATCTCTTTCACGAAGAGCATGTATGTATGTATGTATGTATGTATACTGAATTGGCTAGAAGATCCTTCACAGATGTTGCCAGCAGCACTTATGCTTTCAGACCACACACTGCTACTTGTGCACCTGACTCTCCACTGCTTTTTGTCTTGTGTGTAATTTACACGTATGTAAAGTAAATAGAAGATGGGTGTAAAGCACTATGGGAGTATTTGACACACACTATGATTTGGTAGTGTTTAGCACCCATTTTTCATTCACTTTGCCCAGGTTTGAATTACTACACAAAGTGAAAGATGGCATTATGTCTTTACCTACATTCCTGACAAATAGTTATTTCCCACAAGTGGTATTGAAGCCCACTAATCTGACCAACGTATGACTTGCAGAGGGAGGATAAGCAAGGTGGAGAGGGTTTCCTGCCAACCTTTGAGGCACTCAGGCAGGGCACACTTCCGGCATAGCTGGAAGCCAGCATTTTTGTGGTTGCTGCTTTAAAAAAAGTATCTATCTGAAAGCTTCTCGGGGGTTGGATGTTAGTAATCCCAGAAAAGATGGATTAGTTTAAAAAAAAAGTGTAATGAAGCAATAACAGGTGCCTGATGTTTACAATTTATCACATGATTTTAGAATTTGTCACATGCAAATAGCCATGTGTGTGTGTGTGTACATACAGTATGGAGAGAGAGAGACACACACACATAAAGTGAGCATCATATCTCACTTAGCCATTCTAGTCTGCTAAACTTTGTTGTTATACATTTGCACTTTAGGACTAAGACAACAGAGGAACTTTCTCTAGTAGTTTACAGAAAAAACATCTGAGACCATAAAGATGTCCTTTTAGATATTTTAGCCTTTTGAAATCTTAGATTTTTTTTTCCTTCGGCTCTGGCAGTGCTCCAGAAAAATACTTGTCAGTTGAAATTTGCTTGCACCGTGAAATAAAAAGTCTAAACACATAAAGGAAAGATAAATTTGCCAAACTAAATGCAATAACACTGCAGTTTGTTAGCTGTTCTTTTTTCTTATTTGTATTTTAAGAACCTAGGGTGGTAGTAGAAATTGAATAATTGATTAAATCTTTCTTGCTCAATATTTAAAGTTTGAGTCATAAAAATATACTTAAATGGGAGATGATTGTTCACAGATCTTTTTCACAGGAGTTGAGGAATGGAGTGTGTAAGTGTGATGCAGAGGCAAAAATCAAATGGCAGGAAACCAAATTATTTTTTAAAAGGACAACCTTTTGGCCATTAGGGTTTGTGAGTATTGGTGTTATATGTACATTGTTTTACTGTTCAGCACAGATAAATGTATACATTTAAAATTTATTTCTTGCAACTGATGTAAAATGTTTTAAAGATACTTACAAAACACACAGTAGAGAGGATACTTTATGAAAAGAATGTACTTATAACATATACCAGAATGAAAACTATTATCTGCAATGATATTGCTAAAGTTATTTGTTACATTATGATGAGGAGTTACAGTAGGAGCCCAATCTTAGCAAGAATCCCATTGACTTCAATGAGCTTTGTATCAAGCCCTAACAAACAAACAAAAAAGCCAAAAAACAAAACAAAATAAGCATGGTTTACTGTCTTAATGCAAGGAGTTAAAACTATTATGATAACCCCTAGAGAAAAATTTGCAGGCAAGACCTCTGATATTTATTATCCTGGGTTACTTTAATTTCTTTCCTTTTTAAATTCTGTTTAATATAGTTTAAAGTTAACCATTATATAAAAAGTAAATCATGAGTATAATGACATAAAATGAGAGCAAAAATTCCTGTCATCAAAGTAACTAAATGTTTGCCAAATATTTAAAAAGAAGCTCAGATATTTTTAATGAGCCACATTATATGAATCTGTTTTAATTTAATTAACTTTTTGGTAATCAGATTCAAGACGTAAGTATACCCATACAAAATTTGCTACCGGGAGTCTAGAAAGTTATGTATAGTAGGTTTGCTAAGCAGAAACTATGACCAAAATAACAGAGGGGATGGGATAGGAAAGGAAGAAATATGAGAGTGGGTATTTAAAAAAAGTGAAATAATATTATGCAAATACCTCTCAGCAAAATGACCACCAGAAATAACACAGTGAGGGAGAGAATAAAGAAAATTATGTGATGCCACCAAGGAAGCTTATGAATGAAGGAAACAGCAATCAGAAAAGAATTAGAAGTACAAACCAGAAACATCCTAAGATTCAGAGGTCAATCTGCAGAATATTTTAAGTGAATTCACTCACGGGTCCACTTTTTAATGTTGGATAGTTGAGTTACAGGCTTCACTTGTATTTATGAATCCTAGTGGAATGCACCAACCAGGACATACTTTAAGACAGAAGGCCAGCAACAGCAACAAAGTCAGAATAAGAAAAACAAGCTGTAAAAAATCAAAACCTTAATTGTAATGAGTATGGGGCAAACAGGTTCAGGTAAATGCAGGTAGTTCAGGTATCAGAACATTTGTCCGATTGTGTTTATGGAATTACTTGAACATATGTATGACTTCCTACCTCACTGGAACCACTTTTTTTTCATTATTCTAAGTAACACTGCTTATAAAAATTCAACTTCTGAAGAAATTGTTGTATTATCAGAAATGTGTATGATAAACTGGGATTATGTTATGATTCTCCAAAGCTATCATCTTCCTGAAATAGTGAGATTGCCATGTTTTGTGAATGATGTCAAAGAATGATATCCTTTAGTCAATACTACTCACTACAACTTGCAGTCACATACTTGCTGTTCAAGGTATTCTCACACTGTCCCACACCACAGCACCATAAACATTACATCTGAACTGACCGCCCTTCTCTCCCTCGGTCTCCAATTCAGCAAGCATGTGGTTAAATTTAAGCATATGCTTAAGTCCCATTGCAGCCAGTAAAAGTTCAGTATTTAAGTGCTTTGCTGAATCAGGGCCTGCTGACTGTAATTCTCTTCCATAAAGTGTGCTGGTGGCAATACTGGTGCTGCTGCTCCAGAAGTAGAATTCTTATCTGACCTCTCCACTAAGCTGTTCTCCTGGCATAACATCCAGCTTGTCAGGAGCATCAGAAAGATGAAGCAGAATCAGCCACAGCTCACTGGAATAGTTATGTCAGAGTGGGTCCTAGACCAGCCATATTGGACTTCACAGTTCTGCTCACCTGTTCTTGTTCCCACAGTTATCAGAGACTGTTTTCTAATTTTCAATAATCAATTGCTGCCCTGCTTTTTTGAGTGTCCATAAATAGCCTGAGGGGGCAGGTGGATAGTGGGATAATAAAGTGTGTTTTGAAGGTGAAGGGGGGGACCTGGCATTGGGTGGCGAGGAACACCCACACATTTAACTTTGCATAGAGTGCTGTAAAATTAAACAGTGCAGTGGCCTCGCATACCTTCAGGTGTTTCAAAAATACTCAAAGCTACCAGAAGGCAGTGGGTGTTTCAGTTACAGACCTTTGCTAAATAATATCCCTGATAAGATGGGACTTGGGGTAAACCTCACCCATTCTCTTACTCTGACTTCATTCTGGCTTCTTATTGATGCTAAATCTTATTCTGCCCTCTCTTTAAATAGCATATTTCTAACACCCAGTGCTTTGCAGAGCAGAGAAACCTTTCCCTCTTGTTCCTGCTACTTGCTTGCAGTGCACCCTTTTCAGCACTATTGTGAAATGCCAGCAGCAATTCTGATACATAAAATGGATATGAGAAAAATATTCATTGAGCTTCAAAAATTCCATACCCTTGAAAAAAATCTCATAAATAGTGGAAAACTTTTGGGCAGAACAATTAAAAATAGAGTTTGTCTTTAACTTCCTTGATCTTGTCTGTGCCTCTGCTCTGTACCCCTGATTGTGTGTGTCTAGCCTTGAGGATCACCTAATTTTTCTCATTTTACATCCTCCATCACAGTATGTGTTGTCCCCCACTTTCATTGTCCAGAACAGTCACTACTGAAGGACACAAGCCCTTCAGACTCAAGAAAAATATAAAATTTTATTTTTTAGGAGTAGGCTCAATTTCAGGCTCCTCAACCATGACTGTGTCCTTTTAATGGGAATGATATGCACATATCACAGAAAATAGATGCTTAAATCTCTGTTTTGATTGGCTGAACCTCTTTAAATAATTTATATATGAATGTAATCACAATATTTCTTCTCTGATGAGCTTCTGTGCTTGATTCAATGATGGGGAAAAAAGCCAATACACTAAGTTGTTGATAGTAGCTCACAGGGAACATATTCTATAGTAAAATATTCCTACTATAAGTATTGGAAATCTTGAAATGTTACAAAAATTGAAATTATGAAACCACTGAAGGAAACTATTGCATATAATCACAAGACTCTTTTTCTCACAGCTTGACTCTATGACAGTTTGATAGGTTTATTGCTGTTGGCATGGATTGCTTTGGCTAAACTAAATGGCAGCTATCTCACATGCCCTTGATTGTGTTCATATTCATCAAAGGCTTTTGAAGTGATGGTTTTTGTGTAGAGAATGAAGCAACATCTATTTTGTAGACTGCTGCATTTTGAACAGATACAGATATTTCAAGACATTTTAAAATAAGGGTCCTGCAACAAGACCTGCATGCAGCTGCAATGAAATCCAATTAGGGGCTGTTTGGGTTTTCTTTTTCCTTTAGTAATAAAAAGTAAAGATAAGCTTGCTTCTTTGCTATTACAATACAGATTTTTTACTCTTTTTAATCAAGTGCCTAAGTTCCTAAAAATTAAGTTGCTGTTGAATTTACCTTTGGAGATCAGAAATACTCATATGAATAATCTTAACTGAGAATGGAGCTCTACTTCCTGTTTTAAAAAAGAGATATGAGAGCTATCCAAATCATAACACAAATTCCCTCTTTTAAACTTATTTAGTAAAGTTTTATTTAATCAATCTTACATCCTTATTTTTCTTAGATCTACTAGTTAGTATTTCAATGAAATGTTCTTATTTTTAGTAATATCTTTAAATATTATGTTACAAAATTATTTTTATTTTTGTGACATGAGCTTAGTACAGGAAGACACTAGCTGAGCATTCAGATACCTACCCTTCTGGACATGTAGCTAAATTTTGGCTTTGTGACTGTGCCTTTTAGAAAGTATCCACAGTATTTCCACCAATGATTGTTGCTTTTTGCAGCAAAATTAGCAAACTTTTATTCTTTGGCAACACTAGAGTTTATGGGGGGTGGAAATTTGTCATCACTTGTCACAAGAGGAGATTGCAATCCCAGTTTGAAAAATAATCTGATTTGGTGCTGCTCGGTGCTGCTCAGCAGGGAGCAGGATAAAGGTGGCTATAAACCCCCTATAAACTAGGAGCCAGTAGAGCAGCAGGCTACTTCCAGACATAAAGTAGAGTATTCCCAGGGCAGCTATAGTGTGCCCTGTCTGCTGACATCCCTTAAAGGCCATTCCAATAGCTGGGATGTAGTGACGGAGTAGGATCCAGCCTTCTGTTTTGGGTTTTATTTTCTTTTTCATATTTTTAAATTAAATTAGTGATCATCAACAGTTCCATGTTTCTGGCCCCCTAAGACACTCTCCAGAGGACAGAGAGCAGGAGATGTAGCAGCACAAGCTTCCCCTCATTACCCCCACCAACGTGCTTCATCTCTGATCAAGACAGGCCATTCTGATGGAGAGAAGAAAGCTCAGCATCTGTGCCCTTTCAGTCCTTGCTCTCTCATTTGACACTAGCAAGAAGGGTGCTAATTGTATGGATGTTTGAACTGAACTGAGACCATTCACTCATTTAGCCAAGGCAAACAAGCAGCAATGATTTCTGGCAATTATAACTACCAACCTGGTCTGGATTTGAGCAGGTGACTAGTAAAAAACTTTATCTTCCAGAAACAATACCTGAGCCATCCAGACTTTTATTCTGCTTTGGGAAATGTGCTTTGCTCACTCAAGACCCTGCAAAAATATGTGCACTTCACCATTTTTTACCTGTGGTGAGAATGTCTTTTCACAGTCATATGATATAAGTGAACATGTGTATAAGAGAATAGATGACAATCTCTTCTGGGCTACATTACTAGCTCTCCTTTCTCATTTCCAGTGGGTGTCATTAATCGTCTCTCACATCACAAAGGCAGTATGATCTACAGTTATTTCGATTCACATTAATGCAGGGGTGGGCAAATTTTTTGGCCTGAGGGCTGCATCGGGTTTCCAAAATTGTATGGAGGGCGGTTAGCAGAGGCTGTGCCTCCCCAAACAGCCAGGCGTGGCTGGCCCTGCCCCCTATCCGGCCCCTCCTGCTTCTTGCCCCCTGATGCACCCCGCCAGGGACTCTTGCCCCCCCCGTTCCCTGTCCCCTGACAGCCCCCGGAACCCTCTCCCCTGACTGCCCCCGCCACTCCATCCAACCCCTCCTCATTCCTGACTGCCCCCCGACAGGACCTCTGCCCAATCCAACCACCCCTTCTCCCTGACCGCCCCTGGAAACCTTGCCCCTGACTGCCCCCTGCCACTCCATCCAACCCCCCCTCTCATTCCTGACTGCCCCCTCCAGGACCCCTGCCCCCATTCAAGCCCCCTGTTCCCCGCCCTCTGACTGCTCCGACCCCTGACCACCCCCCCGAAGTCCCTGCCCTCTATCCAAACCCCCTGCTCCCTGCCCCCTTACCATGCTGCCTGGAGCAGGCAACCTGCCACCAGGCTGGAGCCAGCCATGCCACCACGCAGCACAGAGCATTGTGTCAGCGGCGGGGTGAGCTGAGGCTGCAGGTGAGGGAGAACCATAGGGGAGGGGCTGGGGGCTAGCCTTCCGGGGCAGGAGCTCAGGGGCTGGGCAGGAAGGTCCCACGGGCCGGATGTGGCCCACGGACCCTAGTTTGCCCATCTCTGCATTAATGCCACTGTACAATTATACCAGCTTAGACTGGGAGTAATTTAAGTGTGATACAGTTAGCATCTGCTGAAACCATTATACTACCCATTGAAAAGCATGATGTCAGACATGTATTACCTGATCGTTTTATTGTTTTCCCTCTGACATTACAGATTGTTTCCATAATAAACTTGCAAGAACATTGTCAATCTAGTTTAAATGTCTCAAGTAATATACCTTTAGCCATTTCCCTGGAGAAATCATTACACAGTTGATAAGGCTGTAAGAAACTTGTGATATTTTTTTGATTCAAAAGTTGTGGCCACAGTTTATTAAAGTTGTGGTTTTGGTGTGGGGCCAAATTTGAGTGCATCAGGTTCCAATGCCACTCAGTCAGATTTGGCCTGGCCACCCATCTGGCATGACAGAGAAAGGCTGGGCTAAATCTGACTGAGTGTCATTGCAACCTGGTGTATGGGGTTGCAATCATATTAATATTTGCAGAAACTATACAAAGTTGTCTTGTGTATTAAAAGTTGCAATTTCCACAACAAAATTGCCACCTGTGATTTTCTTACTGCCCTAATAATTGAATATATCTCACTGGGACAGACACTGCCCTTGTTACTTTGTGTTACCTTACTCTGCAAGTAGCACCACTGAAGTCAGTAGGGCAGCTTGTACGGTGAGAAGCTGTTCATGTGAGGAACAGTAACAGAACCTGGGCCATTGTTAAGAGGGTTTTTTTTTCTCCCTAATGTTTGTCCTACATTTTATTTTGGTGAGTTCCTTCCCATTGTTCCTTGTTGTATGCCCTCTAGAATATCTTATCACTTAAACAAGGCTTACCTTCTTGGGTTTTACCGCCTTCAAAGGCTTGTTTTCAGTTATCACCTACCTCCTAGCTCATGTGTAGGAAGTGGCATACAGCTGAGTCACTTCAGGAGGAGCCCCAATTCCTTCCCTGCACTTCCCTTGTTCCTGGGGGAAGTAATGTACTGTAGCCTTTACATGCTGGGGTTTACTTCCCGACCACCACCCAAGACTCCCACCCTCATGGGTCAGATCAATTTCACAAGCTTGTGCATTGGGAGGCAGGAGAAGCCAAAGCTCTGCCCCACTTTCTGTCCCTCCTTGCCCAGTCCTGACCCATCTGTCTGGCAGTATCAAGTGTGTAGCCCCTTTTCCTTTCTTCTCTGCATGGACCTAGAAGTGGGAAGTTCTGTTGCAGGTGTGCTGAGCAGTTGGATGGAGGTCTGTCTCTCCGGAGTGACTGCATGAGTGACAATTAGGCTAAGATATACATACAGCTTTTAATATTCACTTTTATTGCAATCCCTCCACTCCCTTAATCATTTTTCCTCTTCTCTCTGTTCCCTCCAATTTGTAAAGAATATGACCTACAACTGACCTCCATTCCCTAGTCCTTTTGCTAAAACAGTTGGAAATCTCCAAAGAGCAGTTAAAATACAATGTCCATTCCAGCACTGTTGAGCAGCCTACCAGCATCACTGTGCCTCCATCTTCCCTGCTACTGAATAGAAACTGGTAAAATGCTCTCTAACCACAGGTCAGGTCAGAGTGAATTTTGCTAATTACTGCTCAACATCAGAACACTGTGGAACTGTAAGTGGTAAAAATAAAACTCTATAAGTAGGCCCAGAAGGACCTAGGACAGGGCAATTCTCAATAGTAATTGGTGAGCAATTCTCAATAGTAATTGGTTCTTTGCTTTGAAATTCTAGAAACAGGAAATATCCCCATTAACAGAAACATTTAAGAAATCCTAAAATATTTTTTCAAAGGTCTCAAGAACAGGAATTATTTTGTTCCTTTCTATTCCTTGGGAGAGGTAATGTGTTCCCTCTTCACTAACTACCTGGAAAGAGTGGATTCAGGCAATCTGGGGATCCAGACACAACTCCGTCTGAGCAGTAGCAGAGACATTCCTCATGCACTGTCTCCTGATTTAGTGCAGAGCCTGTCACCACTCCCCTTTAGCCTCCCTCCTAAGACCGCCAGTCGTGTGTCCTTGGGTGGGCTGGGTTCCTCGGGGAGGAGGAAGGATTCAGCCCTGATCTCCCGAGCAGAGAACTCTGAGTAGGGACTAAATCCTCTAGCACCTCAGCAGAGTTATGATGGTGTGACATGAGGACCCCTATAAACAGAGTCATCTAATGAGATAGTGTCAGCAGAAGTGCCCCTTCTCCTCCACCAGAGGAGCAGAATTTAAAGTTAACCCATTAAGATAAGTGGGGTAGCTTACATCTGACTTATGCTTTTAGGCTGTTTGCAGACTTGGGCAGCCATCACTTCGAGTTATGCCTGACTCTTTTTTCCACTCAACCATGAGGTCTAAAAACATTTTTTTTAAAGGAAAAAGAAAGAAATTGAGATTCTGGTAACATCATATGATTCCAGGCCCAGGCCATAGACCAAGGACCTACTCTATTGATACCTTAATCCAGCTTGGGCTACCCAGGTGGTGAAGCAGTTTCATGTCTAGGTACACACATTTTGGGATCTCTGTCCCTCATCAAAGAAATGGTACAGGAAAATGGAGAAATACAGATATAAAATAGTATTTAGAGAAAGAAGTAGAATGTGTGATACTTGGTGTAATCCCTCTGATGTAAGAGGAAGAGAATGAATGTGAATGTGTGATTTAGATAAGGCAGGATGAACGGAGGCTCAGATTACAAGAAAAAATGGTTATTTGATGATCAGAGAATAATAATTGTATCCTCTCTCTTCTTACCATTGAATCCTAAATATTAGAGATGGAAAATACCCATTAAGTCATTGAGTCCATCCCTGTTCCAATGCAGTATTATTTTCCACTGTACATTTTGTATCTAGACTTATTTTAAATGTTCCAAAATAAGGGTTTACAACATTGCCTTTAGTAGACTATTCCACAGCCTATTATACAGGTCCCACTATGGGGAATTTTTTCAACCTATATTTACTCTTTACTAGTTCATTTGAATTGTTATTTCTTCTCCATCTTTCTTTCTTTTTTCTCTATCTTTGTTGTTGAGCTTTGGTTTTTACTTTAGTCATCTGTGGCTTCCAGTACAGAATTCTCCACACTACTTAATTTGTGAGCTATTTGCAGCAGGGACCAGAGGGGACCGATTCACTGTTACCAAGTACCTTGTGCAGCAATTTACAATGGTGCAAAATGAGTGTAAAATACTCTTAAATCAGAAAGGTAGAGTTTTTACACTTATTTTTTACTGATATATATGATTTCACATGAAGGCAATGGTGAATTGGGCCCTGAGTCCTTATTTGTCTATAAATCCCGTAAGATATTTTGTAGCATATTTTGGATGGTTTATAAATATTTTAAAAAATCCATCACACCTCTCCCCACTCCAGTCAGTCCAAATTGTTGCTGCTAAGATAATCAGCTTCTCCTGATGCTCCAGTCCTATTGCCTTTCTTCTCAAGTTGCCTTACTACCTTCTTTTCTTCTTCTGCATCAATATTTAGTCTTCTTATCTTTGCCTTTAAAGCACTACACAATTCTAACTTTTCTGCTCCTCTCACTTCTTCCTTTTCTCCTCCTCCCAGATGTTACCTTCACATATCTCCCCACTCTCCTTTGCATCTACCTCCATGTTACCCCTTACACAAATAATTACTCTTACACTTTCCTGTGCAGAATGCTCTGCTCCTCCTCCAGATCCGAACTATAAACCTTACGCTTTTTCAAGCTTTTCCTGTACTGGTCTCCTCACCAATAATGCCACTGCATTTTCTTTTATTTGAAATATTGCAATGTATTGTCTTGTATATTTGCCTAAATAAGATTGTAAGACTTAAAGACAGGGTCCTCGTGTCATATACATTTGTAAAGCTTCGTGCACACTTGTAGCATTTTATGATTAATTAAAAATAATCCATATCTATTACCTTGTTTGGGTAAAAGTACAGATGGCTGTAATGGTTAAGGCATAGGGACCAACTCAAATGTTCTCCCAAATTTTGAAACTAGTTTCTGAGGTTCCAACACACGTAGATATCTTTTTTCTCCTTTATACTTCATATTCGCATGCTTCTATAAAAAAAAAGTGCATCCACTGCAAATCTGCATCCATACATCAGCTGAAGATCTGGCCCTCTGCTTTCATGGTATTTTTGGCCTACCTGAAGCTGGAAATCTTGTTCTGCTCAACTATGCAGAACCAAAAGGATGGATAAAGTTCAGATATGCTGCCAAACATTTTGGCACATGTCAAACTGAATTGAATTTCCCAACTGCCTTAGTTCTATTCATTGCTTGTTTAAAATAAGAGTCAGCTAAATAAAAAGAGGCCCTATTTGTTTTTTCTGCAGTATAACAATATCAGGACTGGGGAACATTTGATTGAAAATAAGTGACAAAATTATCAATATTAATTCTTCACAAATCTGGAATAGTAGTCAATGTATCATACCATCAAGCTTCACATCTTCTGTTGAGAACAGAATTCCCACTGGCTTTCTTTGCATGTGTGTGCACTCGTGTGCACAGTGTGTAATGACCTTTCATTGACTTTATTACTAAAGATATTTACACTTGTTAGTGACTTAATTTCACACATTTAGACTCCAACAGAGTCATTAATGTCATAATAACTACAGTAATTATATGAATAATGTAGCTCCAGCGTACCATTCAAAGGCTACTGTAAATGATGGGCAAAGTCAACTACTCCTAGTGACCAATACAATCAGTTCCATTCTGCTTGTTATGAGTTTAAAGATGTTTTCCTGAAAAGGGTCGTATGTATTTTATAAAAAGCTAAACATTGGCGGGTTTAAGACTCCAGTCTTAATGAAGAAAAGTGATCTGTCTTGCATGTTGTCATTATCATATACTGCATGGGTTCCTCTTTAGGAGCCATCAGGAACAAAACTTGTAAGATAAAATATTAAAAGGAGTAATGAGGTCTGCATATAGGCTATTGTAGCATTGTTAATGTTAAGCACTAGCAACATGGTCAAGTGAACAAATTAGAAGGACTTGATGGCACTGATTAGTAACAGGACAGTGAGCTGTGCACCTCTGAGTTTTGAAAATAGCCCAACCTGGCAGTAGCTGAAAGTTATTATTTGATGATTGTTGTGTGGTCTTTGTGAAATTAGTTGGTGTCTCAATTTAGTTCCTAATTTGCAGGTATCTTCAACATAAAAAGCTATCATCATATTTAGCACCCTTGTTAGCAGTTTCTGTAGAAAGACTTGTGCTTGTGTTAAATGAGACATAGAGTAAGGACTGATGCCTCAGTGCAAATTAGAAGGCTGTGAATTGTAGAGCACTCTAATGTGTTGCCCTCTAACTGCGCCGTGTAGACTCTGGTGGCTAAAAAATGTTCATTAGGCCCCTTTTAGTTCACACCATCAGGACAGCAGTTAGAGCGTAACATGTTGCAGCACTCTACAGTTCACACCCCTCTAGTTTGCACTGTGGCGCCATGTAGATGAGTCCTAAGTTACTGTCTCACCATTACAGCTAGGTGTGCAAAGTCAAAGTTGAAACTAGCAGTTTTTTTTTGTTTTGTTCTTTTTATACTGAAGTCACAACAAAACTTTCAAAATGCTAAAATGTGATGCCAGATTTGGGATTGCTCTTCTTTATGGAGCAGAAAATTATATCATTGTATCAATTAGGTTGATATAATCCTATTACACAGAGAATAAAAAAGAGAAGCCAGTCTACACAAACCAGACTTTCATATGTTAGCAAATCTTTTCCTTGTTTGAGCCTAACAATTCTGAATCAGAGAGAGAGGAAGAACAACCCCTTTTCACATCTAAAATAGCCTCAGGATTTCTGTCCCCTCTAAACAACAAACTGAGTTCTATATTTAGATCTTTTTCCATAAGTCTGTTTACTTCTTTTATAACCAGATTTTTACCATTTCAGATGCCCAAAAGCATATCCTGAGCTAGTAACAACTGATAACTTGTGACTTTGAGGAAGCCATACAGTTAGGAAAATAGAACATATTAAGTAGAGATGTATAGGTGGTAAAAATACTCATTTCCCCCATTGTGGGTATTATCATAGGGACATGAAATTGTGCTAATACTTGGGTAAGTGGTTAGGATGAGGTAGTGACTGCCTGACCCTACTTCTCTTTTGGTATTCATCTGTTTTCTTAGGGATAATGAGAGTCTAAATTAGCAACTTTCCATTTTCTGTTCTCCCTGCTGTTGTGTGTGTTATGGCCTGCAACATAAGCCCCAGTCAGTATGTTCTGCCTCTGAATTATCTCATATGATTAAATCACTGGCTTTTGCGGACGAACAAGGAAGCTAATGGGGAGAGACTTATTTTTACTCAGCTATCAGAAATTAGTGTCTGTTGATATATAGAGGATAAAGGGGGGTTATTCATCACAGATCATTGATGAGCTAGAGGGATTCACATAAGCCTCTTATTAACTGAACAGTCATTGGACCTTGTGAAGAAGAATCTTAGCTTTCAATTAAAAAGTTTTCTAATATATTTTCTTGTGAAGACTGCCTTGATGATGTACACTGATATATACCAGTTGTGAGGGTTGAAAGAAACAAGTAACTGAGTGGAGCAAACACATGGGGAAACTAAAAGATCTCTCTATCTCAGTCTCTCTCTCACATACACACTGTCAAACTGGTATCTTTTAAGTAAGCCATAATCAGATATGTTTGGAGTGTACCCCAAAGAATCATCCTCCAAAACCTGCAGGCCAGCCCTGTGCAAAGAAGTTGATGAATTGTCATACTAGATCAGATCAGTGGTCTGCCTTGTCCAGTCTTGCCTTGTTTATGACAGTTCCTACAGCGGAAGGTGCAAGAAAATCCATAAAGGACAATTATGTAATGAATAGCCCTTAAGGAAGTTTCTTCCTAATGCCAGTTAGTGATTATTTTATCATCTGAGGAATGAGGGTTTATATTACTTATATTTTTCAATCCTTTTTATCTATAATTGGATGTTCTTATTAGCCATATGAATGGCTGATCACTCTTTGAATCCTACTAAGTCCTTGACCTCAGTAATATCATCTGACAGTGAGTTCCACAGGTTAATCATACCTGTTGTGTCCCAGCCCAGAGTTTGAAGAGTTGCTATTGCCATTGACGCTGGGGCTTTACTTCTGGAATTCCACCATCCCACCACTGCCTAGGAGAAACAATTACAACTCAACTTCCCACTTTCCCTCACAATCAGGAGCATCTAATTGCTCCACCACATTCATCCTCTCCACTATCTCACCCCCACAATCATTCAAGGTAGACTTGGATGGAAAAGAAGAGAACTGCTGAACTAGGGAGTAGAGTGGAAAGGAGTATAGAACTGATTGCTGGTTTTGGTGGGTGGAGAATATAGAATTGATGGAAATTGGTACAGGAATATGGAATTCATAATTTGAAAGAAGAAAGATTTTATTTTTTTTTAAGAAGGCTGGTGGAAGGATTAATAATTTATCCAAAGATAAACTCTAACTCTCTTTAAATGTTCTCATACTCAGGGGGAGAATTTTGAGATAGCTTTGCAGGGTGCAATGCAGACTAGTGAGGGGTTAAGTCACCACTTGCCCTGCAACCTTGGGTGCCTTACAATGCTTTGCGCTATAGTCCCAGCCTGGGATGCTCACAACTAGTCTACAAGCATGCAGGTCACACCCTGAAGTGTGTGTGTGTGCTAGACAGCCCTGGTTCAGCAACTCTGAATCCAGCAGCCTGTCTACAGTGCCAGAGCCTGACTCTGGCTTTCACCAACCCTGATTACAACAGAAAGGTGACTCGAACACACTCTCAGTACTGAATTTTTCTAAAAAAGTGCACTCTGTAATGTCCAACCCGCTCCTGAACAGTTCATAAAAATAATAAGTTTGTTTGTTCCTCTAAAGACACACAAACTTATTAACTTGGGTAAGTACACGCTTCCATTTAAACATAGCACTGAGTTGGTAAATAGTAATATAAAAACAAATTTATTATCAATAGGATATAGGTTAAGTGATGCCAAATAAAATGAATAAAGTTAGAAAGGGTTACAAGCAAATAAAAATAAAAACACATATAGAAGTCTAAAACTTAATCTAGCAAGTACAAGCTTTGTTCAAGATGTTTTCTCTCACCTGTATTCAGTTCCCAGAGACTTCTACCCTCCCTTCCTTGGTTGAAGAACCCATCTCTCTCAGCTTGCAAAAGCTCTGTTCTCTTGTGTCTGCCTAGTGATGAATGCCAAAGATGGCTTTTGTCTTTGCTTATGTCTTCCAAAATTCAAAGACTTTGTTTCAAGAGGCATGATGACCTCATGCTGCTTTCCCCTTACTGAAGGCTTCCCTTCCCCCTATATTTCAGTGAGGCTTCCATTGTTTTGATTCCACCATGCCTAATTTACATAGGAGACAGGTAAATAGCTGCCTTTTCTCCTGTGTGAGCGGGAACCTGTTTTTCCCTGTTTGGCCACATACTTTAAAGCATAATATCATTAAGTATCCATATTTCTTCATATACTATTATATATATTTCACAGTTATATTAATCATGAGTGTGCCATTAGCTTTCTGAAAATACCTCACTCTATCACTTTATAATACAAAAATATTGGATATAGTCAGTTGATTCAATTGCTTATCACTTGAGGTTCCACCTCCAAACACCATCATTATAGACCAGTATACTTTTGAAATTGATTCTTCTGAGGGTTGCCCCTCAAATAAAGTTTATGAAAGCTATTAGGAAGGTGGTGTGGGATATACCATGGTCTTTCTTCCCCCACTTGTTAACTTAATAGCTTTGTTTACCCAATAGGTAATAATGGACCTTCAGTCCTTTGTCTAAGGCAGACCTGTTTACCAATTCCCCTGACATGCCTGGTTTAGATATCCATAATTCTTAATACCTACTGCATACATACATCATCCAAGAATATTAATGATCAGTGAGTTATTAGTTTTCAAATGATATGTCACAAGGTATCATACTTTGTACAATTATCATTTCAGTAGTGTGTAGGGTGTGAATACACAGTTGCTTAGTGACACAATAGCTCTTTGTTAAAATTTCAGCATCACTCTTACAGATGCGATAGCGAAAGATATAATGCATAGAGACCTATTGAAAATATTATCACACCAACATGGCATACAGTATTTAAGGAGACAACAAACAATCTTTATCACTGCTGGGAATATTAAGAAGAAAAGAAATGGTGTAACTGTGCTCTGTTAACCTCTATTAACCAGGAAGAAAAGACAGGACCTAAAAAACAGATTGGGCTTTAAGGGTAATTGGATCAGCAAAAACTAAGAATCCATTAGCTTTATAAAAAAATAAATAAATAAATAAATAAAAAAAAAAGGACTTCCAGTTGCTGCTGAATAGACTAGTACTTACCTTTACTACTCAATTCAATTACTACATTACACAACTTGAGGTTTTGTCAGAAAAGCCAATCTCTACTGTAAATGCAAAATCAGTTTATTTTGGCTGCTGAAGGAGTCACAAATGAATATAGCAATCACAAAATTTGTGTAATTAGAATATTGAAGTTATTTCTCTGCACTTAATAATGCCACACGTTTTTTGCAATACATTGTTTGGATATTTTGTTTATACGTTCATTGCCTGGTAGTGTAATGTACTGCAATATCTGAGTCTAAATTTAAGTGTCTTACATCTCAGTTTGGCAGAGATTAGGAACAATGGGGAGGAACATCCCCCTCAGCATAATTATCTCAAGAGCTATATCCTGTTTCCTGGCCAACAAAGCTGTTGAAATAGTCTTTGATACATGAGAAAGGATTATTATGACTTATAAGGCCCCAATCCTTGCTTTCATGCAGGTGGACCCATATGTCTACATGGAGCCTCACTGAGGTCAAAGAGGTTCTTGCAGGACTGGGGCCTAAAATGAAGCCCCAAATAAAGGGGTGAATTAGAGTCCTTTGTTTCTACTTAATATCCCAACTCTTCATAGAAGTATGATGGTAGCAGGCTAGAGATAGCATATGTATTTGGAAGTTTGGAACGAAGGAATAAAATGGAGTATACTTATACAAAATATTTTAATAAAATAGGCAAAGATATAAATGCCTCTCAATGCTTGTTACAGCTATGAAAATGTTCAGTTTTTAAAATATCAAAGAGAAACAGAACTGAAGTGGATATTATAGGAATATTTATCTCTTAATAAACTAATAAACTGATTTCTTAGATGCTGTCCTCTCCAACTTTGAGGATTTCATGTTTTTCTTTTCCTTTTCCTTTTCCTATGGTAGATCTGATATGTTTTAACTAAACTGTGTTACTGCAAAGGTTTTACCAAGAGAGAAGTAAATCCCATGCAATTGTATCCAATAAAGGCAAGAAATTTAACATTTTAGTGGAAAATTCCTATTAAAAAAGAATAGGTGGGATGATATCAATTGTAAATTTGCCTATGAAATTTTCTTTTGTATATTTATAAATGTAGGAGCATTTATGTATGTGTACACTTTTCTTTCAGTACTTTCAAGAATTTTACTAATTCGTTTAAGCATGCATTGTTTTTCATAATGGTATAACTGAGATAGTGAAAATGGAATATTATGGATCTTATTCTGATTTCTGAAGCTATTCATACTTTGTATTTGTTACTTTTCCATGCCAGTTTGTATTTCCCATGTTCTTTAAGAGGTGTAAATTCTGGAGTGTGGTCTCCTCTTCAGTAGAGCACATGAGAGGGACATGGCTAAACTTCCCTATTTCAGCTACAGATGTGGTACACCTACCCTTTATTTTTTAACCTCTTCTAGTTAAAGTTCATAAAGCGTAGCCTCGTGTGTAATTTAAATGAGTCATTACTAGGTATCTTATAAATATGTATCTAATACATGGGGTAAACCAGAATACTCTCCCAAGATGCTCTTCGGGTTAAGTGGACTCGCCTCAGGAACCGCTTCAAAGATCAATTCCCCCGTCCATAAAAAAATAAGTTTACATTGTCTGCTATGAGCCAGCTGTTTGCAGTTGTACTGTTACATTATGTATGATTTTTTGGCTGCTCATTGCTTCAACGTATTGCGTAGTGTTCCATTAGTGATTTTCAATTTCATGCTAAGCTTTGCAATTTATTAGTGTTATTTAGGGAAATGTACTATTATTTTGCATATTTTATATCATATTTCATTTGTTATTCATATGATCTAACATTTAAGTATTGGGGATCAATAAACCCTTTACAATGTTTACATGTTCATAGTCTTAAAAAATAAATAAATAAATAAAGGCAAATCATACAACTAAACCTGCTATGGTTCGGGGGGGGGGGGGAGTTTCAAGGCACTTTCACAACTTATCCTCCATTTTGTGTGAAGATGTGAGTAACTGATATTTGCTGATTGTGAAATAATAATTTAATGGTTACACACACTGTAGATTCCTGAAAATAACTCACTTATATATTGATCACCTAATTGATCCCACCTGGATCATAGCAGGTTGATGTTTCACCTATGTGAAGTAGCTGTGTATGCAAAAAGCCCCAAATTTAGAGCTGAAGCTAAATACTGAATACCTCCAGGGAGACCAAAACCTAAATTCTTATTTTTTTCATACCTGCACCCTTTTTCAAATGGGCAATACAAAGAAGGTACAGTACTAATTTGGACAAATCCTGCTCCTTTAGAGCTGGAAACTAGAGCTGGAAGAAAAATGCAAACAAAATTGGTGACTGTTTGCATTTTTAAATGAATTTATTTCATGAATGTGTATGCTTTTTGTGTCTGCTTTCCACTAAAATTTAGGTTTGAGTTTTCCTGAGAGAAATCTTAATGGAAAGAGAATTTCAAAGGTACATGATTTAGTGTTCGCAGAAAAAAAAATTTAAATGAACATGTCATTTGTGCTGGGGGTGCTAACATATTCAAACAAGGAATAAAAATAATATTGTGTGGTTTATCTATGCATCACAGTTAAGGAAAACATCTGAAATTCTGAATATCCAGTCAAAACACTCAAAAATACATTGGTCTAATACATTTTAAAAAAAGAATACATTTGTGAAAATCTCAGTACGTTTGCAGATATTCTGTGAGGAGAAAGAGAGTCTAAAGTAGTCCAATAAATGTTAAAGTCTGAATTGTTCTCTTTAGTCTCATAAAAATACCTCCTGAGATATGAAAGAGCAGTATTGATTGTCGGTATTTAATAATGGGTCCTGGGACTACTGGTTCCATAGTTAAGACTATGGTAGAATTTACATTTTAATCCTGATTTGAAACTTTTCATACTCATAATAGATTTTTGAGCTTTGTTTTTGTGAAAACACTTGAAAGCTGACGTGTATTTTCTCACCATTGGAAAAATGTTTAAGAAATATTTAGGTTAATTGGGACAGGGCATTTTTGAGATGGACAGTTTAGGAGAGTCACTTTTCAGTTGCTGAAAAGTCTTTTTAAGTTTTTATTTACATCCACTCGTAATTCAAAACAGCTTAGTCTAAAACCTTTGCATATGTTCTATATGTTAGTCATCAGCAAGCGGTAGTGCATAGGCTTATTTTTTATTAATGTTTAGTGACAAATGTTTGTATTAATGTATCTCAGATTTTGAACCCCTGGGGGTTACATGAAGGTGTGTGTATATATACTGATTTGTATAAGATTTCTGGATAAACTCAGGAATAATATGGAAAATGTCTGGAAAGCTCCTAGGTTCACACAATGTATTAGTTGGTTTCAGAGTAGCAGCCATGTTAGTCTGTATCCGCAAAAAGAACAGGAGTACTTGTTAGTCTCTAAGGTACCACAAGTACTCTTGTATTAGTTGATTATACTGGATTATATTAGATTATACTGGATTATATTAGATTATACTGGATTTTATAAGCAGACATGCCAATGCTACAGCCTTTCACTATTTACATGTCTACAGGGAAAACCTGTCAGTCCACAGGGAAATTTCAGATTGGCTGTTTTCTCTACTCCCCTGCCTCCTGGAGGAAGGCAGCCCATCAGAGGTGCTGGATATGTTGAGGGGACTTGTTCCTTCTTCAGCATGTGGAGAAGGCAGAGCTCCTTCCTTCCTTCCTCCTCCCTTAAAGTGCCAGGTAAGCCCCTGAAGCAGGGAGCCCTTCTGTTACCCAGCTGGCTCCGGTGCTCCTCCTCACTGACTCCCAGCACTGACCTTTCCCTGGGTGGGATGAGGAAACTCCTTTCTGGACTAGCCCCCATGTCTGTCCCACCTTCAGCCTCTCCCAGCACAAGTTATGCAGGGAATAGGGAATAAAGGGGCGGAGCAGCCAGAAAGAAGCAGAGCAGAGCAAAGGGGCAGGGAATAGCAGCTGCAGAATCTGAAGAGGTGCTTTAGGAGGTAAAACTGGTGTTGGACAGATTAATCCATGGAGGGAGAGGTGAGTAATTAATGGGGGTGAAGTAAATGAATTCATATGGAATGTCTTAGAGACAAGAGATTCATTTGGGGCATGGGGGGGGGGTCTTTGCATTTTTTCTCTAGATTGGGGATTGATTGACAAAGCTGCACCAATGCAACCTTTAATGTGGACAAGCAAAGCTACTGTTTACACTGGTGGAGTTTACTGCTACCTGAAACCCTGGGCTAAGCCCCAGTGGTGACAATTATGACTTTGCCTGTCTACATGGAGGGTTGCCCTGGTACAGTTACACCTATAGCTATAATCAGCACAAACGCCCAGTCTAGATGATATCTTGTTAAATTTAGGTAAATATATGCACATCCAAAACTACAAAAAAAATTGTTTGGATATATGCCTGTATGTGTAATTTCAGTGAGGCAAATAGCTACAGATTATTAAGAACGTAAAGGTAATTCAGTAGTCTGTGCTGTGAGAGAAATAGTTGAGGTTCAGAGTGCTTACAATCTCTGTGGATGCAGCTGGTGGAACTCGTAAACCCCACGATGGAAATATCTACATATCCATATTCTGATGTTTTAAAGCACCACAGGCACAGATGACAGAACTTGTAAGTTCAGTTGGAAACAAAGCTATGGCTCACAACATTTTCAAACTCCTTTGGCAGAGTCAGTGTAGCTTGTAAGACTTGAGGAGAAATAGATATGGTTAATGGCACTTACAAACTCTGCTGGCTCAGGTGGCCGACTCTGTAGATGCTGTGAGAAAAATAGCTGTGGTTCACAATGCATTGAAAGTCTTTTTGCTAGAAGCAATGGCACTTACAGCTCTGATGATAACAGCCAACAGAGCAGAATTCTGGACATTAGTTTTTCAGGTGTCATTTGAAAAAGAAATCCATGCAATAAATTGCATGAAAACTCAGTGTGACTACCTCAGGTGGTAGATGGAAGCCTGAATCAGCCCTTCCAGGATTTGAGCCTATGGTCTCAGCGAGTCTTGGTATTTTATCTCATATCCTTAAACTGCACAGTCAACACAAAAACATGCAAAATGCCTTTCTTATCAAATTGTGCAAAATAGTGAGTTACACAAGAAGTAAATGAAAGAGTATTGCTCTGTAATTGAATGTACTGAGGTACTTTGTTCATAGACAAACATATGGATATTTGAGTATCTGTATACCAGAAGATAGCATTAGAAAAATTTCTCATGGTGGGGCCCGTTCAAACCCTTACTGACATCAGTCAGAAGACTCCCATTTGCCTTTTTGTTGTTGTTCCTACACAGCAATACCATCCTTGAGAAGAATAATGAATTTTCTGCCACACTTGGTTAGTTCTTTTTAATAGTTGATGTATGGTGAATTGGTTTTTAATATTGTCGTGACTGAGATCGGAGATTGAGTGAAGTGTTGGTATGCCTCATGAGTTTAGAAGACTTTCTTGGAAGTAGAAATGAATAAAAAACAGTGGGAAGAGAGAGAAATGCCTCTGAGACATGCAGTATGTTGTTCTGCCAACCATTCTTTACTACTTGAGTGCTACCCAAGAGCAGATGCCTACCAGTTGGAAGTGCTGAGGCAGGAACTGTAGTGTGTGTGATGTGGGAGGAGTAAGTGGCTTTGATAATTTGGAGTTCTTGAGTTTTTAGAGAGATGTGAAAATTAAGTAGCTGTGACTTCACAAGTGTGAGATTGTTTCTCCTCCCAAGGTAAACATTATATATATTGCCTAGAAAGCTGTGTGTGTGTGTGTGTGTGTGTGTGTGTGTGTGTGTGTGTGTGTGTGTGTGTGTATGTGTTCTACAAAGTCTGGCCTTTGCAAATTATTGCCTAGAATTCTAGAGGGGTTCTAGACAGTAAAATAAGTTTTTCCTTCATTTTAAAAAAGTAAATATGCAAAATATATGCTTTTTTAAAATCTAGCAAAACTATTATTTTTCTCCAATTTTTCCATCAAATATTTTTTTCACAGGGCTCTGAGTTTAATATCCCAAATGGCATTGTGGAAATTATTTTGATATCGGAAAGCATAAGAAGATAATTAATATTGTTAAGAACATAAAAATGGCCATACTGGATCAGACCAAAGTTCTATCTAGCCCAGTATCCTGTCTTCCGACAGTGGCCAATGCCAGCTGCCCCAGAGGGAATGAACAGTAATCATCAAGTGATCGATCCCCTATCGCCCATTCCCAGGTTCTGGCAAACAGAGGTTAGGGACAACATCCCTGCCCATCCTGGCTAATAGTCATTGATGGACCTATCTTCTGTGAACTTATCTAGTTCTTTTTTGAACCCTGTTATAGTTTTGGCCTTCACAACATCCTCTGGCAAGGAGTTCCACAGGTTGACTGTGCATTGTGTGAAAAAATACTTCTTTTTGTTTGTTTTAAACCTGCTGTCTATTAATTTCATATGTTGGACCCTAGTTCTTGTGTTATGACAAGGAGTAAATAACACTTCCTTATTTACTTTCTCCACACCCAGTCTTGATTTCATAGACCTCTATCATATCCCCCCTTAGTCGTCTCTTTTCCAAGCTGAAAAGTCACAGTCTTATTAATCTTTCCTCCTACGGAAGCCGTTCCATACCCCTAATCATTTTTGTTGCCCTTTTCTGAACCTTTTCCAATTCCAATATATCTTTTTTTTGAGATGGGGCGACCTCATCTGCACACAGTATTCAAGATGTGGGCGTACCATGGATTTATGTAGAGGCAATATGATATTTTCTGTCTTATTATCTATCCCTTTCTTAATGATTCCCAACATTCTATTTGCTTTTTTGACTGCTGCTGCACATTGAGTGGATGTTTAAAGAGAACTGTCCACAATGACTCCAAGATCTCTTTCTTGAGTGGTAACAGCTAATTTAGACCCCATCATTGTATATGTATAGTTGGGATTATGTTTTCCAATGTGCACTACTTTGCATTTATCAACATTGAATTTCATCTGCCATTTTGTTGCCCAGTCACCTAGTTTTGAGAGATCTTTTTGTAGGTCTTCACAGTCTGCCTGGGATTTAACTATCTTGAGTAGTTTTGTATCATCTGCAAATTTTGCCACCTCACTGTTTACCCCTTTTTTCCAGATCATTTATGAATATGTTATATAGGACTGGGCCCAGTACAGACGCCTGGGGGACACCACTATTTACCTCTCTCCATTCTGAAAACTGACCATTTATTCCTACCCTTTGTTTCCTATCTTTTAACCAGTTACCAATCCATGAGAGGGACCTTGTCAAAGGCTTTCTGAATGCACTATATCCACTGGATCCCACTTGTCCAAATGCTTGTTGACCCCATCAAAGAATTCAAGTAGATTGGTGAGGCATGATTTCCCTTTACAAAAACCATGTTGACTATTCCCCAACAAATTATGTTCATCTATGTGTCTGACAATTTTGTACTTTACTATAGTTTCAATCAGTTTGCCTAGTACTGAAGTCAGGCTTACTGGCCTGTAATTGCCAGGGTCACCTCTGGAGCCCTTTTTAAAAATTGGCATCACATTAGCTATCCTCCAGTCATTTGGTACAGAAGCTGATTTAAATGATAGGTTACAAACTACAGTTAGTAGTTCTGTAATTTCACATTTGAGTTCCTTCAGAACTCTTGGGTGAATACCATCTGGTCCTGGTGACTTATCACTGTTTAGTTTATCAATTTCTTCCAAAACCTCCTCTAATGACCCCTCAATCTGGGACAGTTCCTCAGATTTGTCACCTAAAAAGAATGGCTCAGTTTTGGGAATATCCCTCACATCCTCAACCGTGAAGATTGATTTTGTTATATTCTGTAGGTTTTGAATTTTGTACAAAATATACATGTTCCATACGTGACACTTCATAAATTTTAATAAATTTCCACATGTATGGTAATATATGAAGACAATGTATTAGAATACAAAAGCAAAGCCAAGGAAAAATATTTTATATGCTGGTATGTTTCCTAGTCTTACACACTGGTTTTCATGAAAATGTCAGTAACTTTTTTAACCTGTTCATCATTACCACACCTTTGGCATGCTGTTCAAGTAGCAACCAATGCATCCATACAAAAATCATGTGAGTTTGGTTAGTAAATATACTTATCCCTATTTTAGAGATGCAGAAATTAAGGCAAACCAAGGTAAAAGACTTGTGCAATGCAACACATTCAAGTCAAATCATTGCAACGCATTTCCAAACATTCCACTGAGATCTCAAATGAAATATTTGTAAATGGTGATGACTCTGGTAAAAGAGTCCTCCTCCTCCTCCTCCTATTATAGTCAGCACACTTGACTTTAAAAGATCTCCAGGGAGAAGATTAATTAGATTTCAATTATACTACAGAAAAATTTATTTTACATGCTTACACTCTGGCAAGCATTATGGTGTTTCTTTAATGTGTTTAAAAATTCAAAAATGTTTTTTAAAAGCCACTTAAAAAGTCAAAATGAAGTCAAGCTAATGGATTACGGTGTCATCCCTTCAAACTGATGTATGTTATGTTCTGCCAGGCCTTGCCGTATGACATTATACAGACATCGTTGGAATTTTTGTGAATGAGCATTTAAAATTTTCAAATAGACCATCAAGATTTGTTGACAGACAAAGAAGGATAATCTCTGCAGCTTTGTCATGGCATTAACTTAAAAAACAAAACAAACTTATACACATTAACAGTGAGATAGGCACAGCTATTTTTCAGTCTGTCTGCATAAACTTTGTTTTTAAAAGTGCCTGTCTCTTTTTCTTATCATTTCCTTAGTGGCTTGTGTATTCTCAAAAACATTTGGTCTTTCAGAGCCTTATTTAGTTTGCAAGGGTAGAAGGAATTGAAACTCAAGGAATTTAAATTCTAGAAATTTTAAATACATAGTGTGTGTGACCTAATGCATTATATTTACAGCTGTATAAGGAAATTATAACTAGGATAAACAAAATTTTAGATTTTTAGTCTGGGGTTCACTTCATTGTCAACATATATTATCAGCAAATAATAAAATATGAGGTGTTTTGAAATTAGCTTTTTAAAGAAAGTATTTTCTCTAATGGCTACTATTAAGCAAAACCACCTGAGAACCAGAAAACTGTCAAAAGAGAATTTAGAAGACACTTTCACAAAAGAACTTTTCTCCTCCAAGATTTAAGCTGCATTTCTTTAAGTGTGTATCACATTTATCAACTGAAGAAAGCAACTATCACTTACAGGAGTGAATTAGAATCTAGATTTTTAAACTGATATTTTCAAAACCTTTCTGTCAGTCTCAGATGGATCTACTATGAATATAGTAAATATTTTTTTCCCCTCAGAGGTTCGTCCCAATACACTGACTATTTTCTGCCACTCAGTCTCTTATTTATTTGTGTTTGTTGGGGCTGTGGCTTTAAAGCTTTTCTCCTTAATAGCTCTTTGTCTGTATTTTTCACCTTATTTTGTTTCAACCACTTCTATTCATCTGATCTGCTTTGACATTATTGGGATTTTAAATTGCATGCAACTGCCAGTGCTGAAGTTCAAAACCTTTCAATCTCTTGCAGAGGTCAACACACTAGTATGTAAAACCAAAGCATGGATACTGAGTGTTTTTGATTTGTTCTAAGTAAGTCTCTTAGACTAGCTTCTAATCTCTAAGATAATGAGGATGCATTTGTCACAGAAATTTGTTTCCAGCCTAGATCACAGGATGTTAGACAGGAATTTTTGTTAAGCTATAAAGGAAAGAAACAGGTTTATTATGCCTTTATTAAATCATAATCCTGTTTACTTTAATAGTGGTGAATGTCTGGTTCTTTTCCAGGTTGTCCAACACTGCAGGAAGAGAAAATTTACTTACCAGTGGAAACAATGCATTCTTTTAAAAAAAAAAATGTTGAAATTGTGTCGTCATTAGCCTGATCCTCAGGGGGTTGAGCACTGATAACTGCATTGAAATAAATTAACCAAAGAGTACAGAGAGTATTCATAAAAACACATTCTGGTGCTTCTGGGAGAGTGTGACCAGAGTTTCTCAGTGCCAAAGTAAAACCCTGATGAGGTTGCAGATGGTGGATCCCAAGGCCAGAACAGAGCCCTGCTGACTTAAATGGAGCTTCACGCAGGCAGAGGGGCCTGCCTGCACAGAGCTCGTTGTAGCATGGAGTGTAAAACAGTCACTTCTGAGATGGGGGGGAATTATCTTGTAAGGACATCCCAGTTGTGTTAGTGACAAAGTACAGCTGTACAAAACACTCTTTTATGTAAATGAAACCCATACATTAGAACTCATGGTTTGAATGTACCCAAGTCAGTGAGTGTGCTCTGTGGAAATTTTTTCACCAGTGGCAAGACTGAAAACTGAGTTACATACAGTTTGATGAAAATGTAAAGATTTTATTATTTGCTGCTTTTTCCAGAAAATGTTTGAAAATTTCCAGTGAGTTGCAGCTAGAGCAAGCTTTTGGGTAGGCCAGTGAAACATTTTTTTTCAGCCACCCCCTCCCTCAGAAAATATAACTGACTCCTCTCCACCTTGATCACCCCATTGGACTCTGTACGTCACTGCCAATGTGTCTCAAAGGACACTTGTCCAATTAAACTGGAGACCTGGGGGCTGGTAGGCTCTCCCTGTCACTGGAAGGTTTTGTGTATATCCTGTTGAATTTTAGTACATATGGGCCAGAATGTGGCCTGTCCAGTATACCAGCACAGGAGGTTAAGGAGGCATGAAACACGTTTTTATTCCATTGCATTTGCTTATCTGCATCGCTCAGGGCAGTCTCCACGGAGTCGCTGCATTCCATCCTACATGTAAGGGAGAGGAGTGAGGCTCTGATCTGCCTCAACATGTTGTCCAGTGCAACTAGGGAAGTCATATCTCTGAGGTATGACCTTTCCTACCCATCTAACCAGTTAAAACTCTTATCCAGGCTCTCATCCTCTTGTCTCTTGATTACTGCAACATCTTTTTCTCTGGCATTGACAAATGGAATCTTGCCCCACTCATATCCATTCTGAATGCAGCTGCAAAGACCATTTCCCTAGACTGTCATTTTGACCATGTCACCCCTCTTTTTGCATCCCTCTATGGGCTGTCTCTTCTCTAGCATATCAAACATAACCTACTTGCCTCCATGGCCTTTTAACTCCTCCTTAAAACTCTTCTTTGCTGTGATGCCTCAAAAAACTTGACAACAGTTAGCCTGCTGGTGTGCTGAAACCATTGCCTATCAAGCTGACCACTATTGTCACATTGTTTCCTAGTTCTGCCTCCTTACACTCCCCATGTCTCCGTATCCATCTGTTGTCTCTTGTCTTATACGTAGATTGTAAATTCATTGGAGCGGGACCTGTTTTTTTGTTCTTTGTTTGTATAGTGCCTAGCACAGTGGGTTAATGGTCCATGACCGGGGTTCCTCAGCCCTATGATAATACAAATAATAATAATGATCTGTGCAGATAAGACTGACAGATTACTTCTTCCCAAAGGAAGGGAAGGACCCAGAATCAGAGTATGGCTTTCTGAGTCACAGATTGGTTTCTGGTTTGCCTGCGGGTAATGCAAGTATATGATGTCCCTTGCTCAGGACTTGTGGCAAAGCCAAAAATCTAGTCCTATATTAGTAGTTCTTTTTTGGCAAAAATAAATTCTAATGATGAATATCAGTTATTTTAGTCTAAGTAACTACTGTACTTCTTTATCCATGGAGAACTTTATTCAAGACAAAGTTTTGTAGCTGACCTTTAAGGAACCATATGGGGGGCTGTTCCGTATTATTTAACACCAGTTCTGTCACCATAAATACTATAAGGTTCTCTTAATTTCACTGAAGTAGGATTAGTAATTGAGACTTAAAGATTTAGATTACCTGCCTTTTTTGGACTATGTTCTTTACCTTTTACTGGTACTCTGTAACCTTCTGTAGATAGGTTTAGCTTTTAGAATAATCATTGACGTTGGAAGAAGTACATTAGCTATGTGTAAATTCTCAATGTAAATCAGTTGTTACATTAAGCCAGCTTTACATTATAACCTCTCAGTCTAAATGATGATGACCAACCAAAGAAAGCTTGTCCCTTCTATCTCTTACACAATGTATTCAGTTTATTCATTCTAACAAACGTGCCTTGTAACAGACTTAAGCCAGGACCCCAGAGGGTTCATTATAACTGTGTGTGAGCAGGTGCCCTTTCCAACCTGCCGTACACTGTATTACATCCAAATTTACCCTTTCCCAGGGTTTGGTGTTACTAATGCAAAACTCAAGAAAATAACAAAATATAGCTTTAAGGTTCGCCACTAGCTTGACTGCTTCTGGCGTTTCTCCCTGACAACTGCTCTGCCCACAAACCTAGATCCTCTCCCTGCCACTTCTACTTTCCTTATATCTTGGTGATTTAATGTACCTATACTAAACCTACTAGTTTGTTACACAAAGCTGTAATGGCACCTATACTAAACCTACTAGTTTGTTACACAAAGTTATATGCCATTTATTGTGCATTATTGCAATGTGTTTTAAAACGCATAGTATGGGGATACATGTAAATAAATAAATAAAAATAAGGAAACTTGAGTGGTAAGAAATGTGTTGCTCCTTTCTTGCCCTGGGAAATGTCCTTGGCAGCTCTTATCCATTTTACCTGTTGTTTCAAGGACTGGAATAAGTCATTGATATGTACAACTTATATTTACCACCGACGTGATTGGAGCCTGAGGAATGTCTTGGAGTTGTGCCAAGAGAACAGTATACATTATGTGTGGAAGTTGGACAGCTTGGAGGCCATAGATCAAAAAGGAATATGTTCCTCCTTATCTGAAATATCAAAAACCATCAGCTACTTGACAATTAAAGCTGAAAAGGAAGGAAAGAGAGAAAAAGTATTGATCAGCATAGGTGGACCAAGTTTTTGAATCCTTTACAATTTTTTCTATGCTTTGTCCAGGTCAATGGAAATCTTGCCTTATCTCAAAAGACTTTATATTAAAGCTCATTCAAAATGTTCAATGAAAAATTCCTTGTTGAAGACAAAGTGTAGGTAGAGACTCCATCACATACTGTACAGGTTTCAGCCTTTTTTTTTTTTTGTATCTGATATAAAGCTAGCAATAGCATTTGATGTTTATATTGTTATTAATCTACTGTGCAATATACATAGGAAAAAACATCTTGCTATAGGCCTTTTTCAAATATCAGATAATGTAAGTGCTTATTTTGACTGTATAGTAAACACTTCAGAAAACACTGATCCCTAGTTGTTGGATAAAAGTGTAACCGAAAGGAAATAAACGTACACAACATTTTAAAATGGTTCTAGTAGAACTGAGAGGAGGTTCTTTGACAGGTTGCTTTACCCAGAATGTTGTAATATCCCCCTTCAAAGCATACTGGTAAACTATGCTGAACATTCTGATAAGGAAGATTTCATTAAAATGCTACAAGGGTAAGATCTTTGCCTTCCACTAGAGAAGATTTTTGTCAAAAATATTTTATTACAATCCTAGCTGGATTTTAAAATTGTTTTATTCACTTTTAGCCATTTCACTTATTACTTTACTGTTGGAAATATTTTTAAAATGTCAGTTCTTAATAAGAGGATTTAAAAATCACAGCATGTGCCTCAGTCCCTCAGTTACACGACAAATGTGGCATCAGGGACACAAATATCATTATGTTGATACATTGCTGATGGCATAATGAGTATGGAAATTGTCATCGACTGATCATCAGTCACAATTTATTTCAAATCAATGTCTACAATTTGTACCCTGTTTGGAAGGTTTTTCAAACCCCCTCTGGTATAGTACAGTTCTTCATAGATAACTTCCTCCTAAGAGCATTACAGCTTTGTCATGCATCATCTGCTGTTCATGAATGGAACCACTCAATGAGCCCATGGCCTCCGGCAATCCAAATTAGTTAGAAGAACACTGAGCTACCGCACACTCTTAGGCAAACTCTATTGGCAAAACACTTTAATTTAAGAACCAGCACATGTGCCAAATTGCAAAATCCCTCCCTAGACACACAGAATTTCACTATTTTTTCTTTCCAATTGGCAATAAATGATAATGTTTGCATCTAATACACTGTTAAATTGCAAATAAATTGTTATGGAATCATGACATAATAGGCTTTTACATCTTTAAAACAATCTCTATACCAGGAAACATAATTTGTACTTTTTTGCCTTGGACAACTTCATTATTTCTTTCCAACACATTTAACAACTCTAGTAATTTTAGATAAGTATAGCACAAGGAAGTAACTCCCTCCGTATAGTATTATTAGTTAATATTTTTCTAATTTTTAGTTCTTTACCACTTGAAAGAGATTATCTACATAAGAAGCTGTGACTCTGAACACTAGTTAATGATGAATAAAGATCTTTCTCAGATAGCATCTGTTTCTTCTCCTTTGTCCCAAGGTTGGGACTTGAGTTCAACCACTCCAGCCACTGTCCAGCTGCTGTCCCAGCTGATCTGAAGTATTAGGCTCAGGGCTTGTTTTCATGGAGGATAGGTCCATCAGTGTCTATTAGCCAAGATGGTCACGGATGGAATCCCATGCTCTGGGTGTCCCTAAGCCACAGACTGCCAAATGCTGGGACTGAACAACAGGAGACGGATCACACAATAATTGTCTTTTTCTGTTTATTCCCTCTGAAGCATCTGGCATTGATCACTGTTGAAAAACAAGATACTGAGCTAGATGGACCATTGGTCTGACCCAACATGGCCATTCTTATAATCTCATGAGAAAAGCTAGTTTTTACTTTGAGAAAGAAGCTAATAACCCACTGCAAGTGGGGTCAGATTTCCTCTTGAATTAACAATGAAGGTTTATTATTTCTGTATTTATTTATTTATTTGTTTGTTTGTTTGAGTGATATTAGCTGGAGTCATTCTTACTAATATTATATATCTGTGGTAGGTAGTACCTAGAAGACGCAACTGAGATCAGGGCACCATTGTGCTGGGCACTGTATAAAGTACATTGTAAGAGATAATCTCTGCCCCAAAAACCTACAGTCTAAATAGATAAGGCAGAAATGGATGGAACAAAGAAAGGATTGTTATCCCCATTTAATAGAACTAAGGAACAGATATATATTAAGAAGCTTTGGCAGAGCCAGGAATAGATCCCAGCCTTCCTGAGTTCTAGGCATAACCACAGACCATCCTTCCTTATCAGTGTAGTTATCCTGTGGCTCATTTGCAAATATGTCCTCTGGCTTGGTATGAGATGAAGTAGAAGAAGACAGAATAGAGGAGATCAGCTGAATCCTAAATCTGATCCTCTTTAGGAAATGCTGCAAAACTTTCTTCTTTGAAAATACATTTGTATCATAAGAGTGACACTCATACAATACTGACATACCCTCAATCCAATAAACCCATATTAATAAAAAAGAGGAAAGAAAGAAAGACAAAAAAGGGCAGTGAAGGGGGAAGTGCTAGAGATCTATAGTCACTGTGGTGTTTGGGAACAATTTATAGAACTTAAATTGGGTCACTAAAATTACAAATTTTGACGGGGCAAGTCCAGATGGCTACAGTAAAGTAGTGAGGAACAGGTATGTTAGCCCCAGGCTAAACAAATCCCTGGTACCATGGTAACCAAATGTCAGTTGCTCCAGGTTAATCAAGACCCTGGGGCCAATTAAGATCCTTCTAGAAGGTAGTGGAGATAACTAGGGTTGATTGGAACAATCAAAGGCTGGGTGGAACTAGTTAAAACCCTCCCAGTTAGTCAGTGAGGTATGGGTGTCAGGAGTTATAGGAGGAAGCTGTGCTGTTGGAGGAATGAAGCAGTACAAACCCATATCAGGTGCGAGGAAGGAGGCCCTGAGGTAACGGTGAAGGAGATATTGAGTGGGGGGTGCTGTGGGGAAGTGGCCCATGGAATTGTACACATCCTATTTCCAAAAAGTCAGCTACCAAAGCTGCTACTTTTAGGATCCCTGGGCTGGAGCCCAGAGTAGAGGGTGGGCCTGGGCTCCCCCCTCCCCGATTAATCACTGAAACTGGGAGACAACAGAGACTGTGCGAGGTAGGGTTGCTTCTCCTCACCTCTCTTGCTGGCTATGATGAAAATGACTCACTAAGCTGTGACCCTTGCCTCTAGAGAGAAAAGGGCTATGTGGAGGGTTACAGTGAGCCTCTGAGGCTAGCAAAATCCACCAGGGACCCACGGAGACAAGGGCAGAGCTTTGTCACAAAATAAGAAGTTCAAAAACCACCATACCTCACTACAGAGAGAGAGAGCTGAGAAAGATCTGGCAATAAGCAAAGTGTTTGTGACTTCAAAGTTAGTTGGTGTAAGGCTGGAGCAAGGAGATGCATCTAACAACTTTTTGTAAATGTTACCAACTTGGGATCCACTATACTTTTGGTAAAAGAAAATTCCACAGGCATACATGCACCACCAAGACACCTTGTCTTCAGCTCCTATGATATTCATCCACTGTAAGTTAGTTCCAGTACCTGGACGTGTCTAAGATGCATAGTAGGTAAAAGATGGAGTCTCAGATAATTGAAACATAATTATTTCATAAAGCTTGCTAGAGTCCTTCTACTAACTTCCATGAGATTTGAATCAGACCCTAAGCCTTTGACTTTTACCTGGAAGTAATGGTGGGAACAGAGTACAAGCATACTCTGCTGTGGCCAGCCTATCCCACTCAGAATGTAAGAAGCTGCTTTCTTCACTTAATGGTGCTTTCATTTTGATTTTGTGGTTAGACCCAAGTTGAGTGTATTACTGTAGTCAACTCTAGAGGTAACATAGATAAGATGATTAGGGCAAAGTTTGCACCTGAGAGGGATGGGCATAATGTCCTCACTATTCTCAGGGTTTGTCTACTTGGTGCTGCAGTGCAAACAACTTAGGGCAGTGAGGCTGCAACACATAAGAGCGCTCTACAGTTCACACCCTTCTAGTTAGCATCATGGTGCCATGTAGACAAGACCTGAGATGGAAAAGGCACTTGTAGCCACCGATGTAATCTAGGAGTATATAGAATCAGTGAAAAATCTAGTAAAACCCTGAGATTGTGGACTACTTTGACAGTGGCTGGGCAGATGCCCCATCAATGGATGGAGTAGGTGTTAGATTTCTTTATCTCCTTTAAGTGCTTCCTCCACCGACGAGTGTCACCTCTATTTTATGTGAGTCAAGCTTCCACCATCTAGCTTTCATCCACAGCCCAATCTGTATCAGACATTGGAAAAGTCCAGCAATAACTGTGTCTGGGTCCACTGAAAATGAGGCATAGAGCTAAGTGTCTTCAGCATGGAGCTGAAGGCTCTAGCTGAAATAAGGAATCTCTAAATAACTCATTTTGGAAAATATGGCATAAAACTATCCATATATGTTATGAATCTTAAAGCATGGCATTGCAAAGTAGTATAATCTAACTTTCATTTGTTTGCAGAGCCAGCTCCAGCTTTTTTGCCGCCCCAAGCAGCAAAGCAAAAAAAAAAAGATAAAGCCGATGAGCGGCACTTCGGCGGTAGCTCGATCGCACTGCTTCATTCTTTGGCGGCAATTCGGCGGTGGGTCCTTTGTTCCCTCTCTTCCTCTTTGGCAGCACTTCGGCTGCAGCTCAGAGAGGAAGAGAGGGACTGAGGGACCCGCTGCTGAATTGCTGCCGAAGACCCGGACGTGCCGCCCCAAGCACCTGCTTCCTTAGCTGGTGCCTGGAGCCGGCCCTGTTTTTTTGTGATAATCTAAATCAATTCCCCAGTAGTTTGGTTTTCTGCCCTACTGTGAACCATGAGACTATTCCACAAGGGAATCAGTCTAATATCTGATTAACTATTAAAATGTTAGTGGAAACATTCCATACACTTTCATTGACTTTGGAGCCATTCAAAGTCACTTGTAATGTGGAAGTTGAAGAGACTGAAACAATATATGAGATGAAATATTACGGAAGCACTGGGCATGCACTCAAAACTGAAAACCTTAGCAGTATTTTAATATATATTTTAAGTTATGAAAAGAAAACACTATCAGAAAAAATATGTATTTTTAAAATAAAGTCCATTTTGTCAGGGTTTTTTCAAGTAGCTTCTTCAATATACAAAACAGTGACTCGCAAAATAATTAAAATGTACAGAGATACAGAGAGCCTGGGAACATGATTTAGCATGTAAATTGTTCTGAATATTAGCAGAATTCCACTTAGCAGTAGGAAAAAGCACTCATGAAAAAATGCAGGTGCAGCTATTGCAAGCAGCATAAAATAATTATTGAATCTTGGCTAGGTTCCAAGCACAAATATTTGTGCATAAGAAGTTGGATGCATAGCTTCAAAAAGCATGCTGTAGGAAGCATCACTCCACAGAAGCTATCTGTCACATATCTTTTTTCAGGCACTTGCATGATTTGTATAGCTGATACTACTATCTGCTGCTGGCAGTGTAACAAGCAAGTGTTATTTGCTACTCACACTTTGGTTTACTGGTGTTAAGGCCAGAGATTCTACCTCACGTAACTAGATGTGTTCAATGGAATTGCTGGTTTACGTGTTCTTTGTGAGTTGTGCTAGTAGTGGATTAATGAGGGTGAGAATGTGTTCTGGTGTCAGAATGATTTGTATATCACATACTGCACTCATCTGTTTGTAAATATTATTATATAGCATGTCTGCTGCCCTTGCTACATATTGCCTTACTTGCACAAATCTTGTATTCCCTCTTCATGACATCAGTGCACCAATTGCCTTTTTGCTGCCACCAGTAGCATACTTAATTTACTACCAATGCCTTCCATAAGGTAGCATGTCATCTGCCTGGGCAATACATATTGTACCCACACTATGTGCAGTTTATTCACCATCACAGGTTGAAGAACATGGGGATGAAGTGTGCAAATTGATCCACAATTTCTAAAACCTGGGCTGTGCTAGACTAGGCTTAAGACACTGGTGTCTGTATGTGCAGTGGTTGCTTTTTCAGTTTTTCCAGTTTGACTTAGACAATTTGATAAATTTGTCTTGGTGGTTGTCAGGGCCGGCTCCAGGCACCAGGCAACCAAGCACATGCTTGGGGCAGCACCTGGTAAGGGGTGGCCAATCTTGGGGTGGCGGGGGGCAGCGCGGTGTGGCATTCCACGGGGGGGCACTCCGGCGGTGCGCGGCGGGGGGGGGGGGCGCAGGGCACGGCGCTCAGGGAGGGGTTCCGGCGGCGTGGTGCTCGGCGGGGGGGAAGGCTCGGCGGGGCGGCGCTTTTTTTTGCTGCTTGGGGCAGCAAAAAAGTTAGAGGCGGTCCTGGTGGTTGTGGTTGTAACAAAGTCAGGCTGAGCAGCTGCAAGAGAATGGCGAAAGACAGGTATGTTAGCCCTAGAATGTTAAAGGCCCTTTTTTCCTACAAGCTGAGAAGGGGTTACCTCAGATCAATTAAGGAGACCTGAGTATGGTTAAGGGCTGCCTAAGACCTTTACAAACCCCTCCTCTGGTGAGAGAGAGAGAGACACATTCCTGCATCCATAGTGGTGAAAGGGAGATTGTTTCCCCTGTAGGGAGGAAAACAGCCTCTCACCCTGGAGAAACCTAACAAAACTGAGTGCCTCTTCAGGGGAAGGACTGATACCTCCTGGCCAACAACAGAGCACTTTTTCCCCTCCCTCCCCCCACCCCCCCACAGTGAGGTGAGGGAGCATGGAAAGGTATCTTCCTCTCCCCTCCCCCCCCCCCCGTTTTATGATTGCAAATTTGTTTCTTTGTTTGATGGAGGAGCATTCTTTGGGCCTGCCTTGAAAATACTGTAAAGTAAACAAAGGGGAGGAAGACAAACATGTTCAGTGTGGGGCTGCTTTACCCCAGGCCCTGCCACTGCCACAGAGGAAAGTGCTAAGTCCAGTGAGGCAGAGGAGGTGCCTTGCCACAGTGGTATTCCATATGCTTATAATAGACAATACCCATGAAATATGGCAAATACTGAGGTAATATTATTTGTCAGCTAACACGTTTTAAGCATTATAGTGTGTATTGCCTACATCCATACCACGTTGGACTTCTTAAGCAAAGGAGAATTATGCTTTCTTAAAGATGTGCTAGCTTAGATGAACACTCCTTTCTTAAAAAGAAGAACAGGAGTACTTGTGGCACCTTAGAGACTAACAAATTTATTAGAGCATAAGCTTTCGTGGACTACAGCCCACTTCTTCGGATGCATATAGAATGGAACAAGCCTGATGTTAGTGTGCCAATGCCTGAGATGATGGGGCGTCCAGGATATCCAGGTTTATGGATCTTGGGTAGCAAATAGAATACCCCTAGTCGGGGTTCTAGGCATGTGTCTGTACAGATTTGTTCCTGTGCTTTGTCAGTGACAGACCTGCGGGTGGCTATATTACAACAGAAAAACTTCAAAAACAGACTCCAACGAGAGACTGCTGAGCTAGAATTGATATGCAAACTAGACACAATCAACTCCGGTTTGAATAAGGACTGGGAATGGCTGAGCCATTACAAACATTGAATCTATCTCCCCTTGTAAGTATTCTCACACTTCGTATCAAACTGTCTGTACTGGGCTAGCTTGATTATCACTTCAAAAGTTTTTTTTCTCTTAATTAATTGGCCTCTCAGAGTTGGTAAGACAACTCCCACCTGTTTATGCTCTCTGTATGTGTGTATATATATCTCCTCAATATATGTTCCATTCTATATGCATCCGAAGAAGTGGGCTGTAGTCCACGAAAGCTTATGCTCTAATAAATTTGTTAGTCTCTAAGGTGCCACAAGTACTCCTGTTCTTCTTTTTGCGGATACAGACTAACACGGCTGCTACTCTGAACTCCTTTCTTAGTGCAAAGTTGTTTTTCCATCCTAAGCATTCATGTTTGCTTCGTGTTTTTAAGCCTGTGGAAATGAATGATAGATCAGGTCCTTAAAATTTACAATTAATCTTCTCAAACTGGAAACATTCTGTATTTGAATACCACTTAATAGTTCCATTTATTTTCTGTGATACAAGTTTTAGAAATTGTTTCTCTATAATCAATTATTTCCCATTAGATGAGTATTTTTAAATTAAATATTGTTTTGTAACACATCTTACCATGATGAGTTAATTATAGGCTGAAAGCAACATCTTATTTTGAAATATTGAGATAATTTCATCTGTGGTATGTGCATCTGAGCTTCTCTTTTCTAGAAGTGGGCTGTAGTCCACGAAAGCTTATGCTCTAATAAATTTGTTAGTCTCTAAGGTGCCACAAGTACTCCTGTTCTTTTTGCGGATACAGACTAACACGGCTGCTACTCTGAAACCTCTCTTTTCTGAGTTCTTTATTTTTAAATGTAAAGAGACTTCCTAAAGGTTTTCTTGGTAGCGAGATGATGAGATGATTCAAGGTGCTGCTTTGTCTATATGTCTTTAAGGCCAAGTTTTGAAACCTGAATGTCTAAACTTAAGCTGCTAACTCCATATTTAATCATGTAAATATGAGGCCTGATTCTTAAGGGTTCTGCTCATCTGCCAGTCCCGTAAAACAGCGGTTCTCAACAAGGGGTACGTAGAGGTCTTCCAGAGGGTACTCAACTCATCTAGATATTTGCCTAATTTTACAATAAGCTACATAAAAAGTTCTGTAGAAGTCAGTATAAATTTAAATTTCACACAGACAATGACTTGTTTATACTGCTCTATATACTATACACTGAAATGTAAGTACAATATTTATATTCCAATTGATTTATAATTATATAGTAAAAATGAGAATAAGCAATTTTTCAGTAATAGCGTGCTGTGACACTTTTGTATTTTTATCTCTGATTTTGTAAGCAAATAGTTTTTAAGTGAGGTGAGACTTGGGGGTACACAAGACAAATCAGATTCCTGAAAGAGGAACAGTAGTCTGGAAAGGTTGAGAGCCACTGCTGTAGACCTTGGTCCAAAAGCTTTTGACTTTATTGGGCTTTGCATCAGTGCCATAGACTCCAGTGAGATATGTGATTACTCAGTACTTCTGAAAATGAGACCAGTTATATTGAGGTACTGACACATGGATTTAGGAGCCTAATTTTAGGCAACCAGTTTTGAAAATGTGGGCCTAAAATGTATTTGTTTTCCTTAATCCAAAATAAAATTAATCGGAACTGAAATTACATATTTTGTGCTCTCTGTGTAGAAATCATGATTTATGTAGTTATATTGCCACTCAGTTTTAAAGACTAATCAGTTTACCAACATGTTTGGACAATCAATCATTTCAACATATGTTGGCTAAATGTTATTATAATGCTTATAGAAAATATTTTCAGCATATTGAATTAAATAATAATGAAATCACATATTAGCTGTTCTCATATGATTCAAGATTCATATTTGAACTATTTGGTGGGCATTTAATCAACCAAAAACTGAATTATGGTATTTTGGGGGAAGAAAATTACTTCCTTACTGACCCCTTATCAGAACCAGTATATGCCAGATTTCAGCCTGACACAATTTACAATGCTAAGAATGTTATCCACCAAGGCAAAACTATTATGCCATAACAAGTCTGACAGCATTTTAAGTTATCCGGTTGAAGAGATCTGGACTAAGATGAAGCAATGCATGACAGCATTGCATGCTGTAATCTAGTTTCTGTTTGGTGCAACTCTATCTTAAGGGTGAAGACTGCTGCAATTTCCATGATTGTTACTACTAGAAGCAGTCATGCCTACTTTTCAATGTGTCCCTGTCAAAATGCATCCGAAGAAGTGGGTATTCACCCATGAAAGCTCATGCTCCAATACGTCTGTTAGTCTAAGGACTCTTTGCTGCTTTTACAGATCCAGACTAACACGGCTACCCCTTTGATACCTGTCAAAATGGTAAGGTTTGGATCCCCAGTTGTGAAAAAGTCTGTTATCCAAAGTGCCAGGTATCAGAAGGGTAGCCATGTTAGTCTGTATCCACAAAAACAAAGAGAAGTCCGGTGGCACCTTAAAGACTAACCGATTTATTTGGGCATAAGCTTTCATGGGTAAAAAAACCCACCCCGAATAAATCTGTTAGTCATTAAGGTGCCACTGGACTCCTCGTTGTTTTTGTTAGCCAAAGTGACTTTGCGTAATAAGAATTCTTCATGTGACTGTTAGACCACAGCCTGCTAGATTCAAGTCAGTATTTAAAAACTGATGTCTGTGATTGATTTGGGGATGATTATTTTACTTATTTTACTTTGGTGTGATTTTTTTTTCTGCCCCTTTCTTCATTGGCCTCTCCAGCAGAAGAAAGTTATAGAGTCACTACCACTTTGGAAGGGAAAGAAACTGAATTCTGAATTCTCAGTTTTTGAGAGTTCACTTCAGCAAGTGTTATGACTGTATCAAATGTATTGAGTCTTTGATCATGAGAAACAGACAATTCAAATCTAATATAAATGAAGATGTGCAATAATAGGAATTTTTTGAAGCACACATGGTAGTAAATGGACATTGAGATTATGTGCTTTGGTGTAAATTTATCATGTTTTTTTTATTATGGAGTAGGCACCACAGTTGATTATCAGGCTTATGGGGGCAAAGGTCCTACTTGATGATTATATATGTTCATGTGTGTAAAATTCCTACATACAGTCTAATGTAGCAAGTTATTTTTTATGGAGTAACAAGAGTTCCTAGAATTTTCACCAAAGAACTGATCATCAGCTCAGTAAAGTACTGAAAAATCCTGATTTATTTCACAGCATATGGAAACATTTGCAGGCTGCAGATTACTTACCTATCTATCCATCCATTCATCTATCTATCTATCTGACTTTAGAAAGATTTCAGTAATAGTTGGAGACACACGAGTCCTTGACATGAGGCTTTAAGTTGCTTCATAAAACATATACTTAGAGATAAAACTATTGAATTTGTTATGGATACACTTTAAAAAAAAACTGATAGTAGTATTCACGTATACTTGCATTTAAAATTTAAAAATAAATACACTTCTCATACAAATTAAATGATGAAATAAAGTACTGACTAAATATGTCAGATAGTCCCTAGCCGATGATTATCAGACATCAGTTTGCCTGTTCAATAATAGTTGAAAAACCACCATCTTTTTTTATTCAGTGTAATTGTAAAGAAAACCCACCTTGTACTCTCATGATCATGCGTGTCAAACAAGACCTTTTTCATCTTCCAAGAATAATCATTTTATAATCTTTGGAGCAGTATAATTCTGTTTAGAGCTATTAGTGGCACTTTGTGTCAGATAGCCATCAAATTTGTTTCTGTGAAAGAAAGAAGAATAAATATTTCATGGCTACAGCTTTTGAAGAACATTCTGTCTTTCATTCTTGGGCCAGTCTTTCAACATATATGCCAATCAGACGTCTTTAACAGATATAAAATGCATTTTGTCTCCTTGTCATTGAAGAATGTAAGGATTGCAAGATGCGTATGAAATATTCAGCATGTAGACAAAAATCTGAGCATTGTACAAATTGCTGAGCCCTACAATCACTACTTATCTGTTCAGTTTGTACTTACCTCCTCATCTTTGGCCCTAATGCCTTTTAAGACTGTGAAGAGCTGTGGTTTGTCACAATATCTCTGGAACATAATATATCTTGATAAGTAACCATAGTGATAGTATTTAACATTATGATCTTGTAGCAATTCTTACTTGCTTAGCTCTACAAATGATTTCAGGAGAGTTCAAAGTGATACAAAGCTTACATTTCCTTCTAGCTATGAATTCCTTTTGATTGCTTGTTTGGTTATTAAATGTTTGTTGTTAAACATTTGGCTGTTTGCTGCATGCTCCATGAAGAATTACTGCTAATACCTATCCAAGTCCAGTCTTAATTCACTTTCTTAAATAGGATTCCTGTTTACTGTGACTGAAGTGGCCATGCATAGACTCTTCATATTATTCAGACTTTGAGCCAAATCCTGACCTGGCATAGCCAGTCATAACTTCACTAATTTTAGTGGAGTTGTATCCAGTAACATCAAGTTTACTTTTGGCCTGTTATCTTTTTCTTTAGGGCTATGTGAACCATGACCTTTGAATGAACCGATACCTCTCATTCTGATCCATTCTACCCACTTCATTGAGTTGTTTGTGTATTGATGAAAGCTATTACATTTTGTGTTGCTCTTCTCTATGGAGCTAAATGGTAGAGAAATGACAGGATGTTTTAAACTACTGCAGTGACAATGGAATTTTGCAAAGCAGAAGCTGACAGTATTTCAGCCCTAGTGTTGTGCTCTGAAAAGTTGGCAAAACTAAAGCTTTAGAGAGAATTAAACCTTTGAATGCATTAACTTCACAAAGAGTAAAGAAGGATTGAATATTCTTTCTGTAGTCTAAGTTCTTTGCTACACTTGTTTTTTAACTTGTCTTTTTTGGCTGAATATAAAGAATGTCAGATTTCTTTAAAGAAATGGAAGGAATGCATTTTTAACAAAACCACATTGGCTTGGTCCATTACATCAGTGAAGATTCATTAATACAGGCTAACAAGCAAAAAGCCTACAGAAAGAGCAAATATGTAGTGAAACACTGGATATTTCTTAGGGAGCAGGAAATGTCGTCTACACTATCTATGGAAAATTAATCCCTACAATTCTAGACAAGGAAAAATAATACAAGTGTTAAATATGGCACATAGAATTTATAGCGATTCATAGATAAAAATCTAAGAACTCAACAGCCATAAAGCCTCTGATTTTCAAATAACTAAAAGTAGAAAACTCTTGTGGTATAGAAGCAGTTCACTGACTGAGCAAAGCACGTCTGTGCACTCAGCTTCATGGGCATTTCTGTTTGTCTATAATGCAATAACATCTGGTCAGTTCCAAAATTTCAGGGAATGTTCTAGAGACAAGGTGGTGATATATCACTCCTGTGCTGGACTCTAGCTAATTCACAAGCCAGGAACTGGTCTGGTGACTCCCAGGGTAGGTATATAAGCCCCACAGGAGGAACAGCATCTCAGACTACTCCGTTTCACCCCAGAGCTTGGAACATTCTCCTTCCTGATTGTGGCAACAGATTGCCCAAGCCTTAGCCTGCTCCAGCTTTGCTCCAAGCAAGCTCTGGAGTCTTGATTCTGGCTCTGACCCCTGCCTCTGACCACTAGACCTGACCACCCCCATCACAATTTCTGACAGCGGGTGAGGTAATATCTTTTACTGAGCTAATTCTGTTGGTGAAAAAGACATGCTTTCAAGCTTACACAGAACTCTTCCTAAGGTCTGGGAAAGGTACTCAACGTGTCACAACTAAATACAAGGAGAAACAGATATTACCCTTCTCTCTGTGTCCCACTTACGGTTAAAGGTGGAGGCAGGAAGAAGCTGGGACCTGGAGAGGAAGTGAGGGCAGGGGCAGGAACACCATTTAGGAATGGTGGGGGGGCACCTCCCCCCATGCATATATGGAGATTGGGGGACATTGCCCCTCCGAACTGGATATGTTGTAGAGGTGACTCGGGGAGAGTATCCAGATTTTTGTCTTCCATTTGGTCCTGCTCTATCCCCGAGCCCTGCTCTGTGGGCTGGCTCCACACCCCACCAAGGAACATTCAGGGAGGGAGGGAGGGAGTAGTGACACCAGGCACTCTGTATGTCCAGGTCAGTTTCCCCACATGGGCTGAGTAACTCCAGGTTCAGGTGGGTGTAGTCCTCGGTGCCCATTGTCACCGTGTACGACATCATGGCCTGGCACACACACAGCCACAAGGAGAAGAGCTGTGCCAACTAGGGACTGAGTGCAAGGACGGGCCCCATAGCAACAGCACCCCCTCCAACACAGCCCCTGACTGCACTTGGAGCTACACCCCTCCCATAGGGGTGCCTAATGTCCTGTTTTTGACAGGAACACCTGGTTGAAAAGGGACCCTGGCAGCTCCGATCAGCATTGCTGACCGGGCTGTTAAAAGTCCAGTTGGCACGGGGCTGGTGGGCTTCCTACCTGGGTCCCTGTGGCTCCCGGAAGCAAAGACATGTCCCTTTGGCTCCTAGGCGTAGGGACAGCCATGGGGGCTCCTTGCGCTGCCCCCCCCTCCCCCGAGCGCTGGCTCCGCAGCTCCCATTGGCTAGGAACTGTGGCCAATGGGAGCTCCAGGGGCAGCACCTCTGGGCGAGGGCACTGCACAGAGCCCCCGTGGTCACCCCTACACCTAGGAGTCAGAGGGACATGCTGGCCACTTCCTGGGAGTTGCCTGAGGTAAGCACCACCTGGAGCCCACACCCCTCACTCCCTCTCACACCCCAACCCCCTGCTGTAGCTCTGAGCTCCCTCTTGCACCCAAACTCCCTCCCGGAGCCCGCACCCTGCACCCCCTCCTACACCTCAACCTCTGCTCCAGCCCTGAGTTCCCTCCCACACCCAAACTCCATCCTGGAGCCCGCACCCCCTCCTGCACCCCAAACCCCTGCCCTATTCCAGAGTCTCCCCCCCACACCCTGAACCTCTCATTTCTGGCCCCATCCCAGAGCCTGTACCCCCATCCCAGAGCCCATATCCCCTCCCAAACCCTAAATCCCTGCCTCTACCCAGAGCCTCCTCCCACACTCCAAACTCCTCGGCCCCAGCCTGGAGCTTTCACCCCCTTGTAAACCGCAACCCCTTGCCCCAGCCTGGTGAAAATGGGCTAGTGAGCGAGGGTGGGGGAAAGTGAGCAAGGGAGGGAGGGGAGATGGAATGAGCGGGCAGACCTCAGAGAAGGAATGGAGGTGGTGCAAGGGTGTTCAGTTTTCTGCCATTAGAAAGTTGGCAACCCTACCCTCCCAGCACACAGTCCCTAGCTCAGTGATGGGCAACCTGTAGCCTGCGGGTCACCCGCGGCCCATCAGGGTAATCCACTGGTGGGCCACCAGACCATTTGTTTACATATGCATGGCTGCCCACAGCTCCCATGGCTGCAGTTCGCCATTCCTTGTCAAATGAGAGACGTGGGAAGTGGCGCAGGCCTGGCCGCCACTTACTTCAGCTCCCATTGGCTGGGAATGGTGAACTGTGGCCACTGGGAGTTGCGGGCGGCCATGCAAATGTAAACAAATGGTCTGGCGGCCTGCCAGTGGATTACCCTGACGAGCCGCAGGTTGCCCACCACTGCCCTAGTTACTTCCCTGCATGCACCTTGAGCTATGCCCCTGCCTGTACACAGCCCCTAACTACACCCTCCCTGCACCGAGCTACCCCATCTACCTGCACCCTGAGCTTTGACTTTGCTGGCACACAACCCCTAGCTACCTGCTGCTTGCACCCTGAATAGTTTTAAAACTCTTTGATCTGCCCCTCCCCTTTGAGTTATAATTTTTGGTGGCACCCCGTCCCCCCTGTCTCCCCCCCCACACACACAACCCACACAGGCTGGGTGGCCATCTGAGGTGAGTAAAGGGATGGAGGTGATGCACCCTTCTCAGGCCCCACCATGCAGAGCTGGCTCCCTGCCAGCAACTGACCTTCCTCCTCCACCCCCCCACCCCCACCCCGAATATAGAAATCGGACTATGCCTATGAACTAAAGTTTTCAGGTGCCTAAGTAGCCCCTAGAATCACAGTTAAAGTTGTGCCCCCCCCAAAAAAAAATCTGAAATGGCACCCCTGACTGGGGGGAGGGGAAACAGGACACCAACACCACCCACCATCCACACACTAAACCAACAACTGAAATTAGACCAATTTATTACAACCCACAGGAGACTAGACTATTATGCGCCACAGAGAGAGTAAAGGAGAAACTGAGATGCACCAATCCCAAGGTCCCTGCAAGGGCTGGGAAATGATTAAGTGAGATATATGCAGATAATCCTGGCAACTGACCCACACACTGCAGACAAATGTGAAAACCCCCCAAGGTCACTGCCAATGTGCTGGGGGGAAATCCTTTCCCAACCCTACATATGGCGCACAGATGGACCCTGAGCATATGAGCAAGAACTAGCCAGCCAAGCACCTAAGAGGGAGAATGCTCGGTGCCATCTCAGTGCACTGGCTTACTCGACCCAGTGTCCCATCTCTACCTGTGGCCATCTCCGATCCTTCACAGGAAAGAGACAGAAAAACAGATGACATTGTAGGGGATCCTTTCCTCACCCCTGAAGGTGGCCAGCTGAAGCCCCAAAGCATGAGCTTTTAGGAAGGTAATACTAATTGGAAGTGAGCCCCAAGGGCTGCTGAGCCCTGCCCCCCACCATCACAAGCAGCCCCATCATACAATTGTACTAATAAATGTCTCCAGTGCTCTTAAAACTAGAAACTCACTTCTCTGTTGGCTAGACATCTTCTTCTAATTTCCAGCCTGAATTAATTTGTGGCCAGTTTATACTAATTTTTTTTCTTGTGCCAACATTGTTCGTTATCTTAAATAGCTCCTCACCCTCACTGATGTTTACTCCCAGATGTATTTATAGAGTCATATCCCCTCTCGGCCTTCTTTTTGCTAGGCTAAACAAGCCAAGGTCTTCTAGGCTCCTCCTATAAGATAGTGCCTTAGTTTCCCTGATCATCCTAGCAGCCCTTCTCTGCACATGTATCAGTTTGAATTCATCTTCCATAAACACGGAAGACCAGAACTGTACACAGTATTTCAGTTCAATGGCATTAATACATCTGCCTCTTCTGAAAATGCTCACCTGATATATCCTGGAAATGAATTTCCCTTTTTCATAGCCACATAGCGTTGGTGGCTCATAGTCACCCATGATCGACACACATATCTAGGTCTCTCTTGTCCTATGTTGATTTCAACTGATACGCCACAGCTTGTAGCAGAAATTCTTCTTCTTCTTAGACCCTAATTGCATGACCTTGCACTTCGTACTATTGAATTTCAACCCGTTATCACCAGAGGGTACAGGACAAAGAAGCTGTAATTGCTGGGACTTGAGGGTGTCAGTAACCCTCCATAAAATGCATCTTTGACTCCCATCCTGGTCCTTGTTACCTCTCCCTCACTGCCTACATTTCCTTCCCTCTATCAATTTATTGCAGACAGAAGCTGCTGCCAATGCAGATCATAGGCAGCAGAATATTAAGCTGCTCCATCTGATTGGGTGTACAGCTCAGCCTAAAGAAGCAACGCAGTGTGTGACCATCTAGTAATCTGTAGTTTTAGTGTTTTCTTCCTACATCAATTCCCTCTTCTGATATTCAAAAGCCTGTTACAGCTGTTTGTGACTGTAACCCGAACATACTACCAAATAGAAAAAAATGTGCAGGCAATTGACTGAAACAAAAAGGTGTACTGTGATTACCAGAAATGCATTATCTGTGTAGAATTTAAGAGGGTGGTTAACCATGTTACTGACTGCTGCTTCTCTGTGTAAAACTCCTGTAAGTTACTGCCTGTGCTGAACACAGGGAACAAAGGAGAGGTTGCTTGGCAGCTGTTGTTTTTTAAGGAAGCTAAGGGAAATGTTTATCTGGATATTTTTCATTTGTGGGCACTTTTGGAGACAAACGATAATTAAACATTACACTGCTGGTCATATGTATGCTAGATTCTGTGGCAAAAAAGTTCTAATTGATGTTGTCCCCTCAGTGTCTGCTCAGGGCAGCATGACTGAATGTGCACATAAAAAGCAATACAGACTGGCAAAAGGAAAGAGATGAAGCTATGTGCAGATGTACTTTGCTCATTGATAAAACTAGCAATGACCTAATCAGTGGCTATTTGAGTCTTTTAACTCGAGGGCGGTGGGGGAGGGGGAGATCTCACCCTTCCCAGCTATTTTTATCCTAGATAGACGTATCCTGATCTCCTGGCCCATATCCTTGCTTCTATGGCACTTAGAAATCTGTTAACTGCACTTTTCTTCCGCTTAATTTTTAGTGCTTAGCCTAGCTCTTTATTACTAGATATGTGTTTAAGTAAAGGATTTGGTGCTATTGCAGCCTACGAAAATTCAACATATATTTACGCAATGCTTTCCTAAATACATTCTTAGATAATTGGAACATTACGTGGGAATGTTGCTAGTTCAATGTTTATGATTGATTAATATAATTTGTTGTGTTGATGTGTTTGCACTCACATGGTATACTCCATATATTCAAATACATCTCCAATTTACAGTTTTAAACAGCAACGGTAGGCATACGTCTTCATATAGAACTGTGCATATAATTAAAAAAAAACTTTACAGTTTGCTTCAAAGATTAATCCTGAATCTTATGAGCATTGAAGCCAGTGGGGAAAGCTGATGACAACTTGGCTGTAAGGAATACTGATGTGCTCCTCCAATAATCCCTCATATTGACTATTAATGTTAGGACACTATAGAAATTTGGTCAACTTTCCTAAATGCAAAACCAGACTTTTAAGGATGAACCTTAAAGAAAAAGAGAAAACAGGAGTGTCTGGAAAATATTAAAACAGGAAAGTTGTCCTTAAAATGTGATGTGTCTTAAGTAACTAGGAGACCATCATTAACAGGGCGACTAGGTTGTGATAATCAGAAGGAAAAAGAACTTTAAACACCAAAGAGATTTTAAAATCTCTCATAGAAATATTCACAGTAAAATCTTTCATAATAGAGACCAAAACGAAAATGACATGCTATGAAATGATGGAGTGCAATGAATCATATTAGTAAGGTTGCATGAGTGAATGGAAGAATTTTGAGAAGGGAAACAGGAGCAAGCTGCATATGGTTGGAGAGGAGCACAAATCCTGATCTCCATCTGTGCATAAAGTGGAAAAACAGATGGTTAACCTTCAGCTTTGCTTCCCCACTCCTTTGAGAGGTGCTCAGAGGAAGATGGTGAGGCAGGACTGAATATAGCACACCAATTACATTCCTCAAGAGAAAGAAAGGAAAGAGTAGAGGGATATCTGCATAGAGAACAGGAGGAAACAACGTCTTGAAGGAAGGGGCATTTCACGTCCATTCACTTCAGGACCCTGATGATAGCACATGTCTACACTGCAATAAAACACCCACAGCTGGCTCATGTCGCCTGACTTGGGTTTGTGGCGCTTCGACTGCAGGGTTATAAAATTGCAGTGTAGACATACAGGCTTGGGTTGGAACCTGGGCTCTGGGATCCTCCCCACTTGGGGAGTCCCAGAGCTTGAGCTCCCACCTGAGTCCAAACGTCTACAGTGCAATTTTATAGTCCCACAAGCCTGAGTCAGTTGTCATGGCCCAGCCATGGATATTTTATTGCAGTGTTGACCTACCTGTAATGGTTAAGGAAGCACTCTGAAGTTAGGGTGGTAGGAATAGAAGGCCCTGCTTGCTTATTAACTCTAGGAGCATTCAGGTCAATTTGAGTCTGCTTTGCCTTCTGGAAATAATCAAGTTCACACTAGAGGATCTTCAGAGACTTTACACAGATGTTACAATTGAAAGGTAGCAATTACTTTGTCATCTCATTTGCATAGCCACTGTACGGTAGTAAGATGATACATATTCTAACAGCCCACTGTGAGGATTTCTGGCTATGTAAAACTAGGGTATTTTGTTTTCGGTCTTGTAAATAGTGTATTCTGTACACTATGAGGACAGCTTTAAGGAGGAATGTGGGCTGCCTAAAAAACTATTTTGCTATTTCACTTGGTGAATCACTCTCTGCCTACTTACAAATAGACATTGAACGTTACCTAAAAGCAGCAAACATAGTGGCCTGCTGTTCCCATTGATTTTGATACAGATTGAATTTTTCCCCATCCAAATTGTTCTTACTTCATTGAATGTGTTTGTGTTGAGTTAAGTCACAATAATAAACTATCACAGGAGCGCTGAACATTTTAGCTATTTCTTGAATAATAATTTTGGAAATATTACTTTTAAATAAATATTTCTCAGTACATTTGGAAGGTAAACTCTTCTTTAGTATGACTCTTCCTAGCATAAATGAAGAATGTGAGTATTGTTTATATAGATCTGTTAGTATACTGAGTGACTTATGCTTTGTATAGTCATCTGTTATAGTATGTATGGATTATTCATTGTGATTTTATATACCTCTGTTGCTTTTATATTAACTACAATGTTACCTTCTGAAAACATACATGATCCTGAAATTATGAGAAACCTCAGAGGCACTTGGAAAGTAAATTAAGATGCAGCCTCAGAGCAACTGTCTCAGCACTTACTCCGCATGTGAGAGAGAAGGAGATCAGCATGCCTTGATAGGCAGAATCAGCAACACTAGCCACTCCCTCCATTTCCTTGTGCATCAGAGCACTGGGAGGCAAGTTATGGGTACTCTCACACTGGTGTGAGTTCCTTCTCCCATTCTAGCATATCCAAAAAGGGTCAATCATAAACTGGCTCTTAGAAAATAAGACGCAACAAAAACAAAAGTTTATATCCCGTTTGTTTATTGCAAGCTATTATATTTTAAAATCCTGGAAAAAAAAAACCTTGTCTCTGAAATGTTTGGCTGATTTCTGCATCAACTGCTTATTTCAATGTGAAGACACGGTAAAGTAAATATGTAATAGTCCTTTGAGCAATACCTGGGTATGGGGTGGGATGTGGTGAAATAAGAGTGGAGTTCCTACATACATACGTTCTGGTTAAGTTTCCTAACTTGAAGTAACAATATGTACCTCTGTGACGGGGTTCGCTCACCACTGTGGTGCCTTCTGCTGGCTGTCCCAGGGATTAGTTCTGCTAGCCAGTGCATCCTTTTTTGACGGTGTCTTGCCACTTCTGCTCCAGAACCCATGTCATTCCTGGACTGCAGTGTCCTCTTCATGGCACAGCTCTCTGGATGAGTCATGCTCTGTTCTCCCCACTTCCAGGGGAACTGCAGTCCGCTGTCCAGCCACTTCCCTCAGTGACAACTGCAGCCAGTAGTCTGGCCACTTCCTCCTTGGCTTTGTGGATTGGGGGGGAACCTGGGTCCACCCATGACCCTGGCTCCAGCCCAGGGACCTGTAGATAGCTGCCACTTGCTGCGTTCCCTCCGACTGCTCAGTTCACTTCCCTGGCAACTTCCCCATGGCTCCCAGTACACTCATCGCCCTTGCCTCAGGGCCTCACCCTGCGAATCCCTGCAGCCAACCCAGAGCGGTCTTTAGCTCTCCCAGGTTGCTGCTAGCAGCCCTGTTCTGTCCAGTGTGCTGGTACTCCTTCCTCCTGCTAGGAGTATGAGCTTATTGAAACTGCTCTGCCCTGCAATACTTCTTATATGGGCCAGCCCAGCTCTAATTGGCTGCCCCTCACAGCCCCTCTCTAATTGGCTGTCTCCTGCGCAGCCACCCTAGGGTTCTATTAATCACTTATGGGCCAGTGTGTGGCAGATGCCCCATCACAACTTCTAACAAACAACAAAATGTGTGCTTCCATCTTTTGTTTTTCTGTGCTGAAACAAGTTATTGACGTGACCCACTTCCAATTTATTTTGAGGAAAAATATCTGGATCCTAACTTCTTCCTAGTCTAAGATATTTTGGATGCATTCCTCTTCCTGCAAATACCAGAAGCACCTCAGTGTTGTTCACTGGGTTATGGTGATTGGTCACACTCCACCATCACTTCAGACTCTCTGGTTCTAATTATGCACACAGAACAGTGGTTCAGTACTTCCATATTATCTGTTACCATCCCACCTTTTAAAACCAAATTCTGGAACAGCAGTGAGCCGTATTCTTCCCTGACACTCCTATATTTAGAGGTGGGGTTTCTTTTCAGGGATTGTTCTGGAGAATGAGATCACTGCTAAGCTCCTTCCATCTGCTTGTTCTCCCCTTCCTCAGCTCAGCACAACTAGTCAAACACCGCACACAGAAGGCCAAGAGGTACTGGTCAATCTGTGAGACCCTCTCAGGAATCACAGATTGTGACACAGGTTATCAATTCTTACTTTCCCAGAGGAATGGACTTGGTGTAGATGGCTTTTTCTGGCCTCTGCATTCCCCCGTCCCCTTCCTCTCCCCCTCCAGCCGAGACTCTTCTAGAGAAACCTCTTCCAGGGTGGGTCCATAATCTAACCGACTCAGATAAATGGACAGTCCTTCCCAATAAAGGGCTCTTTAGAGATAAATCCAACCCCTCCACCTCAAATACCTGGTTCAATCCACCTTAAAAAGAAGAAACTTCTGGCTCCCAGCCCAGCTTCTTAAGTGGGTAATCAAGTCACTTGGCAAAGAACATGGCATTTTTTTGGGCTTTCCATCTTCCCAAGAAAAAGATTGGGGTATTTCCTTACACTTCCACCATTTATTTTTCCAGTTATGAGAAACACTGGGACTTAAAGCCTGCCCTCCCCAACATGGTGCGGCAGAAGTCATCCCCAGAAAGAAAATAATCAAGTAACAAATTTTCCATGTTAAGACTGAAATAAAAAGTAAAGACAAAGAATGAAGGAATTAGCAGGGAGTCTAAATTTAAAACAGTGACCTTCTACTTAGGCAGCAGCTGTTCTGCCAGATGATTTGACAGCTAATTGGAGTTCTATTGCTGTTATTCTTAAACACTGCAAACATCACCTGTTTTAATTAAGGGTCATTGCTGATTAAATAAACACTCAACCCACTTTTTATGAATTATTTTCATAATAAATTCAAGCATACTAAAGATCTGGAAATGCATTTATTATTAAAACATTTGACAACTGTCTGTTACAATTGCAGCAAAATAGTCCCTTTAATTCCTGACTGATTAGTTACTACTTTGCATAAGCTTTAGATTTTATATGGGTCCCAAATGACTGTCAGAAACAGCAAGTAAAGGAACTCTTACATTAGGCGAAGGCTAGAGAGTAGTTTAATCAGTAAATAAACTGTGTTGATGTTACCGATGTTCTCTCTTTAGAATGAAAGCTTCTCAGAGCAAGCCCCTATCTTTTTAATGTAAAGCAATATATATATAGATATAGACAGATATGTATGATGCTGAATAAAATAATAAATAGGCATTTGCCCTCAGATTATCATTCTGTTGCTTCAGGGTCTGTCTTGACTCTTCCCGGTTACTGTGTGCCCAAACAGTTACACCAGGCAAAAATACTCTTTACCATCTGCAGCTGGCCAGGAGACTCCACCCTTCCTAATGGACTTAGTACTGGCCATGGTGATACATACAATTTTTAAATTGCAGATTCTGAACATTTTCAATTCACACTTTCTTATAATTAAAAAAAAAATGAGATTTTTCCACCCAACACCCATCCATCCATCCATCCTTAAATATTTCCCCGCAGTGAGTTACAGAATCTTCACCTAGTAATATCAGAACCGGTGAATTTCTGGATAACTTTCTGGTTCCACATAGATTTTAGAGGTCTGGTAATGATCAAAAGAGGTGTTAAATACTAAGTTTAACTATACCAACAGACTTGCATCTGAAGAAGTGAAGTTCTTACCCACGAAAGCTATCCTCCCAATACTTCTGTTAGTCTCAAAGGTGCCACAGGACCCTCTGTTGCTTTATACCAACAGAGCATCTTTTTAGGCCTAAATATGTAGCTGTTATACAATTTACGTGAATGACGATTGTGCATGTGCTTTTATATCTATACACACGCATGCACACACACACACACACAAAATCCACTCAACTTATATGTTATTGCAGTTTGTTTTTGTATGTTACATTACACTTTAACCAAAAGTGAATTTAGTGGGGTAAATGCTGGTATCACAGCAAACTCTGTGCTGCCATTTAACAAACAAATCTTTTCAAATTTGCGTCCTTGTTTTGAATGAACATAATGTTATGTTTCCTGCATTCAATGTCCCATTATTGGTTTAAAATTACAAGTCCAGTTCCTCCTGACCAAACTCTTTCTTCCTCTTAAAGCAAGTTTTCTGCCTGTCTTCCTTCCTCCCCCATCACACACACACTCTCACTCTCTCTCTCTCTCACTTCCCAAAAATGATTTCTCTAGAATTAAATCCAGAGCAGTATTGGTTACATTACAGTTACTTCTCCAGGCTCTACAAATAATCAGTCCAAAGGTAATTCTTCTAGACACTTAGCATTACAGCTGGGAATCTAAAAATGTTTGCTTCTTGTATAAAGCTCTTATTCTGGCAGATTGACTGATATAATCTTTCTTTCTATTATCAGCCATCCTGAGGAATAATATTATACCATGGTCATTTTCTCTCTGCCCCAAATGCTAGAGCACTTTTCCATGTAAATTATCTAAACATAGTGCTTAGGGGTTCCATCTCATGGTGATGAGTCTAATAGGATTTTCCTCCAGAAAACTTGTAGGTAATCAGACAAGACAACTCTCAAGTTGTTTTTTGCTTTATCTTGGTCTCAGTTGTATCCAGGCAACTTTTTAGTATTTTATTTTACTTCGTGTATTTTACCTGCTGAAATCATATGGCATTTTCCATTTTTGATAGAATCACTGAAGCCATCTTTGCAGATTTCCATCCATTAGATCCACTTTGAATGTGAGATTCATCTTCAAGATATCACACTTTGTTGAGTTATGACTCCAGAATGGCGTAGCTACCTGAGTCCTGTTCAGTTTAAAGTCTTTTTCCCCCCTACATGAGCTGTGTATTCGTTGAGGAAAAATTCCATACTGGTGAGGAAGATGATGTTGATGCTCATGCCAAGAGATCTGTCACAATGTATTTATTTTTCTCACCTTTTAATATGTGGGGTTCCAGCTGTATTACTGAAACGGCTTAATGGATGAAACATTTGAAAGCTTAAGGATTCTCCAAAATCTCCTTTGTAGTTCTGCTGGGCTTTTTTCCTGATCCCCAGATCTAAACAGGCTTTTTAGTCTGTTAATCTGACATTAATGAATTAGGTTATTTTCAGTATAATGAGCTAATCGAGTAGAGAACAGCACATTTGCCAAATGTGGCAACAATTGACCAGGTTTCATGGCATTAAAGAGTCTTTTATGGAGTCCCCATATAAATGTTCTCCAATTAATGTATGGTCAGCATGTGTGTGTTTTGAATAATGATGCCACATTCTGGGCTCAGAGGGGAAATCCCACATAAAACATTCTCAGTTGCAACAACAACTTGTGTGATTAATAAATGTTCTGGATTTAATACAGTTTTACTGTTGGGAACACATTGTTTTATGAGGTGTACTACGGTTTCCCTTTACCTATGGTTTCCCTTTCCTCACTTGTCTTCAGTGCAGTCCACACACCATATAGAGTTCAGACTCACCCTCTTCCTGTGATTTGGTGTCAATACAACAATTAACAATGATATAAAGTTAATTTCAAACCCTCTCCTCAAACTTGGGTACTCCAACAGCCTCTCTTACATATGCTTGTGTGCAGGGCCGGCTCTGGCTTTTTTGCCGCCCCAGGCAAAAAAGACTCCCACCGCCCCCCACCCCTCAGTGGGGAGCGCAGCAGGGGAGGGCGCCGAGCCCGGCCGTGGCCCCGCTCTCCCCGGCTGGCCAGAGCGCCGGGGGAGGGCGGCGAGCCCACCGCGGCTCCACTCTCCCCGACCAGCCGGAGCGCAGCAGGGAAGGCGGCGAGCCCGGCCACGGCCCCGCTCTCCCCGGTGAGCGCCGCCCCCCTCCAGGTGCTGCCCCAAGCACATGCTTGAAGGGCTGGTGCCTGGAGCCGGCCCTGCTTGTGTGATAATGAGTCAGAGCATACAGTGTTAGCAGAATCAACAATTGCCAACAGAGACAAGTGGTTCAAGCAAGCACTACCAGACTATTACATTTTTCATAAGAAAGAAGGAAAGGGGGAAGAGAATATAAAAAGCTGTGCTGCATGCAAAAGGAAATAGCACAATCGTCAACTAAGCTGCCAACATATGTCCTGGGGAATTGATCCCAAAACTTCTTGCTTTAAAAGCACAACCCTCTCTAATACAAAAGAATATCCAACAACTGTCATTAGTATTACAACAGTGGTTCTCAAACTTTTGTATTGGTGACCCCTTTCACACAGCAAGCCTATGAGTGCGACCCCCTTTATAAATTAAAGACACCTTTTTATATTTAACACTATTATAAATGCTGGAGGCAAAGCAGAGTTTGGGGGTGGTACCTCGCTACCCCCCATGTAATAACCTTGCAACCCCCCATGTAATAACCTCGCAACCTGCTGAGGGGTCACAATCCCCAGTTTGAGAACCCCTGTATTACAAACTTATTAACTCTTACTAGGCCAGCTGTTAACTCTTAAATCTGATTTTTAGCTCGTGGATGGCAGTGCTACACATATGCAGTAGTCAGTGCATATGAACCTCAGCTGATATAAATTAATTGAGCTCCACTGAAGTCAATGAAGCCACTCTGATTTACACCAACTGAGAATATAGTCTTACAAGTGTAGATCAAAAGAATAGCATTGCCTCTAGCTCTTCTAGAAATAATGTGTAATTAACCTGTTGCATTAATAGGAGCCCCTTCACCAACTGCAGTGGTGGAATGTCTTGGATGGGGAGGTATCACACACTACATCCCTGCCCAGGTCTTGTAAATAAGTAGTGTCCAAATGCCCAGATAGGATATGCACTAATGAAGGACGACTGCCAACAGTTGCTATGTCCCTCAGCAGGTTCAAGCCAAAATATTACAATGTTCTTCAACTAGAGGAAAGGCAGAAGAGAGTGGGTTGTTGACTTTGGCTATGCATTCCTCCTATTAAACATCTGAACAGTCCCACATTATGACACATACAGATAAGATGAACTAGTTCTGAATCATTCCAGGATCCATGTCACAGAAGGCGAGATCCATATACAGCTTTGGAAAAGTAAACACCAAAATTAGTGGATGCCATCTTGATAGTGGAGAAACCATAAAGAGTAGGCTAGAGCAAAAATCACCTTTTTTCCTAGTGTAGACACACTCTCAGGAAACCACCAGTCTGGTAGCTGAATCAGTGGTTGCAAATAAATGGGGAAGAGGAAGTACAGAGAAAAAGTAAATGAACAGCAAAACTAAGAATTGCAAAGTGAGGAAAGCAGACAGTCAAGAAGCAAATAAACAAAAACAAAAAACCCTCACCCAGCCAAACACAAACCCAAGAGCTGGGAAAAGGAGGGAGAATGGCTATAAGACAGGTGAAGCAGTGACAATGACTATGCACGGCATAAAGATAAATGTATGATGGATCCTAGGCACACAAAAAAGAGCTCAAGCCCAAAACGGTCACGAATCAATATTTTAGAGAACCTGATGACTCTTTATTATCCCATTTTATTAGCTGTCAAAGGGAAATTCTGTGAATTCCTGTTATTGAAAGTCTTTGTAAATTATTTAAAAATGACTTACAAAATATTTTAGACAGAATGTTGATATCCATATTAACAGCAAGTTAAAGTTTTGGAATATAAGATAGTCATAGGTCCTGTTGTTTGATTTGCAATATCCTTTATACTTCTCTACAACTTTATTTTCCTTTTGGTTCACTGAACTTTAGAATGGTTTACTTTTTTGTGTACTTTTTTGGTTTACTTTTTTTAGAGTTCTCTCTAATGAGAAAAAAATAATTATAAAATGTAATTACATTGCATCCTTGTTAAAACAATGTCCTTTGGAGCTAAATACTTTGAATAGGATAAAGAGATGTTCTTTAAGAGTTATTTGTAATCAGGGCTATTAGGCAGACAGGTTTTGTGGGGAGGCAAATTTGTTAACATTTAAATTAATATTTCAATTAATTTATTGCACATTTGCATAGCTTTCATTATTGTTTATTTTCATGCCAAGCCCATCATCATCATCACACTCTCAGGCTTATCTCTATAACAATCTTTCCTTCATTTCCAATATCCAACCACCCACACTAGAGACATCCAACTCCTCAAAATCTCAGTCAAATGTATAACCTTAATTCTGACCTCAGCAAAATCAATCTAATGTACCTTTAGGCCTGTATTATAAATTCATATATTGTGTTATAACTACCATTAAAATCTGAGGTTGAAACTAAGGTTGTGTGTAGGAATAAAATTTTGAAGAATTGAGTGTGTGCATTTTGCTGCATCAGAGAACAGAAATTCTCTATGGAGCTCTAGTCCTCCTTCAAAGGCATCTATGATTAAAAAAAAAATGTTTGTTGTGAAAATGTCTAACTTTTTCAGCCATTTTTGAGAAAACAAAACTGGCAAAAAATATACTTTTGCTACGATAATAAAAAATTGCAACCATTTTTTTTCAGCAACTCTGGCTATTCACTCAGCAAGAGTAAAGAAAAATCTCATAATTTGGCATATAAATAAGTTGGATATGTGCCTGCCATTCTATGGTGTAAATCTCTTTTGATTTGGCTGAGTTACAAGAGTTTTATAAACATACTTTGTTCATGCACGCTATTTTTTTTTTCACAACAGTAAGGGGCTTTTATAAGTTATCAAAGTTTTTTTGGCTTTATGCATATGTGCTCGGCTGAAGTTGAAAGGAATTTTAGATCATACTGCGTATTTTTAAATGTTCAATAAGAATAGCTTCCTGATTCTTGAGTACCTAGATTTTTCAACCTCCTCTCTCAATTTAATTTTTGTATGAAATGACTGATAATTTAGAGCCATTTTATGCCTGGCCTGGGCATAGATAAGCACCTGGAAAAGACTAGAGAAGATCTCCTCTCCCCTTCAGCAAGGGCCAGATGCAGTTGCATTTCCTGTGCTCTCCTGAATGTAGGTACTACTCTCTGCTACCTGAAAAGGGCAGAGAGGAAGCAGGGCTATGGCTCTTCTCCACACTGGCTAGTGGAGTTGGATGAATATTACACCCTTCTGGGGTGTGGTGCTCTGAGCACTCGCTCTATATATACTCATTGTGGGGGACTCCCAAAGGCTTTGTCTCTCCTAAAGCTCCCCTCAGGACAGGAGGCTTCATACTACCCTCATGGCAGACCTCTAGTTTAAGTTCAAGCAAGTACTCTTGTAAGTAAGTACAGATTTATATTGGTATAGCTGAGCAGAAACTGGCTCAAAGGGAAGAGGCTGAAATGAAGCCTGTGCCTGGCCCAAAGCATAGCAATGAGTAGGGGAGTAGAAGGAGCCAAAACCATAGGTGAAAAGACACGTGCCAAGCTCTTTGTAATTCTCACAAATTGCCCATAGTAATAAAAGAAACCTCACCAAAAATACTCCTTGAGGTAGGTTGTTGTTTTGCTTCTACATTTACTAACTTGTCTTAACTTGTATTAACAAAACACAGTACGATAAAAAATATTTTTCAAGTAATTCTTTAATTGTTTAAATAAAATGTTACAAGTAATCCTATTTCCTCCCAGTAGCCTCCCAATTGTAATTTCATTCCAACCTCAGAGAAACAAGACAAGTAGTGTCAATACCCCTTAGCCATTTCCTGGTTGTGCAGTATCAGGGCTTTTAAGCAGAACTGAATCCCAACTCAGGTTTCATTCATTATAAATTTAGGCATACATGTTGAAATGTGTGCACAAAAGTATACTCTTACCGTAGCCAACTGAGGGCACAGATCCCTGAATAAACATACAAATACTCCTGTTGTTTTGTGTACAACCCTGAAATAGTGATTTTGATGCATATGTGCCTAAGATGGAAATTTTGAGTACTGTCATTTAAAAATGTGGACCTTTATATCTTTGTTATATCTTTATATCTTTGTTATAAGTTGATGGTCACAGGTTTAATTTGTATTTTCCCCTGGAATTAATGGGACAATTTTTCAAAATTGGGTGCTTAAGATTAGGCATCCAAATCCATATTTAAACACATAAATTAAAGTGACCTAATTCTCTGATGTGTGATTTAAACCATAAGCTCTTCGGGGCCTGGACTGATCTTCCTCTTCCCAGGCATGTTCAAGAAACTCACTGTGATGGTTTGCCCCCCTTTAAGATGCCACCTGATGTACTGGGATACCACTGAACCTGCCTGTTCCGCCAGCCTGGGCCCCCTTTACCCTGTCTTGCTGAGCCAGACTCCTAAGCCTCCTCTAGCACACACACACAGGCAGGACCACACCCAGCTGCGGAAAGACACAGACACTGAGATCAGCTCTGGGAAGACTCAATTTAAGGGACTTGCCTCAGCACTCAGGTGCCCACCTCCCTTGGAGTGCAGATGCAAAGGTATATTGTTTTGCACTGTATAAAAATTGCTGCACAGTGCAAGCTCCTAAAAATTCTCCCTCTCCCTCGATGTGAAGAGAGATATGCACAGCTTCTTGTCTCTCCCCCCTCCTCCCCATGGATTGCAAAAGCTGGGTTTAATAATAAGCAAAAACAAGTTTATTAACCATAAAAGGTAGATTTAAGTGATTATAAGGGACAGAGCCATCCCTAGGGTACAGTGAATTGGGGTGGCCGCCCCAGGCCCTGTGCTTTGAGGCGCCACAGGAGGCAGGCAGGGAGGTGAGGCGGGAGACAGCGGGTGAGTGGGGTGAGGAGTTGAACGGGGATGTGAGCAGCAGGCCGGCAGGCAGATAGTCAGGAGGAGCCCTCCTACCATGGACCATGAGATGGTTGAGTTCAGGATCCTGAAGAAAGGAGAGTAGCAAAATACGGACCCTGGACTTCAGAAAAGCAGACTATGATTCCCTTAGGGAACTGATGGGCAGGATCCCCTGGGAGGCTAATATGAGGGGGAAAGGAGTCCAGGAGATCTGGCTGTATTTTAATGAAGCCTTATTGAGAGTGCAGGAACAAACCATCCTGATGTGCAGAAAGAATAGCAAATATGGAAGGCGACTAGCTTGGCTTAACAGTGAAATCTTCGGTGAGTTTAAATTGAAAAAGGAAGCTTACAAGAAGGGGGAATTTGGACAGATGACTAGGGAGGAGTATAAAAATATTGCTAGAGCAAGCAGGGGTGTAATCAGGAAGGCCAAGGCACAATTGGAGTTGCAGCTAGCAAGGGATGTGAAAGGTAACAAGAAGGGTTTCTACAGGTATGTTAGCAACAAGAAGGTGGTCCGGGAAAGTGTGGGACCCTTACTGAATGGGGGAGGCAACATAGTGACAGATGATGTGGAAAAAGATGAAGTCCTCAGTGCTTTTTTTGCCTCAATCTTCACAGACAAGGTCAGCTCCCAGACTGCTGCACTGGGCAACACAGTGTGGAGAGGAGGTGAGCAGCCCTCAGTGGTGAAAGAACAGGTTAAGGATTATTTAGAAAACCTGGACATGCACAAGTCCATGCGTCCAGATCTAATGCATCAAAGAGTGCTGAGGGAGTTGGCTGGTGTGATTGCATAGCCATTGGCCATTATCTTTGAAAATTCATGGCGATCGGGGGAGGTCCAGGACAATTGGAAAAAGACAAATATAGTGCACATATTTAAAAAAGGGAAGAAAGAGAACCTGGGGAACTACAGACTGGTCAGCCTCACTTCAGTCCCCGGCAAAATCATGGAGCAGGTCCTCAAGGAATCCATTTTGAAGCATTTGGAGGCGAGAAAGGTGATCAGGAACAGTCAACGTGGATTCACCAAGGGCAATTCATGGCTCACCAACCTGATTGCCTTCTATGATGAGATAACTGGCTCTGTGGGTATGGGGAAAGTGGTGGATGTGATATATCTTGACTTTAGCAAAGCTTTTGATATGGTCTCCCACAGTATTCTTGTCAGCAAGTTAAAAAAGTTTGGATTGGATGAATGGACTATAAGGTGGCTAGAAAGCTGGCTAGATTGTCGGGCTCAACAGGTAGTAATCAACGGCTCAATGTCTAGTTGGCAGCCAGTATCAAGCGGCGTCGGTCCTGGGGCCAGTTTTGTTGAACATCTTTATTAATGATCTGGATGATGGGATTACTTGCACCCTCAGCAAGTTCACAGATGACACTAAACTGGGGGGAGAGGTAGATATGCTGGAGGGTAGGGATAGGGTCCAGAGTGACCTAGACAAATTGGAGGATTGGGCCAAAAGATATTTGATGCGGTTCAACAAGGACAAGTGCAGAGTTCTTCATTTAAGAAGGAAGAATCCCATGCACTGTTACAGGCTGGGGACCGACTGGCTAAGCAGTAGTTCTGCAGAAAAGGACCTGGGGATTACAGTGGATGAGAAGCTGGATATGAGTAAGCAGTGTGCCCTTGTTGCCAAGAAGGCCAATGGCATATTGGGCTGTATTAGTAGAAGCATTGCCAGCAGACCGAGAGAAGTGATTATTCCCCTCTATTTGGGACTAGTGAGGCCACACCTGGAGTAATGTGTCTAGTGTTGTCCCCCCACTATAGAAGGGATGTAGACAAATTGGAGAGAGTCCAGCAGAGGGCAACGAAAATGATTAGGGGGCTGAGACACATGACTTACGAGGAGAGGCTGAGAGAACTGGGCTGCTTTAGTCTGAAGAAGAGAAAAGTGAGGGGGGAATTGATAGCAATCTTCAACTACCTGAAGGGGGGTTCCAAAGAGGATGGAACTAGGTTGTTCTCAGTGGTGGCAGATAACAGAACAAGGAGCAGTGGTCTCAAGTTGCAGTGGGGGAGGCCTGGGTTGGATATTAGGAAAAACTATTTCACTAGGAAGGTGGTGAAGCACTGGAATGGGTTACCTAGGGGGAGGTGGTGGCATCTCCATCCTTGGAGGCTTTTAAGGCCCAGCTTGACAAAGCCCTGGCTGGGATGATTTAATTGGTGTTTGTCCTGCTCTGAGCAGGGGATTGGACTAGATGATCTCCAACCCTAACATTCTATGATTCTATACCAGAACCTCCCACTCCCCTGAGCATCTCCTACCAGCCAGCAGGGCCCACCAATCAGCACCTCCACTTCCCTGTCAGCACCTACCGTGGATCAGATGTTTTGCCCGTGGAATCAGTAGGGGGTGGGGAGAGGATCAAGGGCGCAGCGTGCTCAGGGGAGGGAGTGGAACTGGGCAGGGAAGAGGCGGAGGGGTGGAACAGGGGTGGGAAGAAGCCGGGCAGGGGTGGGGCCTTGGGAGTAGGGGTGGAGTGGGGGTGAGGCCTGGGCGGAGCCAGGGGGAGCACCCGCTTACAGATTAGAAACTCGGCACCTATGTCCCAGGCCCTGCACCCCCATAGGGATGGCCTGATAATAGATAGCAAACAGAACAATACAGATTACTAAGCAAATAAAATAAAACACGCAAACGAAGCTTGATTCACTAAAGAAACAGGTTACAAAATATAATTTCTCACCCTAAATACCCTTAGAGGTCCAGTTATTTCTATTTACAGACTAGACTCCTCTGTCTCAGTCTGGACTCAGCCCTTGCCTTTGTCTCTTCAGGTGTTTTTTAGCAGTCTTTCTTCTTGAGTGGGAAGCCAGTGGAGAAGAGTCAAGATCAACCCCCTTCCCAGCCCTTAAAAACGATTTACCTAAGGTGGGAATCCTTTGTTTGATCCCCATCTGCCTGCAGTGGAAAAGTACCAACAGTGTCCAAGGGGGGTGTTTTGCATCAGGTGACATCACCTGACCTTGTAGTGTCCTAGTTACATCCCAGGGTGCCTCTCAGGAAGGAGAGAGATTAGTATCTTCAGAGTTCTATTGTCCTCCTTAAATGGGTCATTCAGAAGGATTGCCTACTGTCTGGTGAGCATTCCCCCCAAGTACACACAGTTGTAATTGTTACATAGTTAATATTCCTGACTTTAGATATACAAATGATACATGCATACAAATTGGATAATCCCATTCAGTAAATCATAACCTTTCCAGTGATACCTTACATGAGCCATCTTGCATAAAATATATTAGTTATGCCATATTCATATCATAACCATATATCTATGAAGAATATGGGATGTATTCTCACACTCACATGGAATCTAAGCTTTGATAACAAATAAAATAAGTAAATAATCTAGCCCTGGGTGTCAAAACACAAACAGCAGTAAAACTGAATGTCTTCCAAAGTAAGCATGTGTTTGCGCATGGGGAGGCTTGCCTGGCACCCCAACAGCACATTTGGTGTCAGAGGAGCCTCACAACTACCAACCCAGGAAAGCCTACAATGGTAGGATGCTCCCAGACACAGACAGATAGCAGTGGGGAGGCGTTGGTGTGGAGCCTCCATTCAAGAGTTTCTGCCAGGGTGGGAAGGAAGGGAAGAAGTTGTTCTTCAATCCAATTGGGAGGTTTCTGCTGTTCAGCCATCTGGCTCCTTGGGTCTAGTCCTGGAGAAATGAAGCCTCAGCCTCTTGCTTCCCCACAGTGGATTCTGTGTGTAGAGCCAGTGTAACCCACACACCTGCTGGGTGTGGTGTTCTGTCCCATCCAGTGGCACTGAGACCACTTAGAGAGAGAGGTAAAATGAGTCTGATCTACAGCCTTCACTAAGAGCAAGTTGACTTTTAGCTCATGCAGTAGAGGCTCATACATTTAGCTTCTGAGGTCCCAGGTTCAATCCTGCCCACTGACAACTGGGGTTTGTTGGCATTACAGCCGCGTTAATTTATTTGGGAGGGTTGGATATCATTTTTAAATGTATTGTGGATGTGAAAGCTGCACAGCATTAATTTACTGGGTGTGAGTGCCCAGCATTGTTTGATTTAATTGAGGGAGCAGATAGATTCAATTTAATGTTTTGGGGTGGATAGCTAGAGAAAAGGGATGGCATTAATTTGGAGCTGAGCTGAGCCAGCTGGAGACCAGGAACATCAGACCCAAATGTATCATGGGTTTCTAACCAGTGGAACCCTGGGCAGGAAGGACTGTGGCTTGAGAAGGGGCATGGGATAGGGCATGCAGTGTATTTCAGCCTGGCAAAAAGCCTTTGTCTTTGGGCTTGTAGGTGGTGTAGATTTTTTAAGCCCTGTATGTGATATGCCACAGTTAACCCTTGAGTTGTCTCTGTTTTTTACTGTCAGTCATACTAAAGTAGTGAGTGTAAATAAGGCATCTGTAGGGGAATGGATAATGTTTGTATTGCTTTCCAATAAGTCTAGTCAATATTCTGGCTTTTACTCCTCAGTCTATTTGATGGTTATTACTCTTTCTTTTTAAAAATCATTTTTATTTGGAATATTAATTCCATAATATTGGGAAGCCTCTTATCTTCGTCCTCTACTTCTAAAGTAGGACGTTATAGAGGGAAATGTCCTTGGGTCATTTTTGATTATTTTTATTTAAATATCAGGAGCTTGTAAGTGTTAGTTGAAAGAACATATGTGTTCAAGGACTTCTACCATCATGCTGTTCGCCTTTGTAGGTAAACTGGTATATTCTGACTCTAGATTGTGGCACTGCGTTTGTAAGGAAAACCCTTTGCAGAAGGCATTAGCTTAATTCTATTCATACATTTTAAGGGTGGCACAGACTCAAAATAAGAAACAAATGGATTAATTATTCCACTATATATATACCAGAGATGAATTTAATACATTGGCCACTGACTTTTATTTCTTCTTTTCATTGCTCCTGGCATTTTGTGCATTAGAAACATTCAGCAATGAAATGAAGATGACCATTTTATTTTAGTGTTTGAATTCAGATTTACTATAAGGAGTTAAAATCAAAAGGAGACAATTTTGCTCTCTAGGTGATATCTATATCTAACCATCCTAAAGTGTTAAAGTATTTGAGGCTGCCTCCAAAGCTAGAGGCCTAATCTTTTTAATTGGTTAATACAGGATTTTAAATTAATTGCAGAAAAAACAGTGAAGCATATGTACTGCCTTGCTGCACTGAATGAATACTATTGTTGACTGGGCATTCACATTATTTTAAGATAAAGGTAGTATCATCTCAGGGACATCAATCGCATCTTTCTATGTATTTGTATAGTACCTTGCATAAGAAGACACAAATCCTGATTGGGGTGTCCGGGTGCTATCACAATGCAGATAACAAGTATTGGCAAAATCAGCAAAGCTGAAGAAAAGTTGCTTTCTATTGTTTCGAAATATAGAAATGCAATCCATTATCTCTTTTTCTGTCTACTGATGCCTTTTTTCATGTAAATACTACACTGGAGAGCGGCATGCTGCAGGATTTCCTGGTAGCATTGCCCTGCTACAGATACTGCTTTAGGCTTGCCTTGCCAAGTAGATCTGAAAGCAGTGCGGTTCGTGGATAAAAGGAAGGATGGATCTACTGCTTTAAATTTTAAAACATATGCCAGCAAAACATGAAAATTAGTAAGTACCCCAAAGTACCCCATGTTACTTAATTTATTCAATTATTTATTGTTTATATTAGATGCATTAGTAGGAGTTGCAGGTTAATATACTCTGTTAGGGTTCATATGCATTTATATGCCAATTTAATAAATTGTAGAACATACCTTAAGTTGAAACATGTGAGAATCGGAGTATGCAGTTTAAGATGACAACACAACTATAGTCTGTGAAGCAATAACCAAAAAGTTATAAAATCCCCATTATCATTTGTCTGTTTAATTAACTGTCTTTTATGTTGAGATCTAGCTTCACTCATAAATCCAGTGTCACTAAGCCTGCCTGCCATATTTCATTTGATCTAAATTTTTATTGTGTTCAGTTTGTTTGTTTTTTAGCATCATATTTGATATTTCTTCTGCAGGCTGACTTATGCTGAATGTCCTTCCCTATGATAGAGAGTGTTCCCTTGAGCCAATATGAATAAAATCTGGAAAAGTGTGGAAGAATTACCCAAAAGTACTTTGACTAGTGAGCACGCTGCATACACTTCAAATGTTCATTCTCCTACAGTCTGCTGCAATAAACTTGGATTGGAGACAGTATATATTTAGTCTGGAGTTTTTCTGCTCCTTTCCCCATTACAATGCATGAGGCTTTGCGTTACCTGGTGTTTGTAGATGTACATAACATACTAATGTTAAAGGCAAGCTGCAGTGCCAAACGTCTTTCTAGAAAGTGTAATAAAGACAGTAAAACCTTTCAAATTCCCACTTTGGTAAACTGCAAACTGAAAGTGGAGTTCCACTGAAGTGCAAAGCAGCCAGGTGTTGGTGCTATTTGAAGAAAGGCTGGTAAGAATGAAGTCCTGCTGTCAATGACGGGATGGAGATGTACCAGGTCACCCCAGTCCTATCTTATGTCCCCAAAACAGCCTTACCACATCTTCCGTTTTGGCTGTTGTAGTGCTGAGGGGTGCTGTGAAAGTAAGAAGGAGCCAACTCTTTGAAAGACATAGCCGAGGCCGAGCTAAGGCCTTAAAGGCTGCTCCCATTCTCCTTTTCAGTTTTTTGTAGTGCTGCTGCTGTCTGTGAGTTCCCCAGTAGCATCTGGCCTGCTGCAAAAAGCAAGTAAACATAGATGATATTGTCTCCAAGCAAAGAGAGTAGGATATGTCCCAACTCCACTCCTTCCTTATCCTAATTAAAAGCAGAATGGGATGAGGAGGAGTTGAGGTGTGTCTTCTCCCCTAAGAATGTGACCAATGCCAGCCAACTTTATTTGCTCTCCACTGTAGGACAGGATGCCACAGGGAGCCTAGGGCCTTCCTCTCTAAAAAATCACCATCTTACAGACTTTTGTGTCCTAGCATACACAGGAAAACAGGGAGTCTGACCCCACTCTGCATCAAGCATAATATCAGTATCACTGGTGAATAAGACAAGATAATTAGCCCTGTCTCAGGATTATATAGTTATCATAAGGTGCAGTGCCGCGGGGTATAATCTCAGAAAATGTATCCACCTCAGTGGCATTGCCTCCAGCACTGAGTCTGCAAACTTGACTGATATATACTAGGTAACTCCATCTCTGTACTTGAATACTGGATACTTTCATTTCTTTCATACAATCTGCATTTTTGTGATTTTTTTATTGATTTATTCATTTCATTATAAGCACTTCTGTGCTGCTCATTACTATAGGCATTTTAAATCAAACATCCACTGAAAATAGTTATCTGCAAATCTCTTGATTTCATTGTAGATTCTAATGTCTAGTTAGCCTTGGAAATGATACCTGCCTAAAGTAAATGCATAATAGTGCATTTCTTTCCATCCTCTGTAGATTTAGCCTTCTGTTCACACTAACTCTACATGAATGAGTTAGAGAAATAAGTAAAACTGTAAAAACAACAGGAGTACTTGTGGCACCTTACAGACTAACAAATTTATTTGAGCATAAGCTTTCATGGGCTACAGCCCACTTCATCAGATGCATAGAATGGAACATATAGTAGAAGATATGTACACACACACACACACACACATATATATATATATATATATATATATATATATACAGAGAACATGAAAAAGTGGAAGTAGCCATACCAACTGTAAGAGGCTAATTGATTAAGATGAGCTATAATCAGCAGGAGGAAAAAAAAACTTTTGTAGTGATAATCAAGATGGTCCATTTTAGACAGTTGACAAGAAGATGTGAGGGTACTTAACAAGAGGAAATAGATTCAATATAATGACCCAGCCACTCCCAGTCTCTATTCAAATCCAAGTTAATGGTATCTAGTTTGCATATTAATTCAAGCTCAGCAGTTTCTCGTTGGAGTCTGTTTTTGAAGCTTCTCTGTTGCAAAATTGCCACCTTTAAATCTGTTACTGAGTGACCAGAGAGGCTGAAGTGTTCTCCTACTGGTTTTTAAATGTTATGATTCCTGATGTCAGATTTGTGTCCATTTATTCTTTTGCATAGAGACTGTCCGGTTTGGCCAATGTACATGGCAGAGGGGCATTGCTGGCACATGATGGCATATATCACATTAGTAGATGTGCAGGTGAATGAGTCCCTGATAGGGTAGCTAATGTGATTAGGTCCTATGATGGTGTCATTTGAATATGTGGACAGAGTTGGCATCGGGCTTCGTTGCAAGGATAGGTTCCTGGGTTAGTGTTTTTGTTGTGTGGTTGCTGGTGAGTATTTGCTTCATGTCTTTAAGCATGAACTGGTCTGTCTCCCAAGATCTGTGAGAGTGAGGGATCATCTTTCAGGATAGGTTGTAGATCTTTGATGATGTGCTGGAGAGGTTTTAGTTGGGGGCTGAAGGTGACGGCTAGTGACAAAGTCATAATCAGTAATATAACTTTTGCTGTTACTCCATGCACAAATATGTTGGGCTACATTTTTAATGTAAGGAAGGGAATTTATAAGTCTTTTATTGTTTAGGAAATTATATGTTTAATTGATTGGGCTGCAATGTTACCCCACTATTAGAAGGGTGGACAGTTTTTGACCTTGTTTGCTATATTAAGGGGAATCTTCTTTGCAACACAGTGTTTGAACTCTCATAATGGCAATCCCTGCTCCCTATTTACCACCTTTGATTCCCCCACTGCCCTGCTCCATTTTGTTGCCAAATATTTCAAGAGATTAATAAAATCCAGCCCAATCTCTCCTTTTTCCCTTTGCCCCCATACACTTTCTCCTCCTTCTGCCCTGTGACTAATGCCAAGGGTTCTGTTCTAACTGTTCAACTAATGCTCATGACCTCATGTCCCCTGGCCTCTTGACCCTCCATGCCCCAATCCTCTCTCAACTTTCTCTTCAGTCTCTCTCTCATCTGATTCCATCCCCTCACAATATAGCCATAGTCTTCTGAAAAAGAACCCCAAGCACTTTTGACTGTACATTCTTGGCTTTTATGACTGTCATTCCTGACTGTTTTTGTCTTACCTCTTTTGTAATTCTTTCAATTTGTTCTCCATCCCTTTCAGTGTGGGCCTTCAGAGGTCTGTCCCTTGCCTACTTCTAGTTTGACTCTGTACCATTTCTCTAGGTGATCTCATTGACACATGGTTATACACCAATACTTCACAAATCTTCTTTACCTCTAACTCACCTTGACCTATCCTGCTTATTGGCCTGCTTTTCTGACATCTGTTCCTGATGTCTTGCTGTCAGTTTAATATGACCAATATCAAGCTCCTTACATTCTCTCCAAAAGTCCTCCACTTTCCTCCATTCTCTATCGCCACTAATAGCATCACCATCCTCCCCCGCCCCCCAGTAACCTGGCTCACCATCTGGGTGTCAGCTGTAACCCTGCCCCCTCTCTACAACTGTTCATCCAGACTATATCCAAATCTTTCAGTTTCTTCCTCTGTAACATCTCTAAGATCTGACCTTTGCTTTTGGCCCACATCACCAAAACTCTCACCTGAACCTCTGTCATCTCTTGCCTGGATTACTGCACCCTCCTCTCTTCGGCCTTCCTGACACGTATTTTATCTCACTCACTGTGGCTAAAATCATCTTCCTGTCCTGTTGGTCTGACTGTGTAGCCATCTCCAGCCTCCTGGAGTGCATCCACTGGCTTCCTTTCATCCACCACATCAAATATAGCCTTTTTCTTCTTATCTGTAAGGCCCTGCACAGCTTAACTCTCCCTACTTATCTGCTCTTCTATCTCATCAAATAACCGTGTTAACCTCTACCACTCATTGATCCATTTCTCCCAGAAGCATCTCATGCTTTTTTTTCTATGCTGCCCATAGCATGGCATATACTCCTTGAACTAGTTGTAAAACCACTTTCCTCTCCTCCGTCAAGCCCCTCTTCAAGACTCACTCCATAGTGATGCCTGCAATAAGACACCAATTAATAATAGCTAGATAATTGCCCAATCTGTGTTTATATCTGAGTTAAAAAAATACACCCCCCCTCAAAAAGTACTGTGCACTTCACTACTGTTACCATATGCTAACATACTTTTTTTCTGTTTCCATTGTCTTCTTTCCTACTCTTTGTTGTACCTACTTGTTGGGTCTTGTCCTATGTCTGATTTTAAGCTCTTTGAGTAGCACTGTCCTCCATCTGTTTTTGTACAATGCTTAGCATAAGGGATCCCAACCTAATTAAGGCTTCCAGGTGCTACTGTAACCTACAACTTTCTTTCCTCCAGGTATAACCTAACCATTTTCATTCCATAATTTCCTGTCCTATCCATTTCTGTTTCATCCCCCTCCAGAGTTATTCATCTGTGATTTTTGCTTCTGGCCATCTGATATTGAGGATTTGTGTAAGGCAACTATTGATGAAAACTTCATCTCCATATATGAAAACTGACTTCACAATGGTGGCAAATATTCAAAGTTGAGTTTGGAGGGCAAGATTTCTGTTTCTCCAGGTTGGTTTTAGAGTTGTTACATGCTACAACTACTACAAATATAATAATGATGTAACTATTCAATTCACACTAGGGATGAATTTGGTCCATTGTATCCGATTAATACCATGGCAACATGGTCAAGAAGCTATTGTCTCTAGAGATGATTTGCACCTTAAGCCGCTATTTTGAATTTATACAGAACATTAGCTGCCAGCCTTATTGTGTTTTAATTATTAGCCCAAAGTGTATATGCTTGGGTTAAATGTGAACATGTGATTCTGCCTGATTTACATTGGGTTACTTGATTGCCAGATATGGGTCGCTTCACCAGCACATGGAATTTAAAGGGGGTACTGTTCTAGTTCTCAAACCTCTGTGGAGAAAAATGGGAATACAAAGCAAAAAGCCAGTTAAACATTAAGCTGTTGTACAGTGTTAAGAGGGTTGTAAATGTTAACAATCATTATATATTGTCATTTTGTTTTTAGGATTATCATGATTTAACAATTTTAGAGTAGTGTATTAAACTTAAATCCGTACTACATTAGGAAGAAATCAATGCTTTATCCGAGGTTTCATTATAAACCAAGTAGTAGATAACCATACCTATTATTCTTGTTTAAGGTAAGCTAAATCTTTTAACTGTTTTCATTTCAAATGCAATCAAGCTTGTCCTGGTGGAGTGGCAGCAAAGCCATGTGTCTTCTGTTGACTTGGACTCAAGCACAGACTTGGGATTCCAGGACCTATGTACACTGGATTGCTGAGAACAGTGGCCAGCACAGTATAGTTAAAGATTCTCAGTGCCGCAATTGTTCACTGTCAAATAAACTGCTCATCAAAACTTCCAACCAAAGCAGTATCTTTACAGTCAATATTATTTCATCTCCATGCCCTGTTGCAACAATCATGACCATCAGCCAACATCTTAGCCTTTCATGGCAACTCACTGAAAGCTTTCTTTTCAGCTGAAATATTCACTGGGGTGGCAAATACATTATGAAATTGTCAGATGCGAAAGTTAGATACATAGATTGTTACTGAAATATTAAATAGGAGAGAGAGGAGTGAGAATTTCAATGCAAAAATACAGCTGTTCAACAGATAAAAAATATTTAAACTGGTTAAACTAAAGTCAGGTTGAAGTAAACTGGGCAAAAAATACTCTGATATATTTACACTAGCCTATAATGCTGGATTTCAATCTGAATCGTATCTCCCCACAGAGGTCTGATTCTGAACCCAAACCAACTCTTCATATTTTTAACTTCTCCTTGAATTTTTTCCTGACCCTTCCATACTGCTTTCCCTTACAAATTGCCATTCTCTTTCCTCCAACTGAATTTCTACACTATGATCACTGCTTACGCAAGGTCGTTCCTAAACACGGGTTTCCTAGTTGCTACATTTGTGATAAAAATGCTGGCCCAAATGAGTCCTTGAGTTATTCCCCAGCTCTGTCATTCACACAGCTGTCTGTTTCTGTTTCCCCCTCACTACACTTGTTGCTGAGGCTGCCAGTGCAGAGCATTAAAATGTCGTAATGCAGTGCTATCAAACCATCAGAGCTAAACATTTTAATCAATAAAAATGTTGCATATCAAACAATTATAGAAAATAATTATCACAACTGCTACATGACTATGACAAGCAATAGAGGACGCTACTTCCATTTGTCAGCCCCCTGTTTTCTATCACTCTCAACCATCAGAAAAATCCCTTCAACAATTTTGAATTACGTTAGAGTGCGGGGGGGGAACTCATTCTTCTGGTTAAAAATGTTTTATTTTTAAAATACTTCGTAAATTCTGACTTTCTTTTTAAATTGACACAACCATTGGTACTATTCCATTGTACATAGCCGTTTTCTGTAAATACACTTCCTCTGGCATTTTAATACTCTTCTGGGTCCAATTGGAGAAGAGGACAGCTGTCTCTTCAAACTATTTTAAAACTCTAAACATCTGTAAGGCTCCAGAGCACTGCAATTAATTCTAATCACCCTTACTGCAAGACACAAACACAGATTTTTCTGAAAATGTAAATGCTGTGTGGGCTATCTTCTAACTATAAGTAAAATGACCATATTTTCAGCTTAACACACAGTATTCAATAAAAATTGCTTCTAAAACCACTATTGTATTGGGGCCAGTTGTGCAAGGCTCTGAGTGCTTTGCATTACTGGCTCTTGGGGGTTGCTTACCCCTAGTGTTATCAGGCTCTTTCATAGTAGTTCATGTTGTTACATACAATGGGTCTGAGTCTGTAAGCCCTCCACATGTAGTACTCCAACTAAAGTCAAAATGAATTCTGTACACAGATGACTGGCAGGACTGGTCCCTGTGTGTGTCCAATTTGTAAGATCATAGGCACCAATTCCGTGGGTACTCCAGGGCTGGAGCACTCACAGAAAAAAAATTAGTGGGTGCTTAGCACCTACCAGCAGCCCTGCAGATCAGCTGCTCTCCCTCACCCCAGCTCTCAGGCCCATCGGTGGGCCCCACCAATAAGCTCCTCCCCCTACCTCCCAGTGCCTCCCGGCTGCCGTGGTCAGCTATTCAGCAGCATGCAGGAGGCGCTGGGGGAAAAGGGGAGGAGTGGGGGCAAAAAGAGGCAGGGGGAGGGGCAGAATCGGCTGTGAAGGTGTGAAACGGGAAGAGGCGGGGTGCGGGTGAGGCTTGGGGGAAGGGGTGAAATGGGGCAGGGCTTGGGGCAGAGTAGGGGTCAAGCACCCTGTCAGGGTTGTATCCCCACTTTGAACTTTAGGGTACAAATGTAGGGGCCTGCATGAAAACTTCTAAGCTTAACTACCAGCTTAGCTCTGGTCCACTGCCACCATCCCAATGGATTCCCTCCCTGGGAAGCCTTGAGAAACCTTTCACCAACTCCTGGTGAATACAGATCCAACCCCCTTGGATCTAAAACAAGGAGAAATTAACCATCCCCCCTTCTTTCTCCCACCAACTCCTGGTGAATCAAGATCCAAACCCCTTGGATCTTAAAACAAGGAAAAATCAATCAGGTTCTTAAAAAGAAGGCTTTTAATTAAAGAAAAAGGTAAAAATCATCTCTGTAAAATCAGTATGGAAATTAACCTTACAGGGTAATCAAACTTAAAGAGCTCAGAGGACTCCCCTCTAGTCTTAGGTTCAAAGTACAGCAAACAAAGATAAACACTCTAGTAAAAGGTACATTTACAAGTTGAGAAAACAAAGGAAAACTAACACGCCTTGCCTGGCTATTTACTTACAAGTTTGAAATAGGAGAGACTTGTTTAGAAAGATGTGGAGAACCTGGATTGATGTCTGGTCCCTCTCAGTCCCGAGAGCGAACGCACTCCCAAACAAAGAAAACAAACAAAAGCCTTCCCCCCCCCCCCCCGGTCAAAATTTGAAAGTATCTTGTCCCCTTATTGGTCCTTTGGTCAGATGCCAGTCAGGTTACCTGAGCTTCTTAACCCTTTACAGGGAAAAGGATTTTGGAGTCTCTGGCCAGGAGGGATTTTATAGTACTGTACACAGGACAGCTGTTACCCTTCCCTTTATAGTTATGACACACCCCCTGGGAACTAAGATTATATAAGAAATTCCAGTTTATAATGTTCTTCAGCTATCTTGTACAGAAAGTCTAAGCGCCTATTTCTCCATTTTTCTGTGGTGTAAATTGGGAGTCATTCAGTTGAAGTAAATGGAATTAAAACAATGTAAAACTAGTGTGAGAGGAGAATCAGGCCCATAGACCTTGATCCCGCAAAGAGAAACACCTTGATTCCTTTTGCAGGATTGGGGCCTTTGATGTCAGTAGAGGGTGTCTGGAAGATCTTTGAAATTCTATGAGAAACTTATCAAACTTAATTTTTGTGTGTTTTTGTATCTTTGATATTTGCCCTACTTTTAATGTTTATTTATTTGATATACTGATATATTTTAACATTGCTTTTGTTAGTGGTTTTTTCTTTTCTTTTATTGCTTTGTGAGTATGTGTGTTTTTAAGATTATAAAGTAAATTGAAATAAGAAACTAAGTAATTGTAACGGGGTAGCATTGATTATAGAAGCTGCTATAGTCTGTGTGTACAGTCAATTGGAACTTAGTTATAATCTGTTGGAAACTCCCAGTGATCAATTTTTGATAGCAACCAATTTTGTGAACTTCCATATACTACTGTAATAATCTTCTCCATAGACTAAAAACACATCTTAAAAAGAGAGAGAGAAATGAGTGCCATCTATTCCAACTGTGGTTTAAAGACACCGCTTTAAAAAAAAATTCAAAAAGCTATTTCAACACCATGGGCTCCTGGCCATATTGCTCAGACTCCCCACAAGGATACTTTCATTTATAGGCCTGACATGAGTGCCTTCACTAGAAAAGTTATCCATTATTGAATGACAGCAGATAAACCATCAAAAGGTGTAACAAACAAGTAAGAACTTATTTGAAGAATGATCTTGTCCTATTCCTGTCAGGAAGTCTGAGCAAATAGTAGGCAATTTATCATATTTGCAAAGAAGACAACTATTTGGAAGTAGACTTTTTTGTTTCTTTTAAAGTCAGATTCTTTAATCTGGAGCTACAGCAGCAGATTTAATGTATTATAAATCGTAGGCTTTATCAGGAATCTGGTAAGAAGTTTTACCAAGTCATCTTCCTCACAATCAGTGGCACCACGCTGGGGGACTGGAAAAACCTCTCCTCTTGTTTCCATTAACATATATCAGTATTCATAGCTCCAAAGTCTGGTTGCATTCTTCCCTCAAAAACAGAGGGAATAAATATATGCATAACAGTTAATAAAGTGCACCACAATCGTGGAATACTATTTACACGCTATATTATTTATATAATATATATTTTTAATGTATGTTATAAATTATCTTTTTGCCTAAATACGCTGCTGAGGCATCTCAGTTTGAACTCATAGTGCAGTGGTTCCCAAACTTTAACAACCTGTGAACCCCTTTCACTAAAATGTGAAGTTTTGCGAACCTCCTCCTAAAAATAAATATTTCCAAGGATTTTCTCCTTTACCTGAGTATAGATTATAAAAGCAGTGATCTTGGAAATATAAAATTTGTTTTTATGACAACCTTATTACACACTATTTATTATTTATTATTATTTATCATTACAGTATTTTTATTACATTATGAAAATGGCAACACTCTTCCAAGATCTCACTTTCGTAACTTGTATTACTTTGAATAAGCCTGTTATAAGACAAGTCTCCTATGTTTCATCAAGGAGTATCAGATATGAAACAGCATGAAGGTATTTAAGAAGCCAACTCAAACAGTTCCTCCTACACAAGCATTCAGGTCTTGAACAGTCCAGGCAAACAACGCACGTTACAACAAAGCTTAAACTTGTTCTTCATAATAATTTTAAAAACAATACTAGCTGCCTATTTAATTTTAAAAACAGGAAAAAATATCCATCTCCCTTTCCATTTCTTATAAGGAGTCTTGAAGTTTAAATCTCCTCAGTGTGATAAATATGCTTGCTTTGATCTGCTTAGCTCTTGGAAGTCCAGGGGCTCCGTGCTGTCCATGGGGTCCCTAGGGACAGCTCTGTCCCCCATTAGGAATTTTTTTCCGGAGAACCCCCTGTAACATTTTGCAAACCCCCAGGGGTTCACGACCCCCAGTTTGGGAACCACTGTCATACGGTGATATTATTGTATCAGGGAAGATGCTGATACAGTACAACATGTACAACATGTACTGTATCAGGGAAGAGCAGAATTCCAAAGTAGTAATAGCACTCATTTGGGATTAATTTTTAAACATTCTGTCCCTCACATTCACTTTTAAGTGTAGTTTTTTATCAAGACACTGTCAAGCACACCTTTTCATTACCCTGTGAGTATTTCCCCATGTTTGTGTTGTCCTAGCATAGAAAAACCGCATTATATAACTATAATTTAATCGGCCCAAATATGGCACCAACAACATTAGAGCTACTATCAGATTATGCTTTTTTCCTGGTTCATGTCACAGGTTTAATCTATCCTGTCTTAATCAGTAAAATGCTTCGTTGTTAAAACGCTATTAACCAGCTATTGACTAATGCCCATTATGGGTCACATTCTGCTCACTTTATTCATGCATTGACTTCAGCGGAAGTTCTATACAAGTACGATCAGCAGGATTTGGCTCTGTATTTATTACACCAGGACCTTGTGGATTCAAGGAACTACCCAACATCCACCAAGCACAGCTGTCATTCTTCTCTTTTCTAACTGTAAGAATGGCTACCTACTAGCATCCCTTCTAACAGAAGTAGACAGGTTGTAGGAAAGGTGGAGGAGGTTGGCCTTATGGTTAATACCTGTGTTTGGGACTCAGGTGACATGGGCTCAATTCCTGGTTCTGACACAGACTTCCAGGGGTGACTTTGGGAACATCAATGAATCTCTCTGTGCTTCACTATTTCTTTACTATGTGGCCTCTAAGCACAACTATAACTTAAATAAATAATGGCTTGCTGACATGGTGGGGAGTACATGATGTAGTCTCAGATAGAGTAGTAGTGCCGAGAGTGTGCTCCACTGACACCCAAGGAACTCTGAGAGAGATTATGCTCCTGAAGAGCAATGTGTCTAGGATCTCTATGTCAGTGAAGTTGTGCCTTAACTGCACAATCTGGCACGAAAGGGTATAAATAACATTTTATCAATAATAGTATTTCATAATGTCTCAGAGGCATGTCAGAGGTGCTGATATTAAAAATCTTTTAGACTTGTATCAGACCTTTACAGGTTTGATTTAAAGAATATGTTGTTTCTGGTGAATTTGGCATCTTAGGCATTGGCACCCTGACAGCAGAATTATCTGGCTATGTAGATTCTCTTCTCAGGCCCTATGCTACCAGCACTCTCAGCTATCTTCGAGACACCACTGACTTCCTGAGGAAACTACAATCCTTTGGTGAACTTCTAGAAAACACCATTCTAACCACTATGGATGTAGAAACTCTCTACACAAACATTCCACACAAAGATGGACTACAAGCCATCAGGAATAGCATCCCCAATACCATCACGGCAAACCTGGTGGCTGAACTTTGTGACTTTGTCCTCACCCACAACTATTTCAGATTTGGGGACAATTTATACCTTCAAATCAGCGGGACTGCTATGGGTACCCGCGTGGCCCCTCAGTATGCCAACATATGACTGACTTAGAATAACGCTTCCTCAGCTCTTGTTCCCTTATGCCCCTTCTCTACTTGCACTACATTAATGACATCTTTATCATCTGGACCCATGGGAAGGAGGCCCTTGAGGAATTCCACCAAGATTTCAATGATTTCCACCCAACCATCAACCTGAGCCTGGACCAGTCCACACAAGAGGTCTACTTCCTAGACACTACAGTGCTACTAAGTGATGGTCACATAAACACCACCCTATACCAGAAACCTACTGACCACTATATTTACCTACAAGCCTCCCGCTTTCATCCAGACCACCTCACACGATCCATTGTCTACAGCCAAGCTCTAAAATACAACCGCATTTGCTCCGATCCCTCAGACAGAGACAAACACCTACAGAATCTCTCTTAAGCGTTCTTAAAACTGCAATACCCACCTGATGAAGTGAAGAAACAGATTGACAGAGCCAGAAGGGTACCGAGAAGTCACCTACTACAAGACAAGTCCAACAAAGAAAGTAACAGAATGCCACTAGCCGTCACCTACAGCCCCCAACTAAAACCTCTTCAGTGCATCACCAAGGATCTACAACCCATCCTGAAGGACAATATAAAAAAAAATAATAATGATTAATGGAGATATCCCATCTCCTAGAACTGGAAGGGACCTTGGAAGGTCATTGAGTCCAGCCCCCTGCCTTCACTAGGAGGACCAAGTACTGATTTTGCCCCAGATCCCCAAGTGGCCCCCTCAAGGATTGAACTCACAACCCTGGGTTTAGCAGGCCAATGCTCAAACCACTGAGCTATCCCTCCCCAATCCCAATCCCAATCCCAATCCCAATCCCAATCCCTCACTCTCTCAGACTTTAGGACATAGGCCAGTCCTCGCCTACAGACACCCCCCCCCCCAACCTGAAGCAAATACCAGCAACTACACACCACACAACAAAAACACCAACCCAGGAACGGTGCCAACTCTGTCCACATATCTATTCAAGTGACACCATCATAGGACCTTATCACATCAGCCACACCACCAGGGGCTCGTTCACCTGCACATCTACCAATGTGATATATGCCATCATGTGCCAGCAATGCCCCTCTGCCATGTACATTGGCCAAACCGGACAGTCTCTACGCAAAAGAATAAATGGACACAAATCTGACATCAGGAATCATAACATTCAAAAACCTGTAAGAGAACACTTCAGTCTCTCTGGTCACTCAATAACAGACCTAAAAGTGGCAATTCTTCAACAAAAAACTTCAAAAACAGACTCCAGCGTGAAGCTGCATAACTGGCATTAATTTGCAAACTGGATACCATCAGATTAGGCCTGAATAAAGATTGGGAGTGGTTGGGTCATTACAAACCCTAAACTTAATTTCCCCAATACTAATTTCTCCCTACTGTTACTCATACCTTCTTGTCAACTGTCTGTTATGGGCCACTCTCTTACCACCTCAGAAGTTATTTTTCCTCCCTTGGTAGCCTGCTGTTAATTAATTTATCTCATTAGACTGACCTCACACTTGGTAAAGCATCCCCCATCCTTACATGTATTTATACCTGCTCCTGTATTTTTCACTTCATGCATCTGATGAAGTGGGTTCTAGCCCACAAAGCTTATGCCCAAATAAATTTGTTAGTCTCTAAGGTGCCACAAGGACTCCTCGTTGTTTTTGCTTATACAGACTAACACAGCTACCACTCTGAAAATTGGCAATAGGTATAATTCAGATTATACTTACTGCCAATCAAAAAACAACTACTGCTAGTGATGCTGATGAGGTGGTTCCAATGAAAGCTGAATTTGGACTCAATTTGTGGTGGGAGGAAGGGAGAGAATGTGGAAAAGTCAAAAATATATGAAAAAGCTTGGCCTTTCTCAGTCTGGGTGATTGGACTGCCACTGGTAATATCACTCCTTGTAGAAAACTAGTAATAGTGTGAATACTAAACATTTGCTCCATATGGTACTTTCAGTTCCTGACTGATGATATTTTTCTACATGATTGCCCTGACCATCTGCATTAGATGAGGGAAAGAAATAATTTCTCACCACATACCTGTTTAGCATAAAATAGATGGATCTGTGAACAGAAAATACTGGGGTATTCCATTGAAACTAGTGAATACCACTGGTATTTCCACCTACCAAGCATACTCATACCAGACTTAATTTCATAGAAACATAGAAGATTAGGGTTGGAAGAAGCCTCAAAAGGTCATCTAATCCAACCCCCTACTCAAAGCAGGACCAACCCCAACTAAATCATCCCAGCCAGGCCTTGGCCAAGCCAGACCTTAAAAGCCTCTAAGGATGGAGATTCCACCATCTCCCTAGGTAACCCATTCCAGTGCTTCACCACCCTCCTAGTGAAATAGTTTTTCCTAATATCCAACCTAGACCTCCCCCACTGCAACTTGAGACCATTGCTCCTTGTTCTGTCATCTGCCACAACTGAGAACAGACTAGCTCCATCCTCTTTGGAGCCCCCATTCAGGTAATTGAAGACTGCTATCAAATCCCCCCCTCACTCTTCTCTTCTGCAGATTAAATAAGCCCAGTTCCCTCAACCTCTCCTCATAAGTCATGTGCCCCAGCATAAGTCATTTTCGTTGCCCTCCTCTGGACTCTCTCCAATTTGTCCACATCCTTTCTGTAGTGGGGGGCCCAAAACTGGATGCAGTACTTCAGATGTGGCCTCACCAGTGCCGAATAGAGGGGAATAATCATTTCCCTCGATCTGCTGGCAATGCTCCTACTAATGCAGCCCAATATCCGGTTCGCCTTCTTGGCAACAATGACATACTGTTGGCTCATATCCAGCTTCTCAAAGACAGAGATCTTCTTCCAAGATTCCCTCCTAACCATAGAAAAATTTCTCTGCTCTGCCTCTCCGGACAGCTGAAAGTGTGATCAGCTTTTCATGTTGTCTCCAAATCTTGACATCCGTTGTCTGCAGGAGTAGAACTGCCAGTCAAAACATCTTCATTGACAAAGTCTTCACCCTGTTCAATACACAAATCTGTTAAGACAGAGTATCCCCAGGAAGTGTGGCTGGTCTAGGAGCAAACACAATAGTGTATTTGATAGATCTCCCTGTTCTTGATAGTGATGTATATATCACTTCAGGTTACTTACTATGAAGGACCAGTATTTGCGCCTCCTGATACTGGCTGCCAAACCGTCATTGCATTTTGACAATAGCATAAACGATTTGCTCTATTTGCAACCTGATCAGTAATGCAGTTAAAACTTATAGGACTAACCAAAACAGTGGGTTACAAAATAGTAAAGACCTAGAAAAACCAGCATAGTAAAGAATTGTTTTCAATAAAATGAAAGTATACTACTAATAGAAATATGCATCTTATTCCCAGAATCCAAATCACAGCATTAGTTAATATATACTCTATAGTAGATTACAACAAATATGTAGGCAGGGTGGACATATCATCTAACATTCTGAAGCCATATGATGCTGAACAGAAAGGTATGGCTTGAAATAAAAAAGAAATCTCACTAAAAACTGGACTTTCCATAAGGAGTATAAAATGGCTAAAGATTTCATGATGAGAGAAGAAATAGTGTAGAAAGGGAATACTATTCCACACTTCCTCTACACGATTATAGCATCCTTCTTTCATAGAAATGTAATGATCTTTACAAAGGAGTCCCAAACAGGGATACAAGGAAGTGTTTAGTGATGGATGGTTGAATATAAAAAGGTTCAGAGAATCAATTTGGATGCTTATCCAAATCTTTTAAGATCTTTTTCTTCTCCATATCCCATCTCTCTATTACCCCTAAATCATCCCCTAATCTTGACCTTGTTCCTCTGTTTGCATACACTCAGATGTTTCACTGTGTGTCAAAAGATCCTCTGACCCTATCTTGTATTCCTGACCATCTCAGACTCCTCCAGGAGCAGATTTAACATGAAACAAACCATGCAGTGACATGGGGTCCCCAATGACGGGGGCTCCCAAAGTGCAGAAGAAATATCTGACAACCTGCCCCTGAGTCCCGCCAGCAGCGCAGCAGGGCTCAAGCATGCAGGCTGCCTACATGCCATGGCCAGTGGCCCCACGCTGCTCCCAGAAGTGGCTGGCTGTGGGCACATCTCTGCGTGCCCTTGGCGGGGGGGAGGAGGCGCGGGGAGCCAGCTCCGTGCACTCCCCCCACCCTGGGCAGCACACAGAGACCCGCTGGCCCTCTGCCCCAAAGGGGCGCGCAGAGATGTGCCAGCAGCAGGGCCTGCAGAGATGTGCCTGCCCACTCCACCTGCCTCCCTCCACGCCACTTTGCTCCCAGAAGCAGCTGCCATGTCCCTATGGCCCCTGGGGGCGGTGGCGTCTCCACACGCTGCCCCTCCCCGAGCGCCGACTCCGAAGCGCCCATCAGTCGGGAACTGCGGCCAATGGGAGCTGCAAGGGTGGCGTCTGTGGGCAGAGGCGCACGGAAACCCCCTTCTCCCCCCTGCCGCCAAGGAGCCGCTGCCAGAGGGGCGTGCGTGCCAGTAGCTTTGGGAGCCACACCACCCAAAGTAAGCACTGCCCCCCAGCCCAGAGCCTGCACCCAGCACCCAAACTTCCTCCCAGAGCCCGCACCCCTCACCTCCTTCTACACCCCAACCCCCTGCCCCAGCCCAGAGCCTGCACCCTGCACCCAAACTTCCTCCCAGAGCCCGCACCTCTCACCACCTTCAAACCCCCAGCCCAGAGCCCGCAACCTGCACCCAAACTTCCTCCCAGAGCCTGCACTCCACACTCCCTCCTGCACCCCAACCCCCGCCCCAATCAAGGTACCTCACTTTATTTTCATTTACTTCTCATTACTTATAGGAAAATTGGGGGGGGAAAAGAATGAAAAATGGGGGAGGGGGGAATAAGAGAGAATGTTCTTTTTCTTGGTTGGGTCCCAAGTGGGGGAACCCCAAAAATGAAGCTGTGCACAGGGCCCCACTAATTCTAAATCCACCACTGGACTAATTCTAAATTCCCAACTAAGTAGCAGCCAAGACTTTATGCTGCTACAGAGTGAAGGAAAGGGGGGAGAACCTAGTCATAACTGCACAATTGCACATTCTACCATGCAATATTTATTTTCCCAACTATTTTCTCTCTTTTTATATATATATATATATATACGAGAATTGCTTTTCAGCTCATTTACCCATGGGAGTAGTTTGGGAGGTCAGGTAGAGGCGTTGCCCCCTCCAAACTGCAAGCCTTGGGGAGGAATGGAATTTGCTTCCCCATGTGCAGCCCCATTAGCTGATCCATATGCCACCCCAAATATAGAAGTCAAACTACACCTATGTTCCTTCCCCCCCATCATTTATTTTAGAGGGGGGGGCATTCTTTCCCACAATATCTGTTCAATATCGTCAAACGCTTTCTACACTGCTGTACACCAGAGAGATGGAGTCTTTCAGGGGAAATGGATGTCCTGCTCTCTTCATTATTCAGTTATACAAGAAGAGACATTATAGACATATCTAACAGTAAGTAGGGACTTTTCACTCATAAATAACCATGTCATCTTGTTATAATGATGTCTTGAATTTCTGACTCTTATGCAGACATAGTCAACTTAAAATTTAATTGCTGTGTGGAAAAACTCTCACAGACAAAAGAAGAAAATGGCTGGCTGGCTAATTTATGCTATAGGGGAACCAGGTAAAATAATTATCCAAAAAGCAAACAAGATGGATAATTATCCCTCAATCCCTCCCCACAATCTCTTTGAGTTATAGAAATGTTAGGTGTTATTTGAACCAATAATACATTTGTTTTTTTTAAGGAGACAAAAGTGTGACTTTCAAGTTGACAGTGTCCCTTTAAATATATGCCCCAGATTCTTAAAAATAAGAATTCTGCATTTCACTGCTGCATTATCTTGTGCGTGACTTGTTAGTATCAGGCATATGTCTTGACACTTCACATGGTGTGAGCAGAATCCAGATGAACTACACTTTTTATTTAATTTGTGTTTTGGTGAAGACTTGAAGTTTGTAGGCAACTTTGTTATCATGAATGTCTGTCTGCTTTCTCCAAGAAAAAAAATCTCTTCTAAATTATTTATATGTGCAGATAAAGTCCCCAATCCTGAAACATCTTGCATGTGGATGGACTACTATACCTGGCTGCAAGAAGTTGCAAAATAAGGGCCTAAATGTTCCACAGCTTTAACAGATTTTTCCCAATAGAGGTCTTAACTATCGAGCAATGCTTTCCAGTTGATGGTGTGGTACCAGATGATTTTCAATAGCATAACCATAAACTTTAAAGTTTCTGCCTTAAACTCTGTGGATTTCATACTGTTTTTCTTGCATTTTATTGTATTGTTCTACAGATTAGAGTCTAAAGACTGTGATGCATACTCACATACAATGATATACAGATAACTGTGCACTGTATGCAGATATTGTGTGCTCCACAGATTACAAATTAAATAATTTAATATTTAAATTTTAGACTGGGAAATATTTTCTTTGGCTAAGACAGCAATTTTCTGATTAATGTTTTTAATTTTAAGCAATGTCTAATACACAGAATAATAAAAATGACATTTTAGATTATTCTGAATTAAGTATGTTACCGAGAATACACAAGAGGCTTTTTAAGAGACTTTCCAGGTTTATGTTTACCGGGTAGAAGCCCACTAATTAATTCAAATTCAACTTTTTCCTTATTTTACAATGTTTCCTTATCCCTAACACTAATGCATTATTGAGAGTATTATAGATTTTGTTTGCACATTCAATGCGATGTTCTGTTTAAAATAATACTTAGAGTATTACAGAGAATATCTGGGAAGGAAGTAATGAATCGTATCTGGCAGTATTTGTGATAGCATACACTTTTAAGTATAAAATATCAAACTACAATGGTAGCTAGCTCTCTAAATTTACTGTCAGCTTCTAAATAGATTGGATTTAAGAATTCCAGTAATACCTTTTATGTTTGCCTACTAAAATATTATATAGTCCACTGTTTACCTTCTATTATTTAATATTGTAACATGTTTCAACATGTTTCCCAAGATTAAGATATTTCTAGGGTGAGGCCCCTTCATATCTCCATTGGAGTCTAAACACCTCATTTATGCCAGTTTCATACTCTTCTCCCACCCTCAGTGCACCTGGCAATGGAGAACAATGAGAATGCCTTTTAGCCCATCAACACTGCTCCTTAACTGGCTGGAGGATCTCAGTTTATTGAGATGAGGCACTGCTTTTCCTTCAGATGCTGATCACAGTGCTTCTGTGGCTCTCCTAACCCATGGTAGACAAGTGAGATGGATCTCCTGCAGTGCAAAGAAGTACTTCTTAAGTCATCCATCCAACAAAACTGTTCTATTTAATACATTTATGTTTACAAAACCAGCTTTTCAATACCTTAGTCCTTTCTCAATAGAGTCCCACAGACAATGTCAGGAAACAATAGCCAGTGTCAGTGAAAATTGTGCCCTGTGTCAGTAAATGTATTAATAGGGTGGTTGACAACCCTGATCCCCACACAGAAGCAAACACAAATAAACAACCACTGTGGTTTTTCTATTTTCTCTGATTGACCTCTTCTGCTGTAGTTGAGCTTTCCTCTTCTGGCATTTGCCAGGTTATGTGAAAAAAGATGTGCTTCTTGACTGAAATGATGACAGATAAAACTTATTCTAAGGCTCTGAAAGCCTCATAGATGTGGAACAGCTGGCAGCCTGGAATTGGACTCTGAGAGGAGATCTCATAGATATAATAAATATAATTGTGCTATGGTTAAAAGTAAATGGCTGATTCAGTGCAGTTACTGCTGACATCAGGAAATGTTGCCTATGTTGTATAGTAAGGTGGCATATAAAAATCCTTATAATATATGTTTGCTAAGTCTAACATTCTTATGAGAGTGCAGATATGATTTATGGTGAGATATTAGAAATAAATGCTTCTGTATAAACCAAAATATAATTTAACATAGTACTGCAGTTAATGATCCATTAAAGCTGGAAGGAAAGACTGGCTGATACTTAGATATCACAGTTTAGTAGATGGTTACTTGCAGAGTGCTTACTAAAAGGAGATAATAGTGCTTAGTTATGGTTTATATTATAACCTGCAACTAAGCAGGAGAAAGTGTCAGTCCTGCAGTACAGATTTTTACTAATTAAAAATATATTTCTCTTTCATTTGAGGCAATCCAGGTTAGAAATAATGAAGGAAAGGACAGTGGTTTTAATGGGGGTGGTGAGAAAGAAGAGAGCGAGGTGCGAGGCATTGGGTGTGAGGAAAATTACAGAAGAGTCAAGGTGGCACTGAAGTTTAAGGGTGACTTGGTATTTTGTCAATGGTGACAGAAAAGTGAGGCAGTGGAGTAGAGGGATGAAGACGAAAAATAAGAAGTTGTTTTGGAAAGTCAGGCTTTGAGCTGATGGCAGGATATCCCAGGGAAGATGTCTGCCAGAAAGAGATGCAGGGCTGGTTAGAGGAGTAGAGTGGTTCATTTGAGAATCACACAGAGAGAGGTGGTATTTGAAACCATGGTAGTAGATGACATCACTGAGAGAGAATATATAGGAAGAGTAGACGGAGGACTGAAGTCTTAGAGATACCAACAGATGGTGAGAGAGGGAAGGGTAAAGAGCCAACAAAGAACATACTGAAGAACTGTCAGCAAGCAAGGAGAAGAAAGAGGAAGTTAGAGAGTCACAAAAGCTAGGAAAAGAATAAAGGATCAGTGTGAAGGCATCAGTGAGAGAGATAAGAATACAGAAATGTCCTTTTGACTTATTTAGTAGGAGATAATTGGTTACTCTGTCAAGATGGTTTCAGGAGAGTGGAAAGGGGAGGAAGGCAGATTGGGTGTGACCAGACAGTGCAGTGCACTGGAAGACAGGAAGTATAGGCAGTGGAAACAAACAGGCAAGTGCGACTGAAGGAAGATTCCCCCCCCACACACCCACACACACACACACATGCACACAAGATGGGGAAGCAAGAGTAAGCTTGTCAGGTGATGGAAAGGAGGCAAAGGGAAAGACTGGTTAAAAATTAGCGACAGATGGAGCTATCGACAATGGAAGGAAGGAGTGGTAGGTTGAGGGATTGATAGAAGGCAGACCTCAGAATCAGAAAAATAGTACAAAGAACAGGAGTACTTGTGGCACCTTAGAGACTAACAAATTTATTTGAGCATAAACTTTTGTGGGCTACAGCCCATTTCTTCTGATGCATAGAATGGAACATATAGTAATGATATATATAGAGATAGATAGATATAGATAGATAGATACACATTACATACAGAACATGAAAAGGTGGAAGTAGCCATATCAACTCTAAGAGGCTAATTAATTAAGATGAGCAATTATCAGCAGGAGAAAAAAAACTTTTGTAGTGATAATCAAGACAGACCAGTCCTCACTTACAGACAGCCCCCCAGCCTGAAGCAAATACTCACCAGCAACCACACAACAAAAACCCAGGAACCTATCCTTGCAACAAAACCCGATGCCAACTCTGTCCACATATCTATTCAAGTGACACCATCATAGGACCTAATCACATCAGCCACACCATCAGGGGCTCATTCACCTGCACATCTACCTATGTGATACATGCCATCATGTGCCAACAATGCCCCTCTGCCATGTACATTGGCCAAACCGGACAGTCTCTACGCAAAAGAATAAATGGACACATATCTGACATCAGGAATCATAACATTTAAAAACCAGTAGGAGAACACTTCAACCTCTCTGGTCACTCAGAAACAGACTTAAAGATGGAAATTTTCAACAGAAAAGCTTCAAAAACAGACTCCAACGAGAAACTGCTGAGCTTGAATTAATATGCAAACTAGATACTATTAACTTAGGCTTGAATAGAGACTGGAATGGCTGAGTCATTACACAGATTGAATCTATTTCCCCATGTTAAGTATCCTCACACCTCTTGTCAACTGTCTGAAATGGGCCATCTTGCTTATCACTACAAAAGTTTTTTTTCTCCTGCTGATAATTGCTCATCTTAATTAATTAGTCTCTTAGAGTTGATATGGCTAGTTCCACCTTTTCATGTTCTGTATGTATATATATATCCTTACTATATGTTCCATTCTATGCATCTGAAGAAGTGGGCTGTAGCCCACGAAAGCTTATGCTCAAATAAATTTGTTAGTCTGTAAGGTGCCACAAGTACTCCTATTCTTTTTGCAGATACAGACTAACACGGCTGCTACTCTGAAAAATAGTACAGTGGAGGTCAATCTAGTGAAGGGGAGAGGATTAGGAAACCCTCCAGGCCCTCGCGGAGCACCGCCGAACCCCCCGCCCCCCGCGGAGCGCCGCTGAACCCCCACCCCCCACCGCAGAGCGCCGCGCCGCCGAACCCTCCCGCCGCCACCCCCCCCCCCGGAGCGCCACTGCCGAATCCCCCCTCCCCCCCCCAGCCGCCAAAACAAAAACAACCCACCCACCCCCAGCGCCACCTGACCGAACCCCCCGCAAAAAAACAAAAAACCCTGAACGCCCCCCGCCACCCCAAGATTGGCCGCCCCTTACCAGCTGGTGCCTGGAGCCGGCCCTGATTGTAATACTAAATTCAGTAGGGCCTCACTAATCCACGCTTCGCTTATACCTCATAACTTGGGACATAGGGAGGGGGGAAGCTTTGTAAATCCTTTTCCATACAGGTTTCAAAGCAGAATCATAGTAATGAAGATCCATGTTGTTTTTACAAAATGTACTAGTAAGTGGATTGTAATATAAAGAATTGAAAACTATAATTGTCAAAAGAATTGAAAACAATACCTTTTTTCTAGAGTATCTGTTATAGTCCCTAAGTTAGCTACCCTTTCTGAGGGTATGTCTACACTACGAAATTAGTTCGAATTTATAGAAGCCGGTTTTATAGAATTCGGTTGTATACAGCCGATTGTGTGTGTCCCCACATAAAATGCTCTAAGTGCTCTAGTTGGCGGACCGCGTCCACAGTACCGAGGCTAGCGTCGACTTCCGGAGCATTGCACTAGAGGGGTAGCTATCCCACAGCTATCCCACAGTTCCCGCAGTCTCCGCCGCCCATTGGAATTCTGGGTTGAGATCCCAATGCCCGGATGATGCAAAACAGTGTCGCGGAAGGTTCTGGGCAGGGCCGGCTTTAGCTTGCTGCAAGCCCCGCCCCCAGGACCTGAGCCGCGCCGTGGGGGGGGGATGGGACGGGGGGACCCAAGCCATGCCGTGGGGGGACAGACGGGGGGACCCGAGCCGCGCCGCGGGGACGACCCGAGCCGCGGGGGGGGACGGGGGGACCCGTGCCCCGCCGCGCTGCGCCGCGGGAGGGGACAGGGGACCCGAGCTGCGCCGCGGGGGACCCGAGACGCCCCCAGGACCCAAGCCGCGCTGTGGGGGGGGAGTCGGCCCGAGCCGCGCCGCGCCGCGGGGGGGGACAGGGACGGGGGACCCGAGCCGCGCCACGGGGGCTGCGTGGGGGGGACGGGACCCGAGCCGCGGGGACCGGGCCGGAGCCGGTCCCCGGGGGCCGGGCTGGAGCCAAGCCGGGCCAGAGCCACTGGGGCCTGCGGGAACGGGCCGCGCCTCCCCGAAGCCCTTCTCCCGCCCCCACCACCCCCACCCCCACCCCCACCCCAGCTTACCTCGTGCTGCTGGCCCGCCCCTGCTTCGTCTCAGACTTCCCGCGAATCTCTGATTCGCGGGAAGCAGGGGAGGGGGCGGAGCGTTCAGGGGCGGGGAGGAGGGGGAAGTGAGCTGGGGGCGGGGCGGACAGCTGCAGCGCGGGGCCCTCTTGGCGCGGGGCCCAATTCAGCCGAATCGGCTGAATCGGCCTAAAGCCGGCCCTGGTTCTGGGTACATGTCGTCAGGCCCCTCCCCCTCCGTCACAGCAACGGCAGACAATAGATTCGCGCCTTTTTACCTGGATTACCTGTGCAGACAACATACCAGGGCAAGCATGGAGCCCGCTCAGCTCAGCTGAGCTCACCGTCACCATATGTCCTCTGGGTGCCGGCAGACGTGGGACTGCATTGCTACACAGCAGCAGCAGCTAACTGCCTTTTGGTGGTAGACGGTGCAGTAGACTGGTAGCCTTCATCGGCGATCTGGGTGCTGGCAGCCGTGGGGCTGCATTGCACCAGCCCCTTGCCTTTTGGTAGACGATGGTATATTACGACTGGTATCCGTCGTCATCGTACTGCAGAGGCTATCACTCATGCTGCACCATCGGCTGCCAGCTTAAGATGTAAAAAATAGATTTGTTCTATATTCATTTGCTTCTCCTTCCTCCGTGAAATCAACGGCCTGCTAAGCCCAGGGTTTTCAGTTTAATCTTTGGGGGGACCATTCTGTGTGACAGTTGTTTGTGTTTCTCCCTGATGCACAGCCACCTTTCTTGATTTTAATTCCCTGTAACTGTACGCCATGTCGTCACTCGGCCCGCCCTCCCTCCTTCCCCTAGTTCATCAGATACTAGTTTCGCGCCTTTTTTCTGACCAGGCGCCATAGCTAGCACTGGGATCATGGAGCCCGCTCAGATCACCGCGGCAATTATGAGCACTATGAACACCACGCGCATTGTCCTGGAGTATATGCAGAGCCAGGACATGCCAAGGCGAAACCCGGACCAGCCGAGGAGGCGATTGCAGCGCGGCGAAGAGAGTGATGAGGAAATTGACATGGACATAGACGTCTCACAAGGCACAGGCCCCAGCAATGTGGAAATCATGGTGTCACTGGGGCAGGTTCATGCCGTGGAACGCTGATTCTGGGCCCGGGAAACAAGCACAGACTGGTGGGACCGCATCGTGCTGCAGGTGTGGGACGATTCCCAGTGGCTGCGAAACTTTCGCATGCATAAGGGCACTTTCATGGAATTTTGTGACTTGCTTTCCCCTGCCCTGAAACGCCAGGATACCAAGATGAGAGCAGCCCTCACAGTTGAGAAGCGAGTGGCAATAGCCCTGTGGAAGCTTGCAACGCCAGACAGCTACCGGTCAGTCGGGAATCAATTTGGAGTGGGCAAATCTACGGTGGGGGCTGCTGTGATCCAATTTGCCAGGGCAATGAAAGACCTGGTGATATCAAGGGTAGTGACTCTGGGCAACGTGCAGGCAATAGTGGATGGTTTTGCTGAAATGGGATTCCAAAACTGTGGTGGGGCCATAGACGGAACCCATATCCCTATCTTGGCACCGGAGCACCAAGCCACCGACTACGTAAACCGCAAGGGGTACTTTTCAATGCTGCTGCAAGCCCTGGTGGATCGCAAGGGACGTTTCACCAACATCAACGTGGGATGGCCATGGTAGGCCACAGTCTTTTGGCTTTTTTAACCTTCTTAACATGCAGGAAAGGTTTCAAACAGCAGCGCATTTCCCATATCAAGGATGAATTGGGTTGGCCATTGAAAATGGGTTTTCAATGTAAAAGGAGGGGCTGCGGTTTCCCGGTTAACATGCGGCACAAACCCAAGTAAACCACCCACCCCCCACACACACACACAATTCTCTGGGATGATCACTTCACCCCTCCCCACACCGTGTGGTTAACAGCGGGGAACATTTCTGTTCAGAAGAGCAGGAACGGGCACCTCTGAATGTCCCCTTAATAAAATCACCCCATTTCAACCAGGTGACCGTGAAACATATCACTCTCCTGAGGATAACAAAGAGAGATAAGGAATGGATATTGTCTGCATGCCAGCAAACACCGGGACCATACGCTGCCATGCTTTGTTATGCAATGATTCCAGACTACGTGCTACTGGCCTGGAGTACATGAAGGAGAGCTTTCTGGAGATGTCCCTGGAGGATTTCCGCTCCATCCCCATACACGTTAACAGACTTTTCCAGTAGATGTACTGGCCGCGATTGCCAGGGCAAATTAATCATTAAACACACTTGCTTTTAAACCATGTGTAATGTTTACAAATATTTACAAAGGTACACTCACCAGAGGTCTCCTGTGTGCCCTGAGGGTCTTGGGTGAGTTCGGGGGTTACTGGTTCCAGGTCCAGGGTCACAAACATATCCTGGCTGTTGGGGAAACCGGTTTCTCCGCTTCCTTGCTGCTGTGAGCTACCTACAGTACCTCCATCCTCATCTTCCTCGTTCCCCGAACCCTCTTCCCTGTGTGTTTCTCCATTGACGGAGTCATAGCACACGGTTGGGGTAGTGGTGGCTGCACCCCCTAGAATGGCTTGCAGCTCCGCGTAGAAGCGGCAAGTTTGCGGCTCTGCCCCGGACCTTCCGTTTGCTTCTCTGGCTTTGTGGTAGGCTTGCCGTAGCTCCTTAATTTTCACGCGGCACTGCTGTGTGTCCCTGTTATGGCCTCGGTCCTTCATGGCCTTGGAGACCTTTTCTAATACTTTGCCATTTCTTTTACTGCTACGGAGTTCAGCTAGCACTGATTCATCTCCCCATATGGCGAGCAGATCCCGTACCTCCCGTTCGGTCCATGCTGGAGCTCTTTTGCGATCCTGGGACTCCATCACGGTTACCTGTGCTGATGAGCTCTGCGTGGTCACCTGTGCTCTCCACGCTGAGCAAACAGGAAATGAAATTCAAACATTCGCGGGTCTTTTCCTGTCTACCTGGTCAGTGCATCTGAGTTAAGAGTGCTGTCCAGAGCGGTCACAATGAAGCACTGTGGGATAGCTCCCGGAGGCCAATAACGTCAAATTCCGTCCACACTACCCCAATTCCGACCCGCAAAGGCCGATTTTATCGCTAATCCCCTCGTCGAAGGTGGTGTAAAGAAACCGGTTTAAAGGACCCTTTAAGTCGAAAGAAAGGGCTTCGTCGTGTGGACGTGTCCAGGCTTAATTCGATTTAAAGCTGCTAAAGTCGACCTAAACCCGTAGTGTAGACCAGGCCTGAGATTCTTTTCCAGTCCCTCCAGTGCACCACTTTCAAGTGGCAAGCCCATGCCTCCACTTCTCTTTGTGGTGGGATTCCCAACTTGGATTAAAATTGCAGTGAAGACACAACAACTTGCCTTTTAACCCAGGCTTCCCTGTAAGCTTTAGCTAGAGCTGCTAAGTCAAGTTAAAAGCAGAGCTGCCAGGTCTTTACTATTTTAACCTTCATTAGCTAACTCAGGTTGGCTAACCTGAGTTAAGAACACATCTTCTTTTTTACAGTGAAGATATACCCTGAGAGTGTCTGTGGCAGCCTGCAGCCACTGACAACTTCTCCTCTCCCTCTCTGTAGGACAGATCCTTTTAACTGATCAGTTTCTTTTGATCTCCAGATTCTCAGCCTTGTCAAACAGCCCTGCCAGCAAGGTTAGGGTTGAGGAGTCCCTCTTCATGGCTATAAAGCTGACTACAGTATTGTATTTGAGGGAATGCTCCTTATCTAGGCCATTGTCTTACCTTTCCTGCCTGTTTTTTTAATAACCCCTTTTGCTTTAACTCTGTGAATTCAGCCAGCAGAATAATACACAGATAGGATGATGAGGGACATATTTTATTTATAAAAATAATACAAATATTTCCCAGTCCTCTCCAGTATTATTTTTATTTCTTTATTGTGTGGTCATTGTGATTTACGTGCTATTTAGCACAACTCATTTATTTGCAATAGATCTCCCAGTTATTAATGCTAAATACTGAGGTTTTACTGTAAAGCACTAAGCTGCTATAGTGAATCGTGGTATAGAAAAAAAATGCTATAGATGGCTAGGTTCACTCAATAAACTGGAATAGCCCTTTTGTTTCCAGTTTATGTGGCAATCCAGGTACAGTTCCCAAAAAGATTGGATACTTATCCAAACTTTATCTGAACCTGAACCTGAAGGTGTTAACTCTTGATAAGGCAAATTCATTGTCCCCACCTCCATTTCAACCAGGCCTTCAGCAAGACCTTCACAGCCAATCAAACAGCCTTTGGCCCTCTTGTTCTCTTTGGCCAGGTCTGCACTACAGACTTCAGCTGATACAGTTATGTCAATAGGGGCGTGAAGGGGTTGTGACCAACATAGCTGTACCAGCAGCAGTACCTAGTGTAGATGCTTTTATACTGGCAAAACTGAGCTTTCAGATGTATAGCTCGGTTTGCTTGGCGGGTGGGGGGAATTTTACTATAGCAGTACAAAACATAGCTTTGTTAATATCTCTGTGTCCACATTAGGAGCACTCTGCTGATATAGTATATAATATAAAGCTCCCAATGTACAGACATGGCCTTATTTCCCCTTTACAAGGTAAAGAAAACAAGAAAGAGGGTAGGGTTGCAAGACATCCGGTGTTTGACCAGAACACCCGATTGAAAAGGGACCCTGGTGGTTCCAGTCAGCACAGCTGACTGGGCTGCTAAAAGTCCAGTTAGCCACAGCAGCCGATTCCACATGGCTCCCAGAAGTAGCTGGCATGTTCCTCTGGCTCCAACGCTCAGGGGCAGCTCGGGGGGCTCCGCATGCTGCCCCCGCCCTAGTGCTGACTCCGCAGCTCCCACTGGCCAGGAACCACGGCCAATGGCAGCTGCAGGGGTGGCGCCTGCGGACAGGGGCAGCATGCAGAGCCCCGTGGCTGCCCCTGTGCCAAGGAGCCGGAGGGACATGCCGGATGCTTCTAGGGGCTGCCTGAGGTAAGCGCTGCCTGGAGTCCTCACCCCCTCCCATGCCCCACCCTCCTGCTCCAGCCCTGGGCTCCCTCCCATATGCAAACTCCCTCCAAGAGCCTGCACCCCACACTTCATCCCGCATATCCTGTCCTATCCTCTGAACCCCTTGTCCCCAGCCTGGAGCCCCCTCCTGCACTCCAAACCCTTCATTTCTGGCCCCACCCCAGAGGCTGCAAACCCAGCCAGAGCACTCGGCCCCTCCATCATCCCAGTCTGGAGCCCCCTCCCACACCCTGAATCTCTCAGCCCCACTCCCCTGCCCCCTCCAGCACCCCAAGCCCCTGCCCCAGCCTGGTGAAAATGAACAAGTGAGCAAGGGTGGGGGGGAGAGTGAGCGTCGGAGGGAGGGGTGATGGTGTGAGTGGGGTCAGGGGCCTCAGAGAAGAGTAGAAAAGGGCGGGGCCTTGGGGAAAGGGGTGGGGCAAGGGTGTTCGGTTTTCTGCAATCAGAATCCTGGCAACCTAGAAGAGAGCTGGGAACTGGTTGTGGTTTCATGGCATTTCTGTGATGATTCTCAGGGCACCCAAGACTCTGGATTACCTTGTTACCCCCTGTCTCCAACCAGAGGGAGTCTTTCTTGTGGTAGCTAAGGGTCAGCTCCCTACCACCACCAGTTTTTCAAGCACTCTCCTCTGGGCTATGCTAGTCCTAACTTCTCCAGGCAGGTTAACAATAGGTGCACTCCAATCCCAGAGTCCTTTTGAATTGTTTTCCTGTGGTATCCAGCCCCTGACTCTGGCTACTCACAGTAATTTGAGAGCCTCTGCACCCAAAGATGCAGTGTACCCCAGTTTTTACCTTAAACCACCACTCCTGTAAACCACATCGCACTTGTGAGCACTTATAATCAAACCAAAATAGGTTGATTTAAGAAAGAATAAAGGTTTAACTAGAAACAAGAGTGTAATGGAAACAAATGGTTACAATACAAATCATAAAATGTGAATCTGGATCTACACCAGTCGTTCTCAAACGTTTGCATTGGTGACCCCTTTCACACAGCAAGCCTCTAAGTGTGACCCTCTTTATAAATTAAAAACAATTTTTTTTATATTTAACACTGTTATAAATGCTGGAGGCGAAGCGTGGTTTGAGGATGGAGGCTGACAGCTCGTGATCCCCCAAGTAATACCCTCATGACCCCCCGAGGGGTCATAACTCCCAGTTTGAGAACCCCAGGTCTGCACTTATCAATAGTTACCTTACCTATCCAATAAAGTAGAGTTCCCGGCCCCAAAGTTCAGTCTGGCTGATTTCTCAAAAAACAGGATCCAAAAATTCATGAAAGCACTCCCACTCCACAATGGGCTTTCCTCAGGGAATGGCCACAGAGTGCTTCTCCCTTCTCTGTTATACTGAAAACAACCTTTTGTTTCTACTCACAGACAAGGTGAATGCCTGTATGATTGTAAAGTTGTTGTTTTTCTCCCTAACTTTAAGTGCCTTTGATTGTATTTGGCTCTGATGAGTTCCCATTTAAAGTTTAGTATTGTACAAGACTAAACAATTGAGCCTTGCGTTGCATCATGAGTCAAACAGGGTGGGCTATCACTGAAACATATTATCTCCTGGTGACTAATTTCTATTCCAAGTTTATAATGCATACTTTCACTGTAAATACTTTATTCCTTAAATATTACCTGTACATACATTTCTGAGTAATTATGAATCTGGACAAGTTATGAGTTTTCTGTAGATACTTTACATATTACTTTTTATGGATAAATATCCTATAAGACATATCTGGTGTAGTGAGTTTGTAGGTCAGAGGTGAGAGTTGTTTGCAAAGAACAGGGGACCCTTCGCGAACGGGTCTCTCTGTCACAATTTCATAAACTGAATCAATCCCAAACCTTGAAAAGATTCAGGTTCTCTTCTGAGAAAGGGTTAAGGCTGGAATTGTCCTAAACCAGTTCTCCTATCACAAGTTGTAAGAAAATATCCACATACATAGTGTTTCTAGTCTTGTGAGTAAATTTAAAATTTACATCATTCTGCTTAAAAGTTTGGAGTGTTTTACTCAAAACAGATATTAATTAAAGGTGAAACTACTCTACTGTATGCTATATTGATTTTGAAAGCTCTCAAAATGACCAGTTCCGAGACCAGCAAAAATCATTTGCTTGACAGAGGAGGCATTTTGTTAAAGGTGGAATAGAAATAGCCTTTGTACCTTCAGGGCTATTTTGAGGCAGTCTCTTCAGACATAATGTTGCCTAGTAAGTTTGTTTTCTCATACAGGTTTCATTTGATAAGTTTGTGACACAAGTCTATATAAACCAGAAAATTCAAAATTAAGGCTGACAAGGGGACTAGCTGGTGCAGTGGGTTAGACTGTCACGTCTGCAGTCCTGAGTTCAGAGCTGGTAAAAGTGACATTTAAAAATGAGTTGTGTGGTCTCAGTACAAAACTACACCATGATTCATGTCATTTTAGGGTTACTCCTTCTATAGCCAAAAACTATAATAGCAAGATTTTTGCAGATAAAAAGTCAGATTCACTCAGAGAGAAGGGTGGCAAGGCTTGTGCAATGCCTGCTGATGCTATCTTGTTTCAGATTAGTACTATGATTCTGTCACTTTCATGAACACCAAATTCATTGACATTAGAAAAGTATTTTTAAAAAACAGAATTAAGTAAAACCTAAAGCGGATACCATTTCTGAGCTCATGCCTAGTTCACCCATTTTCTCCAAGGCAAAAATTAGAGACGAAATGTCACATGTAACTATAGGTACATCTACACTGGATGCTTCTTTCAGTAGCATGTAGAGTACATACACATATAGCTCCCTCAGCACAGGTATAAATAGCAGTGTTTCTGGGTAGGCACAGCTTAGACATAGCCTACTCTATTTGCCTGTGCTTAAAAAGCTACAGTTGCACTGCTGTAGTGCGTCAATATAGACCCTTACAACAGAAACTGGGCAGGGAGGAGGGGAGTTCTCCCATCATTGTAGGTAATCCACCTCCCCAAGAGGTGGTAGCTAGGTCAACAGAAGAATTCTTCCATCGACATAGCACTATTTACCCTGGGAGTTAGGTTAACTTAACTATGTCTCTCAGGGCAGGGGTGTGGATTTTTCACACCCCCTGAGAAACATAGCTATGCAGATATAACTTTTAAGCCCATAAAGACATGCCTGCAGAGTGTGGTTATGTACCTGAGTACATACCCTACACGGCTCCCTACTCGCCCAAGCTGTGCCTCCCTGGCTACACTGCATCAGTGTAATGTCCCACTGCCTCTCCACTGTTGGAGCCTTTCCCCTCCACAGGAAAAGACTCCCCCAGTTGCAAAGACTCCAGCAGGATGGGAGGCAGTTAGGAATGGTTTGTGCAGCTCCGCACTGCAGGGCCTTTCCTCACATCATGGAAGGGCTCTGGCAGAGGGGAAAGGCTCTGCCAACTCCCTGCTGCTGGAGTTCTTCTCCACTTCAGAGAGAGCCTCCAGAAATGGGGAAAGGCTCTGGCAAGGGGGAAGGCAACAGGGAAAGGCTCAGCCTTTCTCTGCTGCCTCCCCCTACCAGAACTGCCGCCTCCCGGCCTTCCTCACTACAGTGAGAGGTTCCAGCAGTGGGGAGCTGCTGATACCTTTCTCCACTGCCTCCCCTCTGCCAGAACCTTCCACTGACATGTGTAGCTAGATACTGCAGTGTAGACACAGCCTGCTTTTCACTGCCACGTATAGTTATGTGTACGCTATATGTCGCCATCATTGGTGTATAGCTTAGATGTAGCTTAAACATACTGTATTTCCTATGTATTGCAACCTTTAACATTGTTAGTTTAAACTCCAAGTCTTGTATTTAGTGGGTAATAACAAAGAAGATATACTGTTCTACTGCCTGCTTTCTAGTTTCATAGGTATCTGGTAGAAGAAAATAAATAGTAACTATTATAATCCTTTATGTATGGTACATAAATTGTTTATAGTATGGTTCATCTATGCCTACACAATTCAGGGAATTAGCACCGAATCAATAAACAATACTGTGTTGATGTAGAAATGTAAAAAATATGCTATCGAGTAGCCTTAAACAACTGACTTTGTTAATATAATATGTCAAATACAATAATCTTTTAAAATTATAAATAAAAGATATAATCCTTTTATAATGCTGATAGTCTGCAGTTAAGTAGGGCAACGGGGTTTCTTTTAAAAGACTAATTTAACAAAATAATCTGTTTGCCTTGAAGCTTGACCTGTAAACTTCAAATCTGGTACATTTTGTTTATTTTGTTGTCTGCAAGTAGGGTGGGTGCCTTTCAGTTCTTCAGCAAGTTTGGTGGGTTAAGTTTAAAGTTTTTCTAACAGTGCTTTAATCTGTGAAAGCTACAAAACATTCACAGATTCTACAATCTGTACATGACTGGTTCTGAGATGTCTGCAGCCATAAAATGAAACTTTGTTAGAGTTCACATGTGAACTGTCAATAACTAAGGCAGGGATTATAGGCATCTCAAGAATTGCTTATTTTTTTCTTTGCTCCAAACTGTAGTGATTCAATTTGTATTGTTTTTGCACAATGGATCCATAATTTTGGTTTAAGCCAGTCTCTCTTTTTTTTTTTTTAGTATAATCTTCATTGACTATATCGAAAGAAATACAGGAGACACTTGATATGGTTTTAATCAAGCTGCAACTTGATTAAATGTCTGAGACTACTCAGTAGATAAAAGTGTACAGTGCAGAAAACTCTATCATTCAATATCTACCCGAGGGGCTTCCGTCAGTCCCCTTCTTCCATCCAGGTCCCTAGCCAGCCCACTGCTGGGATCTTAATATCGCCCCTCTTCATGGTAATGGCCAAGGACTTAGTTTTATCCAGATTAGTAGCCAGAGCAATGCGTTCTGCTTCTTGCCTGACCAGATGGGCCATCAGCTGCAGCAATTCACCAAACTGAACCAACAGGAAAGTGTCTTTGGCAGAATAGGGTTCACCTAAACACCACCAGTAGCTGCTGCCTCCAAGCTTAGCCATCAATCAATCAATGCTGATATTGAACAATGATGATGACAGAATGCAGCCATACAGAACTCTGTGGAGATAGGAAAACATGATGTCTATCTGCTGTTGACTCAAACACAGCTTTCTGTTGAGTTATAGTTATAGAACTCTTCTATCAATGGCACTGTCTTCCCAGGGGTGCTGAGTCACCTCATCAGATCCCACAAACTTGCTCGATGCCATAAATCAAAAGCCGGATGGAAGTTTATAAAAACTCCCATACATGGCTTATTAAATTTAGTAATCTTCTCAAAAAGCTGTCTGAAGGTGAAGATCTGGTCAACAGTGGAATTAACCAGGTCTAATGACATACTGGGTATCCCAGCCTTTGCCACAAAATGCATTACTGATTTGAGACATTAACATGGAAGCGAAGACTCTTCTTGGAACCAACAGCTTAAGATGGGCTATAAGAAAGGGGTTTGGCTCCCTGCCATACCAGTCATAGAAGTCCCAAACTCCAATGCCTGGTTCTGCTCCTTTAACAAACATCTCCTTTTTAAATCCTTTACCAAACCATTTATCTGGTCACTATATATCTTCCCATGGAGTACCTGCATTGGATGTCCAGCCCACACTTACATAATGAGTTGTGACATCGTAGTCTAACTCCCATCCTTACTCACCATAACAATACCTCCCCTCCAAAAAACTTGCTGTGGGAAAGGCAAAAAAACCCCACTCCACCTAGATCAATCCTTCTCAACCCCGCGTAGAAAGGAACAACTAGTACAATGCCCACAGCAGGTCCTGACCAAACCTAGTATTTTGCCACCTCAAGGAGAGGGAGGGTGGGTGCTGCTCTTCCTGGTCCAAGGAGGAGGGACTTCCCCCTGCCAGCTTGCCTCTTTTGAACTCCCCAGCCCTTTCAGTCCCTGAGGCTGAGTCAGTGTCACCATGCTGACCCACTGGCTCCCTTTTGCAGCAGCTTCTGAGCCTCTCTCCCTTCCCTCCTCCTGTAAAGCACTATTCCTTCTCCCCCAGCAAGCTGGACAACGCCCCCCTGCCACCCCACCTCCACTTAAAAGTGTGGTGCGATCAACTTTAGTGTTTTTATTACCTTGTGGTGTTTTCCAAATTATTTTTATTGTATTTTCACCCCTGGAGTTACAGTTATTAACTTGCAACTTTAACACCAGTTTATCTATTTTTTTCTCTTGTATCCAAAATTTCACTCTCACATTATTTTTTCTTATGTACCATATTGTATAATATTCTGGGAAAACTTAGAAGAGCAGAGTTAAATTGTGATGGTCTGGCAACTATGCATAAAATGGTAATCTTGTTTTAATTTCAACAATGCTATATGTTTTATTAAAAGAATGGCACTAATGAACTTGAAGTATTTCTTTGTACAGAAGATTATATAGTCAATTTAAACACAAACTAAGAAATGTAGCCTTGCCATACATTATTGTGAATGCAAAGCAAAGATTCCCATTCATAACTGCTTAATTAACAAACATTATTGGTTTACCTGTAATTGCTTTAATTTATCACACTGTTAAAATTTACAAGTAATATGTTACTATTTGTCTGCAGTTTCACTGTAATTACACATAATTTACTGTTCACATGGCTAGATTGCTAATTGCCTTTTACATACTTAATTATAAATGTAAAAATACTATGTTTAAATGGATAGAAAAATTAACAATTTATTAAACCCTTTCAGCCATCAAGTATTTACCAAACAATATTGCCAATTAATTCTGTCCACTTAAAGTGAGAAATTAGTAAATATTAGAATATTATGGATCATGGTTTAGTACCAGCTCAAAATAGTGCCAGAGGCAAACATAGAGTAAGCTTGGAGTTCTCGCCCCTAGCTTACTACGTACTGAAGTTTATTGCAAGGTGACACATTCCATAGTTCACAGGAAGGATGTATAAAAATTCTATTTACAGATATCTGGATTTTTACTCATGCTGCTTTGAAAATATAACCTTTGGTATTCAAAGGCAAAGAGTGAGAAGTCACTAATTTAGCTTTGGCAATGCTAGCTAATGAGCGTCTGTCTCTGGATGACAGCTCTAATGGATCTACTTTCTGCCCTTCCAGTTGAGGGAGTAGTTCTACAGCTGCCTGGAACACAAAGTACTCAGTGGTGCCTTAGTGTCTGACTAAAAAAAAATAAGTTTTTTTTTATAGTTCCAGCTAAAAATTATACCTTAATGTATTTTACTAAAGAAAAATTTAGTTCATAAAGCATGTTTGGAAACATACCAATAATTGTTTAACCAGAATAAAATCATAGCATCAAGGCTAAAATATAGGGGGAGAGTTTCTGAAATTACCTATCCCAAGATGTTACAAGCAATACTTTGTAATGGATTAACTATTACAATCCAAGCCATTTAAATAAATATAAATATATATATATATATATACACATACAGTGTTTCTAGGCGGTGCTTCAATAACATGCAGTTAGGGATGTGTTACAGCCTGCAGTCATTTCACTTCTAGACTGTCTAGGTATAGCATACTATATGTCAGTCATTAGATTGTATTATTAGCCTGTCTCCATTATTACTAAGAATGAACATTCTGAGAGAGTCAGCTCTTCAAAAAAAAAAAAAAAGTGCTCTTTTCACTTTTAGTTAAACTGAAAAGTACAAAATATTTTTTATTTTATGAAGATTGTTTTGAGAGCACTGCTAATTGAAGAAAAGGGTCTTATGGTCTCATAAATGGGTAAGAACAACTTGTACCTCAAAGATGATTGCAGCTGGTTCAGGACTCAGAATGCTATCCCATTTTCATTCTCAACATGAATTGAGATTGTATTGTACAGTACATAAATGATTTTCCACGGCTTTTTAAAAGGCAGTACATATTAATATTTTAAACTGAAGTAATTGCTTCTTGCTCAGCAATGGGTTTCATTTATGAGTGTTTATCCCTAGCAAATGGAAAGTATGGTTAATCTAAGTTAAAAATGGGTTCTTTAAATAGCTCTAATTACATTCTGTTTATATTTGTATGTTTTAGACACTTAAGATTTAATCGGTAGTAGTTCTAACAAACCATAATGTTAGCTAGTTTTAAATTATTGTTGTGGATGACAGTTGAATGAGAAAATAAATGATGATTTGTCTACTATAATATACAGTAAATAAAAGATGGACCAAAGCTGATAAGAATGTATGTCATACTCATTTTTGGTATTGAAAACACAAAGAGAGAGAAATCAAATAAATCTTTGACGAGGAAGCAACTTCCATGGCCAATTTCTCTGTTATTTTTTTGGTTTGTATAAAAACTGTAGCATAAAGTTTTTATTCTTCATAAGATATCCATGTTTATGCATATCTACTTTAGTAAAAATAAGGGATTTCATTTTAGTTTTGATTTTCTCTCTCTCCAAAAACACAAATTATATAGGTAGCCAAAATTATCATTTTATATATTTCTACAAGCTGATTATGTGACAGGGTAATACATATGTACAGTTTCATGCACAGAAAGATTAATAAAATGATAGATTAAGAAGTAATGATGACCACACCTAATACGTCAAAAAGTACACTGAGTTTTACATTCATTTTCTTTTACCAGGAAAGTCTTTGACTGATGCTCAGTCCCTTCCAAAGAGTCTATGCAAGACACTTTGATTTTATGAAACTATCTAGATAACATGTATGGCTCTTTCCTACTAAGGGAAGTAGACTTTCTATGTCTTTCTGTCTATGTTTTTATGGATTTTATACAGATATACAAAAGAGGCCATCCATCAAAGAGACAGTATAACAATTGAAATTGGAAAAGTGTAAAGGAGATGGAAAAGAGGTGTAATTGTAGGCAACAAACTAATTTCTACTGGATGAAGAAAATATAATAGAATGTTTTAATCTTATAATTATATATTATAATATATTAAAAGTGAGACAAAATTGGGCTAAAATATTGATTTTAATGAATACCTTGAAAAATATATTTCCATGGCAACCAAGTTGCCTGTCCATATTTGAGGATTTAGAACAGATAATCTTCCAAATGATTTGTACGGTCATCTTTGGTGAAATATTGCCTCAGATAAGGAAAAAATGACATCAGGATACATAATGCTAATGTGTATCTAGATGTGGCACTTTCTCAAAACCTTTTAATTGTTGCTTATTGTTAGCTTCGATTAAACACCAGTCCATGCCAGAGAAATTTTCTTAAACACTCAGAACTTTTTTTCAACAAATTATTTTTTGACAAACCTTAGCTAATAAAAATGATTTCCTTACTTTCAGTAAGAGGACATGATGGTAACTCTGACATAAAGTAAAATCAAGAGGTTTAATCTTGGATTTTGCTAGATAGCGTTTAAGGACAACAGGTTTAAAAATTAATTTTGTTTTAGATTGAATGTGAGTATTTAAATGAGCTCTCAATGATTATTTTATAAATGAAAAGCTACAGTACATTAAACATTCAAGGTAATAAAATAAAATCTCAGCTGTGTAAACTAAAACAATGATTAATCTAAAACGAAAACGATATATTCTGGATCACATCTCGACAATGCAGTTTATGTAACTATGTACTAAGGGTAGAATTGTGGGGGGAAATGGTTATCTAAACACCTTGGGTCAGATGCTCTGGGGTGGTAGAGATGTGCTTTGGACCACATTTATGCTCCCTTGATCCTGTAACCACTGGGGTTTGTCAGTCTCCAGTATAATTAGAGCAGCCTAACATATGCTTGCCTAGCCATGGTCCCAGGGATTTTAGAGCATTCAGGAATTAAGAGTACTAGAACACCCTGGCAACAATCCCTTTCATCCAGAAAAGGCTGATATGCTGTGGTCCAGGAGAGGTGTTATTTTATTCTAATATGCCAGCTCTGTGCTATTAAGTTTTCTAAGGGTATTTTTGAGGAATTCAGCCTTAGACATTAATTACAATTTAGTGAATTCATTGAGATTGCATGAGTTTAACTAGCAGAATTTGTCTCAAGTTTTTCTTGTTTTGAAATAATATTTCTTAATATTTAATCATTTTTATTCTTCTTCTTTATCCACTGGTATCTGTTAGACTTTCGGGAGTGTCTCTGAAACATCTGTTTTTACAATTCATTGTATATTATGCTGTCTCTGCTCCACCTATGTTATATGCTTATATTACATATAAAATAACATGGCTTTTTCTCTTTCCTTTGTTAAGTTTACTTTATCTGAAAAATTAATGAAGGTTTAATATAAAGTTGCTTTGAATTAATTGAAGCAGATATTGAAACAGACTAAATTAAAAATATGATTTCCTTGTATTATAGAGATATTTTTCTCTTACTATCTCATCTGGAGATGTTTGAGGCTCCTGTGGAGGTTTTCTTGTTACTATCAGGATATAAAATAAATTAAGGCCAATCCACTTTTTACTTTTATTTCCTATAGTAAAGTGGCAAAATCCAGGTCCTGAGGTGTAGCCTTCACTCAATGCATAAATCTCATTCCTATTAATGAAAGTTAGGTATGGCGAGAAACCATTTGCTTGTTAGGGGGAATGTTGCCCTTATTCCAAGAGGAAATTAGCACAAGCATATTTTGTCAAATATTAGCATATTTTGTCAAATATTTAGGGCCTGATCATTCTGTCCCACAGAAAAGACAGATGAAGAAAAAATTACAAACTAACCACAGGGAGTGGCAAGATTGTGCCCTTGTGCTTTAAAAGCAATGGGAAAGGCCTTTTTACAAGAAAAGCTCTATTGGGATTCCATCACAGGAGACAGGTTTCAGAGGGGTAGCCGTGTTAGTTTGTATCAGCAAAAACAACGAGGAGTCCTTGTGGCACCTTAGAGGCTAACAAATTTATTTGGGCATAAGCTTTCATGAGCTATAACCCACTTCATCAGATGCATGGAGTGGAAAATACAGTAGGCAGGTATAAATACACAGCACATGAAAAGATGGGAGTTGCCTTACTGTTGAGAATGGGCCACGTCTACCATGATTGAACTGGCCTTGTTAGCACTACAATAAGTAATTTTCCCTCTGTTGATATTCACCCCTTCTTGTCAAGTATTGGAAATGGGCCACATCCACCCTAATTGAATTGGCCTCGTTAGCACTGAACCCCCCAGTCGGTAAGGCAACTCCCATCTTTTCATGTGCTCCACCCTCTCCCCATGCAAGTGGCAGGCGGGGCCTCAGGGGAAAGAAGCTGAGTGGGGGTGGGCCCACGGTCCGGGCGCCAGGGCCCACAAAGGATTATTCCAGCCCTGCACAAAACAATAGCCAGTGAAACCTCTCTGCCCACATCTGCCTTGCAAGTGTCTTTTGTTTTGGGAAGTGGCAGGTGCCTGTGTTTTGGGTGCAGGCTGCTCTGGTTTCAGTTATTTGATTCCATAAAGAAAATGAAGGTAAACTGTTACACCTACCAGTTTCAGCAACATTTAACCCACCCATAATAGTACTCATACAGAGGTATTTTCAAAGCGTTGAAGGAAGGGGTCGGGGGGGATGCCACTTCAGTGCCACTCTCCTCCCATGGAGGGGTCATTCCAATAATTAACTTTTTCTGTTCATGCTATCCAGCTGAAGAGATTATAGGGTCGTTGGGGTAAATGCCTCCTTCCCAAAGGAAAATCTATGGGGAGAAGGAAACTCTGAGAACTTTGCAGTGTTGTCACTGCGTTTTCCTCTAAGGGGAAAAAGCTTAGTATCCTCGTGAAGGGAGCAGAGGTTTCCAAGGATTCACATCAAAATTGAGTGTTCATTTCATAATCCTAGAATTTTAACTTTTATGACAAAGAATATAAGTGGGAACTAATAAGATGCAGGCCAAACCTAAACCAAATGTTACAGCTTTTGTAATGCTTCCCTTCCCTGCCCTGTCATCCCCATTATGTCTAATACAGATTATAATCTCTTCAAGGCAGGGACATTGTCTTTCATTATGACATTAAAGTACCATTCACCTGTGTAATGCTTTAGCCATAATAACTCTGGATCCTGGGTCATACCTGTAAAGCCTGCCCTCCACACTGCTTTCTATTTCTGCCTATGCCCTGATAGAATAATTCCCTTGGGGCCAGTAACTCATCCTGCTACGATAAAACATTCCCCGCATCCCAGGGTGTTTAGGTATATTAGCTCCCATACATATTTTCACACAGAAAGCTAGTGGATTTAAATGTGAATATGCAATCTAGTGCTGTCCCCTGTAAGTCTGGTGTAGTTTGTGTTCTATCCCCTTATGGCCTTGATAACTGCCTCCCATCCCCCCAATTTCTGAACCCCCAGCCACAAGAAGGAACTTTGACAGGTTTGGGAAGCAGAAAGGAGAATGCACCAGGCTACCATTATCCTACTGTTATGAAAGTTCAGAGCTTTTCTTCTCTTTCGTTCCACTCGTGTTATGGAATCTAACCATTAATCATTGTCTTAACATTCTTGGCTCAATTCTGTTACAATTACTTCCTCTGTAGAAAAGTTAATCTCATACAAATAGTAATACTTACTGAATGTACCTACATTTCCTAAAATACTGTGTGGAATATGTGTCAGAACAAAGACTTTTTTACAACAGTTTAGAGATTTATTTTGATAATGAAAGTGAAGTTCCCAAATGATTCCGGCATTCAACAGAAACTCTTTCTCGTGTGATTAATTCCAGGATGGATCCATTTTACCATATACATTATGGCGGTCAATTTGTAACTTCTGTGATGATGAAAATGACTTACAATTGTATCTAGATAGCTTTCCTGTGGTTTATGCCTTGCCTGGTTACTCTGTGTTACAAAATGAAACAAAGAGGGTCCATTTTTTTAACAGGCCCTTTTTTTTCTGTCTTGACTGATCCGGATTTACTTTTTATTGTGCTGGGCTATCTGATTTGTAACCTGTACTCTAGAAATATTCCTGGATTCCGCTGGGTACTTCATTGTTAAAAACTAGAGTAGTGTTATTTTTACAGTCTGATACCATTCTGTTTCTCTGGTTTATTGATAAATATGTACACGCAAGCAGAAAGTCAGACATTTGGGACAAGGAATTACTGAATGTGAATACTAAAATTAAAGTACATGAATAAATTACTTTAAAGTATTCTTTTACAAAAGATTGGTGCCTTTTAAAAAGTTTACATCCTTCTTCCTTCCTAAACTTCTCAGAAATGTCCATTTCAGACTTACTGATGTTCTACTATGTTAACCTTCTGTGTCTGAATTAGATTACTATCTGAACTGTAAAATGACTCTGTTAGGATTAAGGTTTTGGCAACTACATGGGTAAATGGGAAAGTCTATTTTATCTGATAGATTCAGTTGATGCCACCCAAAGGAGGAAAAGGAGTAGATCCAAACAGACCTTCCAACTCTGAATATCTAGCAGTAATTTTCACTTTCCCAATCTTCTCTCCCTCTCAGGCTTCTAAAGAAATCAAAATTTTATCTGCCTTCCTTTGCCTGCATTATTAAAAAAAATATTATCCACTAAGCTTGATATATATATAGATATAGATATAGCCCAAAGGTGGCACGCGAGCTGATTTTCAGTGGCACTCACACTGCCCGGGTCCTGGCCACCGATCCGGAGGGCTCTGCATTTTAATTTAATTTTAAATGAAGCTCCTTAAACATTTTAAAACCTTATTTACTTTACATACAACAACTTATAGAAGAAGACCTTCGAAAAACGATAAAATGTATTACTGGCACGCGAAACCTTAAATCAGAGTGAATAAATGAAGACTCGGCACGCCACTTCTGAAAGGTTGCCGACCCCTGGTTTATATGAATACATTCAGCCTAGAGATTACTCATAAACTGTTTGAACTATTAAAAATGGTAAATGTTATGATGGTGGTTGCTGTTGTTCACCATAACTATTGCTGTGATACTCATTGCTCAATGGTTTTTGTTTGGTTGGTTTGTTGGTTTTTTTTTTTTTGCATTCTCTGATTTGCCACTGAGGTGAAATCCTAGTTTCACTGAACTTAATGGTAAAGCTCCCATTGTTGCTGCTCCATTATTGATGATTCTGAGTCCACAAAGAAATTATAGATGGCCACATGAAAATATTCACTGTATATACCTACTTCTTATTTTTATTCAGTTATACTGTACTAGGGTCTAGAGCAGTAGTCCCTGCACTGTGGGGTGCACCCCCCTAGGGAGCATGGAGGAACATGTAGGGGGCACACAATAGGGTCTGGGCCAGCCCCCACAGGGAGCAGGGAGGGAGCACCCCCATGCTCCGTCCCCTCCCGGCCCAGCCACAGTTCTGCTCCACCCCAGCCCATCTTCAGCCACAGCTCCTTCCCCATCCCCAGTTCAGCCCCTAGGTCCGCCTTCAACCCAAGCGCCACTGCTGAGCCAACTGTGCAGGGAGGGGGGGACGCAGGCTGATTCCATTACTGGTAAGCGGGGCGGTGGGGTGACAGGAGAAGTTTGGGCACCACTGGTCTAGAGGCACCAATCAAAAATCTAGATACCACTATTGTGAGGGATGTATTAGTATGCAGTAAAAAGACATCAAAACCAAAGAGGTCAAAGTCTAGGTTCTGGCACAATGTGCATGAGAGAAACCAGGAGATGGGGAAGTAACATTGTTGTGAGCAAGTTGTCATACAATAATCAGTGGTCATTATGGGTTCCTTTACACTTGAGATGGGAGGTGTTTCCCTGTGCTAAGTCTATTAGAGCTAGCATCTAAAAACGGCAGTGTCCCCGCAGCGGCATATGTCAGGGGTCTGCAACCTTTCACAAGTGGTGTGCCAAGTCTTCATTTATTCACTCTAATTTAAGGTTTCGCGTGCCAGTAATACATGTTAACGTTTTTAGAAGGTCTCTGTCTATAAGTCTATAATATATCATTAAACTATTGTAGTTTATAGGAGGCAGAGTTCAGAAGCAAGTGACCTCAGGCTTGACATCAGGGAACTGAAAGGGACAAAATGGGGAGGAGGACAGGGATTCGAGGAGGAACAAACTAGGGCTTCAGGGCCTCCATTTGAACTTCCTTGAGAGCTTGTCTTGCCATTTTGTCCACCCCTAGGCTGAATCCCTTTGAACCTCTCTTCCCTCTTGGAGCCCCATACCTCTAGGGGAGGGGAACTTATAAGTCTCTCTCCAGTTTCAGTTTTGGTCAATCTTTCCACAAACTGATAGTTATGTACACAGAAACAAGCTCATCCATTTCACTGAAAGTTGTCAAGGTAAGGATATTAATCTTGAATATTTTAGTATTTGATTAATAATTGATATTGGAGCTGAGCAGAGAGCGGAAATTCCATTTTGCAAAGGATTTTGAGATTTCAAAACTTGATTAATAGATTCATAGCTGTTAAGACCAGAAGGGACGATTAGATAACCTAGCCTGACCTGTATCACAGGCCATTAAATTTCATCCAGTTTCCCTTTTGCATTGAGCCCAATAACTTGTTTGGCTAAAGTATCTCTTCCAGTCTTGATCTGAAAACCTCAAGAAATGGAGAATCCCTTGGTAGTTTGTTCCAGTGATTAATCCCCCTTACTGTTAAATATTTGTGCCTAATTTCTAATTTGAATTTGCTGGCCACAGCTTCCTGCTGTTGGTTCTTATTAAGCCTTTCTCCGCTAGACGAAAGAGCTGTTCAGTACTTGGTATTTTCTCCCTGTGAAAGTACTTAAATATAATGTAATGAAGTCACCTCTTAATCTTTTTGGTAAAATAAACAGATTGAGTTCTTTAAGTCTCTTACTGTAAGGCACTTTCTTCAGCCCTCAAATAATTTATGCAGCTCTTTTCCACACCCTCTCCAATTATTCAGTATCCTTTTTAAAATGTGGATACCAGAACTGGATGCAGTATTCCATTGTAAGTATCACCAGTGCTGACTACAGACATAAAATCATCTCTGTAGTCCTGTTCGCTATTCCCCTGTTTATTCATCAAGGATTCCATTAGCCCTTTTCACCACAGCATTGCACTGGGAGCTCATGTTGAGTTGCTTGTCCACTAAGCCCCCCATAAATCCTTTTCAGAGTCACTGCTTTCAAGGATACAGTTCTCCATTCTGTAGGTATGGTCTGCATTCCTTGTTCTTGTATAACTTTGTATAACTTTGCATCTAATTGTACTACTACAGCACCTTTTGTTTTAATGGGCATAGCTTACCAAGCAATACAGATCACACTATATGACTGCCTTGGCGTCATGATTATTTACCACTTCACCAGGCTTTGTGTCATCCATACATTCTATCAGCAGTGCCGGTAATATTTATTTCCAGATCATTAATGAAAATGTTGAATAGCATCAGACCTAGTACCAAGCTTTGTGGAGCCTCACAAGAAACAGTCCAATTTGATGATGATTCCCTAGTCACAATTATTTTGAGGTCTCTCAGTTAACCAGTTCTTAATCCATTTAACATGCTTTATTGATATTGTATAGTGCTAATTTTTAAGCAGAATGCCATACAGTACTAACTCAAATGTCTTACAGGAGTCTAAGAATATTACATCTACACAGTTTCCTTTATTAACCAAACTTTTAATCTCATCATATGATGAAATCAGGTTTGTTTGACATGGCCTATTTTACATAAAACCATATTGATTATATTTGCATTAGCTATATTCCTATCTTTTAATTTTTTTATCAATCGAATACAGTATCAGCTTTTCCATTATTTTTCCCAGGATTGATATCAGGCTAACTGGCCTATAGTTACCCTGAGCTTTCTGATTTAAAAATGTTTATTCCTAGTAAATGTTGTCTGCATGCATCCTCCTCAGTTACTAATAGACTGGAAAGTACTTTATCATACTCGTATGATGAGTATATTATTTTCCTTCTTTCCAAATACAGAAAAGCAATAGTTATTGAACACTTCTGCCTTTACTGCATCATCATTAACAATTTAACTATCTCCATCTCGTAATGGGCCTATACCATTGCCAGAATTTCTTTTGTTAGTAATATACATAAAAAGCGTACACATCAGCTCTGACTATGACACTTCCCAAGTATTTGACAGTTGCCACCTGCTTGAAGTCCCATCTGGATGAGTTAATACTGAACTGATTGTTATCTGGAGCTGAGGCCTGCTTCATGGTAATGGCCAAGGACTTAGTTTTATCCAGATTAGTAACCAGAGCAATGCGTTCTGCTTCTTGCCTGACCAGATGGGCCATCAGCTGCAGCAATTCACCAAACTGAACCAACAAGAAAGTGTCTTTGGCAGAATAGGGTTCACCTCAACACCACCAGTAGCTGCTGCCTCCAAGCTTAGCCATCAGTCAATCAATGCTGATATTGAACAATGACAATGACAGAATGCAGCCTTACAGAACTCTGTGGAGATAGGAAAACATGATGTCTATCTGCTATTGACTCACACAGCTTTCTGTTGAGTTATAGTTATAGAACTCTTCTATCAATGGCACTGTCTTCCCAGGGGTGCTGAGTCACATCATCAGATCCCACAAACTTGCTCGATGCCATAAATCAAAAGCCGGATGGAAGTCTATAAAAACTCCCATACATGGCTTATTAAATTTAGTAATCTTCTCAAAAAGCTGTCTGAAGGTGAAGATCTGGTCAACAGTGGAATTAACCAGGTCTAATGACATACTGGGTATCCCAGCCTTTGCCACAAAATGCATTACTGATTTGAGACATTAACATGGAAGTGAAGACTCTTCCTGGAACCAACAGCTTAATACCGCTATGGCTGGTACTCTCAGCCTTATTGCCTTTTTTGAACAAAGGCAGAATAACACCCTTTTTCCAAATGGTATGGTAGAAGGGTGCATGTAGAAGCAGCTGCTATCCTGTGAAATCATGTTTGCTACAAAGCTGTGGATCTATAGAAACACGGTTATACCATCTCAGTTCTATGGCAGTAAAACATGGGCAATGAAGAAGTCTGAAGAACACTAGATTGATGGTTTTGATTCTCAGTTTTCTCAGCTGCTCCATAGTATGTGACAGGACAAGATCAGAAATTAGGATATTAGATGCTGAACCCAGCAATGGCTTCCATCAGCACTTTGAACATAGTATTAGGATGGAAAACCAATTAATTCCAAAGTGTGTTTACCAAGGAATGCCGCTACAGAGCCAGTGATCTCGTGGTCACCAAAAGCTTTGGTGGCTCAATAAAATTGCCTGTGATTGACATAAAATGAATATCCAATCAGACCCCTTCATAGATCTAGCTAGAGATCAATCTGGGTGGCATTCAATTGTCAATATGTCCCTTTGGGATTTGCCATCAAGATGATAATACACCTCTATCCCAATATAACGTGACCTGATAGAACACAAATTCAGATACAACGCGGTAAAGCAGTGCTCTGAGGAGGGGAGGCTGCGCACTCCGGCTGATCAAAGCAAGTTACCTATAACGCGGTAAGATTTTTTGGCTCCCAAGGACAGCGTTATATCGGGGTAGAGGTGTACTTAAAAAAAAAATCCTTGTTACAGCTGCCAGACATGTTTTTGTCTTTAGTTTCTCTTATCAATTTTCTACACTTCATAACTTCTATTGATTACTATATATTGCACCTCTTTTCCATTTGTTATATATTGCTTTTTATTTCTAATTGCTTTCACTCTACCACTGAACCAGGATGGACTTCTAGCCCATCTTGATTGTGGAATCTTGGATTTTTGACCATCTAATAAACTTTTCTTAAAGAATTCATGATTTTTTTCATTCACATTTTTCTGTCTGAATTTTGTTCCCAATCAATTTTGCTCATAATTTTCCTCAGTTTTGGGAAATTATCCCCTTTGAAGCAGCACATGCGTGTGTGTTTGTGTGTGCACATGAGTATAATATGGGAAGGTGGGGAGGAGATGGATGCAAATTTGTTGGGACTGTCTTCTGTTTTCCCATATTGAATGTAATCAGATTATGATCCCTGGTACATAAAAAGCTGCCAACTTCCAGTCCAGTGATTAATTCATCTTTATTCATCAAAATGAGGTCCAAAAAGTTACCTCATGTTGGGTGCAATACCTGTTGTGTTAGAGAATTATCATGCATAATTTTTAAAAACTCTAATGATGTTTTACTACTGCCTGCAAGAGATCCCAGCGTAAGTTTACCAAAAAGTTGCTCATAAGAGTTTCTCTTTCCACACAACACAGATGGGTGCTTAAGGTATTATGTATCCTGTTCGCTGGTTTGATTTTGTGCTCTGTAATAGACCCCCTCAAGAACCACCTCCTGGGCTTTGTTGGTTAGCACGCTAATCAATACGTATTCAAGAGCCTGTGCTTCTGTTATCAATAATTGTAAAATAAGCAATGGTGCCTGTGATGTAAATTGCTGCCTTCCCCCCCACACATACACATTCTTTTACACATTCTAGCCTTCCTGAGCAGGTTGTAATGAGTGATTTTTAACATTTCAATCATGCAAATTGCCTCACCGGGTTTGAGTAATGGGAAATGACTGCCTAGGAAGGAGTACTGCGGAAAGGGATCGGGGGTCATAATGGACAATAAGCTGAATATGAGTCAACAGTGTAACACTGTTGCAAAAAAAGCGAACATCATTCTGGGATGTATTAGCAGGAGTGTTGTAAGCAAAATATAAGAAGTAATTCTTCCACTCTACTCCCCACTGATTAGACCTCATCTGGAGTATTTTGTCCAGTTATAGACACCACATTTCAGGAAAGATGTGGACAAATTGGAGAAAGTCCAGAGAAGAGCAACAAAAATGATTAGAGGTCTAGAAAACATGACCTATGGAGAAAGATTGAAAAAAAAATTGGGTGTGTTTAGTCTGGAAAAGAGAAGACTGAGAGGGGACATGATAACAGTTTTCAAGTACATAAAAGGTTGTTACGAGGAGGGAGAAAAATTGTTATTCCTATCCTGTGAGGATAGGTCAAGAAGCAATGGGCTTAAATTGCACCAAGGCAGGTTTTGGTTGGACATTAGGAAAAACTTCCTAACTGGCAGGGTGGCTAAGCACTGGAATAAATTGCCTAGGGGAGGTTGAGGAATCTCCTTCATTGGAGATTTTTAAGAGCAGGTTAGACAAACATCTGTCAGGAATAATCTAGATAATACTTAGTCCTGCCATGAGTGCAGGGGACTGATTAGATGACCTCTTGCGGTCCTAATGATTCATGATAATTCCAATTATATCAAATTTCTTCTCCTCAATGGGATTTCCTGATCCTGTTGCTTATTAACCTGACTCTTAGCATTGGTATATAAGCGACTGAAAAATTTCTTCCCTTCACATTTTTTGTCATATCAGTTCAATTTATTCATGACACACTCAGTTTTACCACATTTGCCTACTTAGCACACTCCCTTTTCATTGTCAGTTTAATGCTCTCTTGGCTGCTCCAGATCATCTCCAAGGGAGAAGACTTAGCCCTCTTATAAGTCAGAAGCAGGGTATCCCATTTGTATAGCTCTATCTCCCACTGGAATGTGGCTCAACACTTCACAAAACTAAAACATTCAGTTTCACACCAGTCATGCAGACAGCTCTTTATTCCAGTATTTTCTGCCTTCTCCTTTCTCTCATTCATGGGACTGAAAGGATCTCCAAGGTTATCATATGGACTTTCCTCTTCTTCCTTCCAAGGTCCCTGAAATCTTCTATAATCTGTGTAGTTCCACATGATGTAAAGTGACTGGCTCCAATGTGTATTATAACCTGTGGAAATTGGCCAGATGACTTCATAATCCTGTTCAGTCTTATGGTTGCTCTGGGGCAGAGGTGGGCAAACTATGGCCCTGAGCCCCCGGCCCCTCCCCTGCTGCTTCCCCTTCCCCACAGCCTCAATTCACCGTGCCGGCAGCACCCCCTGCAGGGGAGGGAAGGGCTGCACTGCAGGGGCAGGAGAGCAGGCAGAGGTGCGGGCAGCAGGAATGCTGAAAGCATGTGCCGGAGGACTCAGAAGGAGCACTGGGTGGCTGAGCAGCCGGCCGGAGAGAAGCGGCGCTTTGAAGGGGAAGCTGCTGCTTCTCTACGGCTGCCTGGCTGCCCCTGCTCCTCCTGAGTCCTCTGCCCATGTTTGCAGGGCCACATTCTGAAAGGGGCTGGAGGGGGGGGTGGTTAGGGGCAGGGGGTCCTGGGAGGGGGTGGTCAGGGGACAGGGAGGGGGGGTTGGATGGGTCGGAGGTTCTGAGGGGGGCAATCAGGGGGTGGAAGTGGGAGGGGGCGGATAGGGACAGGGGGCAGGCTGTCTGGGGAGGCACAGCCTTCCCTATCCGGCCCTCCATACCGTTTCGCAACCCTGATGTGACTAAAAACTTTGCCTCGGGCCAAAAAGTTTGCCCACCCCTGCTCTAGGGAGACAACACACTAACTGCTGTCATTGTGTCCCTTGCTGAATTCTCTGTCCACTTTTCTTAATATGGAGTTGCCAATAATGATCGTTTGCCTTCTTTAGATTGCTGACAAGCTTCTCTTGGTGTAACTACTTGCTACATACTGCAAGGACTCCCATCAGTTGTCTCCTGTAACTTTCTGTTCCATTCCTCCATAAACAGGTTTCTTTGTACTTGCTGAGTACTTGTGTAATGGGTGTCTACCCCACTCAAGTAGTAAAAGGGTTAATGTGGGCCCTGAAGTCAATTAACCCCCGGATTGCATCTGGAGGATGGGCCCAGTTTAACTAAAGATGAAGCCCCAGTTGGGGAAAGAGCTGGTAATGACTATAAAGAAGGGAATCACAGATTAGAAAGAGGCTGAAGGGAGAGAGGGAGGAACTCTCCAGGACTAGAGTAGAAAGGCCAAGGGGGAAGCCCAGGGTTAGAGTTGGCTCTAAAATCCTCCTCTAAGTAGAGAAGTCTGGCAGGAGAGCCATGGAGCATTTTACTGGGGGTGGAGAAGGCACCAGTGGTAAGGAACCCTGATATGAGAGCAGAATCTTAACTTCCAGGGAGAGAGCCCTTGGAGGCATTCAGTGGAAAAACAGAGCAAGGGGAACGTAAGAGGTATGATAGTTCAATCATAAGGGGGACAGAAGTTGGTTTAAGTTTATACTTTAGGTTTGGGGTGCATTAGGGGCAGGGCTGGCTCCAGGGTTTTGGCAGCCCCAAGCAGCCAAAACAAAAACAAACAAACAAAAAAAAAGCCGTGATCACGATCTGCGGCGGCAATTCGGTGGGAGGTCCTTCGCTCCCAGGTGGAGTGAGGGACCGTCCGCCGAATTGCCCCCGAATCCGGAGCGGCCACCCCAAGCACCTGCTTGAGAAGCTGGTGCCTGGAGCCGGCCCTGTTTAGGGGATTCCATGGGAAGTCTCAGCCTTGAAAAGGAGGTAAACTTAAAGAGGCTATGTGAGATGCCTGCTCATAGTCTGCAGTAAAAAAGTCCAGGAAGGCAGCAGTAAGGAGCCTGAGGGAGCAGACCTTGGCTGCTGGTTATAGGGTCCCTGAACTGGATTAATGAGGAAATTCTGCCCCTAAAAATTCTGCACACAATATTTTAAAATTTTTGAAATTTTATTTGTCAATAATAAATGTGGAGGCTCCAGCATGGCAGTGGGGAGCACAGGCCACTGGCTGCACAGAGGTAAGAGATCACCCTGAAGACCTCTCCCTCCTGGTGACACAGACTTGACAGTGAGGCTGCACCCAACCCTGACACAGCGCAAGAGCCAGCCCTGCCCCTATGTGCCAGGCACACCAGGTGTGGACAGGCAGGCACAACCTGGTAGAATCCAAATGTGGAGGAGCTTAGTGTGGGGGGATCTGGGTGTGGGTTGAGAAGGTTCTGTGTGGGACAGTCTGGCTGTGGGTGGCTCAATGGGGGGGGGGTCTGGGTGCCGGGGGGATGTGGTTGCACAGGGGCTCATTTGCGGGGGTTCCAGGAGCAGAGGGGTCCAGTCGAAGGTGATTGGAGCTCAGCGGAGGGGGGGGAGTCTGTATTCTGGGGGAGTGGGGCTCAGTGGGGTGGGGTTCTGGGTGTGGGGGGCTCATCAGGGTGGGGAGTGTGAAGTTTCCTACAGCCAGCGAAGGTTTCTGAATAGCGTAGCTGAATACGTGAATAGCGTAGCTGAATTCGACGTATCGCAGCCGACTTACCCCGCTGTGAGGACGGCGGCAAAATCGACCTCTGCGGCTTCCTGTCGACGGCGCTTACTCCCACCTCCGCTGGTGGAGTAAGAGCGTCGATTCGGGGATCGATTGTCGCGTCCCAACGGGACGCGATAAATCGATCCCCGAGAGGTCGATTTCTACCAGACGATTGAGGCGGGTAGTGTAGACCTAGCCCCACTCTAAACTTCCTCCAAAACTCCTCTGTTTGCTACTCCTGTTCGCCTAGCTCAGGAGTTCATTTAGCAACTGTCTAATATATTAAGTCTTGCTGGTTAGCTTCACACTTGCTACACAGAGACTTCAAACACTGGGTCTGTTCAAAAACACAAAGATTGCAAGCCAGATGGCCCTCGCTAAGATGCAAAGAAAGAGACATGTCTCGGATGGCCTGTTCATGGGCCCAATGATTTTGACCAAACACAAATATTTCTAAATTCTCTGCAAATGAAAATGTAATAAAAAATCATTTCAGATCAATCTGTTTTGGACAATGTCAAAATGTCCCAAAAATTTTTTCATTTTTCTCCAGAAACAAAATTTTGGTGAAATGAACATGATTTTACCAAGTGTTTTGATTTCTACATAACTGCGTTTTCCAATGAAAAATTGCTGAAATTTTTCTGACCAGTTCTATTTGATAGATATAGATATTATCAGTCGATCATAGAAAGAAAGCTTGTGAGCTTATTATCTTTTATAGAGGTGCGGTAAGATGGTAAAAAGTTTGAGAACAACTGGTTTACAATAAGGGCTGACTTCGATTTTAATTCATTTTTAAAAAATATTTCTATCCTTTTTTCTTTTGGCTTTACGCAATGTGAAAACATTTGCAAATTTTACAGACAGTGTTAAATTACAAAATCTTCTTCCCCCATTCAGTCTTTCTGATCTAATAATTGCCTCTGCCACTCACACCCTCTTTGAAAGAAATGTAGTCCAGTGGGTGGACAGTGTTAGAGGAAAACCACATTTTATTGTCTTGTAATGGGCATTTTAATCCATTTACAAAGTGGCCAATTAATATTCACAGTAGCTTATTCCACAGTAGTCAGAGCTCTTACTTTGAGCAGGACAAGCCTTTAAGATAGAAAAGTAATCAGAGATATGATCTTTAGAACTGCTGTTTTTACTTAACCCATTTGTATAGTTTTTCTTTTAGGATTGAATCATACTGTATTTCTAAATTGGGACCTTTCTCTCTTTTCAGTTACATAAGTAACGCTTTCTTGGTTTTCATGAATACTAACCTTATCTAATAGCAGCTGTGTAAATACTCCATTTCAAGTGTATTAAGAAATTTAGTGTAGGTTATTCATTCCTTTATTCCTAGGAGATTAACAAACTTGGGAAATTCTCTGTTCTATAGTGACATAATTGCAATGTCCAGGAGAAAAAATTCGGAACAGCAGCAGCCTAATGATGTTTTTATACATCATAAGTATCAAATTAATAACCAGACTTTATAATCCAGCAAGTTGGAAAGGGCAGGAATTGGATGAGAACTCTATCCAGTGTCCTTGTAGTTAGCACAAATATGAGTGTATTTGGCTGAAGTATACTGTGACATTATGTCCACTAGTATGCTCTTTTATGTATATTTACATGCATACATTTCTCCTCTAACATGGGGGGGGGGAAATCAGGATATCTTGGAACCATAGCTTGTATGGTCTCATCAGATCTCAGAACTAAGCAGTGTTGGACTGAGTACACTATTCGTATGGGTCAGCAAGCGTTGCTGTTTCAGAACAGGGGACTTTCCATTCTTTCCTCAAAGTCAGTATTCAATAATGCACTAGGCTGGTACTTGGGGGATAGTGTTGCCCTCTTAGTGAGACATTAAGTACAAGTCCTGACCAAACACCAATGTTTTAAAAAAATTCCATGACCCTTTTTGCAACAGTCATGTCCTCATATCCAGGACAATTCCAAATGGGGTAATTATATTCAGCTTACTTGTATCTTCTTTTAATTTCAATTGGATACAATAGTCTTCTTTTCCTGTCTTAGAGTGTTTTGTAATGTTAGGTAGTATTGTTTGGCCCTGAGGTAGCTGCTTTTATATGATGGATGAAATGATTGGTTTATTTTATGTATACATAAAATCAGTCACTAAGATCTTAAAGCACTTTAGAATGAAAGGATATATTGTATGTGTAAGAACATTAGAAATGTTGTATTCACTCAAATGATTAAATTGCTAGTAACAGGAATATCAGACATTAAGGTATCTCAGCATATTTCGTTTTCCTTTACGTAAGTGTCTCAACAACAAAAAATACTTATGTTCATAACAATTTTCCTGATGTATTGGCTTTGGACTACTAGTAATTTTTTAGTCACTAATATCTGTTCTTATGGATGATCTCTCTTTCTCCCACTCCCCTTCTCTCTCTCTCTCTCTCTCTCATGTGGATGGTATTTTCAAAAGTCCCTAAGGCACCTCACTCACATTCACTTTCAGTAAAAATCCTGTGTGTTTGTGCATGCACTATTCTTATTTTCTACTGACAAATGTCAAGCTGGTTTCATAAATAAGGTTTAAAGTGCTTTTATATCACAAGGTTGCCATATATCTGTTCATAGGCTTGCTTATTAAACCAGTTTGACAGATGTCAACAGAAGACTATTGCTATATTACAGGATGTTTTTATCATAAATGCTGAGAAATAATTTCCAGTTCAACAAACTGGGAACTGGATTAAGTGCTGAGACTAAAACTTGATACCATGGTGAGGAGAGCTCTACAAGAGTCTGAATACAACTGGATACAATTCTTAAAATAACTCAAATTGCAATGAAACCTGTTAGCCATTACTATCTCCAGTCCTAAATGATAAGGCCTGAGGGCATCTACCATGTTTCTTAGCATCAGTTAATTGCAGCCCTAAAACTGCAGCTTTCAAACCATACCAACACAGGAGAGGAACATGTTTGTTTGTGGGGATCCTATATGTCTCCTTAATCTCTTTATCTATGTCTTCTGAAAATAAAGTATCAACAGCCAACTTCAGCCCCAAGGGATTCCTTCCTATCAAGTTGTTAACAGACTAAGCAGACTTTGTAATCCAGAAGAACTATGAAAGTGAATTTATATCATATTGGGCAACTATTCATGTAATGTCCTTAACTAAGGCTACCGTCAGCCCATCTACAACTGATGTCCCTCCCTAAACCAATCCTCAACCCTGTGCTCTCACCCAGTAATCCTTTCATGATGTTGTAGAGGAGTGCAAAAATATTTCGCTAGCTTGGGCAATGTGCCATGCAGAAGAGGCAGATCCTTCCCATCACCAAATATTCCGATCAAATTCACCTGAATTATATGAATAAAGACCTAGTTACACAATCAAAGCCTAGCTAATTACTTTGATTTACACAGTGAAAATGTCCCTCCTCAGCTAACCCTTGGAGAGGCTGAGTAGGAGGACCCATTTTGTTAGCAAGAAAGAAAGAATGGTCCGTGGTGCTTCTCACAGCCTTCCTTAATTCTCATAGCCTTCCTTAATTAAAGGGGTGGGACAGTGAGAGTGCAAGTACAAGTGTCTTTCTGCCCCATCTATTGTGTCAACTTCCAAGGCTGGTAGTCTCAAAAGAGTCCTTCAACATGGCAATATAAACAGAAGAGGGGTGAGAATAGGGTAGAAAACAAAGATGGACTACATGTAGGCAGCCCCTGTAGATGTCCTGTGAGTCCCATCAATGGTGCTGCCTGTGGAAAAAGGAATCCACATTTTATGGATCTAGAATAACCTACTCACATAGGTTTTGTTTCTCTTTACAGTGTTGTATCTTAAGTAAAAGGAATAATTGTCTTGTCCCCTAAAAAGGCTGTTTACGATATCAAAATCTTCTAATTCTGTGTAAACTACCACATACAGTACTGTCTGCCAGAATGCCAGTTGCAGGATAAACTCGTCAGAATTACACTATTATTTACTATGTTGTAAGTTCATGTGTAGATGGTTTATAGATGCTGCTCTCTATAGTTTGTTTTGTCTCCTTGCCACATTGCACTAAACCCCAGACACTACTGTGTACAAAGAGTTTTGAATTTAATGTCTGTGGACCACAGCCAACATCACATGCACAAGTTAATGACCGATTGTTATCTTTGCCCATAGCTTGCATTCTTTTTGATAAGACTATTTCAGCAAGAGTGTGGATCAGAAAGTGCAGGATTAATTAAGGTCAAATCCCAATGAAATGTGCAATTTATTTTTGTGAGAATAAGAACAAAAAAATCACAGGATAGCTTTTATATATCTCGCAAAATATTTCAGTGTTTAATTAAACTTGAATCTCAATTCCTTTCTTGTTTAAACAGACAGAAAATGGTAGTGCAACATAATTTAAATGTTCCAATACATCAGCAGATTTTCAACATTTATCATTACTCAGAACTACTGTAATTTACAATAGTGATGAACCACCCTAATGTCCTACCAATCCAAGCACATCTAAATCATATGACTCTGCTGACACTAGTACATTAACATCTGACAATAGAAATTGGTCTCTGTGAAACCATTGAATTTAGGTCCAGTGGTGAAGTGTTATTTAAAAATGTGTGGGTTTTTATGAAGAATGATAGACAAAGTCAATGTAGTAGCCTCTATGCACTAATCATTTCTTTTTTAATGCTGTGCAAGGGTTCAAATCCTAGCTGAGAACCTAACTCACGATAAGATTGTGCTGAGTTTCTGGATCTCTTATAAAATGTATTGTTTCTTCAGCGATTATACTACTACTTTATTTTTAACTGATTTTTCCCCCTACCTATCATATTCTGACCTTCAAAGGAAATAAAAATCAACTTGCTTCCTAGGGAAACATAAATAAACTCCACTCAGCTCAGGTCCATTCCATTTTTCTGGATTTACATTGTACCAGTACAGAGGTTACATTTGTCACTGATAAGAAGGATAGTGTTTAGCACTGTGGGAAAAATGGGAAATGAAAACCACGGTATCCCTCATTTATAAATCCAGTCACACATTCTTTCTTGACTTAGTCTAGTGATTGTTCTAGTTCCACCTTTCCCAGCATGTGTAACTGTATCATTGATTGTCCACTCTTAAGCAGATTAATATAAGAAGGAATCAAGTGAATTCAAAGATAAATTAAATAATAGTTCATTATTTGAGAACATCAGTTTTTTTCTTTAGATTAGACATATTAGTGCAGAAAAGTTTATTAAAAACTCTTATGGGTGAAGTTTAGATCTGCATATGAACATTTCCCAAGATCCAATTTGCTTTTCAGTAGGCAAGAAACCTCCCCGATTACAATGAAGTGTTGATAAAATGAAATATTATAGTCTAATAATGGCCAAAATAAACAGTTGGTAAAAACCTGGGTTTTTATATCTGCTTGTTGGCATACATTTAAATAAAATTATGACTTCTGTTTTATGGTTTAAAGTAATTTATAAATCTAGATTATTCACAGTAATTTCTAGTTTTGATTTGCCCCTAAAACACTTTTTCCCAACACAGCCACTTGAGAACAGAAATAAATTAGCTAGTTGAGTGTTATTCCATGACTGACATTTTCACACTATCCCTTGCCTTCATACTAAAACTATGACTCCAAAACTCAAAGGAAAATTAATGAAGTTGGTGCAACAAATGATGCTGAAGAAATAATAATAGTGTATTACTATTATTTCTACTGGTATGCCCAACCTCCTACCAGAATTGTCACACGTTACCCCCATACACCTGTGACACAGAAACCTCTTGGTGCCAACAGGCAGAGGGAATACATAGAGTTTTATAGGGATCCTATGGGTTGGATATATGCATAATAATTCACTACAGGGTGATGTGATGGGGTGTACCTGGTCCTTTGTGGCCCCACACTGGAGGCCCTGATGTCCTACTACACCCCGCCCCAGGAAGGAGCTGTGAAGGTGAGTTCTCCAGGTCTGCCTAGAAAGGCAGAAACAGACAATCAGAGCCCAGCAGGTTCTAGTAATAGGACTTGCTGGGCCTAAGCAGGTCAGTTCCTGGCTGGGACCAGAGTATACTCTTTCTTGCTTCTGCTTGCTGGTCATAGGAGCTCAAGAGAGAACCAGAAGATGGGTTCTGGTGGCATTTGCATTCAGGGAGGAGAAAGAGAATCTGAGAACTTCAGCCCTGAATTAAGGGAGAAGAGAAAGGGAATATATGGGAAAAGGGCCTAGGGAATAGCAGCAGTGAATTAGAAATACTGGTATGTAGCTGCTGTTTATAAGATCCCTGGGTTGGGACCCAGAGTAGTGGCAGGCCCAGGTTCCCCCACCAACCACTGGGAAAGCATCCTAAGCCCACAGAAGAAGATAAGGGTTGCTTAAAAGCCTGAGCAAAGAGCAGGATTTAAAGGTCCAAAGATGGGACTGAACACCCTGATGAGGACAGATAGTTTGTGGAACTCTTTGCTACACCGGAAGAGGTCCAGTTTGAATATGTGACTTGGCCGGAGGCCTGAGCCACATAAGACCTGTCTAGTGAGGTCAACTACTTACAGGGGGTGCCAGAAGCAGGAAAACATTGCACTACCACACCCAGCAGCAGGAGGGACTCAAGAGGCAAGTGTTCCCTATCACAGGTGTCATGCGAGTTCTCTATTGAAAGCCAGTAACAGTCTGGTGGTCATAATCACTGTGAAGTGTATGTATGAATAAATTTAAGGAGTTTTGTCTGTACTGAAAATTATGTTCTTAAGTCAGTAACCAGGAGGTGACACATCTCTGACAGGTTCCTTTCAAGCAGGAGGTAGCAGGCTACCCATCTACCCCATCCTTCTGCAGGGACCCTTCTCATGAGAGCCTGTTACAAAGAGAAGCAGCCTCGTTACATCTTCTAAAAACCATAGATGAGGTACCTACGGCGCACAGAAAAAGAGGCTCTGCTCCTTATATTTCCCTACGGAAAATAAGATATTCTAGACCTGAGGAGACAGTACAAATACATATGCTGCCTCAGATTCAGGATGGTAATGCTTGCCTCCATAATTTCTTCTCTTCAGGCTCAAGACTGGGTTGTAGCTCTTGACTTCCTTCCTTCTAGATAGTCTATGTCTATCTTCCACATAGACATTCATCCATCCCACAGGAAGTACCTAAGGTTCACAGTGGGGCCCAATCATTACCAGTGCTATGTGCTGCCTTTTCGACTTTTCACAGCACCAAGAGTCTTCACAAAGTGCCTACAGTTAATAGCTGTGGGGGAAGGGGGATAGCGGAAGAGGGGCCAGGGACTAGGCTCTCCGGCCGGGATGGTCCCGCGGGCCAGATGTGGCCCACAGGCCGTAGTTTGCCCATGTCTGTCTTATAATCATAGGAGTGTAGGACTGGAAGGGACCTTGAGAGGTCATCTAGTCCAGTGCCCTGCACTCAAGGCAAGTATTATCTAGACCATTCCTGACAGGTGTTTGTCTAACTTGTTCTTAAGAACCTCCAGTGACCAAGGAAAGGATTTTCACATCTACTTATTTATTGATGATTGGCTGATCAAGGGCATATGCCAGAAGAAGACAGCTGCAAGCCTGAACTATAACTTCTCCCTGTTCTCTCAACTGGGCCTCTTGGTGAGCTATAAAAAAATTGTCTCTTATCCCTCACAGATGACAGAATTAATAGGAGCCTTGATTGATTCAGGTCAGTGAAAGCGTAGCTGTCTGAAGACAAATTCCTGTCAATGCAATCACTATTATTTGGAATATAAACAGAACAAACTACGATGGTAAAAAATGTGTTAGGGGCTGCTAAGTCATATGGTGGCATGCATGTACCTGATGCCGCTTACCAGACTTCTTCTGCAGCCATTCCAACTCTGGCCCAGATCTGGCTATCCCCCAACAAAACACTAGAAACCATGTGACCAAGAAGGTTGTGGTCCTGCCTCATATCATTGTAGAACTAAGATGGTGGAAGGAACCCAAGAACATGTGTGAAAGGATGATATTATCTGCCACTTCCTTTAATTACGGATATGCATCAGGGACAGGTTGGGCAACCCACCTGGACCATCTCAAGATGCCAGGGGCCTGACCTGTAAGGTTCCACATCAATGCCCTGGAGCTCAGGATAATCAGGCTAGTTTGCATATCCTTCCTACCTGGTCACCAAAACTCCTCAGGATCTGCACTGTGGATTGGACCAACACATCTGCAATGCACTTCATCAACAAGCAGTGTGGCACACGCTCATCTCCCCTCTGTCAGGAAGCCAATAATCTCTCGAAATGGTATTATCAACATGGAATAACCCTTACGGCTCTTCATCTCTTGGGAATCAGTAATAACTTGGCAGACTTACTGAGCAGAGAATCTATGGCTAATCACGAATGGTCATTGCCAAGATGCATTATGGAACCAATAATCTGTCTCTTGGTGGTTCCTGTGATAGATCCATTTGCCACTAGGACAACACCAACTGTCAATTTCTGTTGTATAGGGAACTTGAACATAGAGTGGACTCCAGGCCTCCTTTATGCCTTTCCACTGGACCCTATGTACAATTGCAAATCCTCAACTACTTTCTGCATTTACAGTTCTCCAGCCCTTCATTCAGCTCTGTTAAGGTCTACCTTGCATAATCTTAGCTTGCCATCCACCTGTATAATCATGCTCTGTCTTCTCTCACCCAACAATATCAAAGTTCCTCGGGCTTGCTGCCTACTTATCCACTGGTCAAAACCCTGCTCCTGCCTGGGGCATCATCATCCTTTTGAGACTCCTGGGCCTCCCTTTGAGCCCCTTTCAGAATGCTCCTTACTTCACCCAACTCTGAAGACTGTCTTCCTAGTTGCGGTCACTTTGGCTAGGAGAGTGAGCAAGCCCCAAGTAGTTATCGCGGATCTTCCCTGCAGGACATTTCATATGGAGAAGATGGTGCTCAAAGTTCATCCCCAAGGTGATTCAGATAGAATTCTGAGACCATCAGTCAAGCTGCCTCTCTTCTTCCCTAAGCCCCTTTCTTATTAGGAGGGACATTACCCACACTACAAGTTTTACATGCCTTACTTTACTACATTGATGACAGAATCAAACTATTCAGGTTGTCTCCCCATTTATTTCCAGCTACTCCAAGGCTCAAGCCATCTCATCACAAAGGATATCTAAGTGGATAATATACTGGTGGTAATGTAATGTAATAATATACTGGCAGATAATACCAGCTGGTGGTGCACAGGTCACTCTGCCAGAGCTCAAGCGACATCCTGCACCTGCTTCAGAAATGTGCCATTTTTCAGATCTGCAAGGCAGTGCCATGAAATAGCCCATTGACTTTTGTCAAGCATTATGCATGGAGTTAGCTATTTGAGCAGTTCGGGAGGATAGTTCTACATTCCTTGTTTTACTGATACAGTTGGTACTCACTCCTTATTCCACCATCCAGGAAGGATATCATATACCAGTCACCAACAGTGGGGTCTGTGCTGACACCTACTTGAAAGAAAAAGAACTGTTACTTACCCCAATAGTAACTAACTATGGTCTTCAAGATGTTGTAGTCCATGTTGATCCAGTGGCCTGCCCTCCATCCCAAGTTTCAGAGTTCTAAGCTAACACAGACTTCTAATTGCAAAAAACTGAAGGATGGTAATGGTTGCTGCATCCTTCCTTCACTCACAAGAAGGTACATGAGGCATATGTGCAGCTATAATGGGATCCACACTGATTACAACATCTTGAAGAACCACTATCACTGTAAAGTAAGTAACCATTCTATATTTGCGGCAAAAACCAAGCAACTGAATTCTCAGCTTCTTTCCCCAACGCTGAAAATTAGAAGCTATGTATTTTATACATTGAAAACTAATGAGTCAAAGTTCAAGGGCAAGATACTTACATGGAAAATGTAATAGCATTTTCTTCACTGGCTTTAGGCATCATTTCCTAAACATTTATAGCAATGCCTGTATTTATATCACATTTTGATTCATCCTTGACACCAGTTTAGAAAAAAAGAATTAAAAAGCCATTTGTACATATTCTTGTATTTTATTTGTACCCTTGCCATCTATTTAGCATTAATGTTGTGGGGGGTAGCTATTCTTTTAGAATGACAAATAGAACAAATTGCTTAAAATCGCACCATCGCTCTTTAGCAGACTGTTTTGCTTTCATGCTAATGTAATGAATCATCTAACAATAGAGCACATTTTCAAAATTGCTCAGAAGGATTTTAGCAACACATGACCAGAAGGTTGAGGGAGGGGGAAGAACTGATCCCAAAGCAAAGTAATTAAGTGTATTTTTATGACAGCCAACCATTTCTGGAAGATGCACTTTAAATCCAAGTCAAGTCCCCAAAGGACTGAGTCTGGCGATCTCAACTAAATCCTTTGGAACACTCTGTATAGTACAAAAGCCTGCACATTTTGACACAGTTGGCAGCCTTTGCTAAAAACAGGCTCAGTATCAACTGAGCCTGGAACCTCAATTTGCCTGAAGAAATAGTGGTGTCTTTAAGTAAAGAGGGTTTATGTTTGGTAAAACAGTGGAGAAGTCTCCCAACCTCAGTAATTCTGTAAAGGCTATAGGTTGTACAAACAGTGTCAGTTTCAAATTCACAAGTCTCCCTCAATAGGATTATTGTTCAGTAACAATTTGTACTGGGATTTTTAAACATATGTTGCTATATTTTTAGGGTTTTTAACACAAGTATTGTTTCCTCAGACTTTTTTTTTTCTCGCTCCAATCTGTTCTGCTCCCAGATTTTCTTTTAAATTCTTTATAGTGATGATGGTCATGCAAAATACCACCTGCTGCTGACACAGTTCTGTAACAGGTTTTCAAGATAGTTGTTAAAGATAACACCTTCCCAGTGAATATGAATCTAGCAGTGTGATCCAGCCAAGGGTGCTGAGGGCACTCTGGCAGTGGGCATTAGGAAGCACTGAGACCCAAATTAGCTTGTGTGTGTGCATATAAGCAATTATCTGTAGTCATCCACTACTCTAAAATAATTGGATCAACAGTGCATTTTGCTTAAAGCAGAGTGATTCTTACTGTCAACTTTTCTCCGCACTTTGTCTATTATAAGCAGGGCAAAGTAGCAAGTGTGAACAAGAGTGTCTTGCATATAACCAGGAGTTCAGAAGGAGTGAGAATGTGAGGTTTTTAAAAAACCTAGCCTAGCTAATGTCTGTTGTTGTTATAGGTCATTTTAACTATATTTTGGTCCTGATGTTCTCCCCGCAAGCCCAGACTATTTTGCAATATGTTGGAGCTTGTATGTTATTTTTTTTAAAGCAACAGGGTCTTGGGTAATAAGGCTCACAAGAACTGCAAAATGCATGTCTTTCCTTTCAGAGTATTTAAACAATGAAGTAAATTTATGTTGCTTCTCGATAATTTTTTTTCTAGCAGAAAACCTCTGTGATTCCATTTTGGTATATAAAGCTCCTGACCTTTCCCTCAAAATTAAAAGATGATCTGCAAATAGATTTTAAAAGTGTGTGTATGTGTGTATATATAGCTAAACTTTATATATATATAAAGTTTAGAAGTATGTACTCCTCCAATGAACTGTGGTAAGAAATGCAGATTTTAAAAACATGTATCTACAGGTAAGATGGTAAATAATAAGTTTTGTATATACTGCATACAGATATGTTGAATTAGTGTAATTCATTCCTTATGGAGGGAGGAAAAAAAAGTATATTTTGGAGTTTCATTGTTATATTGCATGATAAAAATGACAAAGAAATAGTACATTTTTAAAGATGTTAGCAAAAGATTTGCAATACGCCTTATAGTAACTGTGGGTTAGATTGTGCCCTTAGTTACAGCCTTGTATGAGGAAGCATGATGTAAACTGCATCAACCCAGTAAGAGATCTGGGAAGAAGATCTCTAAAGATCTTGTTTCCCATTTTTTGTGTGTGCATCAGGCTTTTAAAAGACATGACTCCACCTATTTTCCCTCCCTTCCTTGCTCCCTCCTTGTCCACTTGTTCATGGAGTGGGAGCAGAGGCTATGATGGAAATTCAGTCCTATTATCCCTGAAGCCCTAATCCGGCTGTGCTTAGCAGGGGGGTTGTATGTGTATTCATTCTCCAGCTTCGTTTAGGGTTTGGCACAATCAAATCCTATATAAAAATCAAGGTAAAACAGCCGACATAAATAAAATATAGCTCAGTTGTTCGGCGGGGTGGGGGGGGGTTCACGGAGGGAAGAAGGACAAGATTAGTAACCAAAAAATGTGGTTGTTGACAGTAATGAGTTCCATCCTGCTTCCATAAAATGTATGTCAAAACTCCCACAGAATTCACTAAGATCTGGATCTAGGTCCAATAGATGATCAAAACAGACCTCAAATATCACATTCCTGGGACCCAGAATTTTATATTAACAAGTTTTTTAATGTGCAATATTATTAATTGTAATTTTTTTTAAACTTTATCCCTTTATATAGTGACAGATCCTGTAAGTTGAGAAATACCCTAATATCTCTGAAGAGGCATTCATCACTTGACAGAATCTGGTTCATGTCTAGTGTCTCTTGATTTTTTTCATGCTGGGTGAGACTACCCCATCCAAGAGCAAAATAAGGTGTTTGATTACACTGGATGGGAGTTGCCAGGAAATATGGCAAACATTATGTACTAAATAAAAAAACTTTTTCCCTACCATTCTCTAGTTATTTGGAAGCAATTTCCACAGATATCTAGTGGTGTGGTTTTTTAAAGAATATATTTGTAGGTTAGATTCAGAATACTAATAAAGGCAGCTAAAACCAAATTTCTTGTATGCTAAAAAAAAGGAACTCTTTTGATCTAGAGCAGGGATGGGCAAACTTTTTGGCCCAAGGGCCACATCGGGGAATAGAAACTCTTTAGATCACACAGAATCAAAAAACCTAGTATAAAGAGTTATACATGGTGTTTTATCTTAGAAGAATTAGAAACTTGTTATCCACTTCCAAAATAAAGTCAGGAGGCAGAACAGAGTGCACAGAAAGACATTATTGCTGTTTGTGAACTGTGAGGCACTGACTTCTTGCCAAGATGATCTCTAATTCAAATACCAGTACTCTAATTTAAAGATCCTTACCATTTACAGACTACAAGCACAGCAGAATGAGTAATCTGGCATGTTGAAAATCCAAATACATCCGTTATGACCTTCTGTACTATCAACTGGATATTCCTTTTTTATGTTGTGGTGATGTTTGTGTCTTTTTTTTTTCAAAGTAAAGTCTTAATCAGCCAATTTTCTACTTGCTTGCTAAAGCCTCTGTTCTTTATCTGTTCTAACTTTGCAGACAGTGGAAACTGTTTCTTCACAGGATGCATAGACATGCATTGATTTTTTTCCCATTGAATACTTTTTGAAAATTGATTTCTTCTTGATACAGTGTGTTATTGCTATAATGAGATAAAATTTAGATCTTTATTGAAGTAGAGGGTGTCAAATTTTGAGTAGGAACATTTTGTTTTCTGAACATACTTGCCTATTTTCCTTCTCAGTGCTGTCTTTAAGAATTGCAAATATATGATGATCCTTAATTTTCAGACTATATAAAAATCAAACGTAAAGCACTAATTTGTCTGTTATCCATAAATTATTTTTTAAAATGAACAGGAGTACTTGTGGCACCTTAGAGACTAACAAATTTATTAGAACATAAGCTTTAGTGGGCTACAGCCCACCGAATTATCATTTACAGCAAAGCAAAATATATGTAAAATTCTATCCCCATACACGTGAATGAATTTGAATTTGGTAGCCTTTCGTATCCACTTTGCCTGGATATAATTGCACGAAGTGTAAGACAGGACAATCAGGTCCAATCGCTTCAAACAGTAAACTTTAAAATATCTATTGTGGCATGAAGTAAGTAGTGCAAGGACAATAGAATTGTATTGACTAGCTATATGGAATCTAAGTTCCCATCTCCCTTGAGCAGCGCCTAACAATTTAGTTAAAAGATAAAAGATTTGATGGGAAGAAATAATTACAATTTAATGGAAATTGTCCTTTCTAAACCCTGCTAGTAGGAATACGAAAGCGTGAAAAGTACATAACTGAAACTTTCTCAGTGAGAATGTAAAGAGGCTTGTGAATATTAACATGCTTGTGATAGCTAAATATAAGAAGATAACCATTATGTCAAGCTGAAGTTGGTGGATAGTAGCTCACGTTTCTCAGAAGCAGGGTCCAGAGTTCTCTGATAACTGACTCTCTGTGTTAGGTGATGATAGCCAGCCTTGAACAAGATATTTGTCTCCACATGTCTAGCAGAAGTTGGAGGGTTATTTTTGTCATCCTTCAAAGCTTCATCCTCTAGTCAGCTATGACTTTCAGTATATCCAGTTGCAGTGATCTTTGTTTTGTTTGTTTGTTTGGATCTGATGGCTCTGTCTTGAATTTCTATTTGATACCCATTCAGTTTGAGAAAATTGCTTATTGCGTCCTTCTCTTTTGTCACTAATGTGTCTGTGAAGCACAATATCATTGCTTTTCTTTCCACTAAGTTTTTTACTACTGATGCCTGGACAAAGATTGGTGTTCAGATGACAAACTGTGAATGCTGATGTGTTTTTTTCCCTTGTCTGTATGAAGTTGTTTTAATATTTTATGCACTATTGAATATTGTCAACTTATGACAAGCACCAGCAGAGGCTCAGCTAGCTCTCAGCTCAAAAACATGCATTAGACATAGGTCAAAGAGTAAGCATAGATCTAAGAAAAACATTCAGAAGAAAAACATTAAAATTAAAATATGCAATTAATATAAACTTTTACAAGTAACCCATTAACCCTTGGAGTGCACTAAGGGGCCACATAGTCTCATGTGGGGCCTGGATGAGCTTAAGGGCCACAGCACCAATGCATTGCAGTTGTCAAATCTTGTGATGACAGAGACCTGGATAATTGTAGCAAGTTCCATATCTGAAAGAAAAGGTCACATTCTTCTTACCATGTTCTCAGATTCTACCGTGGGGTACCAGTACAAAATCCTAAAGCAGATATATAAAAAAGAAGCAGTAGTGAGCACTGCTGGGACTCAGGTATCTAGATATCTAACATGAACAAAAAACAGTGAATATGGACAATAAAAAGTGGGAACAGTCTTTCAGTCAAGAGGGCTAATATAATCTCTGCCATTTTTCCATCTGCTTTGCCCAACCTACAAATATCACCTCCATCTCCAGATTGAGCCTCAGCTAACAAATATTCATCCAAGCTTCAGTCTCATTCTGACACTCTATGTCAAACAAAATAATAATAAACATTAGCATAGTAAATATGGCTGAATATAATATGCAAATGTATTAGAACCAACCCTCACAGGGTTGAGCCAGTAGTATGGGAAAAGTCTCTTCGGAACCTAGCCTTGTTGTTAAATTCTAACAAATTTACATACATTGATGCAAGAATGTCTTTTCTTTTGCTTTCAAAATGTTCATTCTTTCCATGTCCCTGAGAATGTGTATGCTTTTTTTTTTCTGTTATGTAGGAGGTTTCTTTGCAAGATTTGTTTTATCCAGTGGTCATTAAAAAGGTATGACTACAAATGCACAGTTTGGAGGCAGAATGTATTCTTTTAACAATTTTATTTTTATTTCAGTTATTAGTTAGCATGGCTTTTGCTAAAGTGACTTTTTAAAAATCTGAACTTTAAAAGATACATAGTGTGAGCAGATAAAGGGTATACCATGAATCACGGAGAAAGGAAAAATTTGTCAAGGAGAGTTCTGAAAACTGCTTGATGTTAAGCAGATACATTGTCTTTCAGTTTAAACCATAGGGAGCTAAAGTTTTAAGTCTGTATCCAGAAGTTTTTTTCTTTCATCCTGATTGCTGGGTTTGGATATACAGTTTCTGCTGGAACATCCTAAAGTCACAGGTGGATAAAATTAAATTTGGTAGGTTAAAGATTTGACAGATACTTTGATCCAGGTTCTTAGATGGATAATAGCAGAATTGAGGTGCTGAAGCATAAACATACAGCAGGTCACTGTGGCTCTAAATTATGTATTGTTTATTAAACTTGGTATGTTGACAATCTGTGACAGATAGAAATACAAGAGGATATTCAGATATTTTATTGTAGATTCCACATGTAGTGCTCCTCTTAGAATCAGTCATTTCTATCTAAATGACCACAGGTCATGCATCTTTTTCTTTTAAAACAGTGAAAGCCAGTATTGGTGACAGGCAGATTTTATTCAACTTTTACAAAAACTTGTGGAGATTAGGGTGTTGTCTAACTGATGTCATTGGAGGCTTGGAGATTTGCTTTCTGAAATTATTCTAAATTGAACTAATGGTTAGCTCTCTTTGACAGTGCTTTTATAGTCTAGTGAAGCAAGATGAAATTCAACCACAAAGGAAACTCAGTTTTATTTATCATTTCTTTAGGCTTTGTTAGCCAGCCAGTTCCAAGACAAGAAATAATCAGCTTAATTTATCTTTGTTTTATTTAAAGCAGGTAACTTCAATTAACAATTCATTAGCGAGTGCCTAATTATTTCCCCTCATTATTGTCAATACACTAAGTTCTAAGACTGGGACTACAGTGTTAAACCTTTTAAAAATGTCCCTTTCAAATACAACTGTGTGTATATCCCCCAGGAATATTATAAAGAGCAGTTTCAGTAATGTAGAAAGGAATGTATCTGGAAAAACCTATTAACTTTCCACATGGATGGTCTTGTAGTTAAAGCACTGGACTGGGACTCAGGAGATCTGGCTTCAGTTCCTAACTATTGCACAAACTTTCTGTGGGGCCATAGGCAAGTCACCTAACCTATCCCCTTTAATAAAGGAGAATAATAATCCTTTCTTTGTCTGTCTTATTTATTTAGACAGAAAGCTTTTTATGCATGTATGCACACTGTTTTTCCACAGTCTAGCATAATGAGACCCCGATTTCAGATTGGTCCTCTAGGCACTAGTGAAATATAAATGTAGGCGCCAACTTCCCCTCTCCCCAGGGGGTGCTTGACCCCCACTCCACCCCTTCCTCCAAGCCCCTACCCCCACCCCACCTATACTGCCCCTGTTCCGCCCCCACCCCTCACTCCACCCAACTCCCCACCCCGCCCCTGCCCCACCTCTTCCCCATCTCTTTCCACCTCCTCCCCGAGCACGCCCAGTCCCTGCTCCTCTCCCTCCCTCCTGGAGCCGACCTGCCTGCCACAAAACAGCTGTTCACGGTGGGCGGGAGGCGCAGAGAAGGATCCGTGGGGCTGCTGATGGGGGAGAGGCGCTGGGGGGAAAAAGGGGAGCTTGGCTGCCGGTGGGTGATGAATACCCACTAATTTTTCTCTGTGGGTGCTCCAGCCCTGGAGCACACATGGAGTCAGCACCTATGAATATAAATAATAATAATAAATAGTAGTAGGCTGAACTGAGGTACAGTAAATCAAGCCAGGATTGAAAAAGAGTATTCCTGTTTTTCGGTCACATACTGGCTCATTATTCAAACACTGGATTTTATTCTGCTCTTCAACTCTAGAAGGCACACCTAGACCTGCCAGTTGGAGAAAGGTAATTTTGCTTCCCCTTTCTGGGAGTTTGGCAACAACCTAACCACTTTGTAATCCAGAGTGTACCATTAGCTGGCAAATGGAACATAGATTGAATTAAATAAAATGCCACTCATAGTTAGAAAGCCTTTGGAGCTGTTACCATTAAAATAAGTTATTTTTATTACTGCATGAAAATACTGATTTATGAGAACACAATAACTCCAAAGAATGATCACACATAGCATAAAAGAAAGAATATGACATAAACATTAAAAAAGAAGTTGAAATATGTATGAATCCATTTAGGTTGTGTTTTCTAAAACAGAAGTAAATTGTTTTAACAGGTAAGAGAATATACATAATACAAATAAAATGATATTGTAGTTACTACTAATGCAGCAACAACATCACATAAGAATTGACTGACAGACAATAGGACTGAGTCTCAGTCACTTTTGAACATGGGACCAAGAATCCTAGGTCATTTTGGTGCTTTTGAAAACATTAGAGATCATCTTTTTATGTAGTGTTGTTGTAACCATGTCAGCAGGGCCGGCTCCAGGGTTTTGGCTGCCCCAAGCAGCCAAACAAAACAAAAAAAAAAGCCGCGATCGCGATTTGCAGCGGCAATTCGGCGGGAGGTCCTTCGCTCCAAGCAGGAGTGAGGGACCGTCCGCCGAATTGCCGCCGAACAGCTGGACGTGCCGCCCCTCTTCAAAGTGGCCGCCCCAAGCACCTGCTTGGTAAGCTGATGCCTGGAGCCGGCCCTGCATGTCAGTCCCAGGATATTAGAAAAACAAGGCACATGAGGTAATATCTTTTATTGGACCATCTTCTGCTGGTGAGAGAGACAAGCTTTCGAGCTTACATACAGCTCTTCTTCAGGTCACAATTAATTGGTGAATTCCTAATTATTTCCCTTCATTATTGTTGAGATACTAAGTTTTGAAAATGGGATCGAGGGATCTAGATCTGGTCTAAAGAAGAGCTCTGTGTAGCTCAAAAGCTTGTCTCTCTCATCAACAGAAGTTAGTCCAATAAAAGATATTGCCTCACCCACCTTGTCTCTCTAGTTCATTTTTATGTCCTTTGAGTGATTCTGGCTGTCCTACATTTACCCTTCTATGCAATCTCACATAGAATTGTGACCATATTGCAAATCATTGTTTTAGCAGTCCCATGTACTTTATGGCAAACAAACTCCCAACTAAGATATTCTACACTTACCCCTTTTTTATTTATTTTTTTTTACAAAAATCTTCCCCAAAACTACATCTTCTGTGAATCCTGACAGCTATGAAGACCATATGCCAATTAGTGATGAGGTTCTGATGATATTTAATTTACATAGTGCTTTTCATCTGTAGATTGCCAAGCACTTTATAAAGATAAGCAAGCATCATTACTACAGTTTTACAGATCAGGAAACTAAGGTCAAGAGAGGGAAATTTCTTTTCCAGGGTTATGCAGCAACTTCTAAAAAGAGATGGTAGCAAAACCCAGGTTTCTCTACTCCCAGTGTGGTTTCCTGCTACAAAACTATACTGCTACTCTTTTACCAGATTTCCTGGTAATAATATAAACAACTGATTTGGGGAATGGGGTTGATTCTCCGTCACTCAGAGGCTTTAAATCATTTGAGTGTCTTTCTAAAAGGTATGCTTTAGCTCAGCCAGAAGTTATGGGGTCGATGCAGGAACTGCTTGGTGAATTTCTGTGGCCTGTGTTTTGTAGGCAGTCAGACTAAATGATCACAATGGTCTCTATTGGCTTTAAAGTTAGTTACTCTGAATTCAGTGTGTGTTTGTTCATTGAATTTCACTTTTTCATGCCTACTCTGTAGGAAATGCAATTTTATTTTATTTTTGTTTTTCCTTATTTTTCATGTTACAAAGTGTTATGTACATTTAGAGATCTATACATTATAAATGATGACTAATAGGACATAATGATACTTTACAAGTAGGAACAATGTCAGGCGTTATCTCTCCGGGTTCTCTAGCCTTCTGATTTGTGATATCCCCTAGTCTTATGGGGAAAAACCTGATTGTGATTGTATTTCCTTATCCTGGTCCTGGATCTCCAATATGAGTGAAAATCATTCCTAGGCAGCAGGCCAGCTCAAGGCTTTATGCACCACTTAAGTCCCACTTAAGATTCGAAGGTTTAAGTGGGTCTTAAGTAGTACATAGCCCTAATGGTGACAAACTGCCCAGGATGAATTTCTCTTTGTGATAGCAGATATCTAGAAAGTTCTTGGCAAAGAGGGCAGATCAGCAATCTCCACATGCCACAAGGAATTGGAGAAGCCAGAGGTAGCAGGACATTACTGTCTAGTTTATAATGACACTGAGACAGAAGTCCAGTTTCAGTAGAACTAAGGCTACCAATTATCAAACACTGAATACAACATTCATACATTTTCCCCTGCCCTCACACATTTTCAGAGCTCTGCTGGATTATCACATATATTGGAGGGCTGCAGGCACTGAGAAGATCTTTTCCTGAATTACTACTTCTGGTCTCTGTAGTCCCCTGTGGTTCCAGGCATTAGCGCTGAGAGAAAGGAAATTGCTTCTCCTCTTCCCTCAATGCTCCCCCAGCCAGTCTGAAGCCAGCAGGTGAAAAAGACAGCTAATGGCTACACCAGTGATTCTCTGGCTATGGAGAGAGGAGCAGCTAGAGATAAGCTGTGAGAGCAAAGGCAGGAGGGAGACTGGCTGAGGAACGAGAGGCAAGCTGAAGAATAGGGTTTGAGGATGCAAGAGCAGGAGGGGGAAAACAGGCTAGAAGGAGGATAGGGCAGAAATGGGGACAAAAAGAGGCTGCGGGAACGGAGCACAAGAGGTACAGGGACAGGTCAAAGAACTAGGAACTGAAGGAGGGCAAGCCATGTGGGTGCGTGCCTCTGACTCACTCCAAAACTCTGGTCCCACTGGCTTCTGCAGAGTGAGCTGCTTCTGCCCACCTCCTACGTACTTCCTGCTTCTCATGGACATCCGGAGAAGTAAGTGACTATTTATCACAGTTGCGTAAGGACATATGAAAAAACTTGGTGGTTATGTCAAACTGACTGATAAACTGAGAACTTATCCTGGAAATCTAGGGAAATTTTGGCTTACTTTTATAGTCTCTTTTTTCAGGAGTGGAGGAAGGACAAAATGTATAGTCTGATTGATTTGTTTTTTGCATTCATTGAAAGAATTAGGGAACACACTTTGTTTACACTTTGCCACTCTTGTTCACTTTTATTTATGTATTCATTCTCAAAATGGTTCAATTTTACTAATGAAAAATATGGAACCTATAAAGTGGTCAAAATGGTTCCTGGAAATTCACCTTACTCTTTACAAAGACTTTGTACCTTAATGGATAAAGCATCTGCCTTGCATCAAGGCTCATTCTGTTCGGATCCTGCAATAGTTCTGATTTTATTAATTTGTTTTTTCAATCAGTTCAATATTGGCATATTCTTTCCAGTTCTGTAGAATGTCAAACAAAACAAGAAATAAATGTCTTATTTAAAATAGTTCACAAAAGCAAATGGTTGGACAAAGCATGAGAACTGAAATTGGACTCTGATGTTTATAAAATTAGATAAATTTAGAGCTCACATAGTCTGCTAGGATTGATAAATTCACACATGATGGCTCTGATTGTAATTACCTTAAATAATTCAAATTATTTTTAAAATCAATGTAAATAACTATCCCTCTTCTATTTAAAAAAACCTGTAAATGGTCCATCTTTATATGGCTGGATGGTGGCATTTCTTCCTCTCATTCTGTGAAATGTTTTATATCAGATTGCATAAAATCTAATTGTTGTTCCCACAAAAAGGACAGATTTTTGTCAAGATTTAGTGTAGGTTTGTTGGAATTATTTCTCAAAATATATTTGCAATTGTGATGGAACCATGTTTATTTTAGGAAATTTTATCCTGCTTTAGCTTCTCTGACTGGAATTAGATACAGATGATATAGACAGCAAATATTGTGTGTACAAATGTGGGAATAATATTGGTGAAAATATGGAAATTGAGTACAGCGTAATGATTTTGTAAAATATGTTTATTATTGGACTTGTATGATTTTGAATATTGTGCTGTGAGAGATACATTATTAGTGTAGTTATCATAATGCTTTATCATACTTGAGAAAATTAAGTGTTTGGGGGTTTTTTTTGCAGAAAATCAGAACTCTGTCACAAAATATCAACCAGTCAATTCTGTTTCCACTGGACTTGTAATCATCTTAGAAACCCAGTGGATCAGTCAGATATTTTATATATTTATTTGTATAGCCATATATTTGCTGACACTAATGGTCCATTTTAAACATTGTTAGGGCTTTTATACATACTGGAACTTGTAATTACAACATGTTCAATCAGGTTTGCTGGGAATAGTAATTGACTTTGACTTTTGGTATGCATTCCCATCTTTATCTTACATGCAACTCTCCTTGCTGTCAATTATTGTGCAACAGAGCTTACAGTGTCCTGGACTATTGTTCAAAGGGATTCTCATAAGACTGGTAGATCAAAACATTGATTTACCTGAGAGAGGTCTCAGTTTAAGTCCTTAATTCATGTGTTCCATGTATCTATTTAAACATAAATCATTTGGATTGCATAGAATATTTGAAAAGCCAGAAATAAGACTATGTATGAGACAATAAACACACACTAACTAGCATGTCTTACAGAAAGATGTACGTCTTTTTGGTTTATATTTCTATCGTTAGGAATGATTGATTTAAGAATATCAGTTAAAGAATAGGTGGTTTTTAATGTAAAGACTTAAAGATAGAACAGTTGGGGGGGGCACCAGTAAATTTTTTTGCTTCCTGAAAACCTTGACACTCTCTTCCTAAGTAGTTTTCAAATAAGAAGACATCTCCTGAACATGATGTTTTCTGTGTCATCCAATCTTCTATTTTAAGTCTAGCTTTACAAATAATGGTTGAACAATGGTTGGATATTTGGGTTATGAATTTTTTGGCATCATGGTGAATTAGCCAGGAATAAGAAGTAGTACAACAAATAAGTGGCCTTGGGAGTCAGTAAAAGTTGGGCTTATTTCCCTTATGGCAGCAGAAGTAAATGTAATCAATTCTCCCCCAGGATATTTTTTTCAGTGAGCCAAATCCTCCTCCTCAGCAGTGAGGAAGCTTCACCCACACACTGCTGGCCCAAAGCCATAGAGAGGTGGTGGGCTGCAGAATTGCTTTGCATCATAGAATCATAGAATATTAGGGTTGGAAGAGACCTCAGGAGGTCATCTAGTCCAACCCCCTACTCAAAGTAGGACTAGCACTTTGGATACAGGATAGCTCAGTGGTTTGAGTATTGGCCTGCTAAACCCAGGGTTGTCAGTTCAATCCTTAAGGGGGCCACTTAAGGATCTAGGGCAAAATCAGTACTTGGTCCTGCTAGTGAAGGCAGGGGACTGGACTTGATGACCTTTCAAGGTCCCTTCCAGTTCTAGGAGATGGGATATCTCCATTAATTTTTTTTTTTAAACACCAACTAAATCATCCCATCTCTTCCTCCCCTCCTCTCTTCCACTCTGCAGTGAACAATAGATGCTGAATCTATATAGCATGAGATTTCTCACCCACTCCTTTCTTTGCCCCTTTCTCTACCCTTCTCTTAAAACCCTGGCATGTGCGAGGAAGCCCCCAGGGGCTGGGATCTGTGAACCATGGAGCAGTCACGTTAGCTCCTATGCATGGGTCCCAGATAGCCATTCTTTCTGCCCCCTCCCAACTTCGGGATAGCAGCCACACCAGCTCCACTGCATCTGGAGCCCTTCACAGGATTGTAGGAGAGGACAGAATTTGCCACAATATGATTACAAGTAATCTATTCACAAAACTGCACAAGTCCCTCTTTAATGTAGTAATCTCCATTCCAGTCAACAGTTGAACCTTTCAGTTGATTTGATTAAACACAAAATCAGGCAGAGACAAGCAATGATCTGGGCCAGAACCAAGCCAGAATCTGGGCCAGAACCAGCCCAGAATCTGAGCCAGAATCTGGGACAAAAACAGGCCAGAATCTGCACCTGAACCAGGCCAGAACCTGGGCTGAAATACTAATGGGGTAGGATTATGTTTTTAAATGGATTTTCAGTTTGTCAATTACTTTTCCTACAAGAGAATTCTCTCTCTACTGATCTGCATCCATTGGGATACTTCCTGATAAACTGCTCCTGGCTCTTCACTGTCCATGAAAAATATAGATATTGATGTACTGCAGTATGCAACCACAGTGAATTTCTCCATATAATGAACATTTGTGGGAATCCCAGATTCTCACACTATGTCAGTGGAGTCAAAAACTCAATGAGCTGTGTTAAGAAAAGAGTAAGATCACCCATTGATATGTGGCACTCTGACACAGACCTACTCCTTCCTGAACTCCAAATTTCTTCCTTTTTTGTGGTTTGAGACAGATCTTTAATGCCTTGTGACCTACATTTTTGTATTAAATTCCCTTTCTGTATTTTTATGGTTTTATCGCTTTAGATATTTCCAATGACAATATAATGGTTCCTGCAGCCGCTCCAACACTCTCCCCCTTTATTTTACTCTGATCTTAACAAAGCTTCTTGGTGTCACCGTACTGCTCTCTCAGTTCTCTGTACACTGTTGTGATCCTCCACCACCTCCGGTATGTAATTCACATCCTGTCAGGTCTCCTGGTGACCATTTTCTGTCTTGCTCATAGTCTCCCTCCTTCTTTCCCTTTCACAGAAAATGTAAAGGATAGGTTACCCATACTTTTTCATTAATTTAAATAACATTACGTTTGCTCTAATCCAAATTAAACAGAAGTTCATAGTCAACATGTACCAGATTTTTTTGTTTTGTTTGTTTGTTTTTAAGAGAAAATTTTCAGCCTTCAAGTAGATTTTCCTAGTTATTTTTCTTTTGGTGAAAAGCCTGGTTCACCTCTTAGATACAACTGTTTTACGGTAACTCTATTGGCTTCACTAAAGTTATGCCTATTTTACACCAGTATAAGTGTAATAGGATGATCTGCCTGTGAGCTGGAGAGCCTTGGGCTAAACCAGTCCTGATTATAAAATGAGCCCCCTGGGAAAGAGATCAGGTGAATCCAATATAAAATGGAGTAGGTAGCTGTGGGGCAGGGTGTGGTTGAGAGAACAATAGAGATTGTTAAAAGAAGTCTGGCAGTAAACTGGGAAAGCTCAAGAAAGAGGAGACTGTGTGGAGCTGGGGCTGGTGGAAGGGGCAGCTATGAGGAGCAAGTGTGGCTCCTGCAGAGCCCTAGCCAAATAAAGCCCGTGAGTGGGAGGTAAGAAGCAAAGATGACCTGAAAAACTTTGCATTTGTTTTGGATTTTTTAGTTCATTTTTGACAAACTCTGTTGCCAGCCTGAGAAGAACAAGTGAAGAGTGAATTAAAGGATTGATATCAGAAGGTAACTAAAGACTGAGTTCTTAAAGGGGACAGGACAAAAGGGAAATAGAGGTGGGATTGCCATAGAGACTGCCTTAGCCATGATGGGGGCACTCAGGAGGCAGTAAATGGCCAATGTGCTGCAGTAAATTAAAGGAGAATTAGGACCTTAGGTGTATGCATTTGGAGGAAATTTCTGAGGATCCCCATGCAGAGGTTCAGTGGTAAAGATAGTATAGCCTGGGACCATCTTTTTCAGGCGATTTGTCGCAGAACCAGTGACCATGTGCATTACCCTTTAACCCTTTTCTGGCCCACCCACCAATACAGCCTGGATATGTGGCAAGAACTCCTGGATGTGGGGGATAGTGCCCTGTGCATTAAGTGGAAGAGCCTTATGTGACAGTACCATCTATACATGGATATCAAATGCACTGAGCTTCTGTCTGAATGCTTAATCATAACCTTTCTAAAACTCTTTAGATGGCAAAATTAAATTGATCTAGCATCCTCTTAGTGACACCAGACATTCTTGGGAGATTTTTGGCACTGCCAGTCCTGGAAGGAAGCTGAATTAAAAAAACAAAAACCCAGAATAATTTAGAATCTAAAAAGAGCTTGGTTCAAAATATGGATGAAAGTTTATTTCAGTGAAGACAAAGGGAGGGAGATAAAAGCTTTTAATGGACCAGTTTTACTTGTCTACTTGAATGTCACAATGTTCTTTCCTATCCTGTTACCTGTTTTATCCTGTATTATATGGCCTCCTCTATCTTTAGTATCTTACCCTACTCTTCACCATGTTGTACAGTTTCATCTTAAATCCCGCAAATTCATTGTCTTCCTTTCTCTTATCTTTATACTGGTCGCATCTTTGCTTTTTTCCTTTCAGTATTGCATCATTCTTTTTCCCATACCCCATTGTCATAGCACACTTCTTACATATTGTAAACCAATGTGTAAAGAAAGCCCAGCATACAATAACATTCTCTCTGCATTGTTAAAGCCTGTTGTGATCTCAAACACTCCACAGGGCTGATGTTTTGATTACCTTAACTTGGTGATTTTTAAAATGAGCTTCTGCTGTCCAACCTTTTAAGGACCTAAAATGCAAGACTGCTTTAAAAAGCCATTGAATTGTTTTTCTCTTTTTTTTCTCTCCATTAGAAACAAAGATATGAATATATCTCAATGCAGTCAAGACAAACATTCAAAATACTTCAGATTTTTACAGAATAAATGTTTGTGTCAGATATACAGCATTTTAGTTTTCTTATTATTATCACCACACTTCCAAAAGTTCAGCACTGGCAGATGCTACATAGAATGCATGCATACAAGTTTATGTGCCTGAGATGTAGGAAACTGTTTGCAAATAGTGTGAAAACTCAGAGACATAGTATCTCCTAGCTTGTGGATACTTTAGGAAACACTATTCTTTGGCCTGCCAGGTTAATTTCAGATTTGCTATGAATGGAAAGTGGCTATTCAATTGAACAATAATCCTTTGTCTTTGCCTCTCATGTCACTTACCTAGCGTCATATTATGTTGTTTTGCTTTATGGGCTGGTTAACCAATAGCATGCTATTAAAAAAAAATGATGGGCCTGTTTTCCCTACTTATGCTAAAGGGAAGTGGGAAACCAGGAATGAAAAGACAGGAAGCTTAATAATAGGCAGCTTGCTCCATTTCTGCTAACATTAGATTAATGTGGTTTTGAGAAAACAGACACTTTTTCAAATATAAAGTCTATTCAAACAGTGTAAAAAAAACTTTAAACAAAATTGAAAGCTTCTGTTCTCCCTAGAAAAGCAACTCTTATTCTAGCTTTAGGTAACCTGAAGATTTCACTCTTCTAAGGGCTCATCTACATTCTGGAGAAATCCCCTCTCTAGGGGTCTGCTTTCTAAAGTTCACTAATGTGTTGTGTATTAATTAATCCACATAGGCCCTGCTGATGCACACTAAAGATTCGCTAGTGCGCTTTAACGTAGTACTGTTTTCTTTAATGTAGTATTGTTTCAAACAGCACTACATTAAAGCGCACCAGTATAATCTATATGTGCAATATGTTAATGCACTTTGGAAATCACACCTCCATAGAGGTCATTAATCCACCATGTAGACAAGCCCTGACACAGGGACAACTATCATAATAGCTAGTAATAGCAAAACAACAAATTGTTATTTCTATAAGAATAAAAAACAACCAACCAAAAAAAGGTGCATTGAAAGCATCTTTGTCTGCACAGGATGTCTTAAGAAAAATTCTGGTTTGGGTTGTGGACAGCAAAGCAAACCTGAGTATTTTGCTGGACAGACAGGGAATGAGACACTTTACATGCAAATAAATCTATTGAATTATTAAGTAATTCATAAATAATGAACTAAAAAACAAGTTTATTAAAGTGAATAACTCCCCCTACCACCGATTCTCTTTTTATAACCTTAAAATGGAACAGTTCTAGAACCATTGTTTCTACAGCATCAGGCACTCTAAGCCCAATCATGCAGTTCAGAGGCAGGCAAAACTCTAATTTCCATCAGTTGTAGTGTCTCTTGGTTGGAGAATGCAGAATTGGGACCTTTGTATATGTAATTAAACATCAAAGGCTCTGTCATTATGCATAATGGGGACAGGGAGAAGGATAGCTCAGTGGTTTGAGCATTTGCCTGCTAAACCCAGGGTTGTGAGTTCAATCCTTGAGGAGGCTATTTAGGGATCTGAGGCAAAAATCTGCCTGAGGATGGGTCCTGCTTTGAGCAGGGGGTTGGACTAGATAGGGGTTGGACCCTCTGAGGTCCCTTCCAACCCTGGTATTAAAAATATATATATATTTTTGGGGGGGAAGGGATAGCTCAGTGGTTTGAGCATGGGCCTGCTAAACCCAATGACCTTTCAGAGTCCCTTCCAGTTCTATGAGATAGGTATATCTCCATATATTTATGATATTTAAGATTCTTATGTGCCTCAGGTGTAATATAGATGGCCATAGGCCTTAGAAAATACAAGATGTATAAAGATGTAGAATAGCCACAATATATGTTCCATTATTTTTTAAATTGCCTAATTTTTAAAATTGAATAAGTGCTTAAAGCATCTTTTTAAAAACAATTAAATTAAATTTTTAAATTTTATTATTTTTCCAGACTAAAATATTACAATCTTTAGAAAACTTTTGGCTCCTAAAGTCCGAGGGATTTTTTTTCTTTTTGTTTTGTTATTTAAGAAACTTTTATTGTGTATTTGGTACCTACAGCTAAAATTAACAATAAGAATTCTTTCTATCAGTTGCTGGCTGGATTTCTGTTCCTATTTATTTTGGCAGTAAAGAGCAGGTAATTGAGAAGCAGGTAACAAAGTTTAAAAGGGGGGAAATAAATATTTTTTAAAACTTCCCAGCTTGATTTACATGTTCCATAGAAAGCAAAGTGGAACTGGTAACTTATAGCCAGCAGCTATATTACATGCTGTCTTTGAAAGTGTGTATGGAAATCTTAGTTCAAAACTATTAAAAACCATTCTGTATCATCACAAGATCCATAAGGGGCCATCACCTTAATTATAAGGAGCTTTGATAGCTCAGACAAAAATAAATGGCATGTTTTGTCTTAAATTTTTTGCTCTTTCATTCTGTTAAATATGCCTTGCAGAGCTCTGGCAACAGACTAAAATTTATAAAAGGTCTGGGAATACTTTAAAGCAGTCTCCTACCCCATTCAATAATGTATCCCTTGTGTAGTGCCTTTGCCATTTTCAATAGACTACGTAATTTTAGAAAATGAACATGAAAACAAATTGAAAAAGCAATAATGGATGTATTGTACTATTAGTGCAACTTGGCAGATTACTAATTCACAAATATTGAAACTAGCACTGATAGAGATGAATGAATTACTCATAATTTAGTAATGCGAATCACACTAACAACAACGACCTGCAGTAACTAGTGGCACTAGAGAAATGACTAGGAGTGTTAGCACAGAATTGCAAAGTTAATAACACTTTCTTTCTATTTTTTCAAAATGTTTTATGTATTTCTCTATTTATCTGTGACTTTCCATTTCTTTAGTCACTTTATATCCTTATATCTCTTTGTGAGATAAATACATAGGGACAAATTCATCCACAGAACAGCTCCATTTAATGTCAGAGGTGAATTTGTCTTTTAATATGTCAGGAATCATGTCAGGGCTTTGTCTTACTGGTGGTATATTCTCAAATGGGATAGTAATATTTACATGAATCTATCTGATTTAGCTGTGATTGCCACTATCTAACTGTAGGTCTCCTTAAACAAAGTATTTGCAGTACATATATTTGTTGAAATATGGAGTAAATCCTGACCCAAATAGTGTATTCTAAAATGTGTCTGACAGAAGCTGCCATATTATCATTTAAGGCTAAGAAAAATGAACATCATTAAAAAAAGAGATTGATAAAATGTGCTGTTTTAAATATTGTGTAAATGTATCTATAATTCCAAACTTCTACTGTGAAGCTTCATTAAAGTATATAAATTAGTACTACTGTCAGAGATGGCATTAAGTATTCAATAAGAGTAGACTTAATGCAATTAATAGCAATTAAAATTATACTTTTATGATGTCAGCCACCAGCATTATAAAGACATAATTGCCTGTAAGGACTTTTGTACCATATTTATCCTCTAAAACTGTCCAATTTATATGAAAAATGCCAAAAACATATCCCATATGGGTATTATTATCTTCCTGGATTTTTAGAAGTATTCTGTCTTATCCAGTATGTGCACACAAAGCTAATTTGCTTTAATTAGTTTTTTTCCTCATTTTGTTAATAGGCCTGTTGATAAGTTATTGCTGAGGTACAAATGTTAAACTTTACTCATTAGGTTTCTATTTAGAGGTCGGTACACAGTACCTTTGTTACCCCATAGCTGGCTGTCCCCATTCATACCTCCTCTTCCAATTAGATGTTATTTACAAGCTTATTGAATAATAATATCTGTATTATCTTATTAGAAATATTGAGCAACTTCAACTAATTAATTGGTTAAATATAAAAGAATTACATTGCTGGCTCTGCTGTTGCAAGGGAATTTCATCTGGACAGGATAAATTAGATAAATTAATGAACTGTTTCCTGTAACAGTCATTTATGCCTCCTTGATTCATACATAAGAATTTTCATGACTAAGTGCTATGGTTCTGTAGTTATAACAAACACCAGTGTAATCAACAGAATGACTTGTTTCTTAACTCTACTTTCTTTCCAAACTCCCAATATATTTAAAGTATCTTCATTGATAAGGGTCTGCATTTTTAAAAAGGACTTTCAATGTCCCACTTTTTATATTCTGTAAATATTTACGTTCTCTAAATTTTCTACTTGTGTTCACAAAACAAAACTCCAAAGTGTAACACCGTGTACTGCAAAAGCTTCACAATAATAGACTGTGATTTGTCCATTACATTTTGAAATAAATTTGATGTTCAATATGAACATTGTGTTTACACTTTGAAATACACAAAAGGCAGATTGATGTGGGATTTATATTGTTATGCTGGGTAGTTCTATTTTAAACCAAATTAGCATGCTGTCTCTTAGAATCGATAACACAAAGATGTAGAATGCCCAGAAATTGACAGAATAGGGTTAGATATAAAGTTGGGAGAGAGAATACTACTCTGAAAGTCAAAATTAGCCCTGAAGATGTTTTAAAGCTCTATCATGTTTTAATAGTGTTGAAACTATTAGGGTTCTTTAGGAATTAGAAGCTTTTATAGAAATTAATCTAAAAACCTGAAGAATTTAATGATGAGTGACTATTAAGTCAAACTATACAAATTCAGAGCCTGATTCAGCAAAGAACTTAAGAATTGGCAACTTTGAGATCATGCTTAAGTCCCATTGAAGTCAATTGGATTTAATTGCATGCTTAAGCGTTTTGCTGAATTGGGGCCTAATGAAGATTGACATTCTGCTCTAGAATTAACTTCAAAATTCTATAGAAAGGATATCATTTTATATAATTCTCTACATTTCTCCATAAAGACTTAGTACTTTTTAAAAGATGTGATAAAATGTCTTAACAGGGCAAAGATTACAAAGAATTTAATAGAACTGCATTTTTTGTTCAAATATTAGGCATTATCTTTGTGACTTTGTCTTAAGTTATTTTCCTTAATTTTGCCTAGTACTACAATCCTCTGGAGTATTTTCTTTTCATTGCAGTCATACCTGCAGGTGAAGGAAAGGAGCTGATTAGCTACAGGGTTCCATGCTGCTGAATTCAGCTAACAAACCTACCACCCAGGTGGTTTTTCAGCAGTTATTTCTGCTTCGTTAGCCCAGCTTGAACTTTATTAGGCAAGTTTCTTCCTTTCTTGCAGCAGCAGATATTTGTATTGATAAGGCTCAGTAACTTGCTGACTGACGTAAGAAAATAAAACGTGCTGACACAAACACCAGTGCCACATTTTCATACTGTTAAACTAATAATAAAAATCAGAGGGGGGGGGGAAATAAAAACCCAGATTATACCAAGCAGAATTTTAATTAGCAGATTGCATAAAAAAAATTAAGGAGCTAGAAGTTAAACACATAAATAACAGAAATTGGAATAAATGAGAGTGCAATGGTTCTACAGACAATATTTAATATTTTGTCTCAATTGCACTATAAAATTCAGAAATCCGTCATTGGAATTAATTTTGTTTATATTGGCTATTAAAAATCCCCACAGTTTTGGAATATGGATAATTTTTATTCCTTATAAGCAGATATTCCAACACAAGAATTCCCGAATAATGAGAGGGAATAAAAAAGAGAGAAAAAGAAAATATGAACTTGAGTATTTGAGTAAACTTTATTTTTTTAAAAATTACATTCTGAAACCATCCAAGTTTTGTGGGTAAGTGTGACACAGTTGTTTCCTGAAAGACAAACTAATGCACCTACATTTTTTAAAATGTTCTAATAATGCTACCTTCTGCCTTGACAAGTGGAAGACCTGAATTTATCAGCTTCACATTGCAAATAGTGACGGGCCAGAGGCTGATGATATAATCTTTTGGCCAAGTGGCTGGAACTTTTTTAAACCTTTAACTTCAAACAAGATAACTCCTAAAGGCCTGTTTTGGCAGAAGCAAAAGGGGGAAAGTAACAGGCATCCTTCATATTTCCCCACCCCCAATCAGTGCTGAAATCAAGAGCATCCTAATATGTCCCAGGCTTAACCAGCCTACTAAAACACAAGGTCCATAGCCATTCCATGGCCTAACCCAGGACAACAACCCAGGCAGTTTACTGCCTAAGGAAACAGCTGAGTCTCCCACAAAAAACTAGTTTCCCTACAAATCCCTTGATATACTGAAAGTGATTTGGTATTTAATGTACAGGAAAGGGAAACATTACCCTGAATCCAAACTTCTGTGAGGGCAGAAGAACTAGCCACCATTCTCCATAACTTCCCAAATTTGTAATTCTGTAAATCAAAAGAAAACTTACCAAAAAACCTGCAATTATTCAGTAAATAGATTGTGACTGCACAACACAAAACCTGCCTAGTTGTGTCAAATCTAGATGTACCAATGCAGTCTAATTGCTTAACAATGACATCCCATGCTAATTCAGAGCTCAGTACAAAACATTATGAGCATAGAGCAATAGGAAGTTCATATCTCCTGAAGGAAAGGGAAGAGTGGGGGGATTTTTGTAGGGATGAAGGGTAAAGCAGGAAGAGGCTTTTACTTGGTGCCATCTTTTATGGGCATCCTCTGCCATCCTTCTGGGTCAGTTTCATTGCTTGTTAGACATGTTAGGATTGACTAATAGCAGTCCTCCTCACAAGAGAGGATTACCATTGACTAGTAGGCACCATGGAATGTGCCAGGAATGTGGCGCACCCTCCTTAACCTCACCCTATAACCCACCAGTGGATGCAGTAGACAATGCCCCTTACCCCAGATGGACTCAACACCTAGGAGAGACTGAATCTTATATTGCTGCAATAATAATCCATGACTGATGATTTTAAGAGCAGTATTGACTCTCGCAAGAGGAAAGATCTTTGTAATGTGGAACTTGATTATATAAAACAAGGAAAGGACAAGAATGAGAGAAAAGTTGTCATTATTGAAGGTACAGAGGTTCCCTTCAGATCTCCACAGCCTAGGCATGTGTGCTGTGTTCTTAAGCAGGTAAACATAATTCAAAAGAGTCCTGTTAGGATGGCTATGCCACAGGTGATAGTCAGATAGTAATAGAGGGTGTTAGAATCTTCTCAAAATATAACATTGATTAAGAAATGCACAGTTTAGGGGTTTGGAGATGGACAAGATGACCAGTTAGATCTTTCCCTATTGAACTTCTAATATTATTGCATAAGAACCTTTCACTTCTAGGTTACACCTCTACAATCAGTCTATTTCAGTGGTGACGAAATCGTAGTAGTCAGTAAGGGTAATATAAATTTTGATGGTCTCAGTTCTCAGTGTAAAAGCATGACCACAAATGGCACTAATTGCCCTTGCTGTTGATTTGTCTTTTCCTGTAAAAAATGGAAAGGCCATAGAAACTGAACTACTTTTCACACTGTGAGAGGTCAGAACTAAGTAATGCCTTTTAGGAGGGCTACCCTGCTATAATTCAGATAAGGATCCTAAATCTGAGTGGGTTGTTTTTTTCTGAATGAGTTCTGTTTATATGGAAAATATAATCTGGGTTTACTGTTAGGGATGTGTAATTCTCTAAATTTTAACATTTTTAATGTGAATAATTATTTTATTTAAGGCCACCTGTAGTTGTAAAGGTTAACTTGAAATCCATTATTACAAATCACATACTGCTTTTACACAGTCTGCACCTCTGCTTGCTGCAAAATGCAATCCATTTTGAAAATCCACCATTGAAAATGAAGACTTAAACAGTGAAAATAAGCCATGGAAAATACAGCAAAATTGAAATTATACCCAGGGGACCTCCTAGATCATCACAATTATTCCAGGGGAATAGCTTGCCCCTAAGTAGTGAATATCAACAGAGAAAGTATTTCAGAATGGTAAATCAGCTTCCAGGATAGAATTCTCTCCTATCTATAAGAGGTAGACCATATTATATATTTAGGAAGTTGACCCTCCCTTTGTTTTTCTGATATTATAAAGTGCTTTCATTCATTGCTTGAGAGAGACTAAGAAATCTTCTGTGGCATTTGGCATTAACTGGGGAGTCCATGAAAGCCTGTATGATATCAGAAAGACCAAGCTAGGTTTAGAAACTAGAGAACACAAGATTCGCTTGTGTGTTCTATTTTATAATTAAAATGAAACAAAAGCTTCCCTACTGCAGTGACTAATTGGAGATCCTAACATTTTTTTAAATGTGCCCAAATGTTCAGCCATGTGCTCAGTCTCATAGGCTGAATGTTAAAGGTGCTGCCACCTTTTATACCCCCAAACTGGCTATTGAAGGCGTTACCTGGGGAATACAGAATATTGCACGGTCAGAAAAAGAAGTTCCAGTAAAATAAATGTATCTTCATCCCAGGTCTTTGTGCTATTCACAGCTGTTGTTTTAATCAAATAGCTCTCAGATGAATCCATGCAGGGGCACCAGTTGATTTGTATGTTCCTGTAGAAGGCCCAAGAGGATCAGAACTTCATTAAAAAGCCTATCGACCACAATACAGCACACTGAGGAGCACCTTTAAAAGTGCCTTTTAGTAACAAGGTCCTGTAGAACTATGGCAAATGAGTGTTCTACCTAAAATGGCAAACTAGAAGTGGCAGTCAGTGGTGTACTGTATGTTAGCCTTGGAGTGGGTAACGTTTTTTTTTTTTGTAGGTGAGATCTTTTTGTACTCAGAAAGGATGGGCAAGTAGATATAGAAGCTGAGATGGTAAACGTGTATGATTTTTCAAGATTGCTATAGGGCTAAATGGGGGGAATGAAAACAAATGGAAAGAAAAACCTCTGCAAAATCTAAGCTATCTCCAAATCTCTAGATTTCCCAGTGTGGCTCATTATCTTTCTAACTGTCTTCAGGATGTAAGGGCTTTGGAGCAGGCATGGTCTTCCTTTTTGTATGTTGAAGAATGGCAACCACATTGTCAACACTACACAAATAGTAATATATTCAGGGTCTGAATCTGCATCCACTCACCAAGCTTGCATTGATTTCAATAGTGCAGAATCAGACCCATAATGTATATGATGTTTTGAGATCCTTCAACATGTAAATGATTATTTATAATATGTAATAATGTATCTATTGCTTTGTGTGCATCCTTTTTTCTAATGTAACATATTAAGGGAAAATATTGGTATAACAGTTAAGCTCCATTTCATGGTTTATGCTTTATAGGATCAGAAATAACAGAAAAATGCCATTTCCTAGCTTTTCTGTGGGAAGAGAGATGCAGTGGGCTAGGATTTTTATATTTTGAGTATTTTATTATGCATACTAGATACCACTAGTTCTGTAAGGGAGTGATTTTGATCAAGTACAGTAGATTGCCTCATCGACTGTATTGTTTTGTTAGCAATATATACATTATGGAACTTATACCATAATGCACAGGCACCTCTATTAAGTTTACAATTCTGTAATGTGCACATAACAACAAGGGGCCTTATCTAAAAATCCCTTGGAACATCATTAATGTCTTCCTTCATTCCAGCTGTACTAGCTGAGTCTTGCCTGTATTAGTTGAGTTTGTATTGAAAAAAGTTAATCAGATTTTGCTTTCTTTTACAGGAAACATAAGAATATCTTTATAACAACTTGAGCATCAGTGAAAGCACACAAATTAGATCTGTTCTGGGAACAAACTTTTTCCAAATAGATGCAAGTTTTCCACTGAGAAAAACAACACATTTTGGTCTACGTTTCTATTAGCATTTCACTCATAACAACATGAGGTTCTCCAGGGTGAAAAGAAAAGTACATAGTTGCCATTATGGGAATAAAAATCCTGCTGGTAAAAATCATAATTCAGAAGCATTAGTACTTTGATGTAAGGTATGATAGGTGGGCAGTGATGTTTCTGTCATTATAAGCCACATGAGAAAGCAAAAGAACCCAATCTGCCTACTCTAATAGCTGGTGTTGATATTGGATGTAATGTGTTGCTATTTGATGGATATCACATTCACATAATCTGTTATCGGTTGGTTGTAATTATGATGTATTGTCTTCATGACTTGCCACTTTGCAACCTAATTTATTATGATAGTTAAAGTAACATGCTCTGTTTATAATTGGATGGCCACTATTGATATGGGTAATGGATCTCTCTTCTGAAATACAAACAGTAACTAGATGCACAGCATGCAGATAAGTTAAGTATCCACACTACCTGGGAATCAGCAGGTATTCCTCATGACTTAGCGTCCAGATGTATTTTTCTGGTAGCTCAGCACATCTCTAATTGCAATTATATTTCATGTCCATCTTGTCAGAGTTCTTAGAAAAGAGGACTCTAGATATAAATCTTTAAATATAAATGTAAGCAGGTGGGTGACTAGGGTATTACTGCAGACTTAGTGATATTACTGGCATAGATTTTCATTCAGAATTCCCATTTATATCAATGGGAGCTCTATGTTTATCTCTAGGGCAATACATATCACATAGAATAAAATCAAACCTTCTTTAAACTGGAACCCGCGAGTCACCATTTTCAAAGTGATAAGCCTTGATATGATGTAAGTTTTGTTCAGTGTAATCAATAGCATTAATACATCAGAAGACAGAGCAAATTCTGAACAGATTGCAGGTTTTCACACTATACATTGATTTGTTTTCTCTATGTGAACATATATGTGTGCAGTTGGTGTGGTATTGATTTTATTTTCCTGTTGTTTAGTCACTGTGTTCAAGGTTGACAAGGGCAATTATACCCCACCAACGTTTTAGTCACCATACTTGTCCAAGGCATTGATTTCCAATAGAACACTTATTGGATTTATGGGCATACCACCTTTTCATTGCCATGTTCAATTCTTCAAAAATAAGCAAGAGAAAAAAATTTACATCCTCGCAATGTCTCTAAATATTAATAAAGAGTTTGTAAAAAATATTGCCTGAGGCATGTGTTTGCTGATCAGCATATACTTCTTAAACAGTTTGATTTCTTTCAGTTAATCCAGTCATGGATCTTGAAGAGCAAACCATCAAAATCTTTTAAGACTTAGCCCTTCTCTTCCCCCTCCCCCTACCTTACTGTTTCACAAGTTTCTGAAAAGACTGCAGAAAAGAGGAGCAAAGAATATTGGATCTAAAACCACATAGTGGTTTAACCTATGGTGATAATCTTCAGTTTCAGGTGAATCAGATCTGATACATGGTTTGACATGAATATCTGCAAACTAACTTAAAGTTTTCATCAAATTGTAGATGGCTTTAGTGAAGGCTCACTGTTGGCAATCTTTATGCAACCCACTGTGTAATTCACCTTCATTTTTTTTGCTGTTCTCAAAATATAGGAAGAGAAACTGTAATTTTCATAGATAAACCTACTGCGCCTATATGTTATAGGATACCTTAATGATTAGCGGCCATTTAATGGTAATCACTCAGTGCTATAAGGTATGGTGATTGAAAAACACAATACATCAATTACAATGAACCCATTTGAACCAAGCACTCAGAGTTTGCAGTGGGCTTTCAAGTTTTTTAAATGAATTCAGTGGAATGACACTTTCTTTTTAGTTTCCTTAGAATAAAAAAGATAAAAGCCCATCAGGTGGGGAAAGGTCCTTGTTTGTTTTCTGACAGATTTTGCACTTTAGAACAGAAATTGGGAATCTAATTAGCCATTTGTATGTGTAAGTGCCTGATTGGCACATTAGAGAGAAAAGGTGGGTGAAGAAATATCTTTTATTGGACCAACTTATGTTGTTGAGAAACAAGCTTTTGAGCTTACAAAGAGCCCTTCTTCAGAATATCAGATATACATGACTGGCACATGTATATCTGGTATTTACATGCATAATTAAGGTGCATGCAAGTATTTGCATACTTCTGATTTTGCAAATCTATGCCTCTTTGATTAAGAAGACAGAGACAATGGAGAAGAAAAAGGTACTAATAGTTACTTTATAATTTGGAAAGTTTCATAACGGGTTTGTTCTTGGCAGGTTTTGCCGGCATTTTTTTATGTAATTCTGCAATTGTATAATTGCACCTTAAGGCTTCATGAGCAATTGTAATTGAGACTCTGATCTTTCAAAATTATATTGGCAATATCTGTGTGAAGTAAATATAAAGTTAGAGGTAAGTTCTGGCTCCCATATCTGCACTAACTCCTGACAAAGAATCAACTGACAGACCAAGAGTATTGGCAGAGTTCTTCCAACCAGATTGTTTTCCCTCAAAACTGACAGAAATGATTTTCTGTAGGGCCAGAAAGACAGAAGCTGGGGAATGACATAGAACTCAGGGGGGTGTTTGCATGTGTCAGGAAACCAGATAGTGAGTGATCAGCTTAGTGGTTGGAGCAGAAGTCTGAATGCCAGGGTCAAGGCAGGATCAGAACCAAAGTCAGAGTCTGAATGCCAGAGCCAACGGTAGAGGCGGAGCTAGGCATCCGGAGCCAAAGGTCGGAACCAGATTACCTGTAGTGGGGGAAGGCTAGAGCAAGGCTGGAACAAGGGCCAGGAGCAGGTCAGGGTCCAGGCTGGAGAAGGGCAGAAGGCAAGCACAGGGAGATAGCTCAGTGCACATGCCTGCAGATTCTCTATCAGTAAGCTTGTCTCGCTATCTTTGTTTTTTGGGTCTCAGCCTCATCATACTGCCTCATCATACAAGGCTCTGACCACCACTTTCTTCATTTCCCCCTTTTTTTTTAATCTCCTTTCACTCAGTCTAGTACCTTTAGAGAAACATGGCAAGGATTTTTTTTTTCACTATTCTATTTTCCTTATATTCTCACTAGTCCCTGTAGGGAAAAATCTTTGATTCCATGCTGACTCAATTTTCATAAAGAAACGTTGTTTCCGTAGAATATTGCTCACAATGCTACAGAGCATGAGCCATGGTTTCTTTGGTTTTGCACACATTACATAGCACACATCTTTGTCATGACTGTGAAATACAATAGTATTTTTGAGCATATATCACAAAACCTTCATCTTTTTGTTTCCTTAGTCCATAGTTCTTGCCATTCCTTGGCAAGCTCCTTGTGACCACACTTTTAAATTCTTGTCTACTTAAGGGTATCTTAATATCTACCTGCTCATTTTTTTAGAGCTTGTTTTGCGGCTTTGTCAGCTATCTCATTTCCATATATTCCAATATGTGCCAGAATACATACTATTGTTACACATATAGCTTCTTGCGTTATTTCCATTATTTCACTTATTATGTTATTTCTGCTTTCCCAAGTCCCTGTTCTGATTGTCATCATGCCTGACAAAGAATCAGATAAAATTACAGAGGTAGAAGTCGCACGTCCAGCTGTAATTTGATTTTTCTGTAACTAACAATTTTTAGCTCTCTCAAAATTTTTCTTTTTTACATCTCTCCTTTACCTGTTTTTTAGATCCTGATAATATGAGGAAGTCTCCAGAAATCCATATAATTTTGTCTATTAAGGACCCAGCAGTCCTCAAAAATCTGTTGTGTACTTCATTTCCATGATTCCCTTTTACCTTTGCCCAAAAGTTTAGATCAAATAGTTTGATCCTTAGATTTATTGATGCTTCTCCAGTGGCTATTTGCAGCATACAGACTGATGTTATCATTGGGCCACATGCCAATCGCAGAGCTTTGACCAGGAGCCATTCCAAGTTTCTAAGAATTGTTTTTGAGGCGGAACCAAAAGCTTGGCATCTGTACTCAAAACTGGTCTTATCAATGTTCTATACATCATCATCATCATCATCAATACCTTCTTAGCTGTAACCTCATAGACTCATAGACTTTAAGGTCAGAAGGGACCAGTATGATCATCTAGTCTGATCTCCCGCATGATGCAGACCACAAAAGCTGACCCACCCCCTTTCCCTTGACTCAGCTGTTGAAGTCCCCAAATCCTGTGATTTAAGGACTTCAAGTTGCAGAGAATCCTCCAGATAGCGACCCCCGCCCCATGCTGCAGAGGAAGGCGAAAAACCTCCAGGGCCTCTGCTAATCTACCCTGGAGGAAAATTCCTTCCCGACCCCAAATATGGCGATCAGTAGAACCCCAAGCATGGAGGCAAGATTCTCCAGCCAGACCCTTATTGACCATTGATACTATTTACCAGCGATGGCACGCTGTTGATTAATTGACTAAAATCACGTTATCCCATCAAACCATTCCCTCCATAAACTTATCAAGCTTAATCTTAACCTCTTTTGTTTCCAACTACACTACCGTAATTTCATCCTACATTTACATTTTTGTACAATATTATCCGAGTGACCTTTCCAAGTTAATTTATTATCAAACAGTACTCCTAGAGTCAGTAAGATACTGTTGCTGCTGGGCTTAAGAGAAGGCCTGCTAGCTTCCTCAGCCACTCAGGCGGAGTGATCCATAAGGCAGCATAACTGATGCAGCCCAGCTGTGCTTATTAGGCCACCAGGCAGGCACAGCTGCAGGGCCTTATTCCAGACAGCATGTTTCTGCACAAATGCACCCTGGCCTATCAATGAAAATTATACACCCATCCTCACGTGGGAGTTAGGATCAGTGCTGGAGAGAGCTCAGAATGTAGGCTCACAGAACACTCTTTTGAGGCATTCATGTGCACTCATGATAGAACTGTTTGTTATTTGATGGGCCAGATTTGAACTGAAAAATTGAGTGTTTAAAATAATATTTTGATACACCAAGAAGCTGTCCTCCAGTTAAGCCAGTGTTCCTTCCAAAACTTCAAATAACTTGATTATGCAGACAGTTCAAATCCGAATACAGACATTCCTTAATATCTGGCATTCAGAGGTACACCTCTCCCTCGATATAACGCTGTCCTTGGGAGCCAAAAAATCTTACCGCGTTATAGGTGAAACTGCGTTATACTGAACTTGCTTTGATCCACCGGAGTGTGCAGCCCCGCCCCTCCGGAAGACTGCTTTACTGCGTTATATCCGAATTCATGTTATATCAGGTCGCGTTATATCGAGGTAGCGGTGTATTTGGTTTTCTTTGTCTCAGAATTACCAATATTTAGCTTGTTCTGCATTCAGAGGCAATCTACAGTAGAAAAATGCACACAAAAGCTCTTTATCATGTCGTTTAATGCAGATACAGTCTGCTCAGTTACACATGAATGTTCAGCATCTAAACTTGGGATCAAGAAAACACTTTTAAATAAGTGTTCTATACAACTACAATATAATGATACCCTGAGCCCCAAACCAATTTAAAATTGTGAATGGTATTTACATTCCCAAAGTGAACATTGTTGCCACACACACACAATCATCCTTCACTTTTTAAAAAAATATATTTTTCAGATTTACAGCCTTCCTTGAGCAGTTGCATTTTTCACAGTACTGACAGCAGCAGACCTAATTACATTTCATGTAAATAAAGAATACCAACCTCTGTTTAAGCAGTAATCTATAGTAAAAAATGAGGTGTATTGTTTGTTTTATTTTATGTATAGCTTTGCTGATTTGCCACTAAGTTTGTCTGAGAATGTGCTCTTGACTTACATTAATTTAAGCAATACAATGTCGCAGTCTTTACTAAAACTCCTTTTTTCTCAGTTTTCATTACTAAATGTTCTTTTCTCTGTGCTAGTGAGAATATAATAAATATTTTAATAGTGAAAAGGTGTTTTGGGGTTTTTTGTGGGACTTGCGGGGGGCTATAAGGTCTCTTTGATTCTTTGTGAGTGTGATGTTCAGAAAGTTGCGTAGTGTGGGTAAATATTTAATTGAAGAAAGATGTTCTGGATTTTGAATTACTAGCACTAATAATTACAGCATGTTTTTACTTCTGACCAGTTTCACTGATGCCAACTTTGGTCTGAGAAGAAAGAAGCATGGTGCCTTGATTATCATGTACATTTTGAACATGTGCCCATAGATGATATCGCGGGGAGGACTGTTCTGTAATGTTACCTTCTCCTATGACACCAATTATTTTAAGTGTGTATGACGGCTCATTGACACCCTGTAAATGGGAGGCTGCATCTCAGCAGGTTTTACCCTTAGTACTGTGAAGATGAAGATAATATAAAGTGTGTTCAGTGGGAAAGAATTCCATAGACAACCTGCCACAAAAACATTTTCACTCATTAAAAGCCTAGGTGCAGGGTTTCTAACTAATGACATTTGTAAATACTAAAATATTGTATTTTTCCATACTCTGTTCCGGAAGCATTGTTATTGAAATTTACTTGCTATCAGCAGCTCTAGCGGCTGCTGTTAATAACAAAATGAATTAACAGCATGCAAGACTCCATAGAGACCCTATAGGTATATTTCAGTTGCAATTGAGTCAAAAATATGGGCACTTGCCATAGAATAGGCTAGCTCTCTTTTTCTAATATATAGTAACATTATTTTATTTTACTATGACAAGGCTTTAAAATATATATATATTTGTGTAAATGCTGGTAGTAAAGGTTCCAGAAGAATGTGTTTTTTGTCAATGGGGAACCTAAGTTAAATGTTAGTAAAGAAAAATGTGAGTTTCAGAACAGCAAGAACCAAAAATTTGTGACTAATCTGATAAAGTGCACATTCAAGCATTCTCTTACATACATTGTCTAAAGGAACGGTTTTATTCTTAACAAGGAAAACAATTCACACTTAAAAGTATTGAGTCTTCTTGTGGGATCAAGGTGCCTACACTGTGGGCCCTTGAAATATTCTAGAAAGCAGTGTCTGTTGGGGCTATGCCCCTCATCTTTACATTGTCAGCTTTTCTTAAGAAAGATGAGGAAAAGAGGAGGATGCCCACACAGCACAGGCATCATCTGGACCCACAGAGATGGGAAGGTCGCTTCTCACTATGGCTGGCAGGAGCAGGTCTTCAGGTGTAATTGACTAAAAATCTGGCAATCTGAAAATCTAGCATGGCCTTTAGAGAATTACTCACCAAAGCGACACTATGTCTGACATAAACAGCATCAAGATCTCGGGATCCATTCTGCCTGATCAAGTGCAATGCCAGGGATTCAATACCAAAGGGTCCTTGGAGCTATCCAGGTCAACAAAATCCAGTGTTGAGGACTTTGCATTGTTGATTCTGAAGAGCTGCTTGCTAAAGTGCTACTGTGCTTAGTGTGACCATCCTGAGGACCCAGATACTTTTGAATCGACAGAGTCTGGTGCTGAAGTCCTGGAAACATGAACGCTGTGCTTAGTATGAGTGGGATTGAGGTTGACTTAGACCTTGTCTACATGGGGAAACTCAGGCTTGTCTACACTGCCCATCCTGCCCACGATTACATTAATGCGAACTAGGAACCTTTCAGTTTGCACCCCCAATGCCAACATGGGGGAGTTACAGTGAAGCACTTTGTGTACTGCTATGCATAGCCCCATAATCTGAACTGTAAGACAGTGTAGACAAGCCCTCAGGAAAGTTTATTTAAATCAGGCTTTTAAATGGTTTAGTTAACCACATTAAATCCCTCTGTGAAGGTGCTTATTCAGAATTATCATGGCCTTAATTCTGCCTTTACTTGGTTGAACTTAATTCACTTCAGAAATTAAGTAAATTAAACCCCTGTGTGGACATACTCATTCAGAATTAAACTGGCCTTAATTTGGCTTTGTTTAATTCACTTCCAAAGTGAATGAAACTAAACTGAATTAAGGCCACTTTAATTCTGAATGAGAGTGTCTACACAGGGGTTTAATGCAGTTTAATTAATCCACATTAAATTTACACCTCAAGAGCTTGTCTAAACAAATGATCAGTTTACAACAAGCTGCGGTGTGAATCTTCCCTTACTGGCCTTACTAAACTGGGAGGACTTGGGAGGAGTGGTAGATATGCTGGAGGATAGGGGTAGGATACAGAGGAACCTAGACAAATTAGAGGATTGGGCCAAAAGAAACCTGATGAGGTTCAACAAGGACAAGTGCAGAGTCCTGCACTTAGGATGGAAGAATCCCATTCACTGTTACAGACTAGGGACCGAATGGCTAGGAAGCAGTTCTGCAGAAAAGGAACTACGGGTTACAGTGGACAAGAAGCTGGATATGAGTCAACAGTGTGCCCTTGTTGCCAAGAAGGCTAATGGCATTTTGGGCTGTGTAAGAAGGGGCATTGCCAGCAGATCGAGGGGCATGATTGTTCCCCTCTATTCGATATTGGTGAGGCTTCATCTGGAGTACTGTGTCCAGTTTTGGGCCCCACACTACAAGAAGGATGTGGAAAAATTGGAAAGAGTCCAACGGAGGGCAACAAAAATGATTAGGGGGCTGGAGCACATGACTTATGAGGAGAGGCTAAGGGAACTGAGATTGTTTAGCCTGCAGAAGAGAAGAATGGGGGGGGGGAGATTTGATAGCTGCTTTCAACTACCTGAAAGGGGGTTCCAAAGAAGATGGATCTAGAGTGTTCTCAGTGGTACCAGATGACAGAACAAGCAGTAATGGTCTCAAGTTGCAGTGGGGGAGGTTTAGGTTGGATATTAGGAAAAACTTTTTCACTAGGAGGGTGGTGAAGCACTGGAATGGGTTACCTAGGGAGGTGGTGGAATCTCCTTCTTTAGAGGTTTTTAAGGTCAGGCTTGACAAAGCCCTGGCTGGGATGATTTAGTTGGGAATTGGTCCTGCTTTGAGCAGGGGGTTGGACTAGATGACCTCGTGAGGTCCCTTCCAACCCTGATATTCTATGATCCTGACGATGCACGTTAGTAGTTCATGTGCTTTGATCTAGTCCTGTTTCTAAAAGGACTAGATCACGGCACATTAACAAACTGTTAATGTGCAACAGCAGGGTCCACATGGATAGTTTGTTATTCCGAGGCAGGCAGGTGCGGGGTACATTCACACCCTCACCTGCCATGAACTCAATGTTTATGTAGATAAGCTCTTATTTAATTCAGATTAATTTTCCTGAGTGTCCATTTGTAGACAAGCCCTAAATATAACATGAAGGATCCCACACCATTGATTCTGGAGTGTCAAGTGTTTGGCATAAGCAGCACCAGAGTCCATTCATTTGCGTTAACCAAGTCCATTATCAATGATCCAGCCCTGTCAACTTTAGAGAATTACTTGCCAAAGTGGTTTTATGCTCATTATGAGCAGCATCTTGATTCCCAGATCACAGAGTTGAATCCCTGGAGCCACCAAGGGTTGGATTTTATGCTCATTGACTTTATGCTCAACATTAGTAGCACAGAGGTCCCTGGATTAATTCATATTGACTGAATCTTGGGCTGAGGACCTGCATTGTCAATTCTATGTGTTGGATAAGCAGCACCACTGTCCCTGGCTCATTCATGCCTGAATCCAATGCTCAGGGAACTGCCCTACTATCTCAGGAGAATTACAGATCAAAGTGGTTCTGTGGCTGGGATAAGTGATGCCAGATTCTTCAGATCTTCTAGATCAAGCAAGACTGGTGCCAGGGGTCTGGCTTCATCAGTGTCAAAAAAAAATTATGTCTGGCAAAATCAGCGTCATAGTCCTAGAATTATTGCTGGTTGACTGAGTCCAATGGTAAGAATCAAGCATATTTGACTCTGACTTTCCAAAGTGGCCAAGGTGCCCAGATCTGTCCAGGTTGATGCCAGTTCTCTGGCTTCGTTCACTTTGTTCCATGTAACAGTTACTGAAATTCTGGATCCATGATAGTCAACAAGAGTCCAGTGCAGAGAGTCAAGTTCTGCAAAGAGCTTCTCACTAATGCATCTGTATACGTGGATGGACACTGAGGCCTCTTTTTTTTTTTTTCAGTTACCTGCTTCCTATCTTAGGTTTTGTGGGTCTCTGTAATTTAGGATTTTACCCTGTGCCAACATCTGCTCTACCTGACAGAGTATGTCTGTTCATAACCAGCCCTGTGGATGCCTCATTCAATCCTCTTCTTGATATTATAAATACCAGAACCATGATGACTTGGGATATTCAAGATGCTTAACAAAGAAAGACTAAAAAAGAGCATGCCTATATGCCTTCTCACCTCCCCTTGCCATCTGCAATAATAGTGAACTGAGATACTGTTAGTGAACTGGGATACTCCATTTGATTTCTAACCTCTTCAAGGTTTGTGAGCTCTGCAGGAAATAAGGTTCCACTTCAGTGTCCTGGAACTGAGACCTGTGTTTTGGACTGCAAGACTTATTTCCTCTGATTAAATCCAAACTTGTCTATATTCTGATGGTCAACATCAAAGTGATATATTGTATCAAATGCCAAAGTAAAGGCTGTGGAACCAGCTGGGTCAGCATGCTTATCTATTAGAAAGTGTAGCATCAACCATTGGATCAATCCCATGTCTTACCTGCCAGGGATAGAGGAAGTTTTGGCAGACTCTATGAGCAAAGTTTATACTCAATAGCACAAGTGCTCTATCAATGTCTCCATCTTGCATTCTGTATTCTGCAAGGTGGGGAAGCCCCAGAAAAGTCTCTTGCTGCCAGTGGTGATGCCCATTGTCACTGGTTTTGCTTCAGGAATGAGCAAGAACTAATGTTACTGATGGACTCCTTTTGCCAGCACTGTTGTCCTCTATATGTTCCTTCTGATTTTATTGATTCTGGAAGTCAGCTGGGACAAAGCTAGATCCTATTTTAACTATGAATAGAGCTTGACACTTTTTTATTATTAAATATTGTGTGTCTCATGGTGACTCCCTCAATTGCTGCTATCCAGTCTCTGGATCTTGTATCTCAGGGTTGAGACATCTTTGAGTCTCCACGCAAGGTGAAGTTCCTTGGGTTGACAGCTTGACTTCTGGTTTGCTAGGATTCTTGATGGAGAGTGGCCTTTTCAGTTCTGAATATTCTGTTGGAAAACTGGAAAATTTGACCAACTCCGGTGACCTGGAAGAGACTCTCGAGAGCAGCTCAAAAGGGAATTGACTGGAGATGGCTTTCCCTTGTTATGTATTAGAATGCAATTGACTGACATTTCAACTTTTCACTGTCTGATACACGGGTCAGTAGTATTTTTGTTCACTCTCCAGTAACTGAGTTAATGAAATGGTTGCACTATGTACTCACTAGGGTACTTGGGGGTAGTTGTTTTGTCATGTATGGGTTGTGCTCTGAGTTCTGTGGTGAGATGGATTCATTTGAGCTACCCTAGGAGTAGTCCCTTCTGTGTGTGAAGCTTTTTTTCACATGACTCATGGAGACTCTATTCACACATTTGTCAAACTGTTCTCTTCCATAGCCTTGTGACAATGCATTTGTTATAGCTGTTACTTCAGGTCAGAAAGTAAATGAGATATACAGGCCTAATGATTCCATATGTCATATTATATACAGAAAATATGTCACTATCTTTGTCCTTATCCTAATTTCCATCTTTGATGGTCTCTGTCCATCTTTCTTGGCACTAGCCTGTCTGTATTTCTCCATGCCTTATTCATATCCAGGAAGATTTGGCTCCATACTTGGATATACAGTGTCTTATATTTTCTACGAGGACCAGATTAATCCTTGAGTTCCCCAAAAGCAGGAGGTGGGACTAAGTGGCCTTTCATCACAGCTCAAAGATTACCCAAATGCATCATCTTATGTATCACAATTATTATGACAATGTGTTTTCCATAACATGTTTTCCCATGGGCTTCATCACAGAATTTTGTAAGGAAGCTACTTGAAGTTTTATGTGTGCTTTTAGCTATTTTTTCTTCATTTGAGGCTTGTTTTGGGAGAGTGAGAGTTTGCTGTCATTTCTAATACATGTTTGACCTGGCATACAGAGTTGATACTGATTTCTGGCAATTCTGCAGTCCCTTTTTTCACCTAGAAATCTTCATTCTACCTTCCTTTAAAAAAAAATTACTGCTTACTAAACTCCCACAGTTGGTAATGTGCAGAGACCACTTGAAGAAACTGAAGGTTGTTTACAAATAACTGGAGTTTTTGAGATGAGCTCTGCACATTCATAGTCGTTGCTTGCCTGCCCAGCTTCTTTGGAGTTGTAGGTTCAGAATTCCTGAAGAAGCAGATTCCAGAAGTTTGTGGTGAAAACACTTTCATCCCACAAGTGAGAACATACAGAGGCTTATTTCAAAGAAATCTAGTTACTGGTAACTAACCTTGATTCTTTGATGTTTTTAAATGTAATTTTTGTTTACAAGAAATAGGAAAAAATAAACACATAAATTGTGTGTGTGTGTTTGTGTATAGGCACACATTCTCTTATGACACTCTAGTGTTGAACAATAGGATTCAGTATTATTAGTGACCCAGAAGAACATGAAGTAGCTCTGTAGGAACTTTCACACCTTGTTTCCACAGCAAAAACAAATAAACTTGATATCAGCAATTTGTTAAATGAACATTAAATCCATTAACCAAAAGATGAAAACAAGCAAGATGAAAGAACACCCAAACATAGAATCCAAATTAAGTTATTGATAGATTCTTAGCATTCTTAACAGTGAACTTTCAGAGAGAGATCATCAGCTGGTATAACTCAATGATTTGTTTATCTGGCCATCAAATAGTAAAACAGTTTGCATTGATTGTGTGATTCTCCAAGCTTTTTTCAGAGCTTTGTCTCCATATTGCCATTCAGTTTTTTGTAGTGTTTAGTGACTTATTTGGAACAAAACATGCACCTCTACCCCGATATAATGTGACCCGATATAACACAGTAAAGCAGTGCTCCGGGGGGATGGGGCTGCACACTCCGGCCGATCAACGCAAGTTCGATATAATGTGGTTTCACCTATAACGCGGTAAGATTTTTGGCTCCCGAGGACAGCGTACCGGTATCTATTTTGTGTTTGGTGTGCATAATTTTATTTTTTTCAGAGCTGTGATCCCATGCAGATTTTTCTATCTATTGCCCCAATTAAAGGCATGTGACAAGACATGTACAGTGTCTCAAGATGTTAGGTCATTCATGACTGGGATTATTATTCACTACTACTTTCTAGGCTTCCATTATCCTGTTTTGTATTTATCATCTATTAAAACACTATCTCTTCCTATGATTCAGTTATGAGTTTGCTACAAAACTATAGCTGAGCCATTTTTTCAGAATGTTATGCCATTCAGTATTGGTAATTAGTGTAATATCCATAGTCTCTGCCTCCATAAACTGAGATCATGACTCCTGAAACCCTTCTAAAGTGTGGAGAACATACTAAGAATGGTCTTTGATTTTGATTATGATTTTACCATTTCTTTTCATATTCTGGTCCATCTACCCCAGGGATAACTCTTTTTTTAAAGGCTTCCTGTAAAAGCTGCTGTTGGTGGTGGTTTTATATTTGGCCTGTCTCCTTTAAAAAGAAAATATTGGGAAATTGTCCTTCACAATGCATTTTTATGGAATGATGTTGAAAATACTTCGGGGGGAAAAAAACACCTTGTGGTGAAAAGATATTGGCACAAATGTGTTACATTTAACTCTTTTATTTTTTATTCCATCTGCATCCTTTTTTTTTTATTGTTACAGAGTTCAGTATTTCTGACAGGCTCATAGAAATAATTGAGAGGACTGTGGACTGTATAGACTAATGTTTGGAGAGAAGTGCTAAAAGCAAAAATAATTGCAAAATTCAAATGTATGGCATGAAAATCTTTTTTTTCCCCAATGAGAGTACCAAAATTGAACATGTTTAGAATGTTAAAGAGAGTATGATAAGTATGAAATGGTATTTTCAGAAGCTAGCATTATAGCAGTTGATTCTACACACCATTTTTAATTACTAATTCTCTATTTTTGTGACTGGCTGTACCCCAAAAGTTGCTGAATATTAAACGTAGAAAGTTACATTACAATTAATTTTTGAACAGTTAAAAATGATTGTTCAGGAAAGTGACAATGTGAAAATGGCTTATTGCTCAATAAATCTGCTCTCTATAGGTATTCTACTTACTTATGAAATTAAGCATTGTCTTTTTGTTTGTTTTTGTTGCTTACTATTGTTGACACTATTGGTTTTACAGGGCTATGGGAGAGTGAGTTAGAATGTTTTCTAGTTCACACATCAACAGAATGTTAAGTTACAACTGAAAAATCATTATTATTGACAATGTTAATGCCAGAAAGAATGCAGCTAGACTTTCAGATCTCAGGGTGAGTTTGGCCATGACAGTTAGGAAATAACATTTTACTTATGAGATGACAAAATAAAATATGAAAATAAATGAGAGAAAACAAATATGGAATCCCAAAAAGTCATTCTTACAGTTGGTATCAAAGGTATAATAGGCTGGCCAGAAAACAAGAATTCTGTTGTTTTTTTAAATTGAGGTTTGGATATCTGCTTTTGTTCTGATATGAAACCAAAGCCTTTTGAAATTTGAGGGTGAGGAAGAGAGACTATCTCAGAATACTCAATAATCCAGTGGTTAGTGGATATGAGAGAGACAGATTCAAGTCCCTGCTTCAAATCAGGCAGAAAAGAAACTGGAACTACATTTCCCACATCTCAGGCATCTGCCTTAATCTATTGACTCCCTAACTTTTTACTAAGGCAACCCACCAACTTCATTTTGTCTTTTGTTTGTTTGCTTGTTTTTTGTTAACCTTCCCAGGATCTACATTCGGGGTGGGAATGAAGTCATAAGCCAGCATTGTCATCTTTGTCCTCTCCCACTGGTGTGCTGCCGCCTCCTTCTCTAGAACCTCCCCTCGCACCTCAGGGCTTGCCCTCAGCACCCAACCTGTGACCCATCTACAACCTGCTCATAACCCACCTTTTGGAAAACACTGCCCTAACCACTAGGCTATTCTGGGAAATTCCATCCTGGACCTGACAAAAGTTTCGATGAATCTGATGCATTTCCACAAAAAGTTTTGATTTTGATGGCTTAGAATTTCTTGATGGAAAACTTTCATCAAAGAAATTCTCGGTGCAATCAAGTAAAATTACCTTTGCCAATGCTGTAACGTTAGTCTAGCAATATCCATAATAAATATTCACAGCAGATAACCTACGTCTCAATTTACCTTTTAAATAATATCTGAGATCCAAAGACGCACTCGTGCATTGCTGTTAAACAGAAGACAACGATGATGACCCAGAACAAGACCAGCATTTAGTATTTCTGCCCCTCAATAGAATTGAAAAGTAATACTGTATTTTGTAATTAAGAATCATTATACATAGAATATTTTTAAGAGTTTTTCCTTGATAAATTCATGCTTGTGATCCATTTGCATTACAGATTTCTGGATTGTTTGTGTCCTGCTGGAGTAAAACCGTTGTATTAAACTCAGAAAACAAAAAGCTCCTGAGTGAAGAAAGAAGAGAAGGTAAGTCAAAACATCCCAGAGTCTCTGGTTGTATTGGGATTCATAAATTGCAGTGAAGACAATTAAATGTCTAATTGATATGATAGTAGCAGTACTGCAAAATCACAAAAGACCAATCTGTACTTTGTCTCTGTACCCTACTTCCTAATCCATTACCAGTAATCTCTGCTACTGGATCAATGATTATGTCCTTACATTTTTATATTAACAATATTGGGTCAAATCCAGAGTTGGTGTATATCAGCATAGCTCTAACTTCAATGGACCTATGCCTGTTTACACAAGCTGAGGATCTGGCTTATCTCTTTTTTTTTTTTTTTCGTTTCTTTTTTCCTCATTCTATTTCCTATCCTCCACCCCTCCACCACATTTACTGAACTTGAGAAAAAACATCATTAACAAGTAAATTATCATATTTCAATATTGAGTTTAGTTATCATGACCTTTATCTTGTGTTCTGAATATAAGCCACAGTGAGATATTTATGCTATATCATAGTAAATATTTGCTTTTTAATGTACATACTCTTGCTTAATATTTTGGAACTTTTAGCAGTAGACATGAACTTTAATAAACTCAGTTAAAAGCACCTGAGTTATAAGTATGATATGTTAAATTTCTATGTTCACTTGGAATTGTTTGCATTAGGCAGCAATCTTATTCCCAGCTAGTCTTGATCCTCCTGAGGAGCACTTACGTGGCAACCATAGTGAATTGAATTGTACCTGGTTATTTTTTTCTCTGGTTATAGCTCAGTGAGTTTTCTCAATGGTAGCCAACGTCTAGTAATTTAAAGCTTGTGAACCTTGAAAAAAGGGTTTGTTTAAAACCATATTCTGGGGCTTTTCCACCAAATGGAAATTGTGTTCTACTAGGGAACTACAAAAGATTTTAGAACAGAGTATCTGATAAGCATTCTGCTCATTAATGTTTGTACAGTAGTCTGCCTTAAAGATCTACAGTCTCCTGGAGCAAATCATTCAGAATTCAACTGCACTCTTCAAGTTTAATGTGTTGAGCTCTTTGAGTTTCCCTACCCCCTCCTGATTGATGGTTTGTTTCTTCTTTTAATACAAAATTCAGTAAAATTTCCCACAGTGAAAAGGGTCTTTTAATTATGAAACACCAGCGTGTGGGAATGATTCAATTTACACATCAGAAAAGTTCAGTTACTTGACCATAATTTATTTTGGTTCTGATCATTTGTGGATCACAAATTCTTTTTTATGGGGGAGGGGGGCAACCAAAACAAAACTGGAAAATGCTTTAAAAGGTACATCACTCTGTCACCATAATAATAGACATTTTGTTACACACTTACCCATTTCTGTGTTTCTACTCCTGTTGTGAGATTTAATTTAAATGTATAAAGCAGGCCCTGAACAACACAGTTTCCCCCTTGAATCTGACATAGATCCAGTATATGTAAGAAGAGCTAGGGGTGTCTAGCTCATGGAACTGTGAAGATAAGAGAGAGTTGCAAAATAAGATAATTGGGGTTTAAATGTTGCACACAACACCACTGATTGCTTGGGGTTTCTTTAATATCCTTCTCAGGCACTGACTTTTATTTTTCCCCATGGGGGCCTAAGAGAAAAGTGATAACGTAGGCCTTAAAAAATCCCACCCTGAGTAATTAATCAAAACTGAAATAAAGCTCTGGGAGGAATGGATGGGTTGTGTACACATCCTGCATGCAGTGTAAGACTCCTTTATTGTTTTGTATTCAGAATGCAGTAAAGCTTAAGACTTACCCTGGTTAAGATAAAGCAGGTTTTAATGATTTACAATTGTAGATTTCATCTATAGCCTTCCTTAGAAAATCAGTGGAGTAAATGTACCCTTGTATTTAAACAGCAGAGGGAAAACAAAACCAGTAGAAATACCCATAATAAATTTGTATACTCGATAATCGGTGTTTTAAATAGAATTATTTTATGATACCGACCCCTTTTTTAATTTTCAATCAACTGTGCATCATATACCTTATGCACTTTGAGAAAGTTAATGTGAAACAAGAAACTTATGGAGTTAAACTAGATTTGTATTTTTAGGTAATTGTCACTGCTGTATGCAGGGAATTAGTTACACAACTCTTAGTATTGCTAATAGGAGTTTGTGTATCTAATTTCAGGTACACTGTGCTGAAAAGGTAATCACTTGTGTTGGCTTTCTGCTATAAAAATATAACTCAATATGCAGTGCAAAAGCCATATTCTGGTTTAATGAAGTACATTGTTGATTATATTCCTTCATTTTTTTCTAGCATCTCTATTTTTCACCTCAGAAAAACAGCTTTCTGCAGCTACCACTATAGTAAAGAATGTCAACCGTCTCTTGTCTGATAAATATCCACTTTTCAAACTCTTCTCATCAATTGTTTGAAAGATGATCTCTCTTACACTGCATTTAGACTTTAATAGCTAATGTATAAATGTGAACGTTTTAGTGGTCCTGTGAGAGAGACACTGAAATAACTTTTCATAGCATCTGTACTTTATGTTGGTTGGGTATATTGTTACATAACAACACAAGCATTTCCCTTTGTAAGGTTTTGGCATGGGAACAAAAATAGAGCTAACATGTATCTACAACATGTGCCAACATGACATTTTCTCTTCTTACCAGGCTGGGGTAAGCTTGCCACTATACTAGACGGACTTCACAAGTTCCTGTTACCACCATTACAGCTACTACTAATTTACTTGTACCCTGTGCACTAAAATTTTTGTCAGCAACAAGAAATAATATAGGGCATATGATAGCAGCAGTAATAGGGCTCAGTTAATAGAATAACTTAAGGAGTCTTTCCTATATGTAATTTTGATGGTTCTATGTCTTTCATGCAAAAAGCCAAATTAAGGTTAAAATGTACCTGTCAGTTCTATCCAAGAGCTAATTTTACTAATTCCTTGAGATCTCTGTGCATGAGAAAGGAAGCTTGAATATTTTGCTTTCTTAATATGTTCTTCTTCTGTGCAAAGTTTACTTGCATTCAACAGTTAAATCATTTTGTTCTTACTTCACATAGTAAAGTCATCCTGTATTCTGATATAGAAGGTGAATTTTTGACGTCTCATGTCCTGATGCAAAAATAACAGCTATCCACCCATCTTTAGTTTTTTATACGACAATTAATTTTAAACTATTCTCTTTTATCTCCAACATGAACACATCTAATTTCACAAACACTCAATTTCAAATGACTCTCAGGGTTTTTTTAACTATTATAACACTATGTGCTTTTTTGGAGTTGCAACAGACCAATCAGCTGGCAATCCTGAAGATTCTGCTCCTTTTTATTGTTTCTTTAGTATGTCCATCACTTTATTACCAAACAAGACCTGTGGTTTTTCTTCAGCTAGGCCTGTGTTGTTGTAATTCTAAGCAGGTCTCGGTATTTCTGTGTATGTAGGCTGAGGTGGCCACAAAAATCCACAAATTTGGTTTACACATGATAGGGTTTTCCATTGTGTGTGTGTGTGCTCTTTAAACAATTGTAACACCACATTCTGCCAGTCCATTAATTTGTGGGTGTTTTGGACTGTAAGTAATATGCTCAAATCCAGAGACCCCTGTGTGAAGATCTCAAAATATATAATAGCAAATTGAGGTCCATTGTCATTCCTCACTATTTTCAGACACCCAAATCTGGCTAAAATAGCTTCTGGTTTTATGATGATCTATTTTGAAGTGGCCTCCTCTAGTTGAAATACTTGCAGTTAGCTTGAATATCCATCAATGACAACCAAATATTATCTTCTCTGTCGAGTGAAAATTTTACCTAATCACGTTGAATACTTCATTTGAGGTGTGTGTACTTAAGTGCTGTTCTTTAGGTAGGGGTGGCATATGCAACCGTGTTGCTCAAGCAGTTACCACAATTTAGGATGAATTTGTGTCACAAATACCTTTGTTCATGTCTAGCCAATACATTATCCTTTGTGCTCTCTTTTTGAGTTTTCCATTTCAATGTGCACTTCATGAATGAAGTATAATTTTTGAGCTTTAATGGGATCACAATATGCTTACTTTTAAGAACACTATCCAACAGAAAAAGCTTATGTCTGTAATGTACCTATTGCTTAGCTGTGAATTGATTTTCCCATCCAGAATGTATAGTTTATAGTATCTCGTCGTCTTCTGCAGAAATTTGCAACTGTTCCCATGTGCATCATAACAGAGCACCTGAGTACTTATCAATGTTGAATTCCACATCTGGAGGCTGACTATGATGGGTTTCATCTCAGATAGTGGACAAAGTATCACGTACAAGTAAACAACTTCCTGGAGTGAATTTTATGGTGCAGTCATATTTTTGAAAATTCAGTAAGAGACTTTGAATCCTAGCTGGTGCTTACTGTAGTCTGCTCTTCAGAGCCAAAGGAACTATACAGGCTGCATGTATGGCAGCCTGTGCATCTTTCTTTAAGATTATTTAAGATATGCAAAACTTTTCAAAGCCTTTAAACACATATGCATGTTGCTCCACTAAAGTTCTGGGATCAGATTCTCTCCTCCATTCCACCCTCTTTGCATTGTTCTGGCAGCTCAAAGAAAATTGAATCTGGTCCTGTTTCCTCAGCTAGGAATTCCCTTTGCATGAAGGATTCCCTGACAGTTGTGCAGGTAGCATATCCACTCCTACATCACATTCTCCAATAACCTTGGGACAGAAGACATGTTGGGGTTGCAGGGATGTGTAGGGAACAGAGAGGAAGCATGGCTGAAATGTGCTGTGCTCCAGCTGACCTCAGCTAGTGGATGGTTCCTTGGGGACCGTTGCCACCTGGCATAGGCTAGAGCAAACCTCCAGGCTGCAATTCTCTGTGGTGGGACCAAAGGGAGAATTGGGGTGCGATAATAAGCTCCCTGACTTCCCCTCCTTGCTACTGTGCCAAGAGGATCTCAGTCACAGCAGATAATCTCTGAGAGGGTAGGCTTGTTTTGTAGTAAACTGCTTATGCATGCTAACTTAATACCAGGAAAAGAGAGATTCTTTTACCTATAACAACTATAATATTTGTTTATTTTTCTGTGTTAGAGTGAGGCAGCATCTTACCACTGCAGAAATTGATAGTCCATTGCATGCTTTCATGATATTTCCTTCCTTCTATAGTGGAAGTCTTTGTCGGGTTGCACAGACATGCAAGTACCATACTGATTTCAATACCCATGTTCATCATATATGCAATTGGCATGCCACTGGCATTTAGTGTGGTAGATCAGTCTTTCCCTACCAGTAGCAGCTGCTGTATAAAATCAAAGCACAATGCCTCCATGCCAAACCAGTCACTGGATTTCTTACTGTATGTTCAATTTCACACAGGCATTTAGACTATCTGTAATAGTTTTTGAATCATTCCTTGCACTTTTCCCTGTGAGGAGTTGTGCTCTCTTGTACACACTGTGCACAGCGCCGTATTATTGCCTAAGCCGATAAGGCCTAGGCCGGCAAATTTGCAGGAGCGGAAGCTCCCCTCTACGCCCCACCCCCCTGCTCCAGCTCACCTCCACCTCCTCTGCAAGCGCGCCGCCGCGTCCTGTTTCTCTCCCCTCCCAGTGCTTGCGCCACAAAACAGCTGTTTCGTGGGGCAGGGAGGGGGAATGCCGCGCGCTGGGGGAAGAGGCGGGGCCTGGGGTGGGGATTTGGGGAAGGGATCCAATAGGGGAAGGGAGGGGGCGGAGTTGGGGCGGGGACTTTTGGGAGGGGTTGGAATGGGGGCGGGGAAAGGGTGGAGTCGGGGCAAGGCCAGGACGGCAATTATTTCCTGGCCTAGGGGCGGCAAAATTATTAATCCACCACTGACTGTGCACTATGATGGGTCTCATCTCAGGTAGTGGACAAAGTGTCAAGTACAAGTAAATAACTTCCTGGAATGAATTTTATGGTATAGTCATATTTTTGACATCCTGCTCATGTCATGTCAACCTCATGCAGAATTTCTTGACTCTCCTATTCACGTAAGGCCTTCAATTTCAATTTTGCCTGTTCCACTGCCTTTTCAGATTTGTATGGCCTTTTCTAAGCTTACCTCAAAATGTCTCAGCAGGTTGTTCACATCTCCTACCCACACTGTAACCCACTGCCAGCCTTTTCTAATCTCCAGATCTCTCAAGGAATCCAAAACTATAAGGCTGCTGGGTCTTGCAATTTTAGGTGTAAAGGAAAATTTTTGTAGGTTTCATTCTTCATGGGCACAGAATAAATTTCAAATTGCTGGAACCCTATTTGTACCTGCATAAGGGAGGAAGCTCTTGAAAATCTCTAGGACTTCTGCATGAGCTACAGTTGTTAATAAGGCCCTTTTCATGACAATGCTCATTGTGTATGCATTTATTGCAGTCATATATAGCAAGGACCTCTGTTTAAAATGCTTCTGTGACTCCTCTGTATCACTCCCACTTTATTTCAACAGTAGTTTCAGGATATCTATCCTTCCTGTTTATGTGTGGATCAGACATCTGAAATTGCAGTGGAAATTCTTCCTGCTCTCAAATCTGTCTACTTCTAGTACCATGTGTTGTTTTTCTCATTGATGGAAGAAGGAATTGTATTCAACTACTTAATCATTTTCTTCCCTCTTTACATATATATAACACCACAGAAATCAACCTGTACTCTTAGCTGCAACCTAAGGTTCTCTGCTCCATTGAGCAGTTGCAGAACCCTGCATTCCAATATGAATCTTTTGACTGTGCAGCCACTTTTGGCATCCTTATACAAAAATTACAGTTGCTCTACATATTTGTCTATCTGTAATATGTTACAAGTGGCTTTGCAGATGCTTATGGGGAGCTCCCCCTAAGTGTGAGGGGCAGCATGGGGAAATGCTTTCAAGGGAACAGAAGTTGAGCTTTGCAAGATATTACAGATATAGCTTAACTGAAAAAGGTGACTGTGATTGAGAGGCATGTTGGGTATAAATGACTGGGTTTATCATGCTTCAAAAAAAAAGAATCTTTTCATTTCTTTTTTCCGCATACCATACATCATTTGATGCCAAAAAAAGCACTTAACCATTGTTAAGAAAAACAAAATAAATAAATAAATGAAGTCTCATTTTTTTCAGCACAATAACAACCTTCCTACCTAAAAGTAGCCCAAGTGATGCTTTAGACAATGCTGCCTGTATGTTGCAGCACATCTGTTGTAAAATACTGCTCCAGTTATTCTTCAGCTGCCCAAGGATGGTCTCATAATGCATGCCGTTATCTCTAAGAGTAGCACGTTATTTCCATACAAGAGGTTGAAACCCTTTTTCTGATGTGATCAATTAAGGGCTCTTTGTACTCGTTTTTAAGACCAATTTGTGATACATTTTATGTTGTGATTTCCTATTTGTGTTCATATATCCATCTGACCTGAGTAGCCTGGGGGAGATAAGTCAGGCAGCATAGAAATCAAGAGAGCCTAGAGCTGATACTTCTCATACTCTCACTTTTCAGTGAGAACGTAGCAATTTTTTTAACATTCTGTCTTTTTGTTGAAATAGCTTAATATCCTCACACTTCATGTACAATGATGAAAGTTCTTTTATTCAAGTGTCAAGTTACAGTAGATTTGTACTAAGTATAACAGCTCTTTCTACGAAGGGTGGAGTGTGCAAAATAAAGGCTGGAACAGTTCTTCCCCTTCTATATCAGACTTTGACCTAAAGACCTACCCTAGTGTGGTTTGGAACAGGTTTGAAGAGTCCATTTCCCATCTAATGAAAAGAGACAGCGGGGGGCATTTTCAGCCATTCTTTACTTTGTACTTGATGGCAGCCTGGTGTCATATTGAATTGTCGTCCATGTTCTTTGCTCCAATATCAAACATCTACCCATAAGAGCCAGTGCAGTGACTCAGCATGCTAGGGGCTAGTGTACAAATTATATTGCTCACAAGAACCATTGTAGCATTACTGCTAGACTAAGAACTCCTGGCCATGGTGAGCACAAAGTTTAAAGGTGTTAGGCAAGGTGGTCATTCGTAGGTCTGATTGCCTTTTAATGGAAAAAGAGAAATCAAGAAAAGGGTCATTAGAATGACATTGAACAATAAAACAGACAGCGCCAGCTGGAAAATAAAGGGCTAGGTATGTCTAGACTTCATTATCCAGAGTTGTCTAGTGGCAAAAAAGTACCACATTCTGGAGGAAGAGAGCAAATTCAGGATGTGAGTTATGAGTTGAAAATCTAATTCACTGATTAATGCCAGTGTCAAAGACTATTAAAATATACCAAAACACATGTTGTAGGAATTGCTTTATTACAATAGTATGGAATTTTACTGGAGCAAATTGTTCATTTGTTCAGATGTCATTTAAGAAGCTCAAGGGTAAATGTTTTTATATTTTGAGGGTTCCCCTCTAAGATCACACTGAGTTTTGGGAAAGGCTCCAAAAACCTCATCACCAGTAGAATTTTATAAGCTCTGCATGTGACTTTCTTAGTGTATGAAACTGAATGCAAGACTTGAGATGTACTATATGCAGCTCAATTCCAATTTGTTTTTTAACAAAGCCTTTGACATGTTACATTATGTCACATCCCAATTTAATGTAAAGTGACTTCCTGTGTCCAACAAGAAACACATTTTAAGGGGAATGCCAAGCACTCTGTTATTTTCCTTGCTGTTGAATTGGCAGGCACTTTGCCACATTCTGTATCTTGGGAAGATTATTTGTCAGCAACAGTGCTTGCTCTGCTGGTAAAACAGGCATAGGCTGGTATTCTTCTCATCTGCCCTCTGCAGAGGGCATTATGTATTTAGTAATTGAAACTGAACTTGGTGTAAGCAGCAATGTCAACCCGTCTTCCAGAAATATCTAAAATATAGGGTAACTGCCTAAATCTAGGAGTTCAAAGTGTGATTTTTGAGACCTGGCAAGTGTTCTTATTACACTTGGATAAATGGTCTAATCTCAGCTTTAAATGCTGAGAATTACGTGCCATTTCCCTTCGAGCAATAAATGTTCTTTTGTCTATCTAGATTTTGTTATGTTTTCCACAGGTAATTCCAAACAGTGCTTCTCTATGCCATTAAAATATCAAAACCTAATCAGTCAGCTGGCAGTAAATGGAAAAAATAGAAATCCATAGCAAAGATTAGTAATATCTAAAAGTGGTTTAGGGGTCCTAGTGGGATTCCTACCCCTTTTAACAACAAAGTGCAGAGTGAAAGAATATGCACAGCTTACTTTGTCTTCCTATTTTCTTTTGATCTGAAAGAACAATCAGATAAGGCTGATTTCTGAAGACAGTTCAGAATGAACAGATTTCAGTTGCCCCCAGTGATAACCATCATTGTCAACAGGAGGCATTCCAGGTACTGACACTAGAGCCTTAAATGTTCAGCTGCTGAACATTTCATCTTTTATTTTAAAAACTACTGCTGGGAACTCTCTTTATAGAATGCAATGGAAGATGAGTATTTAGAGGAAGAATGAACCCTGAAGGGGAATAAAGCCTGAGCCTCAGAGACCATCACCAGAGGGAGAGAATAATTTAAGGTTAAGGTGGGGAATTTCATGCGCACAAAAAAGCTGAAGCTGTAGAAAGAGCATAATAAATAGTCTAGAGTTATGCAAGCTACAAATATCCTTTTCAAGAAAGGTCACAGGTGAAAAGGAGTTTTGGCTCTCTCTCTAATGGACGTATGTTCACATCACAGAACCATTGCACTGTTTGTCAAAGCTCAGCAGAGGCTCAGAACTGGAATGTGGAAGTGTGGGGCAAATCAGGATTGAGTCTGGACTGAACTGAGCACAGAAACTTGCACATCTTCCACATGCATGATGAGCAGTACTAACCAGTGTCCTCAGTCCCTCACTTTAGTAGGTGTTTCTTTTACCCACAAACGTAAGCTTTCAATTTGTAAGGACAGCATTGATTCTGGCACAGTGTGAGAAGTTACATTGTCCATTACATAACTCTCACCACATTATGTATGCCACTGATTGTTTTAAAAATTTAAAGAAGCACTTTTAACTCATCACAGGAACTAGCTCCCATGAATATTGAGCTATATTAGTGCTCTGTGCTGAAGATCAGTAGACAACTATGTTTACCACTGTCCAAATTATTAGTTGGCAGTTTGGTACATCTCAAAAATAGCTATAATTAATGTTCTTGACATCACCTTTTTAATATAAATAGGTAATTTTGAATATAAGGTGTAAGTTTTTAACAGTGAGAATAATTAACCATTGGAACAATTTACCAGGGTTCATGGTGGATTCTCCATCACTGACCATTTTTAAATCAAGATTGGATGTTTTTTCTAAAAGGTTTCAGAGTGGTAGCCATGTTAGTCTGTATCAGCAAAAAAAATGAGGAGTCCTTGTGGCATCTTAGGGACTAACAAATTTGTTTGGGCATAAGCTTTTGTGAGCTAGAATCCACTGGTGCCACAAGGACTCCTCGTTTTTTCTAAAAGGTGTGCACTAGGAATTATTTTAGGGAAGTTCTGTGGCTTGTGTTACATAGGATGTCAGACAAGGGCTCACAGTAGTCCTCTTTGGTCTTGGAATCTATGAATGGAGGGACTCAAATCAATGTGTACTACTTTTGGTTAGAAGTGCAATTATAGTTGAAAAATGCCTGTAAAATGACACCTTCCTTGTTATCCAATCTGCATCAAAAAGCATACAATCTTTCACCAGTTTTGACAGTGTGTGAAAATGACATTTACTCACACTGCCCCAATCCAAAACCTATTGAAGTCGTTAATGGTCCTTTGGTTGATTTCAGTGAGCTTTTGGATCAGGATCCTGGATCCAGTTCTGCAGTCCTGGCTCAGGCAGAACTCCCACTTGACTTTGGTGAGAGCAGTGCCCAAATCATGAGTTCAGGATTGGTTTTATAGTTTGTCTAATTTCTCAAATGTTTTTCTATATGTTGTCTCAAGCCAGCCACATCAAAAATATACTTTGTAAATGTTCAGATGCATTTTTTAATATGCTGATGCATATTTGTTTACTTATAAATATCGTTGTGTGTTATTTGAAGCAAAACTATGGAAAGAGACAAATGACTTATAAAAGAAAGAGAGGATGTTTATATTCAATTAAATAAATTAGATACCCAAACTATCAATTTGGACATAAAATCTTCTTGATAGTTGATTTTCCCCTCTGTATTTTTAAGATAAAAATTCATATTCAAAGTAAAAACCAGGCAAAGAATGGAATAATTTCAATTCTTGCTATGATGAAACACAGTAGTTTAGAAGGTAAGAACTACCTTTCATCTTGACATGAGGCCAAGTAAAAGAATGTGAGGTCCAGGCCTGAGGAAAAATTGTGTGTGTGTGTGTGTGTGTGTGTGTGTGTGTGTGTACGTCTGATTCCCTTGAATCCTATTTTACCTGCGTCCAGATTTTTGGTATCGTGGTGGGTTAGTGATGTGTCTGAAGGTGGCGATTGTAGCCTGAGGTTTACCCAGAATGTAGTTGTACTTCAGTGAACAAGCCTCAGCAGCTACAGGTGTTGCCTGCAGCCCCATTGAAGCTTTTTGGAATAAGTCTTATAAGCAAGTCCCCCACATTCTCTTTACTATATTTTTCATAATTACTTCAGTTAAAGACAGGTGAGACCAAAATACAACCTCCAGGCTAAACATGGCTTATAAAGTTCTGTAATTGTCACCAACTTCATCATTAATGTAGGAGCAGCCCATTGACATACACAGCCTGTTTTTGTTTACAAGGAGCAGTCAGTATTTTTCAGCAAAATGTTTGCCGTTTTACCATTTTGTCACTCAGAAAACTCTCTCCAGCCAGTGCATTGCAATAGAATTCGAAGTTTGTGCCCTCTACATTTCATAGCTGCCAAATATTACATGTGTAAAATTTCCCAGGAGTGAGAAAGAGAACCAGTTTTCCCACTCAGGATGTCCCTGAGCAAAAGGGAAGCAGGAGCCTATCAAAAGCAAGTGAGGAGAGGATTGTGGAAAGAAACTGGTGGGAAATGGGACATTGCAGGTAGCCTGGGGAAGCCTAAAAGGGAGGGGACTGGGAAAGATGAACAATGTTGTCAAGTCTCCCAAACTTATTGTAAGTCAGGCAGTTTTGACCCCCTGCTGCAGGATCAAGAGTTCTTGTCCTGTGATTTCGAACCAGGTGGCTGTGCTCATCTTCCTCCCACTCCAGCAGCTCTACCCAGTTCTCCCTTTCCTGTTCCCAACAACAACCTACTCACCCACTCCCTGGCTCCAGCAAGTACTTGCTTCCCTGACCCTTTCCTTCCTGCTGTCTCAGCCCTCATCGCTTCCTGGCCCCAGGAGGCATCTACTACAGGGTCCCTTCCCTTCCCCCAGCCCACCCTACTCCCACATCCCTAGAGCTCTTGTTTCCCGATCTTTTCCCTCCTCTCTATTCCCTGCACTAACTAGACCTGCACAGTTACATGCTACCAGGCCCCTTCGCTGCCCACTATGGACTCCCTGGCAGGTACCTGCTACTCTGAACCCTTTCTGATCCCTGCATTTACTCCCCTAACCTCCTAGATCTTCTGTACCCCCCAAATCCCACCAATTTCCCACCATCCCATCTTCTAAACTGACTCTCCCCCCCACACACACCCCCGCCCATCCTGGGAGTTTGCTTGTGCGGCCTGATGGTCTTCATACCCCCTCCCCTCTGCAGGCTTCTGAGGGAAACTGGCTCCCCTGTGCCTTCCATCCTCTTTCTTTGGGTGGTTATCAAGGAAGCCACTGTCCCCTCAATGCCACTCCCCTCTGGCTAGCCAGGCATTGCCAGCTCCAACCCATAACCTCCTGAATTCTAGATCCAGCCCTCTGAAAATCAGATCTGGGAAAGCCTCACCTTAGCAGGCTGGGGATCCCCTATGGAGTAGCCCATATACATGCAGGGGAAACCCCCGACACTGAGAAAAGGCTTTCCCTGGGGCTCTGTCTATCAAAGGCAAAGATCAGGCCTTCTGCCCTTCTTGCTCTTAGATATCAAGGGTGTGGGAGGGATGATGCCTTCCCACTCTGGGAATGAGGAAGAAAGGTAATTCCTCCTACCTTCTGTTTTTTTTTTTTTTTTTTTTGGTGAGGAGGAGGTAGGGTAAAAGTAAGCTTCTCTGTCCCTTCCACCTCACCCCATTGCTCTGGCTCAGCCCTCCATCCCCCACCTCTTCCCACTTCCCTGGGGCACACATTGTTTTGGGGAGCCACTTCAACACACCGCCTCTGCTATGGCTGCACATTGCCTTCCCAGGCAGCTGCTTAGAGTGGTGCTGCTCTGATTGCTCCGCTTCTACCAACACCTTCTTCTCATTTCCCCAGGGTTTTCCTTCCTGCTCTGGGCACTGCTGCTGCTTCTGGATTTGCAGGGCCCAGAGCAAGGCAGAGTTAAGATTCTATCATCTTCCTCCATGTTCCCTCCAATCCTGAGAAGGGCTTCCTGCAGGAGAGCAGCAGGATATGTGACAATAGTAGGACAGCAAAAGGTATGGGGCATTCATTGACTTTTTGGGGGAAGTTTTTTGTGCAGCTCCATGTGTGATGTTCCTAATCAGTCAGCGAGTCTTTAATGTTCTTCATGTGGTTGTCCTCCCACAAACAGTGGCATGGGACCATTTAGGGGACTTTTTTACACTTGTGTAAAATGTCCTACGTGGAGCTTACGCAAACTTGGACAGTTATGGGAACAGGTGACTGCCATGGCCTGGGAGGGCAAGAGACAGGGAGTGGTACCTGCAGGCCCTGCTCCATAATTGCATAAAGATAAGAGGTCTTTGCATTATTGTGAGAGGTCCTGCAGCAGGAGCCAAAATCCTCTTCCATTCAATAAATATGCAAGAGTAGGCAGTACTGTGCTGGGAGTAGACGGGGGAGATCAAAAATCAGAGGGTGAATTAAAAAATCATGATTTAATCTGTTATAAGAATCTCAGGATTTTTAGGCCAGTCTCTTGTTTTTCTGGGTCTGACTCATGATTTTTGAACTGGTGGGGTTGGCAATACTGGATGAAAAAAGCCTGGAATCTGGTGAATACTGGCAAAGGCTGGAACCTGAGGGCTGGTTGGGCATGGGGACAAGAAAGGAATCTGGGTATGCTGAGGGAGAAAATAGCCTAGAGCCGCTTCCTTTATAAATCATTGCAAACTTTTTTTGAAGGAGTTTTTGTTGTTCTGGTTTACCACTTACAACCGTTCACTGACATATCCTTGTGTGAATTTCCTACACCAGTGTCAGATGCATTTTAGAAACATTGTATTATATAAATAGATATATGATACAGGATGTGAGTGTATGAACTAGCAATACTGCTCAGAAACCCTTGAGATGGTTGCAAGAGTTGACATAATGCATTTCTTCAAGGGCACTGAAGCAGTATATTCATAAACACAATAAATAGAATGTGGCATCTCAATTGTGTATCTTGAAACATAATTTTCAAATAAATAAAAATACAACACAACAGGCCAATTTCAAAGGAGTTACACTACAGATTACTTTGGTTCATTGTAGTTTGCTAAATTGCATCTGTGTAGATCCACGTGTAGGCATTTCAGAAACTACTCTGCATACTTTCAGAGTGGAGATATTCTGCAGGTAACTTCTTGAAATCTTTTAAGATGGATGGTATACAACATAGACTTTTCAGTCTGATTGTGACTGTGAAGCACACATTAAATATGCAGGCACTTACACATTATGGAATACAATTTATGTGCTCTTAAATGAGCATAATTCAATTCTTAGCAAACCAGACCCTTCAGAATTTTGACAGGATTTCTGTATATTGGGAAAATAAGCATGACCATTGCTCTGGCATACTCTACTGCTATCAAGCATGCACCATTAGATAATTTGAGATTGAAACTATAAAGTGGGATTGTGAAACTAGAGAGCTCCATTTTACACTTAAAATACGGAAACAAAAAAGCTGACTTACAAATGAGATATTGTCCCCATATATTTTCCATTAACAGTCTCTCTCTATTTCACATAGCTAGTTTGGGTCAATTACACAGATCTAAAAGCCTGCCTTGCTGGATTTTTCCATGCTGATTGAAATACCTATGCATAGTATTACTTTTGTATATAAAGTTATACAGTGTTGACAGAGTCTGTAGCCCTTCCATGACAGGACAGTATAAAAACCTTTCTTTCCATGTCTACCAAAGAAATCACTGGGATTAAATGACAGAGCTCTACTAGCTATTTGTCTGTCACAGAGAACTCTAAATTGCAGCCTGTCTCCAGGATAGTGTTTACACACATTCTGAGATTAATGGTTTTGCATAGACACTTTGGACTCCAAGTGATTTTAAGATGAGCTCCATCAAGAAGATCCTTCCAATCTGAATTCAGCTGAAGTGCTTTGCAAAGTTTTACATTCTTAGCTACATTTCAATGCAACTGTGTTGGTAAGGACCAGACAGTATCTGCTGAAAAAATAAAATGGTTTCCATTATTTTGTCCAGACTAAATAAAGCTTGGGTCCTCTAGCTTAATTCCTTGACAGACTCCTTATTCCTGATGCTAGGTTTTAATTGTATTTCCTAATGCAACAGAGAGATATCTTTTTTACATGCCATGATTGAACATTTTCAACCAGTTTTTTTTGTTTGTTTTTCCTCTTAAAGAAGAAGAACTCGAAAGGAATTATTATATAATAAATGAATGATCAGGAAGAAATATTTAGCTAAGTAGTATGAGCGACATGGGAAAACATTTCAGTTTAATTATGTGCTGATTCATTTATTTTCCAGAACCTTAATGTATACTGGTGAACCACAATAATCTAATAGATAATGTGCTGCAGAAATTCTAACTCTAGCTGGATATAGGTGATAATCTATTGATTGTTATTAATTATTTTGATTACTTCAAAATTCCCAGTTAACATTCTGAGGTTTGATAGGTTTTTGTCCCCAAATCAGGCCCAGTATTCTTAAAACTGTTCAGTGGGGAGCCCCGATGTCCAAAGTTGCAACACTCACGCTTTGAGGAAAACCCTTCTGTATTTGCAATAGTTTTATTAATACAATTCACACAGTCACCAGCACTCTGACCCAGCAAAGTAGGTAGACCAGAATGTACATCTGAGCATCCATATACTCACACCATTCCTTGCAGAACAACCTGAAATGTTAGTCATTATCCTCCTCATCACCATCACCTTCCTCATCACCATCACCAGTGGCCATCATCCTGGCACCTCCCAAGAGCTACATCTCTCCTTCCATAAGCACACAGTCTGGGATACAAGTTTTATAATGTTATGCTAATGCCACTATGCCTCATGTATATTCAGTAGGGGTTTCTCCTCCTTCCTTCCTTGTATTTCCTCATCCTACTAATGTAGTGGTATCCCTATTCTATATGTTAGGTATTAATGATTGTAACTTATTAGTTATTTTAACTTATACATCAGTTGGTTGCCAAGGCAAGTTTGCGGTTAAGCATTTGCCAACATTTTATCCTAAAATATCCAAACCTAATATTAGTTCAGTGTTCTTGCAGTTAGTATCAGAGCCGGCTCCAGGTTTTTTGCCGCCCCAAGCAAAAAAAAAAAAAAAAAAAAACGGGGGGCGGGGGGTGGAGTGCCGCCGCCAAAGCAAAAAAAAAAAAAAAAGCTGGAGTACTGCTGCCAAAGCAAAAAAATTTTTTAAAAAGGCCGGAGTGCCGCCCCTTGAAAAGGGCCGCCCCAAGCACATGGTTGGAACGCTGGTGCCTATAGCCGGCCCTGGTTAGTATCATTTTGTACAAACTTCCTCCACAAACACACCTTTCCTAGTTCCCCAGAACTAAGGGTGACTATCGGGCTATCAATCTGTGTTCAGGGCCGGCTCCAGGCACCAGCCCACCAAGCTTGTGCTTGGGGCAGCACCTGGAGGGGGGCGGCGCAGTGCTCCGGCTCCGGCCGCGGGGGAGAGCGGGGCCACGGCCGGGGCTCGCCGCCTTCCCCCCAGTGCTCTGGCCGCCGGGGAGAGAGGAGCCCCGACCGGGACTCGCCGCCCTCCCCCTGGCGCTCTGGCCGCCAGGGACAGCGGAGCCACGGCGGGCTCACCACCCTCCCCCCGGCGCTCTGGCCGCCGGGGAGAGAGGAGCCCCGACCGGGACTCGCCGCCGGGGAGAGCGGAGCCCCGGCCGGGGCTCGCTGCCCTCCCCCCAGGGCTCCGGCCGCCCTCCCCTGCCGCGGGGGGGAGGAGGGGGGCGGCCAGAGGCTTTTTTTTGCCTGGGGCGGCAAAAAAGCCAGAGCCGGCCCTGTCTGTGTTAAAGTTCATAGACCTCAAAGCCTTATGCTAATGGCTTAAACTAATACCTTATGGGATGTAGACCTGTAGGCTCATTGCTTTACTGCCTTAACTTATGCCTATGTATTACCTAGTGAATACCTATAGGCTGCATGAGAAATTTTGAAAGAGAGAAATCCAATTAAGAAAAAAATTAAATTAATGCAACATGCAATTAATGCAGAACATACAATGATACCTCTTATTAGCATATACTACATTTGCCCCTAATCAAAGGGGCAGTAAACCCACCTATCACTATTACAAGGTAGCTTTCAACATCCACTGTATGGCAAATTGTATATATGCAATAACTTATAAGGCACACAATACGAGTACACTAAGGAGTGTGATGTGAGAACCAATATGATTGGATAGATAGTAATATAATGTAGTTGCACTTGCTCTCAAGCAGTCTGTGTCTGATACAAGGCTGACTCTTGTAATGGAATATAAAGGCTTAAAGAGACAAGCAGTGAATGGTTATTCAGAGCAGTCATTATGAGTGTTCCGATGTAGCTTTTTCACCCTATAAAGGGGGTTCTCAGACTTTTCCCCCTTCTAAGGTGGAACTCGTTTTAAGAGCTGTCTTGTGGCCTCTGGCCCTCCTATTTGCAATTTTATGGCCACTTCTCCTCCCATTTGTGTTCATGCTACATCAGGGTGGCAACCATTGTGGTTTCTGATATGAAAAAGTATGTATGTATTTCAGCTGTCTTCTAATGCAGTTTAGCAGCTGAAAATGAAGAGAAACTAGACCACATGACCAGCCAGCTGATTGCAAATGTTCCACTAATGGTCCATGAACAGTAATTTGAGAATTTCTCTCCTTGAAACTCTTCAGACCTTATAGAATGCTAACTAGAGGTTTTGTGTTTGGTTTGGTTTGACTGGGAAACCCGTGCTGTGAATAGCTAGTTCTGTTGGATATTTGACCCCGTTAGAACTGGATAGTCCATGTATTCTTCCAAATGCTGAGCTGGTGGTTTGCTAGTCAAATGCAAACATTTGGGTCAATAGTGTCTTTTATGTTCACTGTAGTATTTGTATTTGGCCACATGTTTATTTACCAATTAGTTGCACTCATCTGATTAAAGGGCCACTATAATGTTGTTTCTCCAAAGTGGAGCTTTTTCTTTAAAAAAAAATAAATACATTTTTCATAAACCTCATATTTATAGAAGTCATCCTCATTATTTGTATTTTAAATTCTAATATAAATAGGTTTTTGCTGGGATCTAAATGTTTCCTTACAATGTTTTTAACTAAAACATTGCTATATTCTGAAACCTGTAAATGCAACTGATTATAAATTTTTAAAAAATGACTAGGATATTAAATTGTCAAATTTCTTTCAGTCGTGGTATTTTAAGTTGTTTATTCCAGCACAGCTAAGGAATTCGGTTTTTTTACATTGATGCCAGGACTTGAAAACATACAAAACAAAATACAAATATAGTGGTGTGTTCTACATATGATTAGTACAGGGCAGTTGGTGAAGTCAGCGTTGTTCCTCGTGCAGAGCATGGCAGGATTCAGCTGCACAGCCTTGTAATTCTGAAGAAAAAAAATAAGTACAATGCACGCCATACAAGAATTGAAAAATGTTAATGTTCTAATAATAAGTTCTTAGGTTTTTTTAAAAACAATTTGGAGTTCCCTATCACAGACATGATATAAAATAATTCCCTCCTCATGCAGCTCCTATTAAATGGGGACATGGAAAAATATTTTAGAGTCCAAAAGATGTTCCACTTCATCATAGTCTGAAGCAAGAGATTTTTGTTTCTCCAAACACATGTACCGATTTGCTGTGTGAAATACTCTCTACTACCCCATTTCTAAGAAAATTCCACATTAAGATTATATAGTTTTTGATTGTTTGTTCTATCAGCAAATTTCCTTTGAAACAACAGAAAAGTATATAATTTTTTCTACATATTAAAATACCATGGTTTTTTATACTCAGTTTTACCAAAAACAAACCATGGTCACAGAAAGATATAAAGGAAAAAAAGACTACTGTCTGACAGTGCTGTTCGGAAGGTTTACCTTCTTGATTTAATTTAGGGATAATACTGATAGCCTTGCCAGTTGTATATTACTACTTGTCCACCATGAAAGAAGGACCACATTTTTATGCAGCAATGTTTCAAGGAGATCCTTTATCCCATGCATGGTTTTAATTCTCTCCTATCCTTCTAGCAACTTTAATTAGCCCTATGTTTCTGCTTTAATAAGACCAGAGAGGTGCTGAACCCTTGTCTTCCACAGACTTCAAAGGTAATTAAGCTCTCAGTTTGGGTTTTCATGAGTTTCAGTTGTCTCTTGAAGATAACTCATGGGTTGGACAACATTGAATACTTCACCGCTGGCTTCGCCAAAAATAAATGTTAAGTCATATTTATGACTTACACTTTATATAGCTTTTTCAAATTCATGTGCCTGATTTCCCTCCATGAAAATTTAAAGCCACTGCCCTCCAATGTGATCAGGGGAGGGGAACCATTATAACACTGAAGTAGTTTGACTGTGTACAGGTTTTAGGGGTCTCCCTGCACAGATCAGATTGCAGGATTTGGAGATTTAAAGATCAAAAGCCTGCTTCCATATACTCCTGTAGTGCCTTAATTGTTTAGAAAAGTGTATTTAGACACACCTCTGTAGTTAGCATCATCTGGCCCATGCTCACAAAGACTAGACTTTGCATTCTTTTATTTTTAATATAGGAAAGCTAATCTTTTAAGTGTATAAATAAATAAACCAAAATATCACAGTTCTAGATAAGAGATGAACCCACCCACCCCGAGTGAAAAAAGTTCATGCCAAATACCAAAACCCAAGTTGTTTATTCACCTTAAATATAGAGCTTCTGTTCCTCCATAATGTACACAATAATACTGAATATGGAGAAAGAAAAAGTAGTCTTTATTGATGCATAAGCTCATTTTCACTTTCAAGAAAAGTGATAAATTTGCCCTTGATGAAAAAGTGAACATTTTATAATAAAATGAACCATTTTGTAAAAATATTTTATTGAATAATTTTGCCATTTTTGGTACAGTTTAAAAATAGTTTGCATAGCTGTATCAGAAACCATAGCATGTAAAATCTCATTCTATCTGTACTCTTGCAGGATTAAGGATGATGCTTAAAGAACAATGTCAAACTTTGACATAGTCTTTAAGGTCAGAAGGGACCATTATGATCATCTAGTCTGACCTCCTGCACAATGCAGACATGTCCAAAAGTTCTTCCTCCTGTTTGGGTTTTTTGTTTGTTTGTTTGTCTTTTGTTTTTGTATGTGCTATGATCCCAAAAATTCTAACACAGATAAAATCCCAGCTGGGCAACCTGCTCACATGAACTCCATTCCTTCTTTGTGATTGCAGGTGTGAATTTGTAAATTTCCTTTAGTTGCCCACTCCATTCCCGTGAGCAGGCAGAGTATTTAAATATAAAAGTATACTCTTCTAAAGTGCTCAGTAAATAGAACTCTTCTGCAGTCTATTACAAGAATGGGGCAGGCAAACAGAATGAAATGACAATACCACTTTCATGTATGCGCCCCTAAAGCCAAACAAAACTACCATTTTGACACTCCCTATAATTGTGAATAAACTTGATATTGTGAGTGTGCATTACAAATTTAACATGAGATAAATAGAGTTATTAATTTAGATTTAAATTGCTTATTCTCACAGAATAATTATAACCACACACTCTTACATAGTAGTATATGGTTGCCAGTTTAAACTTGCATGGTAGACTGAATGATGCAAATAGACTAACACCACACAATAACATTTCCTTTTGCCGAGTGTCCTGCATATGAAGTGTCATTAAAAGCTTTTGATGAGATAGAGAGCTAAAATAGAAAGAGTGTGATTATCAGAATTGAATACAGTGACTCTTGTACTAGTTTGAAAGGAGAATGACACACAAAATAAGTGAAAAGCAAAAGCTGAACTGTAATAATAATAAAATGTAAAAAATATTCTCAGTGTGAGTGGAGGAGGAAAGGATTCAATAATGGGGACTAGACAGTTGGGTAAGGCTTAGTTAGACATACCCTAAAGCCAAAAAGGTATTTTTTTTTTAAAGAAAATATGTGAAAAGACAAATTATTTTAGGCCATGATTTAAAAAAAAAAAATAGGAACCTACAATTAAGCTCCTAACTCCACATTCAGACACTTAAATAAGTGACTTGATATTAAAAAGGGCTGAGTACTAAACAGCACTTTTTAAAATCAAGCCACCTCTTTATGTATCTGAATATGGCTATATAAGCCGAACCTTGGGTACCTATTTTTGAAAAGTTGAAGAAGTAAAAGGGTACCTGTGGTAGGAAAGGGAGTGAAGCAGAAGACGACTTTAGGATACCTTTTTCTAACAGACATGCTCTAGGAATTATTTTGGGGAAGTTCTATGGCCTGTGTTGTATAGGAGGTCAGACTAAATGATCACTATGGTCCCTTTTTGCCTTAGAATCTATGAAAATAGGACAGGCACAGAGCCAGGGGAAACCTAGTCACCACAGGAGACCTAGGAGGAGATGTGGTCAAAGGGACCTGGTTTAACAGGTTTAGCAGACAAAGAAGATGGGTAGATTTATGGAGATGATTTATGGAGTACAAAATCTTAGGAGACTAATAACAGCCGTAAATAATGAGATATGAGGTATGAAAGGGCTTAGAGAAGATGGGATACAGAGACGAGGGTTGTGTGAGAGAGGGATAAACAGCTTACGTCAGTCTAACTGTGTAGTGTAGACCAGGCCTAAGTTAGATTTCTTTGAAATTTGGTGTACCTCAGGAGGTTGCAGGCTAGGATTAGACTAATTTGGGCTTGGGATTCTGGTGATATAAGCCCTGGGGGTGGGGGGAGGCATTTTTAAACTGTGTAGGTGGGTTTTCTTTTTGTGCAGAGCAAGAGATCAAGCTACTGATGTGATGCAGATTAAAGTGGTCTCAGTCTGTTGAGTTTGACCCAATGTAGTTAATGGCATCCACTAAATCTTTGGTGGACCCAAACTGAGAACAGTACTTAAGAAAGTGTACCTTTTTACGGTGCACCTGTGCCAATAATGAAAAATGGCTACAGGGTTCCCATTCCCACCTTTTTATACACTTTAAACTCAACTCTTGTAAGTGATCTAAAATCCAAATGGTTACTCAGGTTGCTTTGAAATTTGGTGAGCCCCATGGGAACAGTGGTCCAAATTTGGGATCATATGACCAAGGGGATCTTGCGTTACAGGCTCCTTCTCCCCCCCCCCCCCCCCAAAAAAAACCTGTTTCCTTCTCCTGCATTGTACTATTAGGCTTTGTCTACACTGGAACCTGAATGACAAAACTTTTGTCATTCAAAGGTGTGGAAAAAAAACTCCCCGAATGACAAAAGTTTTGCCGACGAAAAACACTTTGTGAACATCACTTTGTTGGCAGTAGAGCTCACCTCTAAGCGAGGTAATTATACCAAATTGGGACTGTAGTGTACACCTGGCCTCAGGCTTAGGTTCCAAAAGCAAATAGAAGCTGCTGTAATATGCAAGCTCTATAGGTCCTGAAAGACTAACCCAGGTCAAACAGCTGGGGATCCCTTGCTTATGCTTCACCCCTCAGAATTCAAGCAGCATAGAGATAGAGTTCCTTCTTGTCAGGGATTTTTATTCCTTTCCCCCAGAGCTCAAGATGATGTCCACCTGCATGTCTCCTCTTCCTGAGTGACGAGGCAGAGGAGCAATCAATACAGTCTTTGTTTCTTCTTGGTGGGCAGGACCTAACACCTTCTGTAGGAAGCCAGCATTTCTACATTATTAATCCCCCTTTCCTGTTTGATGACTTACACAATTGCAGAGGATTACAATGCAAACACTTACTATAACCGTATTACATGGGGTACTGATCTTATAAGATTAATACATGGGGCATCATACAAGTCTAAATGCTAAACACATCATATAAACTTTCATAAAGTCTAAATGCTAAACACATCATATAAGCTGAACACTGTAGCGAGGCGGTGGAATACCCCACAGCCCCGCTGAGGGCCGAACCTCGGCCAAGACTTCTACAAACACCTATTTTAACAATATTAACACACAGGCAAGCCAGACTGATTTCTAGCTGTGCATTTGTCAGTGCTCAATGAGGCCTAGGGGCCTTGATGTGAGCTGGCACCTGGTCTGCCAGTATCACAGGGGGAGGGAGCTTATGGGGATGGGTGGTAGGGGAGGGGAGAGAGGTTGGGGGTTTAGGTGAGGGAGGTTTGGGTGTTAAGGGAAGTGAATGGGTGGAACAATGGGAAACGGGGATGGGGGAGAATAAAGGCGGGTCACCTGTCAGCTCTGCATTCTCCCCTCCCATGTGTGTGCCATTGGGGGGAGAAGGGCTCTAAGCCCCTCTGGCTGCCCCTTGTGTTTGTGCCAAGATCTGGTAGGCCAATGCCCAGCTACAGGAATTGGATCCCTCCTCCCTATTTCCCTCTTTTCTGGGGGAGTTTGCCCTGTTGGGGTGTTTTGAGGCTCCCTCCCTGTACTCCATATGAGCCAGGATCTGGGAAAGACCTGCCTGTTTGGGTTGGGAGCTACAAATGGGTATATGTCAGGGGTAGCCAAACTTACAGACTCAGATTCATAGACTCATAGACTTTAAGGTCAGAAGGGACCATTATGATCATCTAGTCTGACCTCCCGCATGGTGCAGGCCACAAAAGCTGACCCAACCCCTTTCCCTTGACTCTGTTGTTGAAGTCCCCAAATTCTGTGATTTAAAGACTTCAAGTCACAGAGAATCCTCCAGCTAGCGACCCCCGCCCCATGCTGCGGAGGAAGGCGAAAAACCTCCAGGGCCTCTGCCAATCTACCCTGGAGGAAAATTCCTTCCCGACCCCAAATATGGCGATCAGTAGAACCCTGAGCATGCAGGCAAGATTCTCCAGCCAGACCCTCATTGGCCATTGATACTATTTACCAGCGATTGCACGCTGTTGATTTGATTAAAATCACGTTATCCCATTAAACCATTCCCTCCATAACCTTATCTAGCCCTCCAGGCTGCATATGAAAATCTTCAGAAGTTCGAGAGCCAGGGCACACCTCCTGGGAGCCAAGGCTTGGGGTTTCAGCCCCACTCCTGTTGAAGCCCCAAGCCCCGGCAGGTGTGCCCTGCAGTTCTGAAGCCCCGACCCCCCTCCCCGCTGGACCGAAGCCCCTACCTCGTCACCCCATTGCAAGGCAGAGGTCCTGAGCTTCCCCCCCCCCATCTGGTAGGTGGAGAATGGGGGGAGTCTGAGGGGCTTGTGAGCCACACTTTAATAGTAAAAGAGCCACGTGTGGCTCGCATGCCACAGTTTGACCATCCCTGGTATATGTCATTCATATACCAGGCTCTAAAGTATTCAGAATGGAGGGGATGGGAACACACCCTGAGATGAATGGCATGGGCAACTTTTATTTCTTCCTTTTTCTCCTTTAATAGTGTTAGCTGGAATCCTGTGGGTGAGAGGGAGTGGGTTGTAAAAGGAGGTGGAGAGCTTGTACATTTCAGCAACTGTGGGACATTGCTGAAAGACTGCAGAGTTAAGGTTGCATGGGCAATCTTGACTGTGAATTTCCTGGTTTTCAGGAGTTTGAGTTTTCATAGAATCAGAGAGTTGGAAGGGATCTCAGGAGGTCATCTAGTCCAACCCCCTGCTCAAAGCAGGACCAATCTCCAGACAGATTTTTACCCCAGTTCCCTAAATGGCCCCCTCAAGGATTGAACTCACAAATCTGGGTTTAGTAGGCCAATGCTCAAGCCACTGAGCTATTCCTCCCCTCCCCTTTGCTTGACTCAAAGTTCTGCAAGGAACAACATACCCCCAAGCAACCTTAATTCGGCATTAATGTAGTTTTTCCGCCATTGAATATATTTTGTGAGGCTTTGGGGGGTGAATCCTCACATTTTTGACCCCATGTATCATTCCTGATATCTACTTGACTAAATAAATGTGGAAGCTTAAAATATAACTTTTGATCTTAAATGGTTCCTGTCTGAATACAAATAATTCTATCACATTTAATATATTTTTTTAGAAGTTTTCCAAAACAAACATGGGTTTGTAGGATTTTCACTGTATTATCGTATGTATCATTTGCCATTTACACTTATCTGAACTGAGAAAGTGTGGGGGCTAGATTTGCTTTCAGACCACTTGGCCCACGCTTGTCTCTGAGCTCAACTGAAATATAACACAGCTGTTGCTTTTGTATCTCAACACAGTAGGATTCTAATGTTGACAAGCTGAACAACTTGTTTTCACTCAGGGTGTTTAGACACTGATAGTAACTAAGTAGCACAACAATTAAATGTGAACGTAGTGTTATTTAACTTGTGATACCAAAGGCACATAGCATCATTTTAATTCCCGAAAGGAGCAGAGGTGTGAAATTGCCTATGAGAATGCACTTGTTCAAGCCACTTACCTATTATGGCTCCTCACTGCAGTCTTTATTAAGACTAGTTTTGTGTTGATTTTGTGTGCTAGAAAGGTTTGCTTCAGGAGAATGTAATAGACCGTAGTCTGGTTCCTTTGGAGATGTCAAATACCTACTTTATTATAGCAAGTAAGTGACAGTCAATTTAAATCAGAATTTATTGAGAACATTAAGAGTTGGAAGGACTTGGGCTAATCACTGTAATGTCCCCAACAAATGGTAAATGAAAGCATAAGGAAATTGAGTTAACACAAGTTAAAAGTTCACATACTTACTGAATTATATTAGAAGACCTACAACTTAATTAAATTATCTAAAACTGCTCATTTCAGTTCTGTTATAGCACTGAACACATATGATAGCTTTCTGTTAGATGCGTAGTAGGTGATAGGTTTGGCTTGGGTCAGATACAGAGAACACCAGTGAACCAGAACAATGGAGATTTTAATCCATTAATGTGCATCATTCTGAATATTTTTATTTAATATTAAGCAGAGATCTGTGTGGGCACTTGTTTAGCTTCTTTACATTTTTCCTCTTGAGAGCCAAAGCTCAACATTGTCCCAGCATAAATATGGGATAAAATGGTCTAACCAGTATGTGCCCATGTCTCTGTCATCTGTGCTATCATTTGCTTTCTTCTATTGCTTTAGAGAATCTTGAGGCTTATGGAATGCCACGAGATAGTAAAGTAACAAACAGCATCCATATTTCAGTATTTGTTCAGGTGCTTTAGAATAAGATATATTGCTGACTTAAATTCACTTACTCTAATTCAAGATCCTTTTATAGGTAAACTGTAGTAGCCTATACCATTTATAATCATGCTTTCTGAATTTCCATGTCACCTCAGTGGAATAACCTTTCAATTATTTTCCTCCTGAATTTAAATTAAAAGGATAAATATATTTCACTGGTTTAATTTGCAAACTTTTCATATAGCGCCAAACACAGCTCAATTACGATTCTTTATTTAAAATGCCTTGGCTAGATAAGGTTGAAAGAAACTTATTGTTTCATCTTGTATGTCAGTAATGTGTGCTTTGAAGACAGTGGGCCAGATCCACAGCTGGTTTAAATCAGAATAGTTCTACCGACCTTCATGGAGCTGTGCCTGTTTACTCAGCTCAGGATCTAGCCCAGTGGGTCAAATGTCAGCACATACACCACCATGGAATACAATGGGGTTTTCAATTTTGGCAACGTATGGGGCTATAAGAAAAACAAATACAATTCAAGGCAGCTTGCTGGAGAAATCTTATGTTAGAAACAGTTTTATAATACAGAGATTTCAGTAATGCAATACATGTAACTTTTTGGTTTTATATGGTTACTAGCTTAACTTGGTTGAAACTAATAAAAGCATACAGTATAACCACATTATACTTTGGCTAACCACAAAATTACTTTTGAATACCTTCTTCTTAGGAAAACTCAAAGTAAGCACCACAGCAGTCATGCCCTTTCATTTAACAATACAAAGTATAAAGGAAGTTATTGCTGAGAACAGAAGAAAGTGACCATTTTTTCAGCTCTAAAAAACAATCTTGTGTGTGTCTGTAATAAAATAGCAGGGCAACATTTTGGCCATGCTCAAAATTGGATGTGTTCCATGTGAAGTTTTATCTTAAGAATGCATTCTTCAGCCTGACCCTTGCTTAGAAAAATAGACGTGTTTCAGAAAGAAATATGGCCACCCTCAGACTTCTAGCTGCTTGCTGTAAAAAAAAAAATAAATAACTACAAAATAAAGCCTCTTCTTCACTGCCCTTAGAGAATTAATTCTCATCTGAAATGAAAGGTCCTGTCTAATCCTATTTCACGGTAACTTTGAGTGCTTGACTGTACCAAAAAGAAAGGGCATTACTTGATTGTTCATTGTTGACATCACTTTACACCAGAAAGTAGCAATTGTTTTAATAATCGGTGTAACAAAATCTGTTTTGTCTCAAGATTAGATTCTAGAGACAGTGTTCATTGGCTGGGCTCATGTCAAATGGATAGCTTGTCAAATTAGTAGCAGTCATTCTTAACTTTCATCTCTGAAGATGGGTTTAACACTAATGCTAACTGATAGAGAAAAATATATTTTATGAAAAAGTTTACAAATTGTAGATTTAGTAATATTTTTTCATTTAATTCTATTAGTCTAGGGTTCCATTTAAGGTCATACCCAGAATGAAATAAATTTGGCATATATATTTACTAAATAAGAAATTTTCTGAGCATATCAAAGAAATTGAAGATTTTGTTTGATTCCTTGTGTACACAGAACACTCTATACAAGTAAAATTCTTTCACATATGTGGATAGTTTGAAAGCAGTTTCTTAGAATCTATACAATATATGTATAGTTTTAGTCATTATTATAGAAAAGCCTTCATATAAAATCATCAGACATTTGTGCATATCTTTCCTCTTAATATAGATAAAATCTCATAAATTCCTCAATCAAAATTGAGTGGAAGATAAGTCTCTGGAAGCACAAAACAGCTCAAAAACCCCATAACAGCCTTGCAGTTAGAGTAACTTTTGAATCACCAGAGCACTGTAAAAGCTTGAGGAATTATTCAAGAGAACAATAATTTTCTGAGGTTTTGTTTTTAATCTGAATACTAGTAATTGCCATCAATGGAGGAGGAGGCGGAGGAGGAGGGATTTGTATATTATGGTTGGCTCTGAAATGCTTTCTGAAATTCTAGCATCTGTACTAGCCAGTCTAATTCCTCTAAATTTAGCCGTAACCTGCTTAACCAGAGGTGGTGATCACCACATATCCTAAGGCCATCATTCACCTCTGTATTAATCAAGTTTTATGCTGGTGAAATTCCACTGAAATTAATGATTATACTGGAGTAAAATGGAAATAATGAACTGAAGAATCAGGCACTAAAACAGTAGGGACCTTGTACAATTGTCATACTAAAATAATTCCTGCCCCTGAAAAATATTTTTAGGTGCCCTCTTTCTAGTGAGATTTCACAGGGTCTTTTGGCTTCCCTGCAGTAGGTCCAGAAAAGGTCAAATAGTTTTCATTCATCCCACCCCACAGCCACACTCTATCCCATAAATCACTGATCTTTAGCCATTTTTTTAGACGTGTTATGCAATTACCTTTGCTCTTGTGAACACCACATAACACCGAAAAATACTTTATAATATATAGCTTATATTAAAGCAATAGGAAATAGTATGTCAGATTTCTCATTAGTAAATTCTAATAATGGCTTACATAAAAATGAGACTATTAACATTTTTCTTAGATTCACGTTTATACAAAAAATATTGCAGTGTCTTTAAATATCCTTACCATGGCTGTGTAGAAATTCATCATACTAAAATGATTTGGCATGCCTAAACTAGCTTGAGCAATATGAAATTTTAAAGATACTGCTGAATACCCATTCTTTAATTTTACTAAAATAATGAAACACATACATTATTTTAGCTTACAAAACATGTAAATACTAATTCATATGAAGTATCTGTTTTCTACACATATATTGCATTGTTGTACATGGTATTAAAAACTATTCCTCTTTTTACATGTTTAAATTTTTATTTTTGTTTTGCAAAAGCAATTTTTAAAATTCTATTAAATCTCTACATTTTTATCATCAATTGGTTAAAGTTTTATGACTTTTTCACCAATTTAGTCTTGTCAATGTGAACATCAGTATTTTGAAAATATTCAAAATGAGAATAGAAATGCCTGTTGTATATACTGACATACCATAGTGAAAAAAAATTATTTTTAAAAAATAGAGAAAGAAATAAGAAAATTATAACATTGGTGGGGCCCAATTTTATTAGGATAATAAAGCCTGTTATCAGTATTAGAGTAATATAAATGCTGACAGGAAATTAAGCCCTTTGAAAACATCCCATTGGCATGAATGAAGAACAAGTTGTAGCAAAATAATGAATATATCTGCCATTTTCTACATTTATTTTATAGATTTTTTTTCAAATGTAAATATTTTCTCTTGTCTTATGGGTTCCCCTCCGACCCCCTAACAACAATATGCTTATCTGAAGAAAACTTGGTTGAGGAAAGTAGTACAGTACCTGTGAGTCAGCTAGACTCTATTTCATAGGTCAATTCCCATTGTACCCACCATTTAATTTCTATTCAAAGAGAGAAAGAAAATGGAGCTACAGAATTTTTCGGGTTTGTTTTGCGAATTTTGTCAGGTTTTGTTTTGTAAAACCAAAATCAGGGGTGTATTGCATGTAGGTGTCATTTGATATGAACCATCTTCATTTTATTTGAACCATCTGCGTTGCATTCTTACTATTTCTCCCACACCCCAAAAAACCCCACAAAAAATCTTTGTCTAAATGCAGCACATAGACTGAAAAGTGAATTTTTACTTTCATGTTCTGTTTAACTTATGTCACTCAAATAAAGGAGACAATATCAGCATCTGTACTCTACCAAAAATTAACATTTTAGGAGGAGATTTTCAACTGGCATTTAAACACCTAGCTTCCATTTACTTTCAGTAAGTCTTAGGCGCCTAACTGCAAGTTGTGCCTTGGAGAAAATCTCCTCGTTAATGTACAGATTGCTTAGCCAACTGCATAGTCAGTGGCTGAGCTGTAATGGCAGTGATGCAGAGAGATGCATTAATGCAAATATTGCCCCGATTTCCAAACATAAGGGCCCGATCCTGAGATCCTTATTCGTATGACCAGTCCTGATTGCCACAAGTAGTTCCACTAATTTTTAAAGGGCCTGCTTGTGAGAGAGGATTGCTCATGCAAGTAAGGGTTTGCAGAACTGAGTTCTAACCCCCTGATTTGGCAGTGCTTTTGTTACTAAACTCAAACTGAGAGCAATGGGAGTTTTACTTGTTCAAAGACTGCAGGATAGAGCCCTGCATTTGTTTTCTTTGTTGGCTTATCATATGCCAATATTTGCTAAGATAAACTCATTCCTCACTTACAAATATTAGGCATTATTATGATATACAAAGTCTGACCACTTACTATGACCTGATGGTATTGAAGCAAAGTTCCTTTTTATCATGTAGCATTGTAGTAAATTATTTTAAAATATTATATTATACAATATATTTGAGCTTTAAAAATATGAATACACATGCCTATTAAGCATTGGAGTGCTTTGTTCTATAATAAGTTCTTAGCTTGTACTGTACCAATATGCTATGGCTGAAAATAATATTAATATTAATGAAGGATGGAAGTCTGAGATTTAGTGACTTTCAATCCCCCCCCACTTCATGCTAAATCCATTAGTATAGATGGATCAGCATTAATAAACAAGGAGGACAAAATAGCACTCAATGCAGGGACAGTTTTATATGACCTTTGGTACACTGTGCCTGTATTTGTGGTGTTTGAAGTTGACCTATACACTGATGTTAATTCAAATGTAACCATAGAGAAATATTTTCTGTGCTTCATATGCAATGTCTCTGTTTCAAATTGCTGAGCTTTTGGGGGAGGGAATAGGGAGGGGGTTATAAATGTATCTCTTTGTTAGAGCTGTGTCAAGCTTTTCTGTTTATATACCATTATACTGATTACTAAAGTGTTTCCTCCAGGGGTCCCAAGTGTAAATCTATATAAAAATTAGTTGTCGGTGTCATTAGGGAAAAGATACAGTTTATTGCTTTGTATTAAAAATTAGTACTTTTAATATGCTGTGGTATTCATAAAGGCAGTATTGACTCAGGGTCCAACTTGTTCCTGGCAACCACTAGAAGAATTATTTTTAATTATTAAGGGTTGATATAGTCCCAATAGACTTCAGCGTCTAAAGAATTATTCATCTCGTGATCAGGTTTATACTTCGAGACTCCTAAAAACTGCTTAGAGATTAAAAACTCTGAACTCTTGATGCGTACAGATCTGCTGACACCATACTGTTTTCTTGAGTTTTGGTAGGTACAAAACTTTAGGTACACTTTTCAGTTTTACAATTTAAAAAATAGGTACAGAATAACACAGTTACTCTACTGTATGCCTTTGTGCTCGTATTAGGTAAATAGAGATGTTTAACAAGTAGCAGCTGATGGTTCTACAGTGGGTGCAGCTTCCAGCCCTACCTATTTGTAAAATCTAGCTGCCAATTCATGGCCAGACCCTAGTGAAGAGGTAAGCAATTAGAAATGTCCCAGACTCAATAGGAAAAATATTCAAGCATGAGTGCCTTCATTGGAGCTGAAAAAATGTGCATTGCTTGCTTGTAAAATTATGTACACAAAATATTGTGTTGCTGTAATAAGTTAGCACTTGTACAGTACTTGTCACTTTCATGCCTGTGAGAGAGGTAAGTGAAAATGTTTTCCCTTTTACGGATGGGGAAACTGAGGAAGCAAGTTTAAAGTGACTTGTCCAAAGCTACAGATGGAGTATTGTAAAGGTCAGAATTGAGCTGAGAAAGTTCTACTGATTCTGCGTTCAGAAGACAAGACCTCATCTCTCTCCTAAGTTTCTATTTGTATGTTCAACTACTGTGGCTGTTTAAAATGCATACATTTCCATTTATGCTCTAAGTGTGGGTTTTTCATATGCAAGCTGTATACACATTTTGCTTTTGCGGCTTCCAAAAGGCACCTGTGTATAACTCAATTTGTCTGCAACCTGCGTATTACATAAGGTGGGTTTCAGATAGGATCTCCACAGGCTGTTCAAGTCTGTGTTCCACAAAAGCCCCCACGTTTCTAGGAATGGCTGATCCAGGCCTTGGGCTGTGATTTTTCTGACTTGCTTCACACCTGAAAAAGTGACCCGTGGGTTTTTGACTGTAAGCAGCAACCTGTCTCCCCAGGATTAACATTTTTGGTTAATGAGAGTTAAATTGATCCTTGAACCATTCCTGGGCTTTCTCTTGTTTTGGGCGCTGCATGCAGGAGCCAATCTTGTTTGTTTGTTTGTTTGTTTGGGTCAGTTGTTCTGTTTGCTAGCTAGTGGCCAGATACTAAAGGAGATTTAGCCAATTAATGGAGACTTCCATCTGGAGATTCAGTTCCTGCACATTACAGCATCTTAGTGCTCCAAAGGGAACCACTCTACCAAAGGAGCCAAAAGAACTTCTTCCCCTGGGCTGAGCCAGCAGGAGCTGAGCTAAACTGGTTTCAATTGGAAATTTCTTTGCTTATTTTGTAGTGATAAATCTGATGTAGACTGTTTGGGAATGATTTCAGACACAGAATAAATTAGTATAACTCCATTAGTTTTAATGGAGCTACACTCACACAAACTAGATACTTTCCATTGCTCTCCTCATTTGTACAAGTTTCCTTGCTATCTGAAAAGTAATGGAAAAACTCATAATCCAGAAAATGTTTAGGCTTTTTAGTGGAATCCACTATATTAAATAAACCAGAAACCCCTTCTGAAAAGGCTGATTTTTAAAGGGAATCCCTAATCCTAAACCACCTAAATTCTATCAACTCTTGCTCCCAACCCCACCCCCACCCCCACCCCCAAAAAAGTTCCTACTAGTTATTTAAACTGGATTCCTTTCTGTCGTTTCTATGCTCCTTTTTTAAAACATTCAACAAAAATCACAGCCACCAAATCGTGCAATTACAGCCAAAGTAGCAGCTTGCATTTATTCTTCCACACTCCATGATTCAGATGTCAGGCACATGAGTGCAAAGAGCCATTCCGCGTGCACAAAGTGCCTTGTAATACATGTGCACACAGAATGTATGCAAGCCCTGAAGAGAGAAAATACTAGATGTTATTTTAGCAGAAGCTATTTTGGTTAAATATTGTCAAAGGTGGAAAAAAGGGAAAGAATCCTAGAAGACAAAGCATAAAAGCAGCAAAAATCAATTCTGATCTCTTGTCATTTATGTGATCATTATTTCTTCAGGTAGTTGAAAGATAAACCTCCCCACTTGACTGTGTATTTCTACTCCTAACACAGCTCTTCTGAAATGCCACAGCAAAAATTTAAAAATATAATTATTAATAGAAGAACAGAGAACTGTTGCTATACATGTTAATCAGTGAAAATAGAGCCCTTGACGCTCTTACTTTGAACAGAGATCTCCCACTGTTTATGCATAGCCTCCTATCTCCTCTTGAAGAAAGCCTCTGCCTTCCAGATAGTGACTATTGCTCTCTCTTGCTTACAGCAATTCCTTCTACTGACAGTCCACTATCAGTAACACCTAGGGAAAGAAGCCCCTTCATGCAACTTTAGAAACACTACCCTCTTCCCTTGCAGTTAGTTCCTTGCTGTTAAGAACTCCATACGCATTGTTTTACAATTAGGACAATAATTATATGAACATTCAATGGTAATGGACTAGTTAGTGATCTTTATTAGTAGCAAAGAGAACATGATATCAGAATGGTCTCATCTAAACTAGTAGCCTGAAAAGATCATTAGGATTTATAACCTCTTTTCTCCCCTCCCAGTACCCAGACCCCCCAAAATACACACCTTTTCTGCTCCTTGAATTATTTTTTTCTGTTAGCAGATACTGCAGTATTGTAGCTTTCAGAAGGAGAAAGTAAGTGACTTGTGTCTCAGTGCAGCAGTGCACCATGGATTACTTTAAATGGGAGGCTGTTGTCATAATAGTACAGCTGTCCCACCAAGATGAAGTATGTCACCTTAGCAACATGCTTAACTTCCACTAGCCTGGGATCCTTATTCATTCCTGAACCCAGTTCCCTGCTGGCTGCTGTACACAGTCCACTGTGGCACCAGACCAGCTATGTTTCCATTTATTTAAGTGAAATTCATGGCATTTCCCCTCATGCCTCAAAGAACTTTTTATTCCAGTGATAGATGAATTAGCTCATGCAAATATCAAATTTGCAATCAGTTAAGGAGAACTAAAATAAGTACTTCAGTATATTGCTCTATAACAACAATATTTTCTGAATAACTAGTGAAGTCTAATAGGGACCTTCTTGGTTCACTAAGTGCTTTTAGCATTTTTCCTGTGATACTTGCTTGTTCAAGATACTGCTTCAGTCTGTTTCACACTGTAAATACAGAGCTTGTTATAAAAGTGTATCAAAAGCTTCAGATATTTAAAACTGTCATTTTTAACAGTCTTTTAATAAAAATTTGTTTTAAAAAAGTTGTTAAGTCAATATAGTTTACTTCTGATAAGATGGCAACCAAAAACTTAAAAGCAACATTCATATCAGGAAGGCAAGCAACAAAACTTTTTTTTCAGGTAACATTTTGGATTTTATTACCACCTTCAAATATTACTTTGATATTTTAGTTCATTTTAAAATGTGAAGAATTATTAACCATTCAGTAAAAAATCTGCCAAAATTCCACATTACTAACAACAAAATACAAATATGCACAAGTGCAAAAAATCCACTTGGGGAAGATGTAGGGTTCCGCTGTATAAATAAGATAAATCAATGTATTACTGAGTATGGAGCTGGGAATGGGAATACCAATCCTTCCTCACTATAAAATGCATATGAGAAAATATTGCATTTTAACCGAGTTGATTTTTAAAATGTTTTCTGTATTGATTTTGAAATATATAATATAAAACAAGTGGCAAATTATTTAAAGCAGCAGATCATACCCCTTCACAAAACTACATAAAATGTGTGAAACAAGTGTATTCCTGTCCCCTTATTTTACTGTAGGCATTAGACATTACTTTAAACATATAAGTAAAATATTTTGACTGTCCATTTACATTGTTATGGAGAGAAAGGGAGTACAAAGGTAATTGCAAGGAAGAAATGTGCTATTAATCATATACGGAAAATTCAGTGTAGTTTGCTAACCGAAATCAAGGGTAACTTTTTTCTAGACAACTATTGATTTTTTTATAAGTAAAAATTAAATCTGCAGATGCATAAAGGTCCTATTTAGATTAGTATCTTTGTATAGGAATGGGGTAGGAGGGTATTTCGCATTGTATGCATATTGTTTTCTGATTCTGTAGATAACATAGGCGCCAAGATTTTAAATCTCTTGTGCATAACCTAAAACTATACTAAAGGACACCTTTGTACAATAAAGTAGGAAGAAAAATATATACAAATAATTAAATACTTAAGCGACAAAGAGTCCTGTGGCATTGTCGCTTTTTACAGATCCAAACTAACACGGCTACCCCTCTGGTAATTAAAGACTTGTGACACAAACTGACAATGCCAGATAGAAATGTACTTTTGATACCCCAGAAAAATAACAAAAAGCAAAAATAAAAAAGAGGCACAACACAATGAGTTAATGATAGAGCAAGAGCCCTTGGTGCCGGTATTTTGTGTGGTTTGATTTATGCCACAATTATTTAAATGTGATTGTGTGTTCATTTTATTTGACAATAGATTTTATTTTTAAATCCTAAAGCAGAAAGCTGATACAATAGGCTATAATTACTTTGAGTGGTTTGCCATAGACATAAAATTCCCACTTACAGGCTTTAAAATGTAAACTATATAAATACTTTTTAGGTATTTTAAAAAACAAGGTTTTGTATTTATTTATTTTGTATTATTATTTGTATTGCAGTGGTGACTAAAGACCCCAAATGAAATCAGGGCTCAACTGTACTAGATATTATACAAACACACAGTAAGAGGTAATTCCAGCCTTCAAGAGACAAGACCAAGAAAGCAAGCATTTGTATCCCCATTTTAGAGATGAGAAACTGAGGCACAGAGAGATTAATTGATGTGCCAAGGTGACACAGGAAGTCTGGGACATCACCTGGTATTGAACCAAGTCCTGAGTCCTAGTACCTTAACCACAGGTCTATCCTTCTTTCTTAAAAGAAGGAAAGGACTGAGATGTGACGCCAAGTCCAGCACCATGAGCTTAGGAGACTAATGCCTATCTTTTAGAAAACTGTTGACAGTTTTCACTTTTAGAACACTAAAAGTGAACTTCAGTGGAGGCTCTTTGTTGCTCCTTTATTTTGTCTAAAGTTGGCTTCAATATTTTTTTTCCAAAATGTTATTTAATTGTTTTATACCTTAGAAATAGAAACGAGATATTGAGTTTTCGGTGGAGGGCTAGTGAAACTGGATGGGAAAAAGATATCACAACATACTACAACATGGTCCGCTGCTTTACCCACCCTCATTTGATGTGGCAGGAACAGCTGAGTTAGAATTCATTGAAAAATCCAGATTTTTGCTTGATTTTTGCTTTTTCTAAGAAAAATTTTTTTGTTTGTTTTTCCTATCATACCACAGGGATAAATGTAATAGAAATATGTCTAAATACATATAAACAGGTTTTAACTGGTTTGGTTTAACCACATTTAGAGATGTTTACATTGAAGTCTGTTGTGTCAAGTTCTGCCTGGCTTCGTCATGCACTTCCTTTCTGAGCTTGGGCAAATGATTTAACTGGTCTGTGCCTTCGTTTCTCCATCTGTAAAAGTGGGATAATAATTTCCTAATACAGAAGGATTTTATAAAGTGGAATTATTAACATCTGTAAAGAGCTTTGAGCTTCTTCTATTAAGCTTGTGCTAAATATACATAATAGCAGAAGTAGCAATTTATTTTTTTAAAATATAATACAGTGGTTGCTGTTACTGACTTCACTATTCTCAGATGATAAGGCTAGTTGATAGTGGCCAAGATTTCAGTGGCAGATTTTAGTGGATATTTATTGACATTTTTTTCTAAGCATATTTTGAAGATTTGCTTTTCTAAGAGTCAGTGTACCACATCTCTAGATAGGATTACAGACATATTTGAATGCATGGTGTATCAAAAAATATTCCTGGGTCTTTTATTTAATAAATGTAAACAACTAAAGCCCTCCCCCTGCCCCCTCATAATTTGGCCTCCAGTCTGCTCAGTATCACCCTTAAGTGGTATTCACAGAACAATCTTCTGTGCATTTTCAGTGTTGCAAAATATACAACCTACAGACCTGCATAATATCCATTAGAAAAACAGAGTTGCTTTTGAGCTATTGGTTCAGCAACATTTTCTTTTAAGCACTGTGTACATTTATGTTGCTATATAAATAGCAATAACAAAAAGTGTCTGAAACCATTAACAGCCAAACAAACTTGTTCCCAAATGGAGACCTTCTACTTTATATCATGTTTTGTGTGAGGTGAATTTTAAGGACTAATTATGGAATCCTGAAACTAGGCCTTTCTAATGTTTCTAACCTTACACACTGCAGCACAAATGACACCCTTGTATATCATAAAACAGAAGCATTTAAAACTTCATAAGTGGGGCAGCCTTGACCTACTGTAAATATAAGACATTGTAAGCTTTAATGTTTATAGGGGGGATGTATGAAACTAGCTTACATATTCATGCTTTAGGGAAAATAGTATAAATGTGCAAAACTCATGATTTCTCACTCACATGTGTACACACACAGAGTAGTACTTACAACTGATAAAGGGAGACTTAGTACTTCCCAAAAAGAATAATTACAAAACTGTGAAAGGCAAGGGTTAATATCAAATCCAAGGTGGAGTGTTTAATGGATACATTTAAAAGCAGATAAGAATATAGCATCCCGCATATACTTTCATAATTGTGCATTCCTCCAGAGATAATGGATATCATTATCAGCGGCGCCTGTCCTAGGAAACTTGGCAAGGTTATGATTGTTTGTTACAGCTTTGGTTATATTAACATACACATTAATATTTATAAATATTTGATGTCATGTTAATTTTTCATATACGATGATTTATGTAATGTTGCTGTGCACTGTTAGAGGGCATTTGCAGTATGCTTCAAAAGGAAACTGAATTGATGCATGTTCTGTAAGAAGACTTTCCTGTATACCACAGTACTCAACATGCATCGTTCTGGGAGAAAGTGATTTAAAACTAAATTATCTGAATTGTGGATATACTCCATTAACATCTTAAATAAAACATAAAGAAAAGGCCACACTTACCTATTTAGTTCATCTTATTAAAAAACAGACTGATTCTTGCCAAATAGGACAGAATTTACTGAAATTCCACTTCCAAATAATAGACTTTTTTATCTTAGTATTCTTGGTTTTGATCTATGTCCCAAGCCCTCCCTCCCCCCTCCCCCCATCTTGGGTGCAGTACAGTAAATTATTGTTATAAGTTAATAATTCCATTTATAATATCAAAGTTGGGTAAAAGGAGTGCATCACCTATCTGATAAATTGTTTGAAATAAATTAATTCTATATTTGTCTTTCATGAGGAAAATAAATAGCTTAATAGAAATCCAAGCAAACATTAAGCAGAGAGTTCAGCTGTATATGTAACCGTAAACATCACACTGAAATAATGTGAGGGATTACAAGGTTGTAAATGATTATACTATACAACTTTACTACTTCACACTAATGACTGGGGGAACCATAGCAAATGATTGAATTCTATGAATTAGTGAGTATGCAAACAAACACTTAATAATGCAAGCATACTGCATCATAAAATGTACTCTGTTCATTTGACAATTGTAGCTTAGTTTTAATTATTCATAATATTTCATAGTTGCGTGTAAATGTCTTGCAGTATAGTTTGTAAATATAATGAAGTCTTAATAATGTGGCACCTCAATATAGTATACCGCTACTATATTTTTGCTGTGAAGTGGGGCAAAACCACTGTTGTGCGTGCAAAACATGGGGTCTGTGGAATAGCAAGGTGTGAGTTTAAAAGAGTCTAGTGTGATCATATTACATAATGTATTTGTTCATCCCTGTATACAGACCCACATAATTAATAAATTCAAATTACCAAATCATTTTGGAATCAAGTTATAAATATCAGGAAAAATTAACAAAGGCAAAATAAACAGATATTTAAAGAAAGCATATACGTTGCAAATCCTGAACTTACAAATACTGAACGTGAGAGATGAACTGACTTATACAGAAATAATTGCTTCTAAAGCTTGATCCAACTTGCATTAATACATAAAACACTAATTTTCTTTTTTACAGAGGTTTGTTACAGAGACTGTACTGGTTGACTAGATTGTTGTCTTCTGATAACGGAAAAATGTCAGCTATGATCCAGGTTGATTAATTTAGAACTAACAGCAGCTTTTGATATTGTTGACCACAAGTAGTTGTTGACTCTATTATGGCCTCTAGCAACAGTAAATACCAGTGATTTTCAACCTGTGGTCCATTGATATCTGGATGTCCACAGACTATGACTAAGATTTCCAAAGGGGTCCGCACCTTCATTCAAATTTTTTTAGGAGTTGACAAATGAAAAAACGTTGAAAATCACTGGTATACATGATCATTCTCTTGTGAAGATGTCTCTCTTATATGGACCTTATGTGACCTACAGACTGAGTGATTGTAATATGCTCTACATGGGGCTTCTCTTGAAAACACTTCTTAAAGGATAAGTCAAATGCAGAATGCAGCGGTCTATTAGCACTGTTAGCGACAGGGAGCATAACACACAATATATTCAGCTAGGGTCCAAAAATCACCCTAGTTGTATATTCTCTTTCAGGTATAGTTCAAGGTTTGCTATTGATCTTTAAACTGTATGTAGGTGGTTCCTAGTTACTAGAGAAACCCACCTTTCTTACTGTGTATTGTTGTGACAATTGAAATTAGCTGATGTGATTTCACTTATAATCCATAGATTTGAATGTCTGGGGACAGTGTGTTTTCAGTGGAGGGTGCACCCAGTTCTTGAATTTGCTTTCCATTTGTCTCACAAAGCCCAAGTCTTTTGACCAGGTACATTAAATCAGGCATTTGTCCTAAGTGCTGATGATGGGACATCTGATCAGTTATGTCTCTTTAGATGTTAGTCAACTAAATTTGTACATTAAAAAAAAAATGAGGCACATGAAACCATAAGTGTATTGTAACCGATACATTTAAAATATATATTTAGTATATTAGAAAATAAAGGACAAGTAGATTTAGGCTGTTGTTCTTAAAGATCAACCTTCAGTTTCCAGTGATCAAGAATAAGATTTTTGTCTCAACACATCTTCATTAGCTGATGTGATTTCACTTATAATCCATAGATTTGAATGTCTGGGGACAGTGTGTTTTCAGTGGAGGGTGCACCCAGTTCTACCCCCCTGGGGGAGGAGAAGTTAGAGACAATATGACACTGAGCATGACCGAGTGGACGATACTGTAATTAAAATGACCGTATACATCAAAAAGGTGTTCTCTGTTGGAAACATCTCTGTGGGCAGCAGGAGCTGAAATAGCATGAAAACGAGTGGCAAAATGGAGCAAAATTAAAACACATTTTAAAATTAAAACACATCTAGTGAAAATCCTAAAATAAATGTGGTAATATTTGGAGATGTGGAGATTTTTTTACATTTGCAGTCTATTGCATATATGTGTTCCTAAGGATGCAATCAACATCATTTAGGCTAAAATATCTATTTTGTAAAAACAATCTTTCATAAAACCAAAGACCATCAAAAAGTTCCACATTTTTCTTACTCTACCAATGAAAACATTTGTTCTTAAAGAAATATTCTGCCAGTATGTTTAAGACCCAAACATTGCTTAAGAAAAAAACTGAAAGTTCAGCTGTCTTCATTAACTTTGACTGTCCAAGTTGTGAGAAATACAAATAGGAAAAAAAGTATATAAATAATGACAAGAACATTAGATTATCAAAAGCTAAAGAATTTTAAAAATCCAAAGTGGTGTTAGTAGTATAGATAAAGACGTGTTTGTTTGTAATATAAGATTTTGTTGATTGTGGCCCTTTAAGCTGCAAAGCACCAAAACGTCTATTTGATTGAGCGCTGACAATATACACCTCTACCTCGATATAACGCTGTCCTCGGGAGCCAAAAAAACTTACCGCGTTATAGGTGAAACCGCATTATATCTAACTTGCTTTAATCCACCGGAGTGCGCAGCTCTGCCCCCCTCCCCTACCCCCCGGAGCACTGCTTTACTGCGTTATATCCTAATTCATGTTATATCGGGTCGCATTATATCGGGGTAGAGGTGTATGTATGTAGCTGTTGATAGTGCCACATATAAGTAGGTACAATAGGTAAATATAGATTTGTAGATATAAGGGTATAGAGGCAAGAGTGTTATCTTAAGCATGGCTGAAGTTAGAGCAACATGTAGCCAGTAAATTGCAGTTAAACTAAAATTCTTACACGCCTGGTAGCTGGTCAATATAAGAAATAAAGGGAGAGGATCATCTTGAACTAGTGAGGGTTTCCTTCTCTGTCTGCCAGAGTTGCACTAATGGGCAGCAGCTAGAGTACTTTTGAGCCAGCTCATACCAGATGCCAGAAGAAGGCATGAGGGAGCAGGAGCCCATGAAGGCAGTGGATTCGGAAGCTGCTGTTAGTGAGCCCATGCTTCTGTTAGGGGAGAATCACTGCTGATACTCCTGCTAATGGAAGAAATCCCCAAAAAGGATATTTTTCTGCTGAAGATGGGGCCAGAACACACCTAAATTTGCTGACCTTTATTTAAAAATAAATAGGGACCCCCCTTCAACATTTCCATAGTAATAGGCCAAAAACTACAGTTACACAACTGTAATCTGTATGTTTTAGACAGTTACTATAGACTAATACTGTGATACTTTTTTATACAAGTGATTTTTAATTATTCATTTAAAATATTCTTAAAAAGACATACATTGCAAGTATCTGTGTGTACAGTATGAATCAAATACAAGTAAAATATTTAATATAACATTGATATATAATATTAAATTATAAATGTTATTAATGCATCGATGGAAAGGCTCACAATTGCAAATGAATGTTCCAGTATAGAGAAATGACTATTCCTTTCCCATCAACTTGGCGAAACATGCTTGTGGGAGGGCAAAAAACCTTTTAAGCGAGTTTTTGCTCAGGCAATTAAAATAAATAGCATGCCATTTTGGTTTTTTCAACATTCTAATAGTAGTTTGTTCAACTATTTAGAAAAGCAGCTCCTAGAATATATTGGGTCACATCCTCAGCCTGTGTAAATTGAAATCACTGGAGCTATGCTGATTTACTGTAGGATGTGGCCTTTTGTGTTTCAGGAACTGTTTAGGGAAATAAAGGCTTGACATTTCCAACTAAACTCCATTTACGTTCACTTAAGCTGAACTCTTACATTCAGCCATATGAGAAACCTTTTGTTTTACAAATCATTTTCAGATGAGTGGAAAATCTTCCTCATCTTAATGCTCTTGCTTTAATATTTTTCTGCATTGTTTTAACATGTACAACTTTCCGTGTGGCACAATACCCATAAACAAAAGAGAACAAGGTGAAAACATATAGATGTAACCATAATCACAAAAAGAGTTCTCACCTCCTGTAATCCTTTTTGTTGTTATTTGTAGGTTGACAGAACGGGCAAAGGGCATCAACAGTTGCAATGAGTTCAGGTTTACATCTATGCTCAAATTAGACATATGGCATGATAAAACTGAGAACTTCCCATTGTCTCTTTTGCATGCTTGCATTTGTAAGTGCAATATCTAACTCTTCTTATTGCCTTATATATTGCCTTTCTAGACTTAACTTGTTTTGTGCTTTAGCCTTTCTGATTTTGTCCCAACACACTTGTGCTATTCTTTAGTATTCCAGTTTGTAGGATTCTTTTTTTTTATTTTTAGGTCATTAACGAGCTCCTGATGGAGCCATATTGTCCTCTTAGTATTCTTCCTATCTTTCCTTCTCATTGGGATAGTTTGCTTTGGTGCCTTCAACATTATCTCCCTGAGAAATTGCCAGCTCACCTGAACTCCTTTTTCCCTTAGATTTCCTTCCCATTGGACCTTACTTATCAGTTTCTGCATTTGTTACAGTATGCTTTTTTGAAGTCCATCGTCCTTATTCTGTCGCGCTCTCTCTTTGCTTTTCTTAGAATCACTAAATCTATCATTTCATGATCACTTTCACATACATTGTCTTCACCTTCAGATTTGCATCCAATTCCTTCCTATTGGTCAGATTCAAGTCTAAAATGGCTGTATCCCAGGTTAGTTCCTCAACTCTCTGAAAGAAAAAGTTATCCCCAATACATTCCTAGAACCTATTGGAAATTTTGTGTTTTGCCATATTACTTTTCCAACAGATGTTTGGATAGTTAAGTCACCTATTACTACTAGGCCTTGTGTTTTGGATATTTCTGTTATTTGCTCTAGAAATACCTTTGCCACCTCTTTATATTAGCGTAGCAAATCTTTATAATCCTGCAACTACTTCCGCTCTTCAAATTGTATTATAATCATTTGATTAATTTGTATTATAATTTTGAAAGACAGGTTACTCATTGTATTTTATGGCAAGGATGAGATCTGGCAACAAGCAGAATCTTAATACCAACCCATCCAAACTTCAATTCAATCCTAATGCTGGGTGAGCTGAGTTGGAAAACAGCTTTCCAGTCCTGGAGTTAGTTCAGTGTTGGCTGCAAATCTAGCATAGTTTATAGCCTAGTGCCTACTCTAAACTATCCTGGTTTGTGATGGCCATTATGGTGGTCGGGATTGATGGAGCCCAGAACGCTCTAATACACGCCCACCTGCCCCCAGCACATTGGAGGGAGAGAATGAGGGTGTGGTTCAGAGTTAGTTAAACTGGCTCTACACGAACCAGGGATTGCCCACACTCGTATGTCAGGCCATGATATTGACATTTGTCCACTTCTCCCATAATTGTCTCTGTTTCCATGCTTCCCTTATAGACAGAATACCCTTCCAGTACGGGCCTACAAGACATTATACTCTCCACATTTGGGTTCTATCTGGAGACTTGCTTCTGCAACAATACCAAAAAGAAATGAGACAACTCATTACATCTACATGAAAGAGCAGTTTGGGATAGATTATGCAAAAATAAATTAAACAAAAATAATGAATTTAGAACTAACCATACATGTGCCATGCATCACCCAAACCTATCTACCTGTATATTGTGTCCTTTCCTCCCATCATCTGCTTCCTCTCCCTCCTTCTTTTTAGGTGTCTTTCTCTAGCTGTGTACAGAACCTACCACATTTTAGTGCTACTTTAATAGAAATAACAATAAATGCCATTACTAAATATATATACACACACACAAAGTGCTGAAATCCATTATCCAAAATTACTAGTTGCTTTAACTTGAAGAAATGCATGAAAGGGGCACCTCTGAACTCAAGTGTAACAAATCTGAACCATCCCATCTTTCTTCTGGGGCATGAGCCTACTCCCAGTGAAGTAAATGACAAAACTTTCACTGACTTCAGCAGGAATAGAATCTGGAATCAGGTAATTTTAAGATTCTTTGAAAATGCATTAAGAAGAAAAAGTAAGAATGTCTGGGAACAATCATGAGCACTGCTGAACCAGAGCTTGCGTTTCACTACATTAAAACAATTTTTGTACAGAGAACAAGAACAAATGTTTAACATTAAACACCACAAGAAAAATGCTTATTTTTATGACATTCCACCACTCAGCTATTTTCCTGCAGCTTGATTAGCATTTTTTTTGTATTGAGTTAGTTAAAAATGTGCTTCCTGTGTATAGAGAAATATAACTTTTGTGAAAAAGTTTAATACAACTGACTGTTTCTTGTTCTTTCCCTAAAGTCTCAATTTAAAAATAGAACACAGTGGTCCAAGGGGAAAGTAGCTCTAAGTCACTTTTCCATTCTGCCAGTCCTGAGAACATTGGGGCTGAAGTAACTTAAGGTGTGGCTATACCACAACAAAAATGCATGGCTGGCCTGTGCCAGCCAACTCGGGCTCACAGCACTTGGGCTATGGGACTGTTTCATTGCTGTGTAGATTTCTGGGCATGGGCTGGAACCTGGGCTCTAAGATCCTGTGGGATGGGAGGGTCCCAGAAGTCAGGCTCCAGCCTCATCCTGGAAGTCTACACAGCTATAAAACAGCCCCACAGCCTGAGCCTGAGTCAGCATGGGCCAACCACAGGTATTTCTTTGCTGTGCAGACATAACCTCAGAGTAGCCCTTAAGCTGCTGCAAGTCACACTGGCTACAGTGATCCCATAAGGACTACTCAACAAGCCAAGAACTGGCTGGAGCACCATGTGTTCCAGCCCCCATACTGACAAACATTCTATGCTGAGAGGGAGGTGTTGGTGCCAGTGAACTAGCTACACCAGCTTTTCGCCATCCTGGGGGTTCCCTTATAACAAAGGTATCCCTAGCTATCTCTGGAAGAGCAGTTTTCCTCTTTTTAGCATTATATAAGCTATACTGCTGCAAATTGTTGAGAGGAATAGTTTATGGAAGTTCAGTGCAATTGCATCAGTACTAGTCCATGCTCATAATAGGTTTGGTATTTTATGTTTATTAGGGGCCGAGCTGATAGTGTCACACATAGTTAAGGTTGTCCAACACTTTCTATTATAAGACCTTGTTTTCAGTTGCTTATAACTTTGCCACATTTTAACCATTTGGGTTGAAATTTTCCATGGTGAGTGTCTGCGTCAAGTTAACTTTTTTTTTTTTTTTAAAGTTTAAAATAAAAATTGTAGTCATTTTCAAGAATGTGATTATGGAAAATAAGTTGTTTTGGCTATGATAAAAAAAATACAACTGTTTTGATCAGAGGCTCTGGTATCCTCATGCTTTGGAGCAGGATGTGAAATTTGGCAGGGTGGGAGAGTAGAGGGTGGTTGCATAGGTGTCATGGAAAAATTTGCCCATATTTGGCCAAATTATAAGCCTCTGAAAAAAATCAAGTATCAGAGGGGTAGCTGTGTTAGTCTGGATCTGTAAAAAGTGACAAAGAGTCCTGTGGCACCTTATAGACTAACAGACATATTGGAGCATAAGCTTTCGTGGGAGAATACCCACTTCCATCAGATGAATGTCTGACATTCATCTGACGAAGTGGGTATTCACCCACGAAAGCTTATGCTCCAGTATGTCTGTTAGTCTATAAGGTCCCACAGGACTCTGTCGCTTTTTGAAAAAAATCAGTTGCATATATTCAGTAGAGGCTTGTTAGGCTTTGGAAACAAAGATCTCTGATTATTGCATATGTACTGAGGATGCCCTATCCCAGTGCTTCAGGGGCTGAGCAGGCTTTTCCCTGTAATTGCTCCTCCTGGATGCTGAGGGCCACTATGGTGCTGGGCACAAGATCTGAAATCAGGGAGATTGTCTGTCCTGTACTCTCAATGATCCCCCTGCTGGTGCCCAGGCAGGAAGAATAGGAAGAGGAAACAACTTTACTCAAATGTAGAGGTGTGAGGTATGTGGGAGGAGAGAAGGAGTTGTAAGAGCCAGAGGGGGTGAGGAGCAAGTGAGGCAAGGTGTGGAAAGGAACAGAGGAGGATGAAGGCAGGAGCTGGGATGGGTGAATTGGAGCAGAGGGGGGTAAGGATGTCACATAGGAGATAACAGCCTACTACTGCTACCACTCCTTGCATTATCTCAAGTGATAGAGATCTGTGCTGCTAATAACTGAAGTTGGGGGTCAGTTTGGTTCCATGTGATACATTTCTGGTATTCAGGTATGTGTTTTTAATTAAGAAATTGTATCTAAAAATGACATTGAAAAAGTGTTACGGTTACAATATTAACTCCTAAAAGTCCAGAAATGCCAAAACTAAGGTCACAGAAACTTATTTCTGCATTGTTGTGTTTAGTCATTGTGATAGAACCTTAAATTACATCATAATATTTTTTCCACGGCATCTGTTGCCTCATTCAGTGCTCTGTAAATAACTCAGGGTTCTGTACTGAATGAGGATGTAGTCTGTATGACCCCTGTCTCATTTGCTGTATACATTGAAAGATGGGTAGTGAATGAGGCAGGCGACTGCAGGAAGAAAAAGAAAAGATGGTCGTGAGGCCATTCAGTTCCACCTGGTACATTCGACTCTGACCCTGCCTCTGCCACAGAGTTCCTGTGTGATGTTGGGCAAAAATGTTCACAGTTGGCCACTGTCAAGGCTCCTTCCCCACTCTGAACTTTAGGGTACAGATGTGGGAGCCTGCATGAAAACTTCTAAGCTTTACTACCAGCTTAGATCTGGTCCGCTGCCACCACTCCCAATGTGCTAATTCCCTTCCCTGGGTAGCCTTCGGAGACTCTTCACCAATTCCCTGGTGAATACAGATCCAAACCCCTTGGATCTTAAAACAAGGAGAAATTAACTATCCCCCCTCCTCTTTCCCACCAACTCCTGGTGGATCAAGATCCAACCCCCTTGGATCTAAATACAAGGAAAAATCAATCAGGTTCTTAAAAAGAAGGCTTTTAATTAAAGAGAAAGGTAAAAATCATCTCTGTAAAATCAGGATGGAAAATAACTTTACAGGGTAATCAAACTTAAAGAGCCCAGAGGAATCCCCCTCTAGCCTTAGGTTCAACGTACAGCAAACAGAGGTAAACACCCTAGTAAAAGGTACATTTACAAGTTGAGAAAACAAAGATAAAACTACCACGCCTTGCCTGGCTGTACTTACAAGTTTGAAATATGAGAGACTTGTTCAGAAAGATTTGGAGAGCCTGGATTGATGTCGGGTCCCTCTTAGTCCCAAGAGCGAACTCTCCCCAAAAACAAAGAGCACAAACAAAAGCCTTCCCCCCACCAAGATTTGAAAGTATCTTGTCCCCTTATTGGTCCTTTGGGTCAGGTGTCAGCCAGGTTACCTGAGCTTCTTAGCCCTTTACAGGTAAAAGGATTTTGGAGTCTTTGGCCAGGAGGGATTTTATAGTATTGTACACAGGAGGGCTGTTACCCTTCCCTTTATAGTTATGACAGCCACTAATTGTGTGTTCCTCATTTTCTGGGTACCGCGATTCTGGGCCAGATTTGCAAAAGTGCTGAGCACTCACAACTTTAACTGGTCTCAGTTGGAGCTCTATTTAGAACATAAGTGTTCTATAAGTACTCTGAAAACTTAGGTCTGAGGAATCTCAAGTTGGACACCCAAAATTAGTGGACACTTTTGATAATGTTGGCCTTAATATCTCTGTGCCTCAGTTCCCCATGTGTAAAATGGGGATAAAAATACCATCTACTCTCTCAGTGGTGTCAGAAAGATAAATTCATTAATGTTCATGAAGTACTCAGACTTCAGTGCAAGCTTTTAATGGTGAGCAATAAATAAGACCTGGAGTCACACACTGAATGAGGAGAATGAAAAAATATATTCACTGAATGAGGGTGGGGACCTGTGGAAAAAATATTACATGATCATGTAATTAAAGACTGTATCATAATTAAGACCTTATTTAACTTGCGGTATTGCAGATGCTGCAATATTATGCTTCCACAGAAATTCTGATAGTGGGAGCTCCACCGTGTATGAGACCCCATGTGACTGCTGTCAGCCTCGGGAAGCCAACAGCAGGAGACCCCGCTCTCAGTCCCCGGGAGGCCAACAGCGGGAGGCACCTCTCTCGCCCCTTATTTCCACTCTCAGCCCAGGTCCCAACTCTCAGGCCCAAGCAGCCAACAGTGGGAACCCCCTCTGTCAGTCCTGTGTTCCCGCTGTCACCCTCGCACCCCTGCTCTCACCCCTGCTCCAGGTGGACGACATTGGAAAATTGCAGAAAAATAATAATGGATTTTATTACTGCAAATAATAAGGTCCATTATTATTTTTCTACAATTTTCCATGGCTTATCTGCAACTCAGCTGCAATATTTTGACAATCATCCCACAATTCAAGTAGGGCCTTAATCATAATACATATGCACAAAGAAGCCAAGTTAAGGTTATATGGCATTTCCTCACTTTTGAGTGCTTAACACTGCAATCTTACATTCTTTTAATGTAATTTTTTAGATGTTGTTATAGTCCAACACATCATTTATACATGGGTTATCACACACAGCTACATCCTTTATTTTCTCAGGTAATAAATTAATTCTAATGCATATGTAAAATAAAAGTCCTAAATACATCACAGAACTAAAAATCAGTCATCATAAACATATACCATTGACATCCAAATATACAAATACAACAGAAAATGGTATGTGAATTCTTTACTGTTATTGATTTCACTTTTCTCAGAAACACCATCAGCCTTATTTTGCAGTTTCCCTAGTTTCAGTGATAGAATTTCTTTTGCCAGATGTTAGAATAATAAAATTGTAAGTTTATTTGAGACTTTTCTATTCTATAATGGTAAGAATGTTTCGCAGCAACAAGCAGGGCTGCAACTATTCTTGAACACATGGGACATCCTTGGGTACCTACTTCTTTTATCACTTCTTTAATCTGATGAGAGAAAAACAGAAAAGCTGTAATTGTCTGATATAAATATATAAAGGGTTTCACAAATTTTCTTCTACTGCTGATTGTTTTTGAAAGGTGAATTGCAGCTGTGTACATTAAAATGTTACAAAAGCAGATGTACTTTGAAATACAATTTCAAATCAATTCCTCCTAAATCTATCGCCTAACAGCCCCCTTTTACAAATCCTTACTCTTGTGAATAGTCCCATAGACTTGCCTAAGTAAGGACTACTGCATAGAAGCCACTGCTACTCCCCACTTCTCCTTTGGTCCAACCCCTCTTCCCAAGCCGCAGCACCCCGATCCCCGGCAGGAACCCTGGGCGTGTGGGTGCCCATTTTTCTGGGGGGCCCCCAATTCACCAAGGCCCCTGGGCATGGGCCCTGTTGGCCCAGTGGCTAATCCGCCTCTGCATATAATACATTAAAATGTCAATCGGAACTTAATAAAAATGCTCTTCTTCAGCACAATGCTAAAAGGGCAAAAATTATCACTGATTTAATTACTACTGGGATTTGAGAAAATACTAAAAACATTATCTCTTAAGATGGTGATAAAGATTCTCTTTTATACCGGGGAGGTAAAATCCAGCATGCTCTCAGAAGCTGGAAAATTCTACAATACAAATGATAATGAGGTAGAGCTTCCAATAATTTACGTGGGCAAAAATGAAAAGATGTGAAGGAACTTTTCTATATCTACCTTTCAGGACAGCAGTTTCCATGGTTTGGAATCTTAACTGTAAATATGCCTTACATAAATGAGAATTTGATAAATCTTCAAATATGGTTCAAAAACATGGGCCATCTTCAAAGTAGAAAACTAAAAGGCAAACTTAGAATCGTGAATTATAGTCATATCTTCTTGTTGGATAATATCTGTCAGTCTCTATTTAAGTAGTTGATTGTGTTGATTAAAAGATATTATAGTGAGTGAGTAATAGAATAAGCAACCTAGCTCTAATTAAATGGTTGTTCCTCCATCTCCTGAAGACAAAAACAGGGCAATCTATAATCTGGAAGAATGCAGATTTTAGGCCAAAATTTAAGAAAAGCAATACAAACTCTACAATTTGCAGAAAAAAACATCCCCTCCCCTTGGCACATAAAAATGAGGTGGAGTGGAATTTGGGAGAATTAAGTTTCCTCAAAAAAATATTTTTAATGATCTTTAAGGACAAAATATGGCCTCTAAACCTAAATTCAGCCCCATAGAGCCTCTGAGATATTTTGGATTAAAAATTCTTAGCACTGGGGCAACTCTATTCCCACTATATAAGAGAGTAAAACTCAGCACCCCTTGAGCAGATCTAAGGGTTTTTTTGTTTTAATTTTTTATGATAAGGGCACAAATGGCCTGAATGATGAAGAAGAGAAGACTGAGAGGGGACATGATAACAGTTTTCAAGTACTTAAAATGTTGTTACAAGGAAGAGGGAGAAAAATTGTTGTTCTTAACCTCTAAGAATAGGTCAAAAAGCAATGGGCTTAAATTGCAGCAAGGGCGATTTAGGTTGGACGTTAGGAAAAACTTCCTAACTATCAGAGTGGATTACCCATGCTACAATTAGATCAAAAAAATGTGGTTGGGAGGAATCATTAAAGACTTGGCCAAAATGTGCTATCCCAGCTGTGACGGGTTGGTTCATAGAAACCCCCTAGGGGCTGCCAACTGATGTGCCAAGACTACTTCTGTCCCTGCTTTCCCTGTGAGCTTGGGACTCCAGCACTCTGTCTTGTTGAGCCAGACATGCCAGTCTGCTCCAACACAGACCCAGGGTCTGAACACGAGCCCCAAAGCTGCAGATTTAACTGAAAGCAACTTAAGAAGTGTTCCTGTCTTTAACACTCAGATGCCCAACTCCCAAAGGGGTCCAAACCCCAAATAAATCCATTTTACCTCGTATAAAGCTTATACAGGGTAAACTCATAAATTGTTTGCCCTCTATAACACTGATAGAGAGATATGCATAGCTGTTTGCTCCCCTCCCCCCAGGTATTAATACATACGCTGGGTTAATTAATAAGTAAAAAGTGATGTTTTTAAATACAGAAAGTAGGATTTAAGTGGTTCCAAGTAGTGACAGACGGAACAAAGTGAATTACCAAGCAAAATAAAATAGAACATGCAAGTCTATGTCTAATACAGTAAGAAAACTGAATACAGATTAAAAACCTCACCCTCAGAGGAATTCCAATAAGCTTCCTTTTACAGACTAGTCTCCTTCTAGTCTGGGTCCAGCAATCACTCACACTCCCTGTAGTTACTGTCCTTTGTTCCAGTTTCTTTCAGATATCCTTGGGGTAGGAGAGGCTATCTCTTTAGCCAGCTGAAGACAAAATGGAGGGGTCTCCCAGGGGTTTAAATAGACTTTCTCTTTAGGGTGGAGACCCCCTCCTCCCTCCTATGCAAAGTCCAGCTACAAGATGGAGCTTTAGAGTCACATGGTCAAGTCACATGTCCATGCATGACTCAGTTTTTACAGGCAGCAGCCACTGTTTACATGCTACCCTGAACGTCCTCCGGTAGACTTCTTATGTGATTGGAGCCTTCCAAGATTCATTGTCCTTTAAGTGTTTCTTGATTGGGCACTTAATTTGCACATTCCTTTCTCAAGAAGCTGACCAAATGCTTTACTAAGGCTACTTAGAAATCAAGCAAGTACAAAGCCAATATTCATAACTTCAAATACAACAACACACACATACAAATAGGATGAATATATTCAGTAGATCATAACCTTTACATAGATCTGTTATATAGCATATGTAGCATAAAACATATTCCAGTTATATCATATATACATTCATAAGCATATTTCTCTGAAGCCTTATGGGGTGCAACGTTACACACAACATCACAAAGGCTTCATCATTAATATGGAGTTCCTCAACTGGAATATATTTACCAAAGCCTAAGGCCACCATCTTCCAAAACAAGGAAGAAGTTTTAGCTGCTGCTTTAAAATTCTTCCATACGATCTAAGATATTCTTGGTTTTATGATACTACTTCTGGCAGCTACTGAAGTAAATTAGGAGAGGGATTGCATTGTACCGTGTTAGCTATATGCACTAGAGCAGACTTTTCCTTCACGCAGTCCACATCAAACCAAGTACTTTATCTTTGAAAGTATGTCTGGAATAATTAAAACCAAAATCTATTTCTTTAGAGACAAGTGGTTGTAAGGACTTCAGCAGCAACTCCTATGATTCACAAAATTCAGAGGAATTCTCGGACTTACATCTCTAAGAAATCTAACATCAGTGTCCTCCAATCTCCTAGATAATTTGTCATGACTGGCTGGGGTCCATTTTAGTCTTTTGCAACAATGTTGTTCCAAACGGGTAATGAAGCCATCAGAAATAAAACTCTCTCTAAAATTATAATTATAGAGACAGGTTGATGGTCACTATCCAGGTGAGAAAGTATAGAGAAATTCCTATAGAAGGACTAATTAATTATATGAATAATAATCAATAATACTACCACCAGTTGATGAATTAGAGGTAAAACATCCTACTCTATCTCCCACGCTACTTCTATTTACAGGTATCTAATTAAATTTATGTAATAAAGCCTTTATTTTTGTCCAGAGATGTTAACTACCTGATCTCTAGAGTTTTGAGGAGGCGGTTCAAAAATCTCCTCAATGTTTTCTTCCCCTGATATTGAGTTCATTGGAGGACCTATGTGAGCATTAAAATCCCGCAAAATAATTAGATGAGCAATTGAGAATTGAAGACCTACCATATCAATTCTCTCAACCAGTTTCTCCCACCATGACTCAGTAATACAGGGAGGATATTGGGGGGAGGGGCGAGGGATAAACATTTAATACTAAATTTTGGAGATCAGGAAAAAAAATTTAAATATAGCCTGAATATCCAAATACTTTGCTTCCAAAAGTAAAATGTGAGCTTTCAGGAGTAAGGAAACTAAGGTGGCAAGTCTCCCTGATACGATCCCTTTTTGACATTCAACTTCTTCCTTGGAGGAAGGATTCAAAACTGGGAAAATCTATGATGTCAGACTCAGCTAATCCAAAAATCCATATCATTCATCTTATTTTTATACTCAGATAAATTCTAGGATATAAAATAAATAAATTGTCCTGCCAAAAAAACACTCCCTGGGTGTAGAGAAAGACATCGGGCAATCTAAGAAATGAACACAACAGCCTGATTGTAAGTATTTGATTCATCTCCAAATACCTCATTATTCTGATGAGTAATCTGCATGGGAGATTGTGAATATAAGGGAGGAAGGATGGAAATCCTCTTGGAATTCTATCTTGAGGCTCCCATAAAAGTTTGCACTATTTCAGGGAGGGGGAATGGTAAAACTGGTGGTCCTAGAACCAGATGCCAGAGGGTTAGACCCTGATTCAGTAAAGCACTTACGCACAGCCTTTAGTGCTTTGCTGAATTAGGGTCTAATGGTTTCTAGGGCTAGGTCTACATTAGAATGTTTTGTCAGCCTAGCTATGTGGATCAGGGATGTGAAAAAAATCATACCCCTTTGATGACATGGCTATGCCTGCAAAAACCCCCAGTGTGGATGCAGCTATGTTTTTGTCAAAATAGCTGATTTGTTTGCAGTTTGTAACTCATCCCACTGTCTGCTAACCCTTAATCACCTACTTCATTTTAAATGGTCTACTACAGCATGTGTAAACTCTTTACAATCTAAAGGTATGTCTACACTACGGGATTAATCTGAATTTATATAATTCAAATTTTGGAAACAGATTGTATAAAGTCGAATGTATGCGGCCATACTAAGTACATTAATTCGGTGGTGTGCGTCCATGTACTGGGGCTAGCGTCGATTTCTGGAGCACTGCACTGTGGGTAGCTATCCCATAGTTCCCGCTGTCTCCTCCACCCATTGGAATTCTGGGTTGAGATCCCAATGCCTGATGGGGCCAAAAACATTGTCGCGGGTGGTTCTGGGTATATCCTCCCCCCTCTCCAGGGAAGCAACGGCAGACAACTGTTTCGCGCCTTTTTCCTGGGTGAATAGTGCAGACGCCATTCCACGGCAAGCATGGAGCCTGCTCATCTCAAGACAGCAGTCATGAACATTGTAAACACCTCACACGTTATCATGCAGTTTATGCTGAACCAGAACCTGCAAAAGCAGGTGGCGAGGAGTAGGCTACGGCAGCGTGGCAGCGAGAGTGATGAGGCTATGACCATGGAATTCTATCAAACCGCAGGACCCGGTGCTTTGGAGATCATGCTGTTAATGGGGCAGGTTATAGCCGTGGAACGCCGATTCTGGGCCCGGGAAACAAGCACAGACTGGTGGGACTGCATAGTGTTGCAGGTGTGGGACGATTCCCAGTGGCTGCGAAACTTTCGCATGCGCACGGGCACTTTCTTGGAACTTTGTGACTTGCTTCCCCCTGCCCTGAAGCACCAGAATACCAAGATGAGAGCAGCCCTCACAGTTGAGAAGTGAGTGGCAATAGCCCTGTGGAAGCTTGCAATGCCAGACAGCTACTGGTCAGTTGGGAATCAATTTGGAGTGGGCAAATCTACTGTGGGGGCTGCTGTGATGCAAGTAGCCAAAGCAATCACTGAGGTGCTGCTACGAAAAGTAGTGACTCTGGGAAATGTGCAGGTCATAGTGGATGGCTTTGCTGCAATGGGATTCCCTAACTGTGGTGGGGCAATAGATGGAACCCATATCCCTATCTTGGCACCGGAGCACCAGGGTACCCAGTACATAAACCGCAAGGGGTACTTTTCAATGGTGCTGCAAGCACTTGTGGATCACAAGGGACGTTTCACCAACATCAACATGGGCTGGCCAGGAAGGGTTCATGACGCTCGCGTCTTCAGGAACACTAATCTGTTTAAATGGCTGCAGCAAGGGACTTACTTCCTGGACCAGAAAATAACCGTTGGGGATGTTGAAATGCCAATAGTTATTCTTGGGGACCCAGCCTACCCCTTAATGCCATGGCTCATGAAGCCATACACAGGCGGCCTGGACAGGAGTCAGGAGCTGTTCAACTACAGGCTGAGCAAGTGCAGAATGGTGGTAGAATGTGCATTTGGCCATTTAAAAGGTTGCTGGCGATCGTTACTGACTCACTCCGACCTCAGCCAAACCAATATCCCCGTTGTTATTTCTGCTTGTTGTGTGCTCCACAATCTCTGTGAAAGTAAGGGGGAGACCTTTATGGCAGGGTGGGAGGCTGAGGCAAATCGCCTGGCTGCTGATTACGCGCAGCCAGACACCAGGGCGATTAGAAGAGCACACCAGGAAGCGCTGTGCATCAGAGAAGCTTTGAAAACCAGCTTCATGACTGGCCAGGCTACAGTGTGAAATTTCTGTTTGTTTTTTCCTTCATGAAAACCCGCCCCCTTTATTGACTCATTCTCTGTAAGCAAACCACCCTCCCCCCTTCGATCACAGCTTGCTTTCAAAGGAAATAAAGTCACTATCATTTAAAAATCATGTATTCTTTATTAATTGGTTATAAACATAGGGAGAGAACCGACAAGGTAATCTGGGTGAGGTTTGGGAGGAGGATAGGAGGGAAGTGAAAGGCCACTGAAAAAATTCAATATAATGACAGCCTTTTGGTTGGGCTGTCCACTGGGGTGGAGTGGGAGGGTGCACAGAGCCTCCCCCATCTCCCCCCCCGTGTTCTTACAAGTCTGGGTGAGGAGGATATGGAACATGGTGAGGGGGGAGGGAGGTTATACAGCGGCTGCAGCGGCAGTCTGTTATCCTGCTGCCGTTCCTGAAGCTCCACTAGACGCCGGAGCATGTCCGTTTGATCATGCAGCAGCCCCAGCATTGCAGCCTGCCACCTCTCATCTCGAGCGTCCCTCATGACTTCACGTTCACTGGCATCTTTCCTAAATTTAGATACCTTGTCCTTCCACTTATTCAAATGAGCTCTTTCATTGTGGGTGCATTCCATTATTTCCATGAACATCTCATCTCGCGTCCTCTTTCTCCGCCGCCTTATCTGAGATAGCCTTCAGGACGGAGGAGGGAGGCTTGAAAAATTTGCAGCTGCTGGAGGGAGGGTTGAAAAAAAGGAGAGAAGTTTTTAAAATGATACATTTTACAGAAAAGGTAAACTCACCTGAGGTCCCTTCCATAGGGTCATGGTCTTGGATATTGGCTTGGGAGGGTTGGGAGGGTACTTCAGTCAGGCTGAGAAAAAGATCCTGGCTGTTGGGGAGAATGGAGTGCTGGGTGCTCTCCGCAAGCTCGTCCTCCTCCTCCTCCTCCTCCCCGTCCGCAGAATCCTCAGGTGTAGCTGATGAGATTATCCCCACCTCGAAATCCACGGTCAGAGGTGGGGTAGTGGTGGCAGCCACCCCTAGAACTGCATGCAGCTCAGCGTAGAAGTGGCATGTCCGTGGCTCTGACCCAGAGCGACCATTTTACTCCTTTGTTTTTTGATAGGCTTGTCTGAGCTCCTTGGCTTTCACGCAGCACTGATCTGAGTCCCTATTGTGGCCTCTCTCCATCATGCCCTTGGAGATTTTTTCAAAAGTTTTGGCATTTTGTCTTTTGGAACTAAGTTCTGCTAGCACTGAATCCTCTCCCCATATAGCGATCAGATCCAGTACCTCCCGTACGGTCCATGCTGGTGCTCTTTTTTGATTATCGGCCTGCATGGTTACCTGTGCTGATGAGCTGAGCTATCTGTGGTCACCTGTGCTCTCCACGCTGGGGAAACAGGAAATGAAATTCAAATGTTCGCAGGGCTTTTCCTGTTTACCTGGCCAGTGCATCCGAGTTCAGATTGCTGTCCAGAGCGGTCACAATGGTGCACTGTGGGACAGCTCCCGGAGGCCAATACCATCGAATTGCGGCCACACTAACCCTAATTCGAAATGACAATATCGATTTTGGCGCTACTCCACTCGTCGGGGTGGAGTATAGAAATCAATTTAAAGAGCCCTTTATTTCGAAATAAATGGCTTCGTTGTGTGGACGGGTGCAGGGTTAATTCGATTTAACACTGCTAAATCCGAATTAAAGTCATAGTGTAGACCAGGCCTAACCCTCAATTGCTTATTTTGAGTTAAATGACTTATATTTAACAGCCTGTCCCAATTTCTGTTTAGCTCAGGCACACAGATTTCCTTCCCCAGACCTGAGGAAGAGTTCTGTGCAGCTTGAAAGCTTGTACTTTCATCTACAGAAGTTGGTCCAAAAAAAGATATTCCCTCACCTACCTTGTCTCTGCCCTAGCTAATGTCATTGGAGAGGTGCTGTTACTATGCCAATAGAAAAACATACCCAAGACAGTTCTACGCTTACAATATTGCAGCGGCACAGCTGGCTGCGCCACTGTTGCACTTCAGTAAAGATGCTACTATGCCAACGGGAGCGCTTCTCCTATCAATGTAGTTAATCCACCTCCACCGGAGGCAGTAGCTGTGTCGATGGGAGACGATCTCCCATTGACCTAGTTATTTCTACATCAGGGGTTAGGTCGGTATAACTTCATCATGCTGGGGTGGATTAGTCACACCCCTGAGTGATGTAGTTACACCAATGTAAATTTGTAGTATAGTCCTGGTCCCAGTGTCTAGAGTTGGGGGCTCTGCCAGTGTAGTGGCAAAGCATTTGTAATGTAGAGACGGTTTAGGATTTCATTCTCAGCCCTGAATCCACAATTCTATGACATCACAAACACAGCAGAAGTATTTGGTTGGTTAGTCCCCAAACTTAGATTTAAAACTCCTAATATCAATATTTTTTTCTTTTTAAAAACATTTTTAGTGAGTGCAATGTTCTGTGATCCCACTGAAGTCAGTGGGAGTTCTGCAGAATCAGAGGCTCAGATTTAAACATTGCCTGCGAGGGTTGGTAACATAAAAGTTGCAATATGATCCAGGAGCTTGAGAACTGGCAACTGGAACTGATTAAAACCAAAAGTGAAACTGATGTGTTTTGTTTTCATTGTCCATTTCATGTCGTTTCATTTTTATGTATTTAGATTCCTTAAAATACAAAAACATGCCTATCCAAAAGCTTTGGGTCATCTGACATCACTTGTAATAATATACACATTACTGACTAGAAAAGAGTAAAATGCTCAATGAAAGTGCAAAGAGTAGGATAAATGAATATATGGTGAAAAGTAAATTGGATTTTTTTTAAATTCTCTGAGTTTTAATCTAAGCTGTTAGTATGGAAGATGAGCAAATTTCTTCAAAAAATATCATTGTAACTGGACATTATCTCCTTTAACTCATCTCAGAAGCTTCACTTCTTTTGCTTTCATGTGTATATGCTATTATCTACTGAGAGTACAGAAACATACGCTCTGATTCTACAACTTGATTCACATGGGCATGTTCCTACATTTGCACAAAGTTCCTTTAAAGCCATTGGGAGCTCCTCCCTATGGGCACCACATACACCTGCGTGGATTTGAATGCAAGGCAAAAGCCATAAATTCCTGAACTCAGGTCGCTGCAGGTAATTGAAATAACTTTGCTTAAAACTTTTATTTGAATGCAGAATTTGTCAGTTAGGCTACACATTTTTCCATGAATGTAATTCCCACTGATGTCAGTTGAAGTTTTGCATAAAAAATTTAACCAGTATGTGGCCCTTAATGATTTAAAATCTTCAAGTTCAGTGCAATTCACATCTAAAATTCAGTCTTGTAACCCAGCTTGATATTTATTTAAATAGGTTTCTTACTAAATGAAATATAATATTGAAATGTAATATTTAAATTCCATTTAAATAATGTGGATGGGTTATTATTTCAAAGTGACAATGTGCAAGGTATTGTACACAATAAAGAAAAACAAAGACTGTCCCTGCTCCCAAAGAATGTAAAGTCTAGAAGGTAGACACACAGCAGAAAGGACAGACTGGAAAATCCTGGATAATTTATGCACGTGTATTTATTTGAGTGTAAATAAGTAAAGTTACAAACTTTCTACTTGTGGTTGTAGCAGAAGCTGATGTCAATAAATTACTTGAATGAAGAAAGAATGGTGGCTTGGTGAACTGGTTTTGGAAGGGTTATTCATGCATGGAGCTGGGAATGGAGGGAGAGTAGCGTTGGTGGTGGAGTGGAAGATTACATATAATTTCCTCTCACCTCTGCGGTAGAGATGAAGAAAACAAGAGAGAGTGCCTACTTTGCTGCATCATTCCCTCCTTCCTCAAATTCTGCAGAAATATCTCCATTCAAGTTGGGCCATTGGAATCAATGGCTTTTGCAGGAAAAATCCATTTCCACAGAGGAACTGAACCTCCCCCCTGCTCTTCTAACCAGGAGTCCGGGGCCCCCTGGGGACCAGGAGCAGGTTTCAGGGGGTCCACCAAGTATGTCTGGCATTAGACTCGCTAGGGCCCAGGGCAGAAAGTCGAAGTCCTGCCACACGAGACCTGCAGCCTGGGGCCCTGACCCCCAACATCCAAGCCTGAGCAACTTAGCTTCACGGTGCCCCCTATGGTGTGGGGCCCCAGGCAGTTCCCCTCTTTGCTACCCCCTAACACCGGCCCTGGATTTTATATGCAGAAACATGGGCAATGGGTGAACTGGCAGTTGGGGGAAGCTAGTCCCCTCCTCCTCCCCTTCTGCCCAAGGTCCCTCCCCTACCCCCTGCTCTTCTGCCCCCTCCCCTGCTGGCTCCCCTGCCCCAGGCCAGTGCCCCTGTACCCATCCCCCGAAGCACAGGATGGGTGGCACAGCCACAGCGCCTCTAACCCCAGCCCCAGAGTGTGAGGTGAGTGGTGCCGCCACAGTGACCCTAACTCCAGGCCTGGAGCACTGGGCGGGTGGCGCCACTGCAGTGCCCCCAACCGGAGCGCCAGGCAGGCACCAGTCCTAACCTCCCCAAGTTCTGGCGGCAGGCCATCTGGCCCCAACCTAGCCTCAGCCTGGGACACAAAAGAGCAGGAACTCACAAGTATTCCTGGGGGCGGAGCGTGGGGAGGGCCACATCAGGCTGTTTGGGGAGGCTCAGCCCTCCCCCCCCCCGGCCTATGATACCCATTGCCCATGTGCAGAAAAACAGTTGTTGTGGCGCAGCTGGGCTGTAGAGTTTTTATAGCATGTTGGGAGGGCCTCAGAAAGAAAAAGGGTTGAGAACTCCTGCTGTAACCCACCCTTCTTTCCCTGCCATTGGCAAGATGCCCTGAACCAGCTCTCCTCACAGTGGAGAGTGCAGATACAAAGTCCCAGTTACTACTGTTTCATATAGCAGTAACACAGGTACCAATATACACTCTTATTCCTAGTCAAAGAAGGGCAGAATGATTCCTCCTCTGCCTGTGTTGAGCTCTGCTCCAAACACTCCACAGATCTCCAGCCCCACAAAGTACTAGTAGGGGAGCCTCTTTGAAGTCTGGGAGAAGGGGGAGCATACTGCTGAACTGGCAGTCTCCTTCTTCTATATCTTTCCCCCATCCCCAGATGGGTCTGCTACCCTCCACTTCATAAATGGAAGGGAAGCACGGGGTCCTAAATCATTAACAATATGTTGAGTACCACACATTAGGATATTAACATGAACATAATAGGTCACTCACATGGGAATTTTAATAACCCTTAGTAATGCTATTTCCTTGACACACACAACTTGGTCTGATTGCCCTAGCCTATCAGTATATCTTGTAAAAACAAATGATGTCATTCAATAAGGAGCTATCTTCCATTATAATAGAAACCCATTATAACCTCACAATCTACAGTGAAATACTGTTTAGAAACAGAGTTCCAGCGCCTATTGAGCTTACTTGAATTGTCCCACAGTTTAAGATAGGGTAAAGAAGTTTTCCCTTAGAAAATAAGAAATGCCTTGGGGAAAAAAGGGGTGTTTATTTGTGTTTGTACATTAATTTTGCAAAGATTATGGGGAACATCCAAACCTTTTATAAAATAGGTGCAAGTAATGCAGTCTACCCTCAGGCTGAGAAAACACAAAGGCATTTCGGATCAATTGAAATTTTGTAAAATCTGATTTTATGTATTACAGAGTGTGTAATACACACACATCTATGTAGTGTTTGTATCCATGTGATAAATGTATCATGCATCTTTGAGTGCCTCACCTGCACTATGCCCACTAATCTACCTCCTCTGAGACTACTTCTAGCATTCCAATCCTCTGAGCAACTTCAAAGAACTGCCAGTTAAAAAAAATCAAAGCCCAGCCAGAAAAAAAGTTTTCTTATTCACCCCAAACATCATTTAAACAATTAATTGATTTGGGGTCATAGGATAGGAAATATTCAGTCCAGAATGAGAGACAGGTTTAATGTTCACAGCCTCATGACATAAGAAGAGTGTTATACCATTGTAGAGGGATTGGAGATTCCTATCCCGCCCACACAACAAAGCATTTGCTTTTAGCTTTGGACATTTCTGAGATTAATACCATTTGTAAAACAGGGACCTCATTGCAAATAAAGTAAGAAACATATTTCTAGCCTCAGTACGTCACAGCAAAGTGGACATTTATACTGTGACACAAATATGTATGGAAAAACGATTTAGGATTTTTTTAGAAGTTTCTAAAATGCATTAGTTATCATTTTTCTTTGCCTTAGAGGCCTGAAGTGGGAGAAACATACTACTAAGCCAGCCATGCTTCAGAGCCAGAGGGATATGAAAAATAATACTTCAAAAAATCTTTCATTTTTCTGTAGAATATGTGTAAGAATACATAGCAGTTGTATTGCCATTCTTTTGGAATAACCTATCTAACTCATTCCACTTGTAATGCATGCCAGTAAAATCTTTGCATCACACCATCATGTGCTTCCATTTTTAAAAGACAAAAAACTATCATGTGTTCTTAATATTCATGCATATAAGTTTTATATATTACATTTCTGGATCTTATGGTGCCTCATTTCCAAGATAAATAAAAGTGATAAGAACTGAAATTTCTATTTATTTGGAAGGCCATACCATTCACTTTCTCCTGCAAATATCTTTAGCTGGTGCTTATTTTTAGGCTTCTAAAATTATGCCGTGTGTGATTTGATTATTAGGTTTAGTGGAAGCATGGCTAATGGAATCAGTATCATAGCTATAGCAAGCTTTGTGAATTTTCATTGCCAGTTTTCTGCATAGTTTATACTTTTGTCACTCAAGCTGCACAGAGGTGCTTCAACAATTAATCGCAAACTAGGGGGACTTTTAATGGCGCTCTTCTTGGGATCTTGTGTTAAAAGAAGAAAAGTTCCCATGAGTGAAGTATAAGTTAGCTTTTCCATGGGTGGGAGGGAGGATTGAATTACATTTCTCTCCTTGTCCTTTAAATGAATAGCATAGTTTGGGTGAAATTATCAGGCAATTGCATGCCTTTTATGCAGATAATGCTATTTGATGAAAGCGGTGTTTTGATCTGCTGAGGATAATACAGATCCAGGGTTGGATTCATTGGTGAGAGTAAAGCTGTCTTCTGTGATAACTTCATCTCAGCATGAGGTCAGATGGGGAAAACTGGGATGGGGGATTAAAAAATGACACAGTCGGAGCAGTATTCAGTTCCCTGCTGTGCTCCTGGCTGCACACTATAGCTTATGTTTCTGATCTGTTATGGTATTGTCTGCTTTTCTCTCCCAGAGCAGAAAGAGATTGCTAAAACTTTTCTTTTTGCAGCTAGAGGGATTAGTTCAGTGCAGCTTTTTTAATTAAAGAAACTGTATCTTTTTCAAGGCAATTTAATGCTGCACAAGAAGGCCATCAGCATTCATAACTTAGTGCTATAACAGAGAATAGCTATACATTTAATATTTAGAAATAGACATCAATCTTTAGAATTTTGGGGTTAAAATTGATAATTGATCCTTTCACTAAATGAATGGTAGTAAATGAATTATTTTCTATAACTTTTCTATAAGTAGGAACTTCAAACAACATTGCTTTTAGTTTAGCTGAGCTTCCTTAATTAAATATCTATAATAACAGTAGAGTGCTTTTAAAAATATAGTTCTATATAGAAATAGTTCTGAGCATTTTTCCTGCTCACTTCATTGTTTTACAAAAATAAAAAAAAAGTCATCAGTTGAAAATATCTGTAGAATGTACTGGTTTGTTATTTTTATAATGTACATTCCTAGATCATTTTAGCTTTATATCAAGCTTCAAAATATAATTGGCCACTAGCTTTATTGATTAGGAATAGGCACATACTCTCTAAATAAAAATAACTATGCAGTTGTTAGGCTATTTACATTTGAGCTGAATTTACAGCTCAGTTTAGCCGAGGTTAATGGTTGGAAACCTCAAATGTTTCAAATAAGGCCCATATGTTGATCACTTTACAAAGCATACAGGGACTATGCTTAGGTTGCAGCATACACATCTCCAACTAAATTCCATGCCAGATCAATTAGAAACAGTTCCCCTGAGCAGACAGGAACAAACAGAGATTGTTGCCACAATTCTGGTTGAACTCTTGTCTTCTAGAAATGAAAGAAGTCATGTTGAGTACTATGTACTTTACTAGCAACAGTCCAAGGAAATTCAGAAAACAATACTATTTTATTAAAATTTCAGGTTAGACACAACAGATAAAAAGCAATTAACATCCAATGTATCAAAATTTAATAGCAACTCATCATGTCCCTTCAGAGCTTTTAGTTAGAGTGGTCTGTTTTTCAGACTTAGTTTATTAGTGATATGTTTTATTGAGAAAACTTTGGTTTCCTTATTGCTTTTCTCCATTACCTTAAATATTTTTAAAATATATTTTCCCATGAAATTAAGCTGTGTTTTGACAGTTATTAGTGGGATTGTTGTAATGATCATTAGATTTTTTTCAAACATGTTCCAATCAAAGAAGGGGAAACACCATCAAGAAATTTAAAAAAACTTCATGGATATGCGCCTTATTTATAACAGAAGTTCATCTTTCTGCAGGGAAAAACAATAGATAATAATAAATTCTGCATAAATGTGATGTATGCTATGGGAAACTGACTAGTTCTATGAGAGAGCTGTATATTGACTTCTGACTGACTCTAAAAACTATATACATTCTTGTCAATAGGGATTGAGAGTAGTTATCTGATAGTACCTCATGTGCTGGAAGACTGCTGTATTAGTCAGCATGCCCCTTAAATTTATCACAGAATTGTGTAACTAATGCACAAGGAAGACTATAAAGGCTCTTTGTGATGGCTACTAATTATGATTATGATTAGGAAATGATTATGCGGTTGTTTATAAAGCCATAAAATTACCTCAATCAATATCTGGAAGTGAAGTAGTAACAATATGTGAAAGTCATGTTTTGTATTCCAAATTTTATGCAGACTCTTTCAGGTGCTTCTTTGAGAATACAGTAAAGAGGGTCAGAAATAGTATTCAGTGGAGCGCAGACTCACTGTAGCAGTGGTTTATCCACAAACTAATGTAATAGAAAAGCATGATCCGCATTTAAAGGTTGATTTGTATGATAATCAGTACATTAGGTGGCTCCAAAATGAATGTATGTAGAGTCCTATCTTGCCTTAATTAAGTAATTAAGACATATTTCTCTCTGCAGACTGCCGTTTAATTTTATGGCTTTGTCAGTGATCAGATTAGAATATTTGTTTTACAGTTTTACCACAATTTAACAGTAGAGGAAAATAAATGTCATGACTTATTTCTGGCAGTAAAACGTGCTAATAGAAATATCTGAGATGTTCCTGTGGGTGTTAAAACTTTTAGCTTATCCCCCACCCCCCACATCTCCATACTAACTAATACTTGCACAGTAGTGCTTTTAATTTAATATTGACAAATTACTAAAATTTGGACTCCCTCTGGAACTGTTAGCTGTCCAGTCCATATGATTCTCAGGAAGTTTTCTTCTACCCAAAGAAGGAGGTATGTGATGTTTACTAATTTAGTTATAAGAGTTATCAATTTATCACGGTTTGGTTTTGAATCTTAGATTTAGTCCAAACATGTTTTTTGTCCAGACTGATGCGTGCATCATCCAGGACACTTTGCTTCAACACCTTCAAACACTGAGAGCTTTCCAACTGCAAGGCTCGCTGGGGTTAGTCACAGTGTACACCTATACCCAATTAAGTCAGGCAAAGCCACAAATACTCATTTATACAATTTGCTCGGACAAAAGTAATAACAGTAAAGTACAATTATGAAGTCCAGAGGTTATCTTCTTAGAGCCTTTGTGAAACCTGACACCCTGATGATCTACAGGAATGCTTTGACGTGCGTGTAAAACATGCACAGTAGATAGGCAGACAGTTGAGGAAACAACAGAAATGAGACAACTCTGCTGTATTTTCGAAAGGGAATACTAAGTAGCTGTTAAGTCAGTCCCTGTCTGATCCTGTACAGGGATAAAAACCATGAAGCTAATTGTACGAAAGAGCAAATGGGAATAGTAACTGTCACATTATGGTCAGCCAACAAGATTGAGCAGCCGAAACAAGCATTTTTTAAATGCTTTATCCTTATCCACAGTAATGCACAATGCTAGCTATTGAGATCCCATATAGGCAATCTCTTATCTAACTGTCCTAAACCACATTTTGATGCTTACCCCAAAAGCAAAATTGATAGTTGGAAACAATTTCATCCGGTATACGCTGCATTTCGGAGGTATTTGACAGCGAAGGGGTTTTGCGATATTTTCTATTCAGACACTTGCATATCCTGAAAAGGGTAGAGTCTTAGAGACAGCAAGTTTTTCCAAGTACTGTGCCATTATCCAATACATAAAGACTGTGATAACGTACACCTCCAAAAGGACACAATAGAGGAACTTAACAAGTTTGGGAAGTACATAACGACGTCTTGAATTTACCTCATCTTCTCCTTTTATTGGTAATTAGTGCAGGAGCCAGTATGTCTTGAGTCAGAGTACATTCTGCTCTCTTCCTTCAGTAACACCTAGACTCAGAGGAGAAGCAAGATTTACTGATAGTCACATAAAAAAGTCTCTCTGTTTAATTCATATAATGAATGCATATTCCTTTGTTCCGGCGCTACAAAATACAAGCTTATTAGCATCCTAAAACCGTGAAGCTGCTGCTTCTATTACATTTTTTTTTAAAGTCTAGACGATAATTTTTAGCAAGGTTAGCCACATTTAATGGCAGCCTTTAGAAAGATACTAGCCTATAGAGATTTAAAGCAAATGTGACTTTACACTTTTAAAATTAGTTTAAACTCTGAAGGCTGAAATGTAATTAAACTTTGGTAAGCCTAATAATACTACTTCAGTAAAGTTAGAGTACTAAAAATAATGTACTATGGACTTCAGAAATGCAGACAAGCATTTGACAGTAGTTCATCCTATGAGCTTTGAATGAAAAACAAGGTTTATAATCTCTGTATATAACGCAGGAGAATCTTAATTCACTGTGTTTGGAGGTGACAGAAAGTTCATCTTGGTATATCACGAGACTTGGCTAAATTAGAGCAAATGTCTTTTCACCCTTAAGAAAGCATTTTGAATATTGACAGCTTTATAACATCACATTTTTCATTTTACATTAGAACAATATAAGTCAAAAAGAAAAATTATACCGAAGCCCTCGCTGTAAAAGTTGTTTTTAAATGTAACAGTCATTATTTATACTACATAAACGTAATTATGATGTCTGGTATCAACTCAAGAATATTCACGTTTCTCTAGCTAAATATATTTTGATATAAAATTAATGTAATATAATTAACATTTTCACATTTTGATTGCTTTTCTAATAGGAGCTCAGAATGTGTGTAGCAGATTTTAATCGCAAAGCAAGTTAATACTGTATACAAATCTATCTTTATTGTCTGTATACTTCATTTTATTATAAGTGTTAAAATGAGCAAATCTAGGTGTGGAGTAAAGAAAATTTTCAAACTGTTTCTTGAGATGTATTTATGCTTCCTGCTTTTTGAACCGAAATCCCCATCATTTAAGTAGCACCACCGGAGCCAGGAAAGTATACGTTTCTGCCCCCACTGGTTTATTTTTAGCGTCTTCAGAAACATAATCTAAACTACGTGTAAGGATTTAGAAACAATTAGCTAGTAATATTTCAACTTTATTGTAGCGAAAATAAGTTATTTATATTATAAAATAGCCACAGTATTTCCTATAGATGAAACATTATAATTACACTTGGTGTTTGCCCACGAAAATATTTGTTCTTTTCTATTATACATGCTGTAAAAATGTTTGATAATGCAGAATGGTTATTCTTTTATGCGGTACACACTGGAATTTACAGCTGTGGCTCTCGTTGCTCGTACAGCACTCAGGAATCAGTTTAGATGTCCAGATGCATTATTTCCCAGATTGAACCCACCACAGTACAAATGCTCATTAAAAGCAATAGGAAACGAATGGGTAAAACACCATAGAAAATAAAGAATTGTTGAGTGGATCATAGGTAACACTAACCATGCTTGTCAATAACAGCTGTAATTGCATATCTTGGGAATTTACTAAGAAACTTTTTGGATAACATAGTGGTGTTTCCATTATTGAGTCGGAAAGGTGATAAATATATCTGAGATTGGAAAATCAGCATACCGGGGCAGATAGCTCCAGCAGCTAAATGTTTAAAAAACTTCTAATTTCATGAGCATTAGTGAACAATCATAGTTGGTGTGTAAAACTTCTTTAAGCCTAAAATGAAAGACGTAAACAGAGGAATGATAGTTATTTCTCTGTTTTAGAGGAAGGACAGGGCCAGGATATTCAGGAATATTAATGTGAAAATTAATGTTAAAAAGCATTAATGACTGTGTTACAGGTGGATACTTTGTATACAGTCCACTACTGTCACTGACTGTTATCTACTTTTTATGGCAGGTGGGTGGGGGGGGGGGGGAGAGTGCACGAAAATAAATAAAAGGAAGTTCTTCACACAGTGCACAGTCAACCTGTGGAACTCCTTGCCTGAGGATGTTGTGAAGGCTAGGACTATAACAGGGTTTAAAAGAGAACTGGATACATTCATGGAGTTTAAGTCTATTAATGGCTATTAGCCAGGATGGGTAAGAAATGGTGTCCCTAGCCTCTGTTTGTCAGAGGGTGGAAGCAGAAAAGAGATCATTTGATCATTACCTGTTAGGTTCACCCCCTCTGGGACACCTGCCATTGGCCATTGTCGGGAGACAGGATACTGGGCTGGATGGACTTTTGGTCTGACCCAGTATGGCCATTCTTATGAAAAGGAGAGTGAGAGAAGGAGGAAGAAAAATAAACAGAAGAGTCTCTATATGCCTGTGTATTTGTGTGATTAGGGGGAAAATTTATTTTAAAAGGAAACCTCATAAATTACAACCAGTGTTGGTCTTTGTTGATATTGTTCTAAGTCTAGCCTACTTTCGAAACATCATCAAGTAAGGCCACAGAGCAAATACTTCAATTGTACTATCGCATAGATAAAATATGTAGGAGAATGTTTTACTTATGGGTACAAAGACTTCAGACTTAACACAAGGTGTACGCTTCAGACAGTAGGTTGTTCATAAACATCGCAGGTCACTCGCATGAGCTACTTTAAATGGGGTCCGGCTGCTGGGTTTGTGAAGCCTTAATTATACCCCTCTGCTTCCGCATCAATCTTCCTAGGCAGTTTCTTGCTCGCTCCCACCTTATCTAGTGACTCAGTTGACCTAATATACCCAACCTCTGAAACAGCAAGAAAAGTATTTTCTAAGACTATCAGAGGGTTTGATTACATTGATGAGGTGCATGCACTGGGGTAAAAATGCAGTTATTTATCACAATTATCCTCCTCCCCATGGAAAAATCAGTCAATCAACCAGGCCCCTTCCCCCCAGTAAAACCCCCCTCTCCTGGCACTGGTCTGAGAGAATATATAATGAGGCTGTAAGTTCATTAGTGTTTGCAATCAGTAGCGTGCAGACACCCTCATCAGGGCAGAAAGCTGCAAAGAGCCATTCATCAGCGTGAAGTGTTATTCATGGATGACCCCTAAATCATTGCACTAGTAGTAGATGTACTGATTGGTCACAGCATGGGAGCCTCGGTATTTTACATTAACCAAGGCAGGCGGCGGCGGGGAGAAGCGGGGAAGAAGGCAAAGGTGGTTCAGTCCAGCAAATCCCAGCTGGCAGGAAAACGCATCCAAAAGGACATCTCTGCGGAAAGGGGAGCAGAGGGAAGCCACTGTCCACTCGGCGGGCGCTGGAGCGGAGGCGCTGGGGATTATAAATGCTCAGGCGGGTCCCCGTCGCCCTGTGCTGGGGAGCGGCTTTCACCCCCCTCCCCCTGCTCTGCGCTGGGGCGGCGCATGGTAGGCTCCTCTAGCGTGTGTGGCTGACTGGCAGGGGCTGGAGCTGCTGCTGAGCCCAGTCTCCCTTCGGGGTTCCCCGTGTTAGTGCACAATTAGGTCCTCCCGGCGGCGGTGGCTGCTGGTCCCGGGCACGTTATTGCAGCGTTCTCCCCTTCTCCCGAGCTGCTCCTGAGAGCGGAAAGCAACTCGTCCCCGCGCGCCCTGTTAGCTAGGGGAGAACAGAGCCAGAGGGGACTGGGGGAGGCGGGGGAGAGGGAGAAAGTGAACTCCCGGGTGCTGGGCATTTCTCCCCCTCTCACCCCCCCCCCCCCGGCTGCCCCAACCCCTGGCAGGGTGCTGCAGCGGGCACGGGAAGGAACTTGTAACACTTTTCCTTTCTTTTCTGCTTTCCCCTCCCCCTTCTCTCCCCTCCCCTCGCTTTTGGCCAAGTGCTGGGTGCGTGGTGCTTTTCCTGGCGCCGCTACTGGGATACTGAGAGCAGGCGGAGAAGAGACAGAGCGAGCTTGGCAGCCCTGGGTAAGTGGAGCGCTGCTCTCTGTGCTGGTCCTAGTGGCCGGGCTGGCGTGTGGCTGTGGGGGAGCAAGCGGGGTGGCGCTGCCGCTGCGAGCGCAGGAGGGTGCCGGGAGCCCGGGGAGTCTGAAAGACTTGCTTAAAATGGAGCTGTGTCCTTCCCCTCCCGGAGGCGGCAAGTGGAGTGAGCCGGTCTGTTGGGAGTGTGTGGCAGGCTCCCAGCCTCGCCCCACACCACTATTTCCTTTCTTCTGCCCCCGTCTCCAGCATCCCCTTCTCTGAGGGGAACTTTAGCTGCTGGCAGCTGTTGTTTGGCTCCCTGCTAAATACCCCACTGTGAGGAGGGGATGGACATGGGGACCACGAGAGGAGGAAAAGGTGCCTAGCAAATGAGCGGAGTTTTTATAAAGCGAGCTCGTCCGAGTTCTGTGCTTCTCCCTGCTGGCGATGCTCTCCGCTTGCGTGGTGCTGCTGTTTCCAAACGTGGGTCTCGCAGTCCTTGCTGAAACGATGCAGTGAGTACGCGTACACACGCTACTTATCCCAAACATACACTTAGCAAAGGTGCGGGCTTGCACGTTATTGCATTCTAGTGTAGATCTAGTGCAGAGAGATCTGCTACCACAGCAGCTTCATTTATTTTCTCAAGTCACTTCATTACACTTGGAAGATAAATGAAAGTGTTCAGACTTTTATTTTGTAAGTGTAACGGAAGTTGAAGAAGGGTAAAAGGTTGCCCTAGTTTGACTTGTGGTAGATTTTAACATGGTTCATATTATCTGTGATCTGTATACTTAAGATTGTCTTTATTCATAGCACTATATCTCATATCTTTTGACAATGTATTTGTCAAACGTTTGTAGGCAGTGGCAGACTCCATTGGGTGGTCTGTACACTCTGGAAATGGAAATATGTTCAGGTTTTGCCTCTTCTTTCTGTTACTTTAAAGTAGAAAGAAAAGAGAACAGGCAGGAATTTTTTTACTTTTGTTCAATAAATTGCAAAGAAAGTTTAAAATGAGTAGAGTTAACACGTAGTGACTGAAACAGATCCCAAGTTGTTGGGGTTTTCTTTGTTTTTTATCTAATGATATTATTTAAACTTCCTGTATTTTTGTTTCTGTTCTTAGAAGAATACTGTGCTTTATATGGTCTATAGTGTCAGGGCCCGTGGTTTATGGGCTAAAAAGTTTTATATTGTAAACTTCACTTTATAACCAAGTAATTTACCATATTCAAATACACAAAAAATAGTCTGTATATGGACCTACAATCTTAAGTTCTAGTATCAGTCATTACTCTGTGGTCTTCTGCAGTTCAAGGTTCTTTCAAATTTGTTTATATTTAGATTCAAAACAGTTTTTAATGTGATAATAGTTAAATAGCCTGCATTTGTACTCTCTAAATGTCATAAACCTGTTTGATATTAGAAATTCGTTAACTTTACATAGTATCCATCTTTATGTGATATCCAGTTTATTGCTTATTGTGCTTCTAGATGCAGATATTTTGCCTTTTTAAACAAAACTGTTACCTATAGTTTTTATAGGTAAATTCCAATATTGAGTCTCCTAAAGCACAAATTTAAATCTAAACATATTATCTCTATACGATAACTAAGAATTTAAAATTGCAAATTATATTATGTGCATGATCCTTGAAGAAAAATACAATAAACACAACCACCATTTTCCCCCTAAAAACAAAACAAAGCAAAAACCAGACATTCAGGGTTACAAATAAATGCACATTAAGATGATTGTGGAAGTATTTCTATACATATGTGTTATATTACACTGCTGTGTGTGTGGTATGTGTTTTTGTTTTGTTTTGTCACTATGGACTTGTTACATTACTTATTTAGTCTCATAAACTAGAAGACAGGGTTCTCTCTGTGTGTGTGTGTATGTATGTGTGTGTGTGTGTGTGTGTGTATATATATATATATATATATATATATATATATATATATATATATATATATATATAAAAATGTGTGTGTATAATATTTGATTAATAAGTAGAAGTGAACTAGTTTTACATGTGTAAAAACTGAAAGATATGCTAGGATGGTCAAATAGTTTTTTCCATCAAAAATAAAGTCTTTTGTTTAAAATTTAGTGGGGAGGGGAAAACTCCAGAGCAACATTCATAATCCAGTTAGCAAGTTAAAACTGGTACTTCAGTTAAGCCCCTTTTGATCCAGGAGTAATTATCCTATACACAAACAGCCAAGCCGGTAGGATATAACCAAAGAAAATGGATTTAAAGATGCAAATGAAAAAACTTTATTGCAGATAAACCATACAAATACTAGAAAATGAAATTTTGTCAGAGTTGAAGTTCATTACATTGTTGTCTTCATCTCTTAGAAATACAATTTACAAACTATAGTTCCAGTTCTGTAAGGTGCTGAGCACTGTCAATTGCATTGGAAATCAATGAGCCTTATCCAAAACCCATGAAAGTGAAGGAAAAAACTCCCATTGACTTCCATGGGCTTTGGATTAGGTCCAGTAGGACCTGCGAGTGCTCAGCACCTTGTGGGATCAGACCATGTATACAAAACTGCATTGTGCTATATAGACCTGAAAAAAAATGCAAATAACTTATGGTAAAACTTTGGGACAGAAGTGTCTTGTATTCTAAAGTGATACTGAATTTACTGTAGTTAATGCTAACATATAAGATTCTAACTTGTAGAAAATACATATCCCTGTTTAAAAATACTGTAGGAATGGGAAAAAATCTAACGGAAAATATCTTCCAAATACTTTTCACTTGAGATATCTTGTTATGCACAAATGTATTGTATTTTGCTTGAACAGTTTGTCAAAGACCATGTTTGAACTACTGTATGCATGAAATAGAGACATGTTAAATCTGAGCATAGAAAATATATGGTATTCCTAATTCTATTTTAGAAGCTTATTTTACTTTATTACCTGTTTTCTTATATGTGAACTCTTCTAACCAGTTGTGATGTGAGAATGCAGATTTGACATTTTACCCCACTGCAATGAGTCTTTCTGCTAGTTTATTCAATTGAACCCTGTTTATCAAATAGAATTCTACTATATTATCATGAAGGCTTTGGTTGGGTGCAAGAAATTTCTCCCTTTCCCGAATAACTCGTTGAACTAAAGGAGTTCTTTTATGGCACTTGTCTTTACTTTCAGTATGAGTGGCAAGTTGCACAAATATAGGATCACTGAATTGTATCATGTTAAAATGTAGTGTTAAAGTGTAAAGGTTTTCAGTAACCTTTTATTTAAAAGCCCATAGTTAAGATGGGTTCTACATTGTCAGTTACACAATTTTTGAAAAATAATTTTTTAAAGTTTTGGACGTTACAAAGGCTTTAAAGTAGAAATGTGCACTTTAAAAAGCTTTCCTTTTCTTAGTTCTAAAACTGATTAATTACTATGTCTTATAAAACCTGATTTATTTAATACTTTTTTCATACCAAGCATTACCATTATGAAGCTCTCCTTATAATTGAGATTAATGTTTCTGAGCAAAGAAGTGATTTGGAGGGCTGCATTCATTTTGAGTGCTGTTCTAATCAATTTTAGATACAGCGTTTCACAATGTATCAGTCTGCATCCAAACCGGCCTTATTATGTAGAATTAACTTGTTGGTGATTGATAGCAGGACTGCTCCATCTTGAGAAGTCATTTGTTTCAAAACAAGTGTTATGGCTTCTAAGAGTTTCAGACTATTGGGTCACACAACTCAGATGCCCTTTCTGTGGCCTGATCATAGCTTTATAGAAGAGTTAGAGAAAATGAGGCTCTTTTATGAACAATTAATTCATGCATATTTGAATGTTGTTTTTAAACTGCTGCCTTAGGTACAAAGTCATGTATTTTATTTAAATCTGGAATGATAGGTATTATTTACAAATAATTTCTTAATACTTTACTATGACACTGTGTGTTTTGAACATTATTTTGAAGAATAACTTGTCCTTCTAAAAAGGCATAAATATTTTAACTTCCCAAATCATAAATAATGGGAATGGTCTTTGTGTACAATATGTAAACCTACTGCTGTGTGATGTAACTTTACTGTTTTGAGGTATTAGATATAACCCAGGTAATGCATGGGGAGGTAATTCTTTATCCTTTTGTAAAAACAGTAAGGATGATAGATGTTCTCATGCCTGCTGTGATATTTGCATATTTTGTTCTCTGTCTGAATACCTTCTACCTAGTCTTCATCAGCATTTTGTTATAGACCAAAAGTACATGTTTGCATTTTACTGCTGAGAGTGACACACAAATATATGTAGTTCAATAGAACTCAAATTTGAATAACAAGATTAAAACAAATGTGGTATGAAATAAAGCAAATAAATGGAGGGTCCTTAAACAACAAACAAAAACCCCAATGAGTTGTGCCAAGTCTTTAGTTTGGTGTTGCTTTCATTCATGTGTGGTCTGTCCAGTGATTTTAATCTCTAGTTGTAATTGTTTATCTATGTCACACTATTGACACTAAATATATGGCTGATAGATTTTCAGTTTAGATAACGTTTAATTGTAACACACCAAAAATTATCTAAACTATTGAAGTGTTTTCCGAGAGAAATTATGAAATGTTTGTACAATTACATAGTTAAATATTAAATACACAACTATAGAAAGGTCAGCGTTATCTGTGGAAGAACCATACATTCTTTCACATGTTATCTTACTATAGGTGTTCATCTTAAACTGTAACTGAAATAGCTGTAACAGAAGTCCAGAACACCCTTACAAAGGGAATAATCTTTTTCAACATGTCCCAGAGTATAGAATAATAATGCTTGCAATAATAACCTTTAGAGTCTCTTTCCAGACTCTGTCTGCATTGCATACATGCATTTTTTTTAGTGCATGTTTGGAATGAAATATTATTCACATAAAAATGATATAACATCTTTAACTGACACAAGGTAGAAAATTCAGAGTTAAGATTGAAACTCTGTTTCTTAACTTCCTTTGTTGTGTCAAGATATGTCATGTGTCTAGGAACAGGGTGAGATTTTTACATCTATGTGTATTGTAATACTGAAACTCAACAGACAAGTTAAAGATCACCTGGCAGTCTTACTTAAAATTTTGGCTTTCATTAATATAATATAGATCTTCATTGTTTACTCTTAATGTGTGTGTATGTGTCTGAAAGTTAATTGTAAACATAAGGTCATGGATCCAAACAAAACAAACCACTAAATTATATCCAGGACACTGAATTTGGCTCAACAGTTTCCAGTGCTAAGTTAACATCTCTTGCAAACCCATTGAAATCTGTAGGACTAAGTGGGGTCTAAATCTGGCTGGCTATATCTTTTGTGCAAATTCTTTATTGTAAATTACTTGTGTATGATCGATTGTAATGGCTACTTCAATGCAGTTAGAGTCCATTCTAACCTGGCATTCATGCATGCACATCAAATCTATATATAATAAAACTATTTTCAATTTGAGAAAAGAAACAATCTGTTTAGGACATTGTGATTAAAAATATATATATATTTTTACGGTAATTAAAAATAAATTAAAAGGTAGTGTGTGCTGAAACATTAAGTGAGAACTCTTTTAATTTATCTTCTGTAACTGTATTTCTTAATGTAGTTTATTTCTTGAATTAATTTTCTGCAAAATAATGTAGTATTTGCAATTTTTAATGCAAAAACAACCTGCCAGCTTCATTTTTATACTGTCTAAAATATTTCTGTAATCTAAAGAAAGAGAATACTTTCTTCTGATCACACACATGTTGTTCAAAATGAGTATGACAAACTCTCCATAGAGAGGGAACAGATAATCAAGTCTTCAATGCGTGATTCACATGAAGGTGGTATTGTTCCTTTTTTCCCCTTTTTATTGGGCTGGGTGTAAATGTGCATAATTGCTGCATTTTCAAGTTTGTCTGTGTGACTTTATACAAAGTATCCCCTTTTGGCAAATAAGATTTCATTGGCACAAATTTAGTATTTAATCTCTATACCTACTTTTTACATCTCGTTAACATTCCATTGGAAATAAACAACTTTTTAGTACTTCTGTAACTGTAAATGGATTAACTGTGGTTGGTTTTTTTGTTTGTTTTTTAGGGGTCTATTCCACTTTGAGGCAGACATGTGACTCTTTTTAACATTCATATGTTATGTGCCCATCAAGTGAAAAGTAGACTATTTTTTATTAAATATCTAGTTAGAATTTCTAACTGGAGTTTCATTCTTACTAAGTTTTTACATCCAAATTACAGAAGTCTAATGTAGCAGCTTGTAATGCAAAATATTAATACAACTTTAAGAATGGAGGTGAAATAATTTTCCCTATAAGTCGTCAACCTATGGAAATACCAATCATAAAAATTAATACTGACAGTAGTATAAACAATCAATTCTTTGATACTGTAAAATGTGGTAGCGAAGTCAGTTTGTGGCTTGTGCTGCATTACCTTCTGTCAGCATGATGCGTGTTTTTTTTTTTTTTTTTTTAAATAGCAGTAAAATCACAGTAGGCTGGGTCCAATGTGTTCTATTTCTTTGAGATTTTACAATTTCTGATAGTTTAAGAAAACTACTCCTGGTGCTGTAATTGGTGAAGCATAGATTTAAAATATGGATTTTCTTTTCTTGAGAGAGAACACAATAGACATCCACATTTCAGAGTCTTTAAAAGAAATTGAACAGTGTAAACAGCACATTATTCACTATAAACCAACTCAGTAAAGGATAAAGTTCCCTAAAATATAGACTTCTGAGGTGAGTTTTGCATTTGACATAGTTTGTTTTGGGTCAAAGGGTAGGTGAACGTTTTAAAAGCACAGTCATCTAAGAAATCATTGGTGCTAATAAATGGTCATTCAAATTAGCAAACAGAACAGTATATAGTATTTGGTTGTCATACTGGTATAGGGCCTTCCACTGCTGTTGAACTCAACAGAGCATTTGCCATTGACTTTTTTTATTCAGTTACATTGTGTCAGATTTGTGTAGTGCTTCATAAATAAAATGAATAAGACCTTGGCCAAAAAATTATCTAAATAACAGGGGCAGGTCACTAATACTAATTACTAGGAGCAATCAGCATTTCCTTAATACCAAAAAGCATCAAGTGTTACATTCTATTCTGTAGATAAGTGAAATAAATGTAATAAAAATCTCTCTCTTCAGAACATAAAGTAAATATTAGTAGGTAACTATTGGGAGATTAATAAGCACAGTTTATTCCCTGAAAAATAAACATTTTCCTAGCAAACTGATAGTTATTAAAACATGTATTATGTGACCAGTAAATTTGATCACAAAGTATTGTTACTGTCTATACTAAGAGGAAAACTGCCAACAGGATTCCTCTCTTTATGGCTAATCCTTTAACAACTGAAGCCAGGAGGAGGCTGGATCCTCATCTGTTGTAATCAGCATACCTCCATTGACTTCGGTGGAGGTGTGGTGATTTACACTAGTTGTGGATCAGGCCCACGGTGTCTCAGAATATGACATTTGCAGTTAATAAATTTCACTTTAATTTGTAAGCCCTTTCTTTCCTCTTTAGCAAAATATAAACAATATAATTCTTTCCATTCATAAAATGTATTATTTATTTGAGTGGATGCTGATGGTCTGAGCCTTATTGCTTTCCAGTGGTATATTTAATTTTGCATTAAAAAAACCTGACAAAGCAGAAAATAAGGTTCAATTTTTCTTGTAAAAGTCTGTCCTCCTTCATACTACTGAAATTATAAAGCTTTCAGTGTCTCCCTTATCCCCTCTGAGGAGATGGTTTCTGATTTGCACGTCAGAAGCTTTGCATGCCAGTGGTGTGGTCTGAACCATGCAGCTGTAACTAGAAAAAGGTTTGATATGGTTCAACCAGTCAACTTCTTTGTTTTGTGATGATATAGTGACTAAAAGTGAGTGAGCAGTCATATGATGCTGTAACAGTGGTGGGGAGGAAAAATCATTCGAGTTCTATTATTCAGTCAGCGGTCAAGCAAGCTGTGGGTATTTTACTGTTATCCCGTATTTCATAAGACCGGTAAATTGATAAGACTTTTTGCAACAGTAGAACTTCAGGTCCGCTACTTCTGCACAAATGATTGTCCACGTTTTTTTCAGGAATACTGGAAGGTTACAGCTTGAATTTGACAAGTCATATTGGTAGACATTCAGGTGAGACTTCAGCTTTGATTTCCTTTCATCCAAAACTAGTTAGCAAATCAAGACTTTGGCCAGTGGGACCCTTGAGCAATATAGGCTTCGTATGTTTTGTTTTGAGCATGATTTAACATGTTGTATTGATCACTTTATTAGGGGCAAAAGATTACATGGAATTTATTATCTTTTACAGCTTTTCACGTTTTATTTTGTTACAGTTTAACGGCAGCAAACCCATAACATTTATAGTGGTATAATGTTCAAATGGAATAATTTAGCTTTTGATACAGTTGACAGAGGATGAATGATAGCCAAACAACATTGTGTGATCACTATTTATTTATGGATGAGCCTGAAAAACTGGCTAAGTATGCGCCTCGGTGCAGAACTGCAGAAAAACTTGATTTCCCCCTCTTTTCCCATCGCCCCGACTCGGTATCTCAGGTAAATTGTATAATGCTGTGATTTCAATAAATATTCGAGAGCTTAATGATGTGAGTTGCTGCACACCTCTTAAAAGACGTTTAGTATCCTAAGGTCTCAGTGAAGTTAGTGGGAGTTAAGGATGCTCAGTTCCTTACAGGATTGGCCATGAGGAAAGAACCATCCTGAATGGAAATCTTCATGCTTATGCTGCCTTTTTATGGATCTTTCACCTATTTAATTACACCCTGCCAGTAAAGTTTAGTGATCTATCTATGTAGAGAATGAACTGGAAATTCATTTGTGTTAATAGATTTTGTTTATTTGAAACTTGAAAACAATAAATTGCATAAAAAAGAGCAGGCTAATTAATGCAGCCATCAAAATACATTACAGAGAAAAATGTCTTAAAGCACAGCAAAATTGGAATACAAACACTTACTTAGCATAGAATAGATTGTTTTTGAAGTGTTTAAATGGCTCTCAGAAGTGCATATCCATCTTTATTAGTTTTATTAAAAGAATAAGTTCAAAATGATGTTTAGTTTCATGAAGTAACCAAATGTTACTTATGGAGAAATATGTAACATTAGAACTTTTAACAATATATTTAAATATGGTACAGTCATTACATTCAATAGACTGAATAAATGGACCTCATAAATAAATACTAAATTATAATATAAACCACACCATAGCCAAATTAATTAGGATGTTTAATCAAGAGAATTCCAGCTAGGCTGCATACAGTATGGATATGTATTTAATTTCTGAAATTTAATATTAGCTGTGTAGGTCAACCCTCGCTTTAGTGCAGTAGTGGCATAAGTTTAATATCTTCCAAGTGTTTTAAATAAATATTTTTGTAGCAAGATATTTTAACTCTGTTATGAAGAGGTTTGATATTGTGTGACAAACGAGGGACTTGAAAACAATGGCAAAATGATTTTTCTATGAGATGCCATCAGCTAATTCTCTAAACATCAGAGGATAGAAGTGTTTTTATCTATTTGTAATGTAGTAAAAAAATAAGGAATTTAACAGATTTTGTTCTGTATACTTCATGTTTATTTGGAGCAAACTCTTATGTCAGTTTCACTAACTATCTGTATTTACCATTCATAGCCAAATGAAATTTGACACTTAAAGTCTCACTACCTGAGTTTTGAAAAGGCTACTTGTCCCTTTGAAAACCCTAACTCTAAAGAAACTGTTAAAATGTTCATAGGAATGGATTTTCCACCGTGTTTTTTTTTTCTTTTCTTTTTTAAGTTAATAGTAATACGAGCAGTTATGTGAATTGTAGGACAGTCCAGTTGCCACCTACTGATTTAACAGATGGGAAACTTGATTGGATCTTCAGTCTACTGAACAGCTTTAGGATAAACAGGGAGTGTATACAAGCATAGGACCCTCTTCCCCTTGAATGTCCCATTGCCAAGGGCCAGCCACAGGTGGGAGCTGATTGACTCTTTCCTCTCACATTCATTTGTTTAAACCCTTGGACAGAGATTTTTACATGGTATAGGAACTGTGTTTTCAGGTTGCTGTAGGTCTGACTAATTGCCTGTTTAGAGGTCAGAAAGGAATTTTTCCCATTGGCACCAAATTGGCTGGGGCCTAGTGTTGTGGGTGGGTTTTTTAAAAACCTTCCTAATAGCAACATGGAGACACAGTTAAGTTAAATAGGTATAGAATTTAGGTTTAATAGTAGGAGTTGTGTGAATGTTTGTTTTGTCACAACTTGCGGCTGAAGTTCAATGCAAATAAAGGCCAAAGGGACAGCAAGCAGAAAATAAGAGATGTGGGATTTTGCTGTTGGATTCCAGGTCTGGGGGGAGGGCGGGGAGGAGGGAAAGAAAGGGAGACATGAATTCCTTTGCAGATCATGGCCCATTTTTAGTACCTTCTATCCCCTTTTGGGCGGGGGTGGGGGGCGAGGTGAAGGTGGCAGGATTCAGCAGAGTAAGCGGAATTCTCCGGGTAGGTAGTGGAAAATCTACCCTGGGTTATGGCCTGTATGATAGATGCTCTATAACCCTTGCAGTGGCCAACCTAAATAACAGGTATGGGGAGATGGACAAATGGTGCCCCTTTCCAATGATAAATGCAAATAAAGTTGCGTCTCGCCACTTAAAATCCATCCCTGTGTCCTCATTTGCTTGCGTGTTCTGATCAATGCCATTATATACTGATTCCTGAGCTCAACCACTGAATTAGGGCTGTGCATTTATTTTATGTGTTTACATCTATACATTTAGTCCTGGTTTGAGAAATAATTACAAAATTTTGGTCTCTGAGGAAATCTGTAATTCATTCTAAGCTACAAATTTGTGATGGAGATGGTAAATTTAGGGAGAAGGGAGATGTGCAGTTTTTATGCACTTGTTGGGCCTGATCCTGCAAATCGCTGCATGAATACTGGTAATCTGTACACTAATAAATAGTCCCATTGACTTAAATGGGCTCATTTTAGTGAAGAGTGAATATTTATATGAGTAAGGGATTGTAGGATCAGACTCGTTACTTTTAAAGAACTATCCTTTAGGAGCTAGGAGAGTTTAAGGATAAGATGTGATTGTCTGATGAAGGATTCTACCCTAACTCGGATACGCAGCACTGTAGTCTTATCTAATATCAGTAGATTGGTAGTAACTTGATTTAATTACTTAAAAAGTTAATGGGTGATTTTTACAAATTTATCATAAGTTGACCAGCAGTTTAAATATACTTTGCAGATATTATTTGTTGCTCTTTCTCAAATTCAGACCTTACATGTTAAATATATTCAATGGTCAAATATTTTTTCACAAGTTCAAAATATGTGCCAAATTAGCTGTTTTTCACTAGACCTCTCAGAAATGCTTATTTTTTCAACTGGTTAGTGCTGTCTTGTAAACTGTTACTTGCTTGTGATCTGTGTTCACATGAATAGTTCCATTCACTTCAGTGGCGTTGTTACCTGGAGTTTCAAACCCCCAACACTGGGATATGGGGGGGTCCATACTCCTTCACATTCAGTCAAATGCAGCTTCACTGAACTGGTTTAACTTGTTCTGGGCAGGTCCCTGTTCACCTGTCTTGTGCAAGATAGTTCCTTTGAATTCACTGGGAGTATTTGTGTAAATTTAAACAAGCAGAATTTGGACCTCTTATGTTAATACAGTGGTGACCACTTGGAGAAAAGAATCAGATGTAAAAAAGAAAAACATTCAGATCAGAAATTATTTAGTAAGTTAGCATTTCATGGTACATATTTAATATGATGGGCACCTCCTTCATAAAGAAAATGGGTGCATTAAAATGTATCTGTCTCAGAACTCTGACTGCTTAAAATATTGTTAAAATATTAAATTCCAAAACATTTGAATAAAAGATATAATTGTAGCATGTCTCCAGTCAAGAGAAACTCGATGCAAATGTGCAAAAAGAAATAGCCACAGACATTCATTTTAATTTAACTGTAAACCTAACCCAACAGGACTTAGCTATGTTTGACTATGCTAAATGGCCACACCACACCTTTAAACTGGGGAGCCTTTATCTGGCTTGCTGAGGGAGAGGGAACAGTGTTTTTGGGGGGAGAGAGAGAGCGGTCAGAAGCTGCTGCAAAAGGGGGTGTGGGTCAGTGTGGCGATGCTGACTATCCCTTGGGACGGAGGGGTTGAAAAGGTGCAAGCCTGGGTGTGAGAAGCCCTTTTTCCCACAGAACAGGTGAGGGAGCACCCACCCTCCATCCCTTTGAGGTGGCAAAATACCAGGTTTGGTCAGGAACTGCTGTGGGTATCATTCTAGTAGCTCCTTTCTGCTGGAGGGGCTGGGAAGGAATCTTTCCCTCACCACCAGATTGGCTTAGGTGAAGTGGGGTTTTTTTTGCCTTCCACGCAGGGAGTTCCATGCAGGCTTTGTTATGGTGAGGAGTGAAAGGGGTTAGGCTACACATTTCAACTCATTACGTAAGTGTGGGGCGGATGTTCAGTGCAGGTACTCCATAGGGAAGGCATACAGTAACCAGATAAATGGCTTGGTATTTGGTTAAAGGAATGGAACAGGAGGGGAGAGAGGGTCTCCTATGAATGGTACAGCAGGGAGCCAACCCCCCTTTCTTATACCCCACTTTAACCCTCATACAAGAGGGGGGTGGCTGGTAAGGTCCCAACAATAGGCGGGCTGAGGAACATGGTTGGGAATGGTGGAAACCCCCCAGGTAGATATTGAATGAACATGGAGTTACCTGCACTGTGTACTTTTATACATCTAATAATTTTTATGGCCTGATTAAAACCATACCAAATGTCTCCTGTCCTCCTTTTGGTGTAGCCAGACAATCTAGGATGTACAATAGTAGTGGAAAATATTATGACTAGTTTAACAGACATTAAAAAAAATCCTCCTGCTGTGGACCCGTGAGGCCCCTATTTTGAAGTAAACTGTTTTGTTCTGAGAATAGATTACAAATGATAGTACCTGAAGTAAAGATTACTGCAGCTCCAATTTGTTAGTTTGTTTTTTAATTCTGATCTTGAACACTGGCATGCCACTGGTCCCATGGAAGAGCTATTCAACAAGAGTAGGAGTTTGTAGGATTGGACTTTGTAACTTTAAGGTTTGAATTGAGGAGAAGAATAAAGACAAGATGTTGTTTTTAGTAACTCTCATTTCTTCAGATACTTATGCCAAATATAATGAAACTTGAAAGACATAATGCCTGAACTAAAACTTTTTTTCAATAGAAATTGCATTGATGGAAAATTGTGTTTAAATCTTTATATCTTGAGGGTCATCTTTAACTCTAGAGATTAATTGTCTTTGTATGCTATTTTATAACGAAAACCATATCACTACTATTATTATTGACTTCATGTGCAATTAATAGATTGGATAAGATCAATGGATGCAAATCCGGGGGCCAAATTCTACACTTACATATGCGAGTAGCCCATTTGAAAGAAAACTAGGCTATACACATGCAGGAAATTTCATGTTAGTGTTTGTAACGTCAGGCCCCTTGCCAAAAATTGTTTATGCAATAAATTTAACACTTATTCATGCAATATGAGAACAATATTGCTTGCAATATCATTGCAAATATTTTTGTTACACATAATTCAAGATTGCTATTTATTTATTTCCTTGTACAGTTGCTTGTCTTGTTGTGAACAGGCAGGTTGTGTTTCTTGCAACTGTTTGTACAGAATAGTTTTAAATCCCTTTTATGAATTAACATAGTTGTAGCTTCCTATTGCATATTTGCTGCATAGAAATATTAAATGTTTTTAAAAATCTGTTTTAAAACATTAAATAAACTAGAAAAAGATACTAGTCTTCATAACTTATTTTGTATTGTCCATTGTGGGTTTTCTGTGTATCCCAAACTTAATATTATCGCTACATTTTTTGGGGAGTTTGTATTTTGGGTTTAAGTGTTCAGAAGGGCCAAAATAAATTTTAAGGGTTTTGAAAGGTCTCAGTATTTCCTCTTACTCCTTATCCCGTTGTCCACTAGACTTCTCCATTAAGCCTTTTCTTTTTTTTTCCCCCCTGTGATTCTAAATCACTGTCAGACTCTAATCTCTACTCTTCTTCACAATTGGTTGTTGGTTAGGGGTATTTTTTGTGATTGGAATTACAAGTGCATGCATTCTCTGCCACTCATTCCCTCTATATCTCAGTGGATGAACATTAAGGGGAACTAAGCCTTGGCTGCTGCTCATGGGGAGTGCGAGTGACAACTCTGACTTCAGTGTACTTCAGGTAGGATTTTTCATGTTGCTGTTGCTGCTGTTTGTTAAAAGGCATAAGCTGCAAGGTAGTGTGTCAGTTGTCCTGGTATAATACACCACCTACAGATACCTGCAAGAATGGGATTCCTAGAAATGATTGAGGACAACTTCCTCTTTTGTTTTTTTCCTCTTTAATAATAATAATAATAATTATTAATGGAGATATACCCATCTCCTAGAACTGGAAGGGACCTTGAAAGGTCATAAAGTCCAGCCCCCTGCCTTCACTAGCAGGACCAAGTACTGGTTTTTGCCCCAGATCCCCAAGTGGCCCCCTCAAGGATTGAACTCACAACGCTGGGTTTAGCAGGCCAATGCTCAAACCACTGAGCTATCCCTCCCCCCAGGGAGGGATTATGTCTGATGTTTGAAACTTAGCATTGTAATAGACTTGCAGTTTATGGGGCTGGGCTAAGCAAGAGAGACTTTACACATTTACACAATCTCAGTTAACATACACAATAGGGCCATATGTGTCCCTTCCCATACATATCTGTATGGAAGGAGTGCAGTGACCCCAATCCTTCCTCTTTCCATAGCTGTGTGACTCTATTGGGATTCAACCTTGCTGCATCATGTTCTCTGAGAGTTTGATGAGTGGTGGAGTAGAATGAGTTGGAGTGGTCAGCTGATCTGGCAGTTAGTATCAGATGACAATTATGACTGTATGCCCATTCGAGGTTCTTTGAAACATATATATTGCCTGTACCATGCTACTGTTGGTTAGTTCTCCACAAGTTAATGCTCCAAAATTTTCAAGGGAATACTAACCTGGAATTCATGGTAATTTACAGCTTGTGTATGTGGAGATGCTTGGGGAAAGTTAATCCAAATTCATTAACAGTGTGGAGTAGTTAAATAGTTTAAACCTTTGTGTGGACACTCTCATTTGGAGTTTGAGTGGCTTTAATTTGGTTTAGTTTAGTGTGAATTACCTTTAAATTCATACCTTTAGTTAATTTGGATTAGCATTCCTGACTGTCTCCATGTAGAGGGAGAATCCTACTGTGTAATACAGCTGTTCCTCAGACTCTTCTTCCCATGCTCCTGGCCATTTGGAGCTTGTGATTTTTTTTGCATTGCAGAAGGACTAGATGTGGCTGTTCTGGTGTTTACCTTTTTGCTTTTATACACACACATCCCATTGTTGCTTGCTTTAAATCCCCACCACCATATGGAAAGGAGCATATACCACATATAGTAGGTTTCCTCTCTGTATGTAGCATCCTGCCTAATGGAATCATTAGAGATATAAAGTCTTTATACAAAATGGATGCCTCTGGCCATCTTATCATATTGTGAAATTACTGCTGTACTTGCTGTTTTATTTAGTGCGGTCTGGAGAAAACAGGCACAATGTAATGAGCTGTAGCTAGAAAAGATCATGTAGTTCATGTATAATGTGGGATTTTGTTCCCCTCTAGTGGCTGACCCAAACCAGCTAGCTGGGGGACTTAGTGAAGCCATTAGCTCAAGCAGGAGATATTCATACTTTCAGTGTGAGCGATCCCAGGTTCAAACCCTGCGGTTGGTCCAAGTAAAGCTGGTTTTGTGCACACAAGGGAGGAAGTTTTTCAGTTTAAATTTGTATGCCAAAAATGCAATGTTTTATTATATATACATATATTAAATAAAAATATTTTCCCCTTTCAGTGTTCCCTGCCCCCCAGTTTTCTGTTGGCAGTGGCAAAGTGTTGCTTACATAATTAAAGTCACTACTTTTGTATACACCAATATCTTAAGCTTGGTTGTTGAAGTTCTAAACGCATTGCAGCTCATTTCACATTACTGAGAGCAATGGGACTGCCATAGTTAAGACTGAAATGCATCTTTCAGTATAACCCTTCTTTTTCAGTTGCTCACGGGGGGGAAAAAAATGACCAGTGGAGTTTTAGGCCTCGCAATAATTATGAAGTAGGTAAATATAATTACCTTCATTTACACTGTACACATTGACACACAGAGAGGTTGTTTGTGTGCAGTCACCCAGCAAGTCAGTTTCTGAGCTAGGATTAGAACCTGTGTATCAAGACTATCAGTCTGGCTCTATGGCAGCCAAATTTCTAGAATTATTTTAAAGGGAATGATGAATATTTCTGCAAAGACTGAAGCTAATGTCAAACTGTTTAGCTACAGGTCATTAAAGGTGGCCCTGCTTTAAATTTTGTCTTATGTCCAATGCTGCTTTGCTGCCTTCTAGTTTAAAAATGACCCATTATGGCTCCTTCAGACTTTCCATATAATTGACTCTCTCTTTGGAAACACATGCAGGCTATATATGAAGAAAAGAAGTTATAATTAACCATAGTTATTAATTACTTTCATTGGTACCCAATCTTGCTCCCATTAATAGTGATAGGAGACTTTTGCCATTGATTTGAATGGAAACTGTCTTGAGCACTAAGTGTGTTTTTGAACATGCTCTTTGAGTAATGTCCCTATAGGTGCTCTACCACAAGTGTTCATGCAGCCCCTGTGCCTTTGATCAGCGATTTTTGTTGGTAGCATGACTGTTTGGCCTGGGCATGTGCCCTACACATCCTCGTGCCCTGTAGCAAGGATATATACAGCTGCACAGGCAAACCCACCTCAGTCCTTTCTCAACTTCCTTTGTTCTGATGGAGCGTTGAGCATGCCCACTTGACCATGCTTATTAGATAGTAAAGTTATTTGTAGTTACAGAAGTTAGTTTTGGGATTCTTCTTTCCCCCTGGGTGTGTTCCCCCCCCCCATTTCAATTATTATTTTGGACTCGTTTACTGGGATCCCTAGACTTCAAACTTGGTTTTTCCTACCTGGTTAGCAATGGACACTCTGTGTCTAAAGTGCTTGGGGGAGGGGGGCGGAAAATACCATTAAATCTGTAAAATCTGCTATTAATTTAAAAGCAGATCCTTTAAGAACAGGGAGATAAAATTCAAGCTCCTCATGGTGGAGCAAGTCCTAGGATGATTCCACCCAGAGTTCTGAGAACCCATCTGTCCATCTCTGGACCCTGGTCATTGAGAGCTACAAGGGATAAGACAACTGCTACCCTGTCCTCCTTGAGGTCCTTGTCACCAAAGCTTTGGGGGATGTCTTCTCCTGTAGCTGTGATATGGGCATCCTGGCACTCAAAGTTAACAAGTACTGTTAAGAGGAGCATGACTGAGAGCTCTTCCTTAAAGAATTCTTGATCACCAGAGACCTCAGATCCCAAAAGGAGAGCTTTCAAGGTTCCAAGTGCATATGGTATCACAAAGGTGTCTAAGGCTTCTCAGAGCCATGCTTCTGTCAAAAAAGACATTGAAGACCTCCTTTGCTATAGGTCACAGCCATTTCAGCAGACATTCTACAATGAAGAGTTCTTCTTCGAGAGATGTCCCTGTGGGTGCTCCACTCTAGGTGTTGGTGCGTCCCTGCGCCTTCACTCGGAGATTTTTCGTAGCAGTACTTGTACTGGCCACGCATGTGCAGAGGCTGCCCCCCCGCAGTGAGTCTAAGATAATAGTGTGCATGTGTGGCCCATCTCCTCAGTTCCTTCTCTACCATCCCCGGCCTGAGACGGAGCTCAGCAGACTCGTTAGGAAATCCCTCACTTTGTTACAATTACCTGTTCTAGTAGTTAGTTTGTTGTCAGTTCTTGTTAGTGTAGCTCATTAGTTCTTTTATCTGTTTAAAAAAAAAAAAAAAAATTCTCGCAGCCGCAGCCGCTTCTACCATGCCTGGCTCCACAGGCTTTAAGCGCTGCGCTACGTGTAAGGACACTATTCCGCTCTCTGATGGCCACTCTCATTGTATAAAGTGCCTGGGGGAAACACACATTCCCCAAAAATGTGCCCACTGTACCAAACTCAGTTCCAGGGCACGAAAGGACAGGGAGCTTAAACTGAAACTGCTCCTCCTGCAGAAGTCTATCGGGTCAGTTTCAGACCCAGGCGCTGACTCCAGCTCTACTGCCCGCCACAGCCCCCCTGCTTCAAAAAAATTGAAGAAAGCTACAAAAAAGGGGCAGCCCTCGCCAACAAAGAAGTTGGTGAGGCACAAAAGTGCCTCAGGCAGGTCAACAGTTTCCCTGCCTGTGTTTCCTCGCCTCAGCACTTTTGAAGAGCCGGGCTCCTCAGGCACCGCACGAAAGCCGCCTCAGGCTGCGGCGGTGGCGCGAAGCTCCGGTGCCGAGGCTTCAGGCTTTCAGTTGCCTGCCTTGTTTATGGCACCGTTCGGCACCGAGATGGACACGGTGCCGACATTTCCAGCCTTGCCTGACCCTCTGCGGGCTGATGCTGCCCCCCCCGGCACCTACCACGGCACCGGCAACCGCGGCACAGGCCGACAGGGAGATCAAAGGAAAAACCCCTGCTCAGAGGAATGTTCCCTCAGGGCAACCTCCTCCTCCACAGTTTTCACCTCATGCAGGAGCCTCACCTTTTCAATTTACTCAGACAGCAGATCTATTGGTCTCACCTATTCTGCTGTCTCCCCTGATAAATGCCTGTTTTTCTCCAATGCTGGACTCAGGATCAGAACAACCTTCCTCCAGTGAGGAGGAAACTGATCCACGGGCAGTTTTTCCTCCTTATCAAGACTCCCAGACCCAGATCAACAGGGGTTACAAAAAAACTACCTCAGCCTGTTCTCAGTATCCTGCCCCATGGGGAGTGAACCCTTGGATGGCACCACCTATGCCCTACCCACCATGATGGCAAGGTTGGGCACCATGGGCATCGTACCCCTGAGAACACATGCGCTACGGCACTTCGACCAGGCGCAACACCGGTTTAGCACAGCCTCGTGACGGACCTGCCAGTGACATAAGATACCAGGCAGCATCGTCACACTCCCAGGAGCAACTGAGTCCTGCTCCTATTCCAGCAGAGTCCGACGTAACGCCTGAGGAAGCCTTACTTCCCCTTCCTCCAACCCCGTCGGATGACTATGCTAAATTCCAAGACCTCTTTAAAAGAGCTGCAGGTGACTTGAAAATTAACTTAGAGGAAGTCACTGAACAACGGCATGAACTAACAGACATTTTGCAGCCCTCTTCTTCCTCTAGAGTGGCATTACCAATCAACATAGCCCTTTTAGAACCCGCTAAATCCATCTGGCAGAATCCAGCCACTAGCCTACCTACCTGTAAACAAGCGGACAGGAAGTACTTCATTCCTTCAAAGGGCTCTGAATTCCTTTTTACCCATCCGGCGCCAATCTCATTGGTAGTGGATGCAGCAAACCAGAGGGCCAAACAACAGTACGCCCGCTCCACCCCAGCCAACAAGGACAGTAAATGCCTGGACCTCTTCGGCCGTAAAGTATATGCATCCTCAATGCTACAATTTTGCATAGCTAATTATACCGCAGTCCTTGCAAAATATGACCACACAAACTATAATAAATTCATGGATTTTATTGATCACATCCCAGAACAGAAGAAACAACAATTCACAGCTCTGGTTTCCGAGGGACAAACCATATCACGCACTGCACTCCAAGCGGCCCTCGATGTAGCTAACACTGCAGCAAGGTCGACCGCCACAGCAGTGGTCATGCGACGGGGTTCATGGCTCTCTTCCTCTTCCTTCCCTCGAGAGGTCCAGAGCACCACTGAAGATCTTCCCTTCGACGGGGAAAAACTTTTTGCCTCCACCACAAACGACATGCTGCATTCGATGAAGGACGCAAGAGCAACCCTCCGGTCCCTAGGCCTCCAGCCACCTGCGACAATATAGATATCAACCTTATCACCCACGCTACCCCACATTTTCACAACACTCCGATAGACCACAGGAACAACAACAGCAACAACAGCGCCAAAGACCAAGATTCCAGCGTCGTCGTCCTAACTCTACAGGGGCGCTGCAACCCCCCCCAACTAATAGGCAGATTTGAAGCATTGGTTGAGGGTTTAGAAAACAGCGTTCCCACTTCAGCCGGCACACCTATCTTTGGACACCGCCTACGACCATTCTCTCATCAATGGCAGAAAATTACATCCGACAAATGGGTCATAGAGGTTGTTACAATTGGATACGTCATCCCCTTCCTCTCCCACCCACCCCCCCTCCCCATCCCTCTTCAGGGATCCATCTCACGAGCGACTACTCTTCCAAGAAGTGCAGCATCTCCTTCAACTGGGAGCAGTAGAAACCATGCCAGAATGACACAGAGGGAAGGGTTTTTACTCCCATTATTTCGTAACAGAGAAGAAAAATGGGGGATGGCGACCAATCCTCAGCCTCAGGCGGCTCAACAAATTTGTCAAAAAGCAAAAGTTCAAGATGGTCACTCTCACCACTATAATCCCAGCGCTGGAGCAGGGCGACTGGTTTTCAGCCCTCGACCTACAGGATGCCTATTTTCATGTGACTATACACCGTCCCACAGACGATTCCTACGCTTTACTCTCGGCTCCACACATTTCCAATACGGGGTTCTCCCTTTCAGACTGTCCACAGCCCCCCGTGTTTTCTCCAAGATCCTAGCCGTAGTTACAGCCTACCTCAGAAAACAAGGGGTCATAATATTTCCTTACCTAGACGATTGCCTCCTCAAAGCTTCAACGTTCGACGAAGTTCTCCGATCCTTATGGCTTACCATCTATTTGTTTCCTATCTTTAGGCCTGCAAGTAAACAAAAACAAATCCACATTATACCTCACCCAACATCTGGAGTTCATAGGGGCATACCTCGACTCCCGGACGGGTTGGCATCTCTCCCACCAGCCCACTTCAATTCTATACGTCAACTAGCCACAAGGATTCGCAACAGTCCCCAGGTGACTATCCGGGACTGCCTACAAATACTAGGTCACATGGCCTCGTGCACCTCCGTCGTTCAAAATGCACGTCTATATATGAGGTGCTTCCAAGCGTGGTTGGCCACGGTGTACAGACCGAATGTGCACCCTCTAAACAAGACTCTCTCCATACCTGCCCGAGTCAAAGATTCTCTACAGTGGTGGACAATTCACTCCAACCTCTGCTCTGGAGTCCCCTTTCTTCAGCAGGCTCCATCCATCATACTGACGACCGATGCATCTCTGACAGGATGGGGTGCACACATGTCTCACCACACAGCCCAGGGGCTTTGGTCTTCAACCGAGACCTCTCTCCATATAAATGTCCTAGAACTTCGAGCCATTCGCAATGCATGCCGTCAATTCCTACCACTGATCAAGAACCAACACATACGCATAATGACAGACAATATTGCATGCATGTTCTACGTGCACAGGCAGGAGGGGAGCTCAATCCCAGTCTCTGTGCACAGAGGCTATGAAACTCTGGACCTGGTGCATTGCGAACAACATCCGGGTATCAGCGGCCTATCTTCCCGGAGTGATGAATACCACAGCGAACGAACTAAGCAGACGTTTCCCGTGGGATCACGAATGGGAATTAAACGAGCACACCATTCGCAACATATTCTGTATTTGGGGCTACCCAGCAATAGACCTCTTTGCAACTGCAAAAAACAAGAAATGTCCCAATTTTTGCTCCAGAGCAGGGCTGGGCAAACATTCCCTGGGAGACGCATTCATGATCCCATGGCACCAAAACTTAGTGTATGCGTTTCCCCCGATACCGGTTCTGAACAGGGTCCTGATAAAAATACGAACAGATGGAGCCAAGGTGATCCTAATTGCCCCATCATGGCCCAGACAGCCCTGGTTCCCGTTTCTCACCAAAATGTCGATTCGACCACCAATCCCCTTGCCTCTCATTCCGAACCTCCTATCACAACAACACGGCCGTTTTCTCCACCCCAATTTATCCATGCTCCACCTCAAAGCATGGTTCCTACATGGTTCTCCCAAAACGAACTAGATTGTTCTGAACAAGTTCAAAGAGTGCTCCTACATAGCAGAACACAATCTACTCGCACCACCTATCTATGTAAGTGGAAACGATTCACACACTGGTGTTCAACTAAACAACTTAGTCCCATGTCAGCATTTCTTCCGCTCATACTTGACTACCTATTGGACCTTAAGCAATCTGGCCTTTCTTCCAGTTCCATCAGGGTCCATTTAGCTGCTATTACAACTTTTCATGACAAAATTGATGATACTTCTGTATTTGCTCATCCTATCACCAAGCACTTCCTCAAGGGACTCCAAACCCTATACCCAGACATAAAACCACCCACCACCCCGTGGGACCTTCATCTAGTTCTCTCTTGCCTAACCCAACAACCATTTGAACTCCTAGCCACGTGTTCCCTTTTACACCTTTCGATGAAAACAGCATTTTTAGTGGCGATTACCTCCGCCAGGCGGGTGGGAGAAATAGCAGCTCTTATGGCAGACCCACCATATACGATATTTTTCAAAGACAAGGTTACCCTCAGGTTACACCCCAATTTTCTTCCTAAGGTACACTCCTCATTCCACATTAATGAGCCGATTCACTTACAAACTTTTTTCCCGAAGCCACATGCGAACTCGTTCGAAGCCTCAATGCATACACTAGACGTATGCAGGGCCTTGTCCTTCTATTTGGATAGAACCAAACCTTTTAGAAATTCTTCCAGACTTTTTGTTTCCATCGCGGAGCGTTCCAGAGGTACACCTAATTCTACCCAGAGACTTTCGAACTGGATTTCTCAGTGCATCCGGTTGTGCTATCAGATGAAGAAAGTTACACCTCCAGATGGCATCAGAGCACACTCCACTAGATCTATTGCTGCCTCTGTAGCATTCTTACGCAAAGTTCCCCTGGCTGATATCTGTAAAGCAGCTACCTGGTCCTCTGAGCACACATTTGTTAAACACTATGCCCTTACTCAAGGCCCTCTATCTGATATACGTTTGGACAGGGCTGTACTATCAGCGGCATTCCTATCAGATCCGAAGTCCCTACCTCCTTAAGATACACGGCTTTTAAGTCCCCTAAAGTGGAGCACCCACAGGGACATCTCTCTCGAAGAAGAGGAGGTTACTCACCCTGTGCAGTAACTGACGTTCTTCGAGATGAGTGTCCCTGTGGGTGCTCCACTACCCACCCTCCTCCCCTCTACTTCGGAGTTGGGGTAGCCTCCGTTGTAGAGAAGGAACTGAGGAGATGGGCCACGCATGCGCACTATTATCTTAGACTCACTGCGGGGGGGGGAGGGGCAGCCTCTGCGCATGCGTGGCCAGTACGAGTACTGCTACGAAAAATCTTTGAGTGAAGGCACAGGGACGCACCAACACCTAGAGTGGAGCACCCATAGGGACACTCATCTCGAAGAACGTCAGTTACTGCACAGGGTGAGTAACCTCCTCTTCCACACCAACTGGTTCCTTGGTACCCTCAGTGCCTTCTTTGGCACCTCATTTTGTACTTTCTGAATCTGTTTGTGCAGGCTTACCTTATGGCTCATAGAAGCCAGGTACCAATGTCAGTTTCCATTTTACTCCTGTATTGCAGAGTTCCAGTCCTCAAGAGACTTTTTTGTACCCAAAGAACCAGAGTTGTCTCTACTATCTGATTCTGCACATCCTCTGCTAGCAAGATCCTCTGTGTCACGGAAAGCACTTTTCTCATCAAGACCCTTTTGATTCCCCGGCTACCATCCAGGGAGAGCACTTATTGCTTCCCATGGAATATATTGAAGGAGATTCTGACTCTCAACTCTGTTTATTCACTGGGATATTGCTCTCCTGTGCATGTGGAGAGAAGAGGGAAGAGGTGACCTTAACCTCTGACCAACTGGGATGGCAAACAGTAGCTACCTCTTCCCTATGATGTATGGTCCATCTAAGTAGCCTTATTGGGATCTATGGGGCCTATACTATCAATAATTTCTGAGATTTCAGAGTTCCCCATACAGGAAGCATAAACATTCATTCTCTCTCTTCCCCTCTCCCCCTTACCTTCATTTCTGTCTCACCAACCAGAACCGGTAGAGTTGACCTTTGAAGAACAAGATGGTAAGGGCTGATAAGGAAGTAAAATCTTCAATTAATATTTCATTGTCATTACCTGTTGAGGCTGTAAAGGCAGATGACTTCACGTAATTCCAGGACTGGATGAAGCAAATTGCAGATATGCTTCAGATACCTTTTGAACTCCAGGACTCTAATCATAAATGCCTGGACATTTTACACACATGAGCTTTGGCATGCATGCCACTTCCAATTAATGAGGCTCTTTTGGAGCCGGCCAGGACTATGTAGTAATCTCCAGCTACAACACCCTGACTTGCAGACGTGCTGACAAGAAATACTATGTCCCAGCCAAAGATTTGGAATCTTTATTTCCACATTAATCACTAGTTTTCTTGGTTGTGGAAGCAGTCAATGAGTGCAGAAGGCAACATAACACAAAAGCTACTCTGTATAAGTGCCTTGATCTTTTTGGTCAGAAAAGCTATTCCTTTGTGATACTATAGTTTAGAATAGCAAATCAGCAAATATTCATGTCAAAATATGATTACCTAAATGATAATAAATTTAATATCTTTATTGAACATTTTCCAGAAGAAAAACAGTGTAGCCTGATGTATAGGTTATGAATAAAAAGTCCCAGTTATCACTCTAAGGATAGACCGGTTCTTGTCCCAAGATCAGGCCCAGTATTATTAAAATATAATTGGGATCCCCAATGTGCAACACTCACACTATACAAACTCTCTTTTAATAAATTCTGTGACCTTACACTCCAATTGACCGTAAAAATATCTTGATATTTGGTCATTACCATATTGGCCATCTCCACTACACGTCACCATTCTTGCATGCACTCCTCACTTGGTTAACCCATCAGGTTACCAATGACAATGATGACTGATTTCGTTGATACCTTCTTTCTGGCCACACTGCGGTGTATCCACTTAAACATCTCTTATTTGCAAATGTACTGATACAGCTTTTCAGAACAACAGGCCATCATGGAATTTCCTATGTTGGGTGATATACTACCAGAGGAGGTACGTTGATGGGTTCATAGGCGCCGACTCCATGGGTGCTCTGGGGCTGGAGCACTGACAGGGAAAAATTAGTGGGTGCTCGGCACCCACCAGTAGCCAAGCTCCCCTCAGCCTCCACGCCGCCGCCTCCTCCCCCCACCGAGTGCGCCATGTCCCCGCTCCTCCACCTACCTCCCAGCATTTCCCACCCAGCCGTCACCAAACAGCTTTTGGGTAATGTTAGCACACTCTGGGAGGAGGAGGAGGAGCAGGAACGTGGTGGGAAAGAGGTGGGGCCGGGGTGGGGATTTGGAGGAGTTGGAATATTGGAAGGGAGGGGGAGGAGTTGGGGCAGGGACTTTAGGGAAGGGGTTGAAATGGGGGCAGAGAAGAGGTTGGAAGAGGCAGGGCCTCCTGGAAGGGATGGAGGGGGGCGGGAGCAGGAGCAGCGAGGGGGCAGTCGAGCACCCATGTGAAAGAGGGGAAGTTGGTGCCTATGAATGCATTTATTGTAGACCTTGTGACCTACTGAGTGGATAGCTGCCAAGTGACCATATATATCCTTATCTGGATTGAACACAGGCAAGGAGGTGCCTTGATGTAATCTTAGTTAGATAAGCATCTTAATTAGAAGGCAGTGGCACTTTTTTAATAAGAATTAAAACAAGTGGCTTTTCCTGTTCCATATTTTAGAAACAGCTTTAACAATACCATTTAGTAACTGCTAATCCTTGATTAGATGTAGGGCCTTTCCCAATTCTAAATTGTGCTATATGTGTATACTCTATACAGAAATTGATATGACATATTGTATCCATTACACTTTTGGTATAAGTGTAGCCACCTCTCACCCTGGAGTTATTGATTAGAGGCTAGACCTTTTCACCGGTTACTAAAGGTGGCAGGATTACCTTCATTAGCTTATAGCTGAGGGTTGCACTTTCACCTGGTATTCTCTTTACAATATGTCCAGTTTAGATGCATATTGTTTTACAATACATATCTATGTTGATATCATTAGTTCAGGCAAAAAACTCAATACTATCCATGTTTTGTTTATTAGTCTTCCCCAAGCTTGGTATATTGCCATTTGGGGATGAGATCATATGGCTTTGAAGATGGCACCAGTGCACCAAAAAGTGTCCTTCTATTGGGCTGCTGCCATTGACTCCAGCTGTAGCGTTCATTATTTGGAGGTTGACAACAAAGTCTGTTTTCTTTGCTCCCTTCACATTGTATAAACACTGGAGCTTGTGAGTCTGCATGTAATTGGCCAGGTGCCTCCATGAACAAACTGTATGGATGTCAAGACTGCTGCAGAGGAGGAACAATCTGTCAGCTACGTAGTATTGTGAGCTGTGTTTGGCTTGGGCCTCCTCTGAGGGTCTTGTTTTACTGCTGAGTTCCTGTAAAGACATGTCCCTTTCCTGATACAGTATTGTGGGACTTGATGTTATGGCATTTACCAGCTTTGAATTTGGCAACTTAATTCCTTTCGCTATTCTTAAACAAAACACCATAACGTCTCTCATTCTACAAGGGCAAATACACAAATAGTTTACAAGACTTCCTTCCGGTATAGACACATGCACCACCACCCTTGTTGGGATGATAATCTTGATAATTGATTTTAACGCCATCTTACTTTATCTGGAACTTGATTTTATATTTTTGTGGAGTTTGATTATGAGAACCAAATAAAATATATCATTACATTGTGAAACATTGTAGTTGTAATATTGCTATTAATCCTACATTAATATGATGGTTTGCTCAGTGAACTTCTGAATTTTAATCTGGGTTCTGCCAAACAACTGGCCATATTGCCTGACAAACTTCAAATCAAAATTGTGTATATGTATAATTAGTTTCAATTAGGTATGTTTGTTTCAGTGAACAATTTGACTAATTTCTGCAAAGATTGAACCATCCCAGGTGTTTTATAGGGACACACCCATGGTAGTTAAATTCCAATTCTAATACTGAAATAGTATGATACCACAAAGGTTTTACTATTAATTTATTTTACATCTCTGTGCACAAAAATGTTTGCAACAATAGCTCCCCAAAAATATGAAAAATTATAACCCAGTCACATGACACACAACATAAAATAAATCCAAACAGTAATCCCAACATACCACAAAACATACCACCAATGGATTAAACATTGTTCAGAGCAGGTCCAGGAAACATAAGGTTTGAAATTATTAATTGTACTGGGTTTACAACCTTGGTGTGCCTGTAAAATAAGTGTGATTATTTAGTCAGGAGCCTGCTTTTCTTGAGTCTTTATATCCTGGATTAAAACACACGCTTTATTTAGGAAATATAAAGGAAATGCAATTAGATAAGTTTAACATTTTACATCAATGAATTTGGGCCTATAATAATAATGAGCATGATTTATGTTGTGGGTGGCAAAGTCTGCTACATATTGCTTGTGAGAGGCTTTGATACTTCCTTAAAAGAATAATTCCTGTGTAAAGCACAAAGGTTATATGTTGCTGGCTTCCTTTACCATGTTGGGGAAAGTCCGGAGTTGCAACTAACTTGATACCTATTTTTGGAATGCACAACCAATTAGTTAAATTAGGAATATATATAATATAAACATGCAAGTAACACATACATACTTAATGCTTGAATTTTCCCTAAGGGCGTTACCTCACTCCTTATTCTATTGCTTCTTCCACCACTTACAGGTTAGAGGAGTAGTAAATAGGGTTTGTTTTATCTTGTACATGCACATTAGACTTCGCCTTATCTAAAAGGATGCTGAATCTATCTCTTAATTTAAGATAACAATTTAAAGCCATCGTAAGCTTTTGGCGAAAACATCTCTGCGGGTCTCCTTGAAAGCAGCTGATGCTGCAGCCTGGTCCATGTTCACTGCGATTGTGATGTGACGAGAATCTTGGGTTCAGCTATCCAGTTTTCCAAGTGATGCACAGACTACTGTAGTGGATCTTCTCTTTGGTCATAAGTTGTTTTCTGACTCTACAGATGAGTTGCTTCATCTGAAGTGTTATGAGGGCAATTCTCAGATCCCTTGGGATCTATACACTGGCAAATAAAAATAACAGGTCTCAAACAAGCCACTGAGCTCCTGCTCAACTCATTGTCTGGGTATACCGCAAGAAGGAGAGGAGACTTTTGTTATGGGTTTTAATCAGGCCGCAACTTTCTTATATAGTGTCTAGGACTATCCAGCAGATAAAGTGTACAGTGCAGGCAAATCCATGCTTATTCCAATCAATTCTCCAGGGCTTCCACCGGCCCCCCTTTGTTGCCATCCAGGTCCCCCAGCTGACCCATAGCTTGGACTTTACCATCCACCATCCTAGTAAGAGGGTTAAGGAGGGCTATGAGAACGGGGGGGGGGGGGGGGGGGGGGAAGAGTAGGAGAGGAAGCGGGGTTGGCTCCCTGCTGTACCAATCATAGGCGTCCCCAATCCCCTCCCCTGTTCTGTTCCATTATCCAGTACCTGCTTTTAAGCTCACCCGAGCTCATTCTTCTCTGTGCCCCTGGAGCCATGCTGCTTCACAATCCTGTTTGCTGGCTTCCTCCCTGCGTGAAACAAAGACTTGCCCCATCCAAGTTTATTATCTTTTATGCACATTGCTGGTGGGGGGTGAGTCACTGCTGCAAAGTTGACCACTGAGCACCTTTTTAGAGCAGTTTGACCTCCTTTCTCCCCCTCCACCCCCACCACAAAGCAGAGCTTCCCTGCCTGGGTAAGCGCAGACAAACTCTACACCACCTTAGTTGGGTGCAGTCATTTTCAAAAAACAAATAAAGCCAACTTTTCTGAAGTGTTTCTTGTTTCCAGTTTATCTGCACAACAAAACCTCATTGCATCAAAAATGTAAAACCAGGGAGGATTTTGACATTTGCTTGTGGAAGAGGAAATTATCAAGGAAAGGATAGTGGAAAGTTCAAGAAATTAACATTACTTGAAAACTAAACTTGATTCTTTATTCATGAAGTCAGTGTGGGGGGAAAAAAAACGCATGGCACTGGAGAATAAATTGTGTTTTATCTCTGAATCAGCTCAGGTTAGTTTTCAAAAATGAAAGAAAACTCTACCTAGGAGGAATGTGCACATTTCTAGTCCTACCTTTTCTACTGAGGAACCTTAATTTCTAAATGTCAAAATACTAATTTATCTAGAACTTATTCCACCATCCCTAGGGGGATGAGAGTTAGATAGGGGTGAGCAATATTATTACCTCAATTTTCCTAGTGTGCTTATCAAAGTTCATAGAGCTAGTGTACCTGATTCTAAACTATGTCTGAGCTGTACTTGAGTGTAGTGGAGAGGGATGGCTACTGTTTGATTGCCACTCCCTAATTTAGGACTGGGTGCCTGGCCTGAGCATAAATTAGAGCAGGAGGGGTCTTCTAGATACTTGGTTCAAACTTATGCTTCTGGTTCCCCATGTGCCAGTGGATGATTGGTTGTGGTGTAGCTCAACTCTATGTCCTCAACCTGCATCTGTTATGACCCCTCTCTTCCTTTAGACCGGCCGTGGAGGCTGCATAGGGGGTTATGTCAGCTCTGATTCCTGCTGCCTAGGGAGAAATCTCCTCTGGGAATCTCTAGCTGGATAAGCTTTTTACGTTTGAGAAGTTGCTTGACCCTAGGGAAAATGTAGTTTATTTAGCCCTTGTATTTTTTTTAACTGCAACTTCTTTACCATTCTCAAACCTTTTTCATAGTATTGACCACCTTTTAATAGAGAGGTTGTCTCATGGATCACCTCCCCTCTAATTTGCAATTTCATAACATCCCTGTGGCAACTACAGAAATTGCTTAGAAAAGAAGCATTTGGAAAATAATATATTTGTAGCTGTCTTTTAATGCAGCATAGCGGAGGGAAACAAGAACTATTGCCACAAGATTAGCTGTAGATTAGGAGCCACTGTTTTGAAGAGGGCTGGTGATCCAGGGATCACAGTTTGGAAACCACTGATATACTTGGTACTATGCTGCTCTTTGGACAGCAATCGGAAGAATTAGAAGTCAAGCTTTTTAAAAAAAAAAAAAAAAAAAAGAGTCCCTCCCACCTTGTAAGCAGCATCTGCTGGCTTTTAAAGAGATTCCTCAGACATCTGAATTGGTGGCTTCTGAGTTGCCGAAAGGGATCATATTTAGGTAGACTACTGTTGGGGTCTCAATTTACATTTTGATAGAATTTCTTAGTTCAAATTAATTTGTGGTTAAACCATCATTCTTTGCTTTGTTTGTCATTTTAATGTATCTGGTTAGTGCTTTGTCATCTCTCTCTACTTTCTGTATAAAGTAATTTGCAATAAGTCTCCTCTGAAAGTCACTGATATGTTAGTATGACTGACAGTGTGTTCATGTAGTGTTTGGTCACACTGAAAGGTGTTTAATGTAATTTGTGTGGTGCATTTGGTATTGTCTATAGTTCCCTGTGCTTAGGTCAAGCACGTGTCTTGCACACTGAACTCCAGTTGCGGGAGAACCTTATCATGCTGTGTGTGGATGAATTCAGGGCTGAGTTAAAAGCTTGGCCTTGAACTATGCGAATAAGGGTAATACACAGAATAAGCTTCAGGAAGAGCCTTCCGTTTCACTATTTTATGCCAGGCAACTACATTAACATTGATTTTCAGTGACTGGCTATGCCATATTCAGGACCATATGATTGTGGCTATTAGCATCAATATGGACTATATCAGCTTGGGGCAGCCGCGATGGCTTTGGTGAGACGGAGGCATTTCCAGGCCTGAGAACAAAGTGTTAATAGAAGATACTCATAACTAAAGATCGAGAGAGAAGTCTGGACTGAGGGTATTTGCCAATTTAAATTGTATTGGAAAGGTGTGTAAGTATCAGCCCCATCAGTCTAGAATATCCAGGATACTGTGTCCTTGTGTAAGCAATAGGGACATTTTGGTTAAGTTGTCTAGTGTGAAGGTAGACATATGTCTGCAAGGTCTGTGTTCGACTAACAAGCATGTTTAAGTAAGATGATATCAAAAGGTGACCCAGACTGAACAGCGATGTCACAATGTCTTTGCAAGCTGTACAGCTGCCCTCAGTCTGGTATAGGGGTCATTTTGTGTGCTGTTTTCTTTGTAAAACAGGTTGATATGGCCATCCTATCTGTTGTCTTTTGCAAACTTTATATCTCAATCTTCAGAATACTTTGTGTAACCCATTCATTTCCCTTTAGAAATACAGTAATATTTAACATCAGAACAAAACTGTCATTTTATATATTTGAAATAATTAGAAGCAATGGGCTAAGTCACAGATGCGGATTCTGAGTTTGTAAAATTGCACAGCATCTTTTACAAAGAAAATGCTCGTCTATAAAACGTATAAGGTTTTTATTTAAAATTTTAGAAACATTTATGGCTCTAATCAGACTTTTATACTTACACAACCTTTAAATTGTTATAATTTGTAACTCTGTACATGCTAGTACTGAATGGTATTCTGACATCACAAAATGTTGTATGCTAATTTTGAGATGTGTTTTGGCAGATGTGCAAAAATAAATAAATAAAAACAAAATAAAAAACCCAACCTCCCACTCCAGGAATTTCAAATAGATTCAGGTGGATTCACTTTTTATCATAGTGGTAGTACTTTATACAGTACTTTGTCACAGGGCAGTCTGTTCCCAAGGGTAGTGGACTGAAACAGCGTGTATCTGTGGGAGAAGTGATGGTAGAAATGATTGAACGGTATGTTTATACTCAGTCTCATTTTGATGACCAAGAACACTGGTTTTAACACCTCTGCTGTCACACTCTGATGTAAATGCATTAAGTTGATGGGACAAAGGTCATAATTTGGATCTTCATGTAGCAAGATGAGGAAAATCAAGTCCTATTGGTTATTAACATGAAGATAAGGAATGTAACGAAAGATAATGAAAATTGTTGTGGAGCTTGTGGGGGAAGAGAGACACTATTTTCTTCCTCCCGCATATTTAACTCTGTTCAAACACCAGAAAAATGTGGGCATTTTCCTTGCAGTGTCCATAATAACTACTTCTCACTTTTCTCTTCAATTTAACGACATGAATGGCTAACACTGAGGAAAAGCCAGGTTGTGTTTAATATACTGAAGCAAATGTTCAAAAGTTCTGTACATACATGGGGAGAAAATGTCATTGTTACTAAGACCAATGTGCTCTTGTGATCTGCTGAAATCATTAGGACAGCTTTAATGTGTGTTCTAATTTTTTTAAAAGTTAATGTATGGTAATAGGCTCCATGTTGCTCATTTGCCAGTTCTTTTTTTTTTTTTTTTTCCACTCCCTTGGGGACCTGTGCTCTTCCACCTTTCATTTAGAGCTTGATTCAGTTCTCACTAATGTCAGTGGAAAAGCCTTGAAAGGTGCAGGATCAAGCCCTTATCTAGCAATTTAAAAAATAATTTTCACAAAGTATTAGGAAGAAAGTTACAAACATTGCACATTTTTCCCCCTTTTAAAATACTTTAAAATAATACTATGAAATATATAGGGACAGGAGTTGTGAGTAAATGAGATGAAAGTATTGCCTTAAGTACTCTGTGCACTCTCTTCTTATGGCTGTCCATAACAGCATAACTTGGTAAATTTCTGTAATCCATTTAAAATATTAAGCCGTGAAGCCTTGTTGTTACATTCCATTCATAAAAGTGAACTCTGAATTACCATCCATACTCATGCTGCTTTCCTAATGCTTGAAAAAGGATATATGTATTAGAACATTCAGAAAACAGAGCATGAGAGATGCTTTTGATTTTCTGAAAAGATTAAATTGTGTAACTACCTGCTGTCATTTCTTAATATTACATAAAAGCATTTTGTTTAACAAAAGATTTTCTGTAGCAGATTGATAATCTTTTAATATTTTTCCCCTCTCATGAGCCATGCTATAGTTTGAAAATTCTTTGTTTTAAGATTTTTTCTCCCTAAAAAATCCTATATTGAAAAAGCTAAATGCTGCATCTTTGACCTTTCTGTTTATCAGTGATATAATGAGACATCTCTATTGTAGTAACAGCTTCTGACATATCTTACACTAGCTCAAGCCCTCTCCACTGGGGGTTAAGAATATTTAATCCTTTAACGCTGACATATACAACACATAGGCATGTCAGCTGCAGCTGTTTCTAAACATCAGTAACAAAATTATAGACAGGTTCTGAGGCTTCTGCGGTAGAAATGAATACATTTGAGGATTCAACTTGCTGACAGTGTTTATGTAATTTAATCTTACCATCTGGAAGAAAGTAAACATTTTTTAGAAAATTAAAGTTAAAGTAAACCCCCTTGCATTCCAGCTGATGCAAATAACTTAAAATGAACTAAATTTATTAAAATGTACATTTGGAAGTTCATCATGGATATATTTAGAAGATTATTATTTGAGTGCCACTGGGTCATGTTTCTAAAAAATACCTATTTTATTAACTTCCCTACTTGTTCAGTAGTTAGATGCAATTTTGACTTACAGCGTTGTCTTCAAGAACTTTTTGTCACCACTTTTGCTCTTCTCAGAGCAATAGAGATGGCACATTTTCCGGTGAAATATGATGCAGCATAAGGGTGTGTGTGTGTGTGTGTGTGTGTGTGTGTGTGTGTGTGTGTGTGTGTGTGTGTGTGAAAAAGTTTGAATTTCTTGGTTCAGAAGTAGGAGAGAGTTCAAAATTGCGGTTTTATTACTGGACCAAATTTGAGCAAGCGGCGTTGTGACTAAGTGCTTGGGGTCGCAACATCATTCAAATTTGTGACAACTTTGCAGTGTGTGCTGAAAGTTGTGGTGAGCTCTGAAAGTTGCACTTTACACAAAAAAATTGTAGCCTGCGATTTTTTTCTTACAGCCATATATAATGCAAATAAAATATAGTAAGCAGAGTGGGACAAGTAATCACGTTCTCTTTGCCATTTTTCTTGTTTTCTTTTCTCATTCTTTCTTCCAGTTTTCTTTTCACAAATTTTCACTTTTCTCCTTTTAGTCTTGTTTTATTCTCCCTTTTATTCTTCCCATTTCTGTTTTTCTTTAACATTATATATGCATATTATTATATATTGAATAAACAAAAGCAGTATCCTCTTGTCCTGACTTCTCCCAACCGCAAGGGGGTTTCTTTCTAGTATGTGTAGTATGACCATGTTTAATTTAGAAAAATGACACTCTTCATAATATTTTCATGGGATAGAGGTGCATATGAGGAGCTTTTGACAAGAGGATAACTTTGGTTGCACTTGCCCTGGAGTTTGGAGGAGGGTTTTGGCAGATAGGGATGGACATTTTGAGGTGAGAGCATATGTCTGGGATGGTGCCTTTGCCTCTTTTGTCATTTCAACTTCCATGTTGAATCATCTCCCTCCTCCCCTACACATTCAGCTCTACATATTTTTCATCTGATAAAGGGGGCCAAACTGCTTCTATGCTCAACCATGTGCATCATCTGTCAATCTTCTTCATTAGGTTGCATTCATGTTAGTGCACCAAGGATTCTCAGACATTTCAAATCTCAGTGTCCTGTGTCTCCTGTGACCTATGGTGCTCTTGGCGCCAATACAGCCAATCCCAGTTGTTCAAAAATCATAAATCTGGTTTAAAATAAGTTTTTTTTTTAAATGATGAATTCAGGTTTTTTTTTTTTTTTTTTTTTGGTTTTGAGTTTATGCTTCTCATTTTCAAGGTCTTGCTCTCATTTTCACCATGAGGGTGAGACCCTTGTTGTTGGCTCCCCCACACTTCAAACTAAATCTGAGATTCTCACACAATTGCCTGATTCCAGAAACTGAGGCTTTCAGAAAAACACCAAATGTTAAGATATTCGTGATGCAATTGTGAAATTGTGCAACATTGTCAGCTTGCACACAATTCAGACACAATCAAGAAGTGCATTATGGCCTACCACAAAAATATTGGTGCCCTGCATATCAGAGGTGAGGGTGGAAAGAAAAGTAGGCAGAGGCATGAGCTGTAATAGTGAGGGAAAGTCCGCCGTTAAGCCAGCCAGTAATGGTAAAATGGGAACAACAATCCAAATTCACTGTAAACTGCTGGGATGCTAGACCAACCCCACTTCGCCCCAGCTACCCAAAACAATCTCTTCCTCTGAACTAAGATGACGACTGTTGACCCCACCTTGGTTCTTTCAGTCCTCCTTTTCTCTGCTCTTTAAATAGGATTGCCAACTTTCTAATCGCACAAAACTGAACACCCTAGCCCTGCCCATTTCCTGAGGCCCCACCACTTGCCCTGCCCATTCCCAAGGCCCTGCCACCCGCTCACTACATTCCCCCTCCCTCGGTGGCTTGCTCTCCCCCACCCTCACTCATTTTCACTGGGCTGGGGCAGAGGGTTGGAGTGCAGGAGGGGGTGAGAGCTCTAACTGTGGGTGCAGGCTCCAGGGTGGGGCCAGAAATGAGGGGTTCAGGATGCAGGAGGGGGCTGTGGGTTGAAGCATGGGGTTGGGGTGCATGCTCTGGGGTGCAGCCAGGGATGAGGGGTTTGGGTGCACCATGCTGTGCTCCAGAAGTAGCCATCAGGTCCAGCTCCCAGGTAGAGGCATGGCAGGCAGGTTTGCGCGCTGCTCTCGCCCGCAGGCACTGCCCCCGCAGCTCCCATTGGCTGCGGTTCCCAGCCGTGCGGGTGTGTAGCCAGTGCTCGGAGTAGGGGCAGCATGTGAAGCCCTGGGCACCCCTCCACTCCGGCCTAGGAGTCGGACCTTCTGGCACAGCCCAGAGCCAGGACAGGTAGAGACTATTAGTTTGCAGATGACACTAAACTAGGAGGCGTGGTAGATACACTAGAGGGTAGGGATTGGATACAGAGGGACCTAGACAAATTAGAGGATTGGGCCAAAAAAAACCTGATGAGGTTCAACAAGGACAAGTGCGGAGTCCTGCACTTAGGACGGAAGAATCCCATGCACTGCTACAGACTAGGGACCGAATGGCTAGGTAGCAGTTCTGCAGAAAAGGACCTAGGGGTCACAGTGGACGAGAAGCTGGATATGAGTCAACAGTGTGCTCTTGTTGCCAAGAAGGCTAACGGCATTTTGGGCTGTATAAGTAGGGGCATTACCAGTAGATCGAGGAACATGATTGTTCCCCTTTATTTGACATTGGTGAGGCCTCATCTGGAGTACTGTGTCCAGTTTTGGGCCCCACACTACAAGAAGGATGTGGAAAAATTGGAAAGAGTCCAGCGGAGGGCAACAAAAATGATTAGGGGTCTGGAGCACATGACTTATGAGGAGAGGCTGAGGGAACTGGGATTGTTTAGTCTCCAGAAGAGAAGAATGAGGGGGGATTTGATAGCAGCCTTCAACTACCTGAAGGGGGGTTCCAAAGAGGATGGAGCTCGGCTGTTCTCAGTGGTGGCAGATGACAGAACAAGGAGCAATGGTCTCAAGTTGCAGTGGGGGAGGTCCAGGTTGGATATTAGGAAACACTATTTCACTAGGAGGGTGGTGAAGCACTGGAATGCGTTACCTAGGGAGGTGGTGGAGTCTCCTTCCTTGGAGGTTTTTAAGGCCCAGCTTGACAAAGCCCTGGCTGGGATGATTTAGTTGGGAATTGGTCCCCAGGAAGCAGTGTGTAGGTTACATGTAGCTATGTGCTGCAGTGAAAGGCAGACTGCATCCACATTCATTGTGGTGTGTAGCTACATGTAACAGGGAAAGGTTGCAGCGGGCGGGAGGAGAAAGGTAGCAGGGAATGGCTCCAGCAGTTGGGAAGCAGCAGGTAATTACACTGCTTAAAAATAGCAGTGTCAATGTGTGAGGCACTGCTGGACATGTGGAGAGCCTTCTAGGATATATACCTAGGGTTCAGGTATATAGGGCACTCTCCTCACCTAAGCTGTGCCTCACTGTCTATAGTGCTATTTATACCTGTGATAGCTGGGCATGCAGTGTCTGTATTCTATATTCCCACGTAAGTGTAGACCTACCCTAAAAGGATACAGCCCCGCACTAAAAATGCCCTGTCTCTAGTCCTCCTTACCTTTTAAACAAAGGAGCTTTTAGTTTGAGTAACTCCATTGGTGGCATCAGCAGTAGTATCACACGGAAAAAGGAGGGCTGTACAGTACCTAGAGTCCAGCCCATGCTGGTTTTGACCTATACATGTTTAAGTAGTATTCTGCTCCAAAAAAACCTACATTGATATTTCCATAGTCCCTCTTCATAATATCACCAGCCTTTAAACTGCCTCTGGAAATCAGGTGAGTAAATAATTTGAGTAACATGCTCAAAAAGTGACAGCCCCTTGATAACCCAACTAATAACAATTTTGACTTTTTGCAGAGAACTCTATATTTGTCTTTGAATAAAATTTTCTCAAGTGCCTAAGTTACTTAGGGTCCTGTCCTATTTTCAAAAGTGACTTAGAGCCAGATTTAAAAAAGTATTTAGGCACCTAAGGTCATTTTTGAAAATAGGACATAGGCTTCTAAGTCACTTATGACTAACATTTCTAAGAGTGCCTATGTAAATAAAATGTAACTTTGTAATAAAGAAGTTCTACTACACTGTGCTTTTAGCAGTATGAACAGTAACTTTAAAAATATTAGTTTAGTCTTAATATTCTGCGTATCAACAGTTCTGTAAAATTAACTAGTTGATGCACAAATCTTTCCAAGTTCTAACTTGATTAGACCTAGATATTTTGCTTAAAATAAATACACAATAAGTTCTTAAACATTTAATAGTTGTGCCCTGTGTTAAAAGAAAAGACAATGTTTTAAGTTGATGTAATAAAAATTAATTAGGTGAAAATCAGGTTATGCATTCGTTGTAATTAGTTTAGCGTATAATTATTACAGCCAATAGCCATCTGAAATGTACAAGCATTTTGATCTTATTCCAAGTTACAAAAACCCACTTCTATTAGATTTATTCCATCAATAGCTGTAATAAAATCTTATTAGTCAACCGTATTATAAAAATTGTGTAAATCGTTAAGTGGCTGAAGCAACATTTTCATTCATGTCGGTCACGTATCGCATTAAATTGACACAGAGAAATATTTTACAGTGGAATTGTTTTCCTTGCTTAATTAGAAAAGAAATGATCAAATAGTGATTTTGTTTTTCTTAGAGAACCTATATTTAATGTGCGACTCCTAACTTGTCACATGAAGGTATTTATTCTTTAACGTTACACCTTATTCTAAAAATATTTATTATTTTAAGGCTCTGGCTTTAATACAAAATTAAAAATATACAGGGAATTTGGAGATACAGATTAAACTTAGTCCTTTAGTAGTAGCAAATGCAAGGGCATATCCTAATCTTGTTTCCCATATGGAATGGGTATGGAGCAGACCTTGTCGTATGTAATTTACACACTAATCTTATGTCCTCTTATTAGAGAATGATGTAATCTGATATACCAAAATGGCGGAAATGCCATGACTTGCACTTCTTACATAGTCTTCCACCAGAGGATGCTCAAGATTTCGTCCTGAGATCTTTCAGATCCCCTGAGAATCCCATGGGTTTTGGTGGGTCTATTAAAGATCTGTGTGTCAAGGTCCCGTGCCTCTGCATTAGCTCAAGAACCCCCACACCCCATGTACCATCACGCTTTTGTTCCCTGGCAGTGCAGCTCCAAAAAGATCACTCTGCCAAAGATGCCTTGGTCCATTTTTGCCTCTGAATCCTGTTATGGCAAGGGTCTTGCATCATGCCAGAGGATACATGCAAATATTAATATAAACTGCCACTTTATTTTCCTACTTTTGCTCTCTCCTAGCCAATGTTATGTTGGATGTCTTAAATAGCAGTGATAAAGGCCACATTCAACATAGTACTGATTTGAAGCTTACTTTTTAATGTAATTGTTGTGCAGCACCTGATGTTAAGACCCTCCAGCCTTTGTTCTGTGAAAGGGCTCAGTTTGTACTGTGTTGGTGGTTTTGCAGCTAGTATGGAACTCTGCTGTATACTGGAGCCAGCCTATATTCTGGTAAGTCTTAGTTATGACTAATTGTTGTTGTTTTTTTTTTAAAAAACAAATATTGTATGATTTTGCATGGTATTAAATATAATCATTTTAACAATGTAGTGTTTTAAAATATATATGAATTTTACCCCGTTCAGTAAGGCTGGCTCAGATATGTAGCAGGGTTCTATGTGCAATGGGATGTTACTACAAGATACAGAAATGACATATGCAAGGGGAGTTGTTGAATCCAGGTAGCTGAACTTATACAAAACAAGAAAATACTTAATTAAGTACTGAGTGCCCTTGTAAGTTAAAAAGTTGCTATTTGCGTAACTCAGCGTACATCATTCTAACATTGCTTTCGTCCTCAGGCCCCCAAACCATTAAGAAATATATTTTAAAATGTGTTTTATTTTGAGAGAGTCTCGCGCTCTCTCTCTGACGTGAGTTCAGATTTTAAAATTTGAGAGACTTAATGGACTGATCATAATGGCTGTTAAAGTTCATCAAATGAAAAGGGAAGAAAGCAAATATTAGAAAATGACTATTCAGTACTGATTATAAAAGCAAGACTGCTCCCTATCTACTGCCAAGAAATACCTGATCAGTTTAAACAGATACATTTTTTTTTTCACCCCTTTTCATTGTGTTTTGGCTACAAGTAGGAGGTAAAATTTTCAAAAGCAACTATTGGGAGTGCATAACATGTTTAGGTGCCTAGCACCTATTTGCATTTTTAGGCACAAAAATGCCTTAGAAAATCTACCCTTAAGTCCTGTTTGAAAATTATTACCACTTGTGTTGTCATAGTGCCTCAGAGACTCAGTCATGGACCCAGGACTCTATTGTGCTAGCCACTATACCAACAACAACAACAAAAAGACTGTCCATTCCCCAGAGAGCTTATAATCTAAGTATAAGATAGGGTTTAGACAGAATGAGGGTGAGTGCAAGGAAACAGTGAGACAGTACTGGTCAGCATGATAGGATGTGGTCTCAACATTATGACAGCCTAACCTTTGTCAAATTGTTTTGTAAGCTTCATGGAAAAATAAAGTTTTAAAGAGTATCATCAGTTAGTTTTACAGAGGTTTACAGTAGCTTCTTCCATGCATGGGAGAAAGCAGCGCGGGGTGCTTGTTTGAAAATTTTAATAAGCAAGTGATGGAGTACTTAAGATCCTAAGTTACTTAGATGCTTTGAAATATTTTCCCCATTGACTTCTATTGAGAATTCCATCCAGCAAAAATACAAAAAAAAAATTCCCATCTCTCTCTAATTGCTCTGCTGAGGGTTATAGGGAAAGAAGGTATTAAGGGGGACAGGGTCCAGACCATACAGGGCTTGCAGGTTTTATTATTGCAAGTACTAACTGCATTGTAGATGGTGTTGGGAACGGTGAAGGGGAGAACTGGTTTCACAGCTAAAGAAGAGACCGTTAGACTTTTGGCATGCAGGAAAGTGTTCTATCGTTTGAAATCCAGGAGTCAGGAAAGCTTTTGGTACTGGGGAGGATGGTGCAGGCTCTTTCCTTCCCATATTTTGGTAAGGGGCAGAACTGACTTCAAATTTAGTGAACAAGAAGTATGTGAATAAGGGTGATCCAGTTGACAGAGTGTACTTGGACTTTCAGAAATCTTTTGCGGTCTGTCACCAAAGGCTCTTAAGCAAACTGAACAGTCAGGGGATAGGAGGGAAGGTCCTTTCATGGATCCGTAACTGGTTAAAATCTAGGAAACAAAGGGTAGGAATAAATTATCAATTTTCAGAACGGAGAGAGATGATTAGCAGAGTCCCCCAAGGATCTGCACTGGGACCAGTGCTGTTCAACGTATTCATAAATGATCTGGAAAAGGAGATGAACAGTAAAATGGCAAAATTTGTATACAATACAAAATTACTTAAGATGGCTAAATACAAACCAGACTGCAAAGATTTATAAAGGGATCTCGCAAAATTAGGTGTCTGGGTGACAAAATGACAGATCAAACTCAGTGTTGCGTACAAAATCATGCACATTGGAAAAAATAATCCCAACTCTACATACAAATTAGCTTTTACCACTCAAGAAAGATATCTTGGAGTCATTGTGGATAGCTCTCTGAAAATGTGCAGCAGCAGTCAAAAAAGCAAATGGATTGTTAGGAACCATTAGGAAAGGAATAGTTAATAAATGCCACTATGAAAATCCATAGTTCGCCCACACTTTGAATGTTGCATGCAGTTCTGGTCATCTCATCTCAAAAAAAAAAAAAAAAGCTATTCGAATAGAAAAATATGCAGAGAAGGGCAACAAAAATTATTGGAGTATCGAACAACTTCCATACAATCAGAGATTAAAAGGCTACGGCTGTTCAGCTTAGAAAAGAGCTGGCGGCCGGGGGGGGGAGGGAAGAGGGGAGAAGACTATGACAAAGGTTTATAAAATCATGAATGTGAGAAAAGGAATAGGGAAGTGTTATCTACCCCTTCATGTAACATAAGAATTAGAGGTTTCAGAGTAACAGCCGTGTTAGTCTGTATCCGCAAAAAGAAGAACAGGAGTACTTGTGGCACCTTAGAGACTAACAAATTTATTAGAGCATAAGCTTTCGTGGACTACAGCCCACTTCTTCGGATGCAGAAGTGGGCTGTAGTCCACGAAAGCTTATGCTCTAATAAATTTGTTAGTCTCTAAGGTGCCACAAGTACTCCTGTTCTTCTTTTTATAAGAATTAGATGTCACCAAATGAAATTAATAGGCAGCAAGTTTTAAAATAAACACAAGGAAGTACTTCACGCAATGCACAGTCAACCTGTGGAACTTGTTGCCACTGGTTTTTTTGAAGGCCAAAGGTGGTGGGTTTTTTTTTTTTAATAATTAAATAAGTTCATGGAGGATAGCTCCATCAGTGGCTGTTAGCCATGGTGATCAGGGATGCAACTCCATGCTCTGGGTGTCCCTAAATTTCTAACTGCCCTAAGACTGGAAGATAGGGTGGATCACTTGATAATTTCCCTGATGTGTTAATTCCTTCTGAAGCATCTGTCAGTGGCCACTGTAAGGAGACAGGATACTGTGATAGATGGGCCATTGGTCTGACTCTTATGTTCTTAAGTATGTTTATTTTAACTTTCCGTATTTAGATCATGAAAAATATATCTATATAAAATAGGCTTGCTTTTTTGACTTGGTTGAAATTATTCTGTTCATTTAGAGCTTGATTTAATAATAATTAATAATAAAAAGCAACAAGAAACAAAGACCAAATTCATACCTGTTTAGCTCAAGTTACTGAAATTACGGTAGGGATGAAAAGGACCCAAACTATCCAGCTGCTATACATGAAAAGCCTCTCTAAATATTAGTCGCTTTTGTTTCTCTGTTTAAATTGAATTGAACCGAGCCATTTCTAATTAATTCAGGTCAGCATGACAGATACTGGTGTAAAATAGATTCTTAGGAGTTGTTTGTTTTTGTTTTTGTTTTTAAGCATTTTACCAAATTAAATGACTGTCACAGTTGGAAATAAACAGTTTTAGAGGTTCAAAGTTGAGAATTGCCAATTACTTTGAGATATAACCACTCTCAAACTGATTCCAGGGCTGCTGATCCATTGAGACTACATGGATTGTTTAGGCTAAACAGTCAGAGTTTACTCTGAGAAGAGCTCAGAGATGTCAAAGTCAACAGCCAAAGACTGCTGCCCTTTTAGGGTACATCAACACTATGATAAAAATCGATGGCACTGAGTCTCAGAGCCTGGGTCAGTTGACTTGGGTTTGCAGGGCTCAGGCTGCCAGTCTAAAAATTGCAGAGTAGGTGGTTGGGCTCCCCCTCATGGAGTCTCAGTGCCTGGGCTCCAACCTGAGCCCGAACACCTGAGCCCAAACATTGCAACTTTATAGACCTGTAGCCCAAGCCCCTCGAGCCCAAGTCAGCTGACCCATGCTAGTCATGGTTGTGCTAGAGTCGACATACCCTTAGAGAGATGAGTCACACAGAGAGAGTGGGAATTATGTAAAGGAGAGTACTCTCTCCTAGGGCATCAACCCTTTAAAAGAGGTCATACAGCTCAAAGAAGGAGAATTTTCCATGATTTATCATTCATTGTAGAGCTCCACCAAGGAAAGATTCATCCAGGATATCTTTTCAAATAGTGAATGGAGGCTGAAATCCCCACTTGGATCAGTAAGAGCTTGGCTCTTACTGTATTTCGGAGGAAAGGTCTTCCACATTTGGTATTCAGAAGAGAAGCCACTTAAGTATCCTTCTGAAGGAATTGGGGGCAGGAACTTTAACTCCTTTATTTGTATTGGGATAGCAGCTAGAGGCCCCAAGCAGGAGAGGGACACTATTTTATGAGGTGCTCAAACACACCAAAGAACTTAGTCTGAATTAGAGAAGAATGATATTTTTAATATTTGAAAAAGGTGGCTGGACCAAAGACCAAAGTGTGTCCATCCTTCCTCCTCTCTTCTCCCACATCCTTTGATGGGGCAGCACTGGGTCCAACAGATTTGCAGCTCCCTATTCCAAACCTTTTTGTTTAAAAAAAAAATTAATTTAATTTCTGGTGTTTTGCAGCAGGGGTTAATATGCTGGACAGTTTGAATGGTTTGGCAATAATGGATGTTTAGTGTGGTGGTTACCCTAGGGTAGATGTGGACAAACTACGGCCCATGGGCCACATCCGGCCCACAGGACTGTCCTGCCCAGCCCCTGAGCTCCTGGCCGGGAAGCCTAGTCTCCGGCCCCGCCCCTGCTGTCTCTTTTCTCCCCCCCCACCCCACCTCCACCCCCGCAGCCACGTGGGCTGCGCTCTGGCCCGCTGCTCCTGCTGGGCAGCGTGGGGAACGCAGCTGGCTCTGGCTGGGTGTTGTGACTGCGAGCTCCTGCTTCTGGTAAGGGGGTGGGGAGCGGGGGGTGCTGGGGAGCAGTCAGGAAGGATGGGGTGGAGGATCGGGGGGGGCAGTCAGGGGATGGAGAACAGGGAGAGTTGGGAATGTCCCGGGGGGCCTGTCGGGGGGGCGGGGATGTGGATAGGGGTTGGAAGGGCAGTCAGGGGATTGGGAGCAGGGGTGGGTTGATAAGGGGGTGGGATCCCGGGGGGGCAGTTAGGAGTGGGGGGTCCCGGGACGGGGTGGTCAGGGGACGAGGAGCAGAGGGTGGTTGGATAGGGGGCGGGGCAATCAGGGGACAGGTAGCAGGGGGGTTGGATGGGGGCGAGGGCCCTGGAAGGGTGTGGTCAGGGGACAAGGAGCGGGGGGGTTGGATGGGTTGGGGATTCTGAGGGGGGCAGTCAGGGGGCAGGAAGTGGGAGGGGGCAGATAGGGGACAGGCTGTTTGGGGAGGCATTATCTTTCCTACCTGGCCCTCCATACAGGTTAGCAACCCCAATGTGACCCTCGGGCCAAAAAGTTTGCCCACCACTGCCCTAGGGCAATCAACAGGCATCAGAGGATTAAGAAGCCAATTTAGTGAAAAAATAAAATTGTTTATGAGTTTTTAGGATTTTTTTAAACAGTTACTATTAAATTATACGACCTATACATATAATACAGTACTACATATACAAGTCAGAAAGGAAAATATTTTCTTTTTGTATGGTATCTTCAAACTTTGCCTCGTGCTTGTGGAGATTTGTTTTTTTTTTTTTATCTTGGGGCCAATTAGGATTTTGTAAAAGTATGGCAAGTTGCCAGGGCTCAAATTGAGCCATGTATGGCAATGCATGTATTGAATACCAGTGCATCCATAGAACTACATAACATATGGGGTCCTTCTTTACTGCTGTAGGCTATGTCACACTTTGGAGTGAAAACCCATGAAGTGGGAGGGGGCGGAGGAAGAATGAGGGAACCATTAAGGTTAGGAAGCTCCTGGTAGAGGAGTTAGGGGAGCCTCTAGGGAGCAAGGTAAGGAAAGACAAAAGGAAATTGTGTGGAAAAACAGGTCAGGTGCGTGTGGTGCCTTTTTTGTTAACATTTTGTCACAGCAAGGCATTAGAGACATGAGGCTGGTGGAAAATGAGAGCAAGATCAAGTGACAGATATGGGGAAGACCTGAGGAAAATAGGAGAGGGAAGAAAGAGATTAGAGAGCTCAGCAGAAATAGAGAAAGAAATGAAGAGCAATTCAGTGGAAAGAAAGTAAAATGGGGAGACACAAGAATGAAGAGGGTAGAAAATAAGCGGGAGGAGAAGGAAATAATAGAAAGGGTGAAACAGAGCAAATGGTACGGAATCAATACAATCGCTAAAAAGCAAATGGTCTGGTGGGGGGTAATAGAGAGAGGGGAAATAAAGATAGAAGTAGAGAGAGAGAAGCAAGAGAAAAAATTGGAACTTCAAGGTTAGTATTTTATTTCTTTATTCATGTTCACATGTGTTTTTCTTTTTCCTAGTTTCCCTGGCAGAAAAAAGAAAAGCGGTGTGTGTGCATGCCCATCTCGTGGGGGTGGGGAGAAAAGGAAATTTTTCAGGTCAGGGTGGGGTGCTGCTGGTGTATCAGCTTCCCCTTGCCTTTCTGAATTTGAACTCTGAGTTATTAATGATTATAGAGTAGTTCCTTTCTACAAGTTATAGCAATCGTTATGCAGCATTTATACATTCCTGAGACAGCTTGACATTTGTATCTCTCAAATTGTAAGGACAGACACTTTCATGATTTTTTTCAGAGAGAATTAAATACTGGAGGTTAGAGACCAAGGATATTTGATATGCCAAGGGAAAAACACATTGCAGAGCTGTGATACAAATCATTTATTTTCAGCTGAGTATTTCTTAATACATTTTATTTAAGAGTGCAACACTCACAGCTTTGAAAAATATTTGGTGTCTTTGAGGTGAAAGAGTATATTTCAGTATCAGATGATAACTAAAACAAACTTTTTAAAAGCTGCTGAGTACAGACTCTTTAAGATAAACTCTTGAATTAAGTTTAATTTCAGACTGCTTTTACAGACCCCTCTTTACATATTCCCTTGGTGGTCTTTCAAAAGCCAGGTGTCTGGGATTGTCTCCAGCCTACTCTAAAAGCATCCCAGGCCTTGGATTACTACATGAGGGCTGCCTTTTATTTAAGTCTGCTCATTTACATAATGCCTGCTCATTCAAACTTACTTGGAATATATAGCCAAGTTGAACCGAAACCTTAGCAGGTCAGTGGTGCAAGGTCTTGGTTTTTTCACTGAACGAAATTTAAAATGTCACTTTTCCTCACAGCAGGAGCTAGATAATATTATGAAAGCATTTCTGGACCTCTGATTTACATGTACATATTTTTAATATTTTAATTTAATATTTGATATTTATTACATAAAAACATTGAAGAAAAAACAAAACAGCAGTTAAATATTGTTTTGAAAGCATGTGTGTAAAAACAGTATCATAAGTCAAAATATGTGTATAAGTGACATGACAACCGAGTCCAAATATCAAAATAATTTTCTTAGTACTCAGAGTAGTTCTTCTACATATAATCTGTGAATTTAGTTCCAAAATGCAATGTTTTATGCTTAAATGCTTTTTAGTAAAGTAATCATGTTTTCTAAATGTAAGCCTGAATTGTGTGTTAAATTATTGATATGCCAAGAAGCCAAATGTCTGATGTTATCACTCCACTAAGTATTTGTTGAATTCTAGTATTTTTTTTTCTTGCATTGAGTAATCGTATTGGCTTATTCTATAAATCCTTGGCCTTGCCTTTTTGGAGCTGAACTTCAAGTCCTTCTTGATATTCATAACAAAATGGGTTAGATGGTCTCAGTTCAGCTATATAGGCAAGAATCCACTTCACAAAACAACAAAAATTGATATGTTTTTGACAAGTAGACTACATTATTAGTGATCTTTTGAAAAGAGAGGTTTCTATAATCTGTTGCCTCTATAGCACTTGAACAGTGAATAAACAAAATACGTGCTTTCAGTGAAGTAAGACTAAAATAACAAAGTAGCTGTAATTGTAAATTTTTAGATTAGTAAAACTGTTGCTATGGTGATCTGATTTCTCATCACACTTTGCTTTGAATGAAACACTAACTATGAAGGTATTGTAATTGTGCAGTATTTCTTTTCATGTTCTCATTGTTTGCTTTTCTGCATGAAAACACAAGCAATGTCTCTATAGCCAGTTTTTTTTTTAAAAGGACTTTATAATCCGATACCAAGGTTTTATTTTCATTTAGACACAGTGGTGTTAATGTTTATGTATTTACCACTATTTTGGCAGCCTAATGAACATAATATGCTTATCTATTTTTATAAAATTGTATACTGAATATAAAGTATGTCTTCATTGAAATATTTTCTTTAAATAAATTAATGAAAAACTATCTTTCAATAAAATGCACAAATGAATAGTGCAATTGATGCAGGGTGTTAAATCAAACAAGGCTATTTTTTCCCTAAAAATCTTGCATGAACTTTGTTAAATAAATCTGTCAAATGGATTACATTTTTTTATTATGCTTTCTTAAATATTTTGTTCTTGGCAAGTATATTTTTCAAAATGTGAACTTTCAGTTCTAGGTATTTCAAAATTGTTGATTGCCTCTCCATGTGGAATATGTTAATTAAAATCTCCTACCGTGTTTCATTGATCCCAAATTGACAGTCTTCCTTTCATTTTTTTTTTTAATTTGAAGGGTGCTCTTAAAGAGAGAGCAGAAACTTTTGTAATGTCTTGTTCGGAATTTCAAGATTGTGATTTTTTTAAACATTGATTTTTTTTTTTTAGTTTTGTATTGCAAAGATTCATATACATAACCTAGCATATTCATTATTTAAATATAGATAGATATATGGATAAGAAAAATGTTTATATAACATATTTCAGTTGTAATCTGATTTACAAGTAAATAATGGATCACACAAGTAACTAGTGTTCACTGTAATAATGAAACATTCAACTAACAAAATTATACTAAAGGCTGGTCAAAAAGTAGAAAGCTTTTTCTGCTTGGATTTAAGAGCTGAGAAACTACATGATAGGGAAGGGAATTTGCCAGATGGGCAAAAAGCTTGCTACTTGGATACTGTAAATGGTTAAGATGGGAAGAAAGAATTAAAAAAACAAAAATCAGTTATGAAAAGAGACATAAAGGTGGAACAAACATATACAGAAACAGGGTCGAATTTTGAAGATCCTTCAGGCTTGCTATGTTAACAGCAATATTTTGAATTTAAATCTGTGATCAATTAAGTAGGCAGCAGATAATCAGAAATGTTTCGTAGGCTCGAAGTTAGATAACAGAGGTTGGCAAGAAAATTATAATAAAAATGAAAAATAACTAAGATGTGGATTAGAATATTCACCACTATATAAATTGTGAATTTTAGAAATATTTATTATGTGAAAGCTTCTTGACCTAGTTATGGTATTGATGTGGTGCACAATAAAAAAAGAGACCAGGGATTGTAAAAGCTTGAAATATTTTGAAATTCTCCTTTGAGGTAGGTCCACTGATTTATCTAATGCTGGGTTGCTCCAGTTACTATGGTATACAGAGGCAAACATGGAGCAGTCCACTAGGGGAAATCTTTGGCAGGGGACTGTCTTCTGATGGAATTCTATAGACTTATTCTGGTTTTGCTAGTGACAATAGTTTATCTAAGGAAAGTGTACTATTGGAAATGACTGCAGTGCTCTCTGCATTTCAGCATTGTTATAAAGCTACTGAATGGAAGAATCCTACAACAGGAGGTCACACACTAGATACAGGAGTGGTAAAGTAGCCCCAGCAACACCAAAACAACGTGGAAGCAGAATAAAACTCCTGAGGATTTTGCAATCTATCCATTCCATCTTCACTGCTAGTATAACTGGAAAAACATTGAAGCTTAGATTTATCCCAGTGCTAGTGCTGATCTCAGAATAGGGACCAAGGTGGATGTCAATGGGCCTCCCCTGGGGCTGCTGGGGGACATTTTGGCCTTTGGCACACTTTCAGGAGTAGCCCTGTGAGCTGCCTTAACGTGTGCTGGGCTTCACTGTCATCTATGGGTATTGTACAACTCTGGATAGCCAGGATACAGGAATGCCCTAACATGCCCCTGTACCAACAGCTCCTGTGAGAGATAGTTTAGAGCCAGCTGCATTGGCTGTGCAGGGAAGGCTCCCTACACTTGGGTATCTGTGAGCAGGGGGTTACAGCAGCTTTGTGGCCAGAGGTGCCGACTTTGAGTTCCTGGGGAGTGCTTGATCCCCGCTCTGATCCAGACCCCATCCCTACTCCACTTCTTCTCTCAAGTCCTCACCCTGCCCCACCTCTTCCAGCCCCATTCTGCTCCTCCTCCACCTCTTCCTACCTCTGTTCCTCCCCCTGGCCCCTCAGTGCCTCCTGCACACTGCTGAACAGCTGATTACCAGCGGGTGGGAGATGCTGGGGGAGGAGCTGATTGGCAGGGCAGCTGGTGGATGCTGAGCACCCACTATTTTTTTTTCCATGGGTGCTCTAGCCCCGGTGCATGCACAGAGTTTGCACCTATGCTTGTGACCCCTTTGTGATAGCATAGCTGGCCAAGGTGTCTCATAGCTGATGTGGGTCCTTCATGGTATCACCTCTTCAGATTCCAGGTTGGGCTTGGCTAGAAGGAATCTTTGGTGAGAGAAGGTGGGCTGCAGCTAGGGTGACCAGATGTCCTGATTTTATAGGGACAGTCCTGATTTTTGGGTGGTCTTCTTATATAGGCTCCTATTACCCCCACCCTCCATCCCGATTTTTCACACTTGCTATCTGGTCACCTTAGCTGCAGCACCAGAGAGGGACTCACTTGGTGCAGTGTCACCTTAGCCCTGATGCTGCCACTTGCTCTTCCTCCTCCTCCTCCTTGTCCTTCTTATGCTGTTAGGTGGAGGTATCATTGGCATATACCTTATGTATTTGTATAAGCCTTTTCTATACTCCAAAACTTATTCATTGCTGACAATAGTTGTCAACAACAGAAGAGCTGAACTGATGCGGATCACAGATGAATTGCAAGGGTAGCTAAGGAAAATCTTATCCATTGCCATTTGAGAAACCATGGGAAGTGGAAGCACAACCCAAAGAAAGTAGCAAAAGACTCAAGGCAGAACTCTGCATAATTTGCCCATTGAAATCATTTTAAGCTAAACTCTCTCACTGCAAATAAAGAATTTTGTTAGATCTGAGTCAAACAAATATGTTCCTAAATATAAAAAAAATCAAAACCAGCAGGGCCGGCTCCCGCGTTTTTGCCGCCCCAAGTGGCGAAAAAAAAAAAAAGCTGCGAGCGGTGGCACTTTGGCGGCAGCTCTACTGCCGCCGCGTTGTTCTTCAGCAGCAATTCGTCGGCAGGTACTTCCCTCCAAGAAGGAGAGCGGGACCTGCTGCCGAATTGCCACTGAAGAGCTGTAGGTGTCGCCCCTCTCTGTTGGCCGCCCCAAGCACCTGCTTGCTGCGCTGGTGCCGGGAATCGGCCCTGAAAACCAGCCAATGATCACGTCCTGTGATTCACTCTCTAAATCTAGCAAAATTAAATGGATGATGAATAACGGGTCTTGAAAATAAGTTATAAAGGCCCATAATCAGAGCTGAATCACCTTCATATCCCAGACTGATAAAGACAGGCAGGCCATGCTCCTGAAGAAAAGACTATTGTTTTGGAAAAGATAGTTTAAACATAAGGGATGTAAGGAAATGAGTTACAAATGTACTTGCGCGCGCACACTGGTCTGGATTTTCAAAGGTATTTAGGTGCCTAAAAATGCAGCTAGTGGGATTTTCAAAAGTGCTTAGGCACCTAACTTCCAAATCTGGGCCTCTGTGGCCACATTCTGCCCTTGGTTACCTGCATGTAACTCTGTTGATTTCACTGTTTAATCATAAAGCAGTGTTTAAATGAGCTTCACTAAAGCCGCATTTAAACCCTAACATCTACACTATGGAGACTATACTGGCATAATACTGTTGGCATAACCCCGTAGTTTAGGGCTGGTCCACACTAACCCCCCACTTCGAACTAAGATAAGCAACTTCAGCTACGTGAATAACGTAGCTGAAGTCGAACTATCTTAGTTCGAACTTACGGCAGGTCCACACGTGGCAGGCAGGCTCCCCCGTCAATTCCGCGTACTCCTCTCGCCGAGCAGGAGTACCGGCGTCGACGGCGAGCACTTCTGGGATCGATTTATCGCGTCTAGACAAGACGCGATAAATCGATCCCAGAAGATAGATTGCTTGCCTCCGGGTCCGGCGGTAAGTATAGACGTACTCTTAGATGCAGCCTACACTGAGAAGCCTTTTTCTGTGGGTGTCGGAACACCACCTCCCTGAATGACAATAGCTATGTTGATTTAAGCATTCTTTCGTCGGCATAGCTGTGTCTACACTGGAGGTTAGGTCAGCATAGCTAACTGGTATGGTTTTTTTCATTCCCCCTGACCGATGTAGCTATGTCAGCCTAACTTGACCAAGCCTTATACTCAGAAGGAAACTGAAAGAGTTACTAATAATTGCTAAAGGGCTGGCTGTAAAAGGAAGATGCTTCTGAAAAGAGCCTGAGAGAATAGGATCAGGCAATCATTTGGTCAGTATAACTTTGTAGATGAGAGAGAGAGAGTCCATGGAGACTGGAGAAAAAAGGATGAAAATAAAGAGGAAAGTGAGTGATAATAACTGGGCTGTAGGTATTTAGGGGGCTCAATAGCAAGTCTGTTACAGGGTAGAAATTACTAAATAGCCTTACTGTGGGGGAAAGATGCAGCAAATTCACTCAGTGGAAAAAAAAGTGCCTTACCCAAAAGCATGAAGAGATGTAAGATTTGAATAAATTATTTAAAAAAAAAAGCATCTGAGAAGCATGAGGTTGAGATTTGCCAAAACCTATTTAGTAGAAACCAAATTTCCTTACAAATATTTGAGATTTCACAGAAATACTCTGCAAGAAAAAATGTAGCGCTGCTAAGTTTTTAAAAGACCATCACAGACTTCATTTTCCTCCATTTGCTAGTGGAATTATAGTTCAGTAACATGCAAAAGATATGCAGACTAAAAGACCCTCCATGATTTTTGCTATTAAAAGCATGAGGGATTGGGGGTGGAAGCAAACCCTACCTTCTTGGTTTTTAGAGGTCAGGCAGCATTGATGTGAGCCAGGTACAAACTGGGAAAGCATTCTGGACACACAGATTCTAATTCACTTATTATACACCTGTCTGATCCCAAGGAGCATGGATTGTCAGGGGATCTGGATTCTGTTCCCAACTCCACTAGAGAATTTGTGTGTTTCACTTAAACACTCACTGCTTTTATCCATCTAAAATTGTGTGTTTTAATTACATATATTATGCAAAGTTCAAGTTTCACTTTGTGATACAAAAAGTACATAGCAGATACCTAACTAATTTTATCAGTTCTGCATTTTTCTTTCACATAATATACAGTACTGAAAAGTCATAATAGTGTGAATGAAAGATTTCTAAAAATGAGGGAGAATTTCAATGTCCTATTAACATACATTGCAAAATCCCATATTCTAGGAGGATACAGTACTTTAACATCTTCCTTAAAATAATACATAATGAGGACATCTCCTGCCAAATGAGTGACCAAGTCAGGAAGGATTTAATGATCTATCCTGCAGATAGCAGCTGAAGAGGTCCCAGCCATAACACCTGCCAATAGTATCAAGGATGGCGTGTAGACACACAGCACAGAAGAAATTAAAAAGAAGGAATCAGGCTTCAGTCTTGGGTCTGCCCTGGCAACAGGGTTCTTGGGTTTCAGGTAGAGAAGTCTTATGTGGTGAGCTGAGCAGAGCTGAACTTGAAACCTAGGAGCAGAAAAGGCAGGGGAGAGAATTTGGAGTGAAACATTATGTCCTGGTTCTGGTATCAGCACTTTACAAGGGATTTTGAAAAATGGGAGTGGTTTCAGAAATGATCTAGAAGACTGAAAAACAGGCCTTTGATTAACAGACTTAAGGAATTCAGGCTAGTTGTTCAAGGAAAAGGTTAAGAGCTGATTTGACCTAGAAAAATTCAAACTGGACGATGAGGGTAATTAAACATTGGGACAATTTATACTGAGATAGTGGTAGATTGACCATTGCTTAAAGTCTTTTTTGATTATTTTTTTTAAAGGCTTTCTAAAATCTGTGTGTTTAGTTCAACCACATGCTGTTGGACTTCCAGTAGGAATTACTGGGTGAAGTATATGGCCTGTACTATGCAGGAAATCAGATTAAATAACTGATTGTCTCTCTTAGCATTAAAATCTATAACTCTGTTAAATGTGTTGTTAAAATCAAAGCTCTGGATGGATGGTAATATAATAGAGGAGACAAACTTGTTTTATAGAGAGGGCTGGCTTTTATTTTTAAATGTGGTATGTGAGCATGGAAATTTAGGACCTATATTACCCTCAATCCACAGCAGATCTCCCAGTAATGTCATTGGGAGGTTTACACAAACCTACAATAGCAGAAGAGGGCTTTTCTGTGGTAACTAAACATTTAGACTACAGTCCTGCAAGAACTTATGCACATACTTTACTTGCTGTGTTGTCATCAATGGGACTACTGTAACTACAGTTAAGATTCTGAATATGCTGTGTGGCCCCCAAGAACACACCATGTCATTTTGGGTACAAAACTTCGATAATTTCAAAAATCAACAAAGAGAATGTGTCTGACCCACTTGGTATGCCATCTTTGCACTCAGAATTTTGTTGTAGCAATGATGACAGAGCATGGACTTTGTTGATGCATTGTATCGGAGGAGGAACTAGGTGGGGGGGATGGTTGGACGTGACCAATTAATTGTGTTGAATGTTCCTCTTATTCTGGAAACAGAGGGTATTTGGCACATAACATACACTTTTTTGTAAAGTTGCTGGACCTTTACCTTCACGAATGACTTTTTAAAGTAGAGATTTTTGTGGAAATTGAAATTTGTGTAATTGAAATTTTCAGCGCTGTGAAGCAGCGTGATGACCTTCTTTTAATGGTTTTTTGGAACAGACTCTCATTTTCCTTATCTAAATGATTCTTTGTGTTGCACAGAAAATACTAGCATATTTCAGAGAATTTCTGTACTATAGAAACCAAATCATCTCAGCATTTTCTGTCAAAACAGTGCTGATTTTTGCTGGTTTTGGGAACTGCTATTCTGAGCTTTTCCTTATCTGAGTTTCATATTGCTAACCTTTATAGATAACTAGCTTGTATTTGGTGCTCAGGCTCTGGAATACATTGCTTCTGGAATTTTTCCACCAGTTCTTGTCTTTCCGTTTCTTGAGCACCTTGTTCATTATAATTTCTTAAATATTGGGAAGCTGTAGGTCAGAATTGGCTGCGACATCAAGTGCACATTGATAACTAAGGTTAAACAGCCACAACACATAGGGCAGACTTTGGTCATCATGTCACATAGACCTTTTGTTTGGGTTTTTTTTTTGTTTCTTGGAGCGACAATCCTTGATAATGTAATGTAAAAGGGTGCCTGTACTCTTTTGTTGATGCCTTTATGATAAAGACTATAAACATCTAAAAATACATAAATATTGTTTATTGTAATGATTGTTTAATCTATTTGATTACTTTTTATTTAGCTAATTGCCTAAACCATATAACCTCTTTTCAGTTAAATTAATTGAGATATCCCATCTCCTAGAACTGGAAGGGACCTTGAAAGGTCATTGAGTCCAGCCCCCTGCCTTCACTAGCAGGACCAAGTACTGATTTTGCCCCAGATCCCTAAGTGGCCCCCTCAAGGATTGAACTCACAACCCTGGGTTTAGCAGGCCAATGCTCAAACCACTGAGCTATCCCTCCCCCCATTAAAATTACATTAACTTTAGTGTCACCTTCAGCATCAGATCCGCAGCTGAACAAAGTTTTAAGTTGAAGATATAGTAGAATAAACAGAACAATCTTTCCAAACACTTAAGTGTTTGAATAGAAACTGTTTTACATCTTCCTTACAATGATCCATTGTGTAGACGTTATCATGAATCTGATCAAAGTTACTGAATCACACTGGATCTTTGACTTAGAGAACATAAGGTCAGAATTTCAGTGAAAACCTCAAATAGAAAAATACTTTCATTCTTATCAGTACAACAAAGGGCTCTAAGCTATTGCTATATAGTTAGCATATTTGGAGGGTCTCACAAGACAAAGTGCTTTTCAGTTATAATTCCACCATTACTCTTCATAACAGCCCTTCAGCCTTGTACTCTTCAAAGGTAGAACAACTCTGAGCTGTACCAAACATTGTGTATATCTAGTCCTCCCATTCAGAACAAGTAGCTGAAACAAAATAATGCCAACTGACTTTAAGGCAATTTCCTTCCCTCTGTGGAAATTTCCGCTTCTCATATTGAATAGATTCACTGAATAAAACTTGACGTCTTGTTACTGTGCATACACTTCTCAACCTGTGCTCAATCAATTCACAGGGAAATGCTACTTTATATATGTGAAATGCCCAAAAAATTACTCTACCTAACTTATACAAAAAATGAAAATGCTTTTAATTCACACTTCTGCAACAAAAAAACAACAACAAAGTTTATCATGACTTCTGGCACTTTCTGGGCTGTTGCTGTAAGGTAATTATAGTAATGAATTTTTAATCTAAAAAAACTAGACTGTAGTTAGTAAGAATGAGGTTGGAAATTGTGTTTCGTTCATGTCTGAATAGATAACATAAGAAATGTGTAGCTTAATTAGAAATATTGCATACTGCAGTAAATATTCAGAGGACAAAATGCCAAAACTTACGACAAAGAAAAAATTAACTCTATCAAATTACCACAAGAGAGTTCAAAATTAAAAAAAAAAAAAAAAAAAATTCTTTCTCTAGAATGGAAAGATGATGGTGGGATTAAATGATTGTTCACAACATTAAATATATGTGAATGAAAATATTTTTAAGGTTTATTAGTCAATGCAGTTCTCTTTATTGCATGAACAGAGTTTGAATTTTGCTATATTTATTTAGAGTACACTTATTTTAAAAATATATATTTTGGAATGACATCTGAGGTTTTTCAATATGTCCAACGCAGAGTATGCAATTTCAAGATATTCCTGTGATTTTTATACTACAGTACTTATAATTTAGAAATATAAAATCATACTGAGGCATGCAGGCCTCAACATTGACTTAAACTGGAGCCCTGCATGTATGTTGGGACAAAATTTGGCCTGTTATTACTTTGCTTATTTAGCTAACGGTTTTTAAAAGCAAATGAAAGATGCATTTTTCTTCTAGAGAAAATATTTATGCTACAAATCTGGAAGATAATATGGTTTGAACAGAGTTAATATAGTCTAGTGAATAGGGGAAATAGCTGTGATTCAGAACACCTGGGTTTGATTTCCTGTTTTGCCACTGAATGGCAACTTTACCTTGGTCAAGTTACATACTCTCTCACCTCAGTTTTCCCATCTGTGTACTGGTTGATATCTGTCTTGATAAAGTGCTTTGACATCCATGGAAGATAAAGCTATGAATATATGTGTTGTATGATAAATTTATTATAAGCGCTGTTATTGCTATTGTACTTAACTCAGTTAAGGATTTTATTTGCTGTCCAATACAGTCTTTTCATTTTGGTCGTGTTTGCTTTCCCCATTGTGTTCTTTTGTATACTGATAAATCACTACTTCAAGGCCAGGATATTGAAATATGGAGTTCCTGCATGTCATCACATAATGTCTGATGTTCAGCTGAATGCTGCTTTGTTAAATAAAATGGAGATGCCTAGGGCATGGCTCCACAGATTTTACAGTTACTCTAGCCGTTACACTAATTTTAACATAAATATACCGTACTGAAGAATTCAAACTTTGAACTCAGTAACTTCCTAAGTTTAAAGTGCTTAATATTGTGTAGCGTGAGTGTTTTCTAGCAAGTCCATTCCTTATGGTAAACAAAAATAATCTCTGTTGTAATCAAGTCACAAAAATCATACAAGCTGTTACCCTGCTTAAATACTATACTATGCTTGAAACAACTTTAAAGTCAAATTGCATTTGTTAGATATAATACTCATAGCTTTTTTTTCCTTTTATCTACTGGGGGCTGGGGGACTATTCACAGACATGCCTAAAAGCAAGAGGAAAGATAAGTGTTCGTGAAGGGAGATGAGAAGCAAAGGTCTGCAGGCTCTGAAGCTTCATAAGAAACTCAAGAGAGTGTGAAAATCCAGTTGATGTTGGATTTTCCAAATATGAACAAGAAAGTTAAAGAGAAACAGCACGTAAATTTAGGAAGGGAGATATACACATTCATACAGGAAAGAAATAGTGAAATCAGATTCTATTACTTTAAAAATAAAATGTATGATTTAAAAAAATATGGAAATGGTTGGACACCTACATCAGCAAAAATTATGATGTTTTTAGAACTGTAAATCTGATCAGCGCAGAAGAAAATTCAGAATGCTTATGTCCAAGTTTAGGAATGGACTTGGAATACCAAGTCGGGGATTGATGATGCTCTCAGCAGTTAAGATCTGTGTGCTGTTGAAGACCCATATCCTGCTGAGAAGCTAATGGATTCAAGTAGAAGATATGTTCAATATTGGGTTTTAGCCATGTAACAATTATGTAAGTAGTTCTATAGCCTTTAGTGGGACTAGTGAATATGATTCTGGTATTGGGCCCTTGTTGGTTTCTTGCCAATAGAGGAAAAATGAACAGGTGATGAAGTAGGAAAAGGGAAGAAAATCTTCACTAGAAAGAGTCTTCCCCCTCCAGAATGGAGTTATTTTTACTGAAGAGTTCATATGATGATGGCATGACACTACAAACCATTATAAAGAAAGAAAATTCTTTGGTTGAATAGAAATTAATTTTGGGGAAAAATAGTGAAGGAAAGAACTGTATCAGTTGCTTAAAAATGTTCTAACACTGTAAAATGGCAACTTGCTAACACATTTGTTAATATAATTATATAAAAAAGACACTTTTATATTTCCCTACTCTAGTTTTTTGTCAAGCAGTAACCATTTATTTTATATGGAAACTGCTGTATTATTGTCTGATCGCCATTTTACATCCATAAAAGAAATGGATTAAAGACAATTAAACAGTATTTTTAAGTGTCTATAGTATGTGGCATGCTAACAACAAACTTTATCTGAAATAGTTCCAAGAAGGATGTGGTCAGATTTATATTCCAGTAGTTAACCAGGTACGTTTTCTCATTTCCTAATAATATCCACCGTTTTGCAAATTTTAAGCATATTTCATTTCAGAGAACACACTGAAATGTTACTTGTAATTTTATGTAACATGTTACTATAGTTGTGTGAAAGACCACCTATAATATTCAGAGGAGGATTGCACTGATTTCCTATGTGGTGTTCATAGTATTTTTTTTTAAATAACTATTTTCCATATGGATCATTACTAGACTTCTCTTATTTATTACTTGTACAGAATACTTTAGAATATCTACATATGCCCTGTTTCTAATCTCACTCTTTTGTATCGGTGAGTTATACATACTGTTGGCTTCCCACAGATATTCCATGCAGTACGATGGAATGCCTTAGTATGGTATTCAAACAAATCTTTAATGATCAACTGTACACTTACAGGCTAGGCTAAGCAATCTTAATATCTTACGAGCAATATGAGTATATATGTCTCTGCATAGTACGTGTGAAGTATCGCAGACAGGTGTTTGTTTTAAGGAACATTCAATCTCAAGGTCCAGCAAGTACTACCAGACATTTGAATGGGAATTGCAAATAATTTCACCTAAGCTCCTTTTATAGCTATAGAAATACTGCAAGTCTGAAAAATGCTTATTGATTGAACATGTGTGAATCAAGGAGGGAGAATGTTCCCTTTCATGTGTTGTTCATCAATCAAGAGACAGTCTATATTAGTGAGTAGCATACAGGAATGGAGTCTGGGAGGCATACTTCTCTGACATGAGGGGCAGAAGCTGTTGAAACACTGATCTGCTTTCTTCATGAAACTAGATTCGGGGGTAGTTTGGGGAAAGGTAGAAAAATTGTATATGTTGGTGTTCCAGAATGAGTTAATTTACTGCCTTCTGCTCGGTCTTTGCTGCTCACATCAAGAAAGGAGTGCCTTCCCAGAGAGCCTACTTTGAAAAAGAAATGAAAAAAAAAATGCTTAAAATGGATTAAAGAAAAACAAGAGATTGAGATGTAGATACATGGGCTCAAAGGCTTGAAGTATTCTTTTCTCGCTTCCTCTTTTCTTTCCTCTCCCCTTGCTGACATATGACTTGACGAAGAGCTGGATATATTACTCAGTGGCGTTAGTCTACTAGTTTCAACAGAACTAGCAGGAAGACCTCTGGGCACCAATGCTTGCCCCTTCTCCATCCTCCTCTAACTTCTCCCAACCAATTTCCTCTTCACTTCCTACCCTAATATTGAAGACAGACCTAGCATCTGCTTCTGGTCAGGGCCCAGGTACCTCCAGCTGGCCAGTCTCCTTCTGGTGTGCGCGCGCGCTCTCTCTCTCTCATATTAACAGGTTTCAAATTGTGCTCTGGACAGCCTTGCAGTAGCAAAACACAGATAAACAGGAGGAGTCAATGGTTGAGAGAGAGGCAGTACTGGCAACTGCTCAGTCTGACTTCAGAAGTAAGCTGTTGAGCTTTATAGGGCACCATATTGGCAGGGGAGCTGCAGGAGAAAAGTGGAAGGTGAAGGATGGGGGTCAGTGATGACACACTTCCATATGTCAAATGTCATTCTCTCCCCTCACTACCACTGCATACAAATGTACATAGCTCATGAATATGGGTCCCATTACCGCCATTATTCGTCCACATACCAATGGCATATTCCAATCCCCAGGGCATCCTCTACCTACCAAACCCCAAAATTACACTCACCCGTTCCATGCTGCTAAAGGTGTCTTACAAGTTGTCTTATTCATCCCTGCCCTTTCTAATCTTGACACACAAAAAAAGGTTCAATTTAATGGTTCAATTATTTGGTCACTCTATACATCAAGTGGGATTGGTTGCATGGGAAGAAACAGTTAGAAACAAAGAGGATTTTCTTGTGAGGCTGGATGGATCAGGACTTGTGCCAGAAAAGAATTCTGCCCCTCCTTCCTGATACCAGAAATCCTTATTGACTGCATACACTCTTGCCTCCCTTCTAAAATACTTCAAAAAACGACAATTCCCAGGTGTTATCCACCTTGGAACTAGCCAGCTTTCTAAGTTTAAAAGCAGCTTTATGTGTATTGAAACATATGCAACAATAATATGACCTAGTAATTGAATACACAACATACTCCAGGTTTAACAAACCAAAATGCCCTAATAAATTTTCTATTTATTACTTATAATAGCTGTTAAAAATTATTTTTGCACTAAAGTTATTGGCTTAATATGTTACCATAGTATAGAACATTACAAGTGTAGTAGTCTGATGACCTATGAAAAGATTCATCAGGTGTCTTCCAAGAGATGGGTATTTCTAGAATGTGATCTAAACTTAGGTCTACCAGATTTCCAGAATAAGCATCCCAAAAGTACCATAAACAGCAACTTGTTGCAGAAAGCACTTCCTATTGCCATTCTGCTTTTTAAAGTAGGGAGTAACCCTTTTTAGCTCTTGATGTATTGAAAGAGAGACTCTCATAGGCCTTCCTGAGCTGATTGTGATACACCTTCTTGAGAAAACATAACCTGGGTTGTCCTGATGGGATGGCTCTCAAGTCATTAAGGTGGACTTAGTTGAAAAGAAAGCAAACAGTATATCAAGTATGCATATTTGTTTCTGGATATGCAATATAGACCTTAATAACATTTATATTCTTAGTGAAAGCATATATGAGTATATAAACCTAGTAGGCCAGTGTTGACATGGTAGAAAACTAGTATCAGACCAACAATAATGGCAGACACACAATAATTTATCATTTTGTTGCTGAACAAGTAAACATTTAATGCATAAATTGCATGTAAACAGACACACACAATCTCCCTCTTCAACCACAAGCAAATTCTTGTGATCTCTATATATAAACTGTACCTTTATGACCATAATAACATCTTGTCATATAAGCCAGGTAGTCCCAAGTGAGACTTTCCCACCACAATAGTACCAGAACACAATACCTTTTTATTCAGAACGCTGTGTTAGAGTACATTTCTATGTTCACAAATGGGGTTCCTTGCTCATTTCACAGGGGAAAAAAAATACACTCGAGTGCTCTTTTCAATATATGCTTTGGGTTATAAAGGGAGTTTCAGAGATACTGTAGTATCAGCTGCACATGAACAGCTTGTGGTTTGAAGAGGGAACCTGGGATAGAGGCATCCAACCTCCCGTATCCAATTTTACCCAATGGACTATTGCATTAAACAATCTTATTGTGTGTTAAGAATTTCATTTTGTCTTTTGGAATATAGGCTCATATGTTCAAAGTTTCTGTGAAAGCAGGTACGGTATATGTTGTGTATTGCATCAGTATTTTCATTCAATACTTTATATTTCAGAAAGTCTGAAAAATGTTTGAGAAAATTTTTCAGATTTAGCAGAGTGAGACATGGTATTTCTAGCATAACATTAGGTATGATGTGGTTTATTGACTTGTATAAGTGAGTTAGTCAGATTAATATATGTTACAATATGGTTCTTAACTCTAAAGGGCACGGAGGCTTTGTTTCACAGAAGGTTGCTTGAAGAATTTAAAGAAAATCAGGAAAAAATATTAGTAATAGTCCTTTTTTAATGACTGGACCTGGACTTAGTGTTCTTTGACATCAGTCAGTCCATTATTTTTTAAAGAACATGGTAAATTGTTACTTCTCAGCATGGCCTGCATTTATTCACTAGTGTTCTTTCTGTATATTCCCTTTTGACTAACAGAATGCTTTTGCCTTGCCTCAGATATGTAGGACACAGTATCTCTAAATTGTAGCTGGTGAATGTGCAAAACTACCATGTGAGACAAGCTTTGGTAGTTGTGTATGGAATCAGTGGTTGTTTACTTATTTTTCACCATAGCTGTTTATAATCACAAGTTATGTAGATCCAAATATTTGAAAAACCCCCAGGCATTTTTTTAGTCCATTCTTCTGAAATTTAAGGCATGTAACTTACAAAGAAATGTTTTTCATTGATAAACAAGACTCTGAAGTAAAAATGAATGGACAGACATAGAGTATGTCAGGATTATAATAAGGTGTGTAACATTCATTAAATTGTTTTTGTTAAATAATGTATTCAGACTGACCTAGTGTTTCCCAGCTTCTAAATCACCCATTATGTTTTCTAGTAAATTAAAGCTAGGAAACCTTTGTCAGAGTTATAATACTCAAACTGACATCTAATTCCCCCAGACAATAGGTACAAGTCTGCAAGCCTCTAATTCTTTCCAGTCTTTACATTTATTGATTCTTTTGTAGACCTGTTTCATCCAATCTATTATAGACAACACCAGTTAAAAGTGTGAAGTTTACCACATTTGACCTAAGGCACGTTAAAAACAGTAGCTTTCTGGCATGCCTTCCATGAATCCCGGGGTTATTGTTTTTAATTGGAGCAAAATTTTTGTCTGTATTTGCTAAACACATTTGAAATGTTACCTTGATTATAAAGATTGGCATGTCAATTTTTGATCTGACCTCGAATTCCCAGGGGAAAAAAGTCCATTTCTGATGTCAATTTAGTTCAGTTATCATTTGTTACCCTAGGCTCTAAATGTTTTATTAGTTAAGTTAGCTTCAGCACTGCAATGTACTTTGATTCAAAGCTTACTTTTGCCATGCCTTTGAAATACTGTTTTACATATTTAAATGTAAATATTTTACAGTGTATCATCTCAAATATTTTTTTTTGTATTTGTATTTCATGTTAATGAGGAATTTTATTGAAAAGTTTGCAGTGATTCCATCTGTAATCTCCGTACAGATGTATCAGTACAGTAGGTTTTACTGGAATTAACATAATATAACATTTTTATTATACACTGTTCAGAATTATGTCTTTTGTGCATATTTTACGCTGTAAAACATACCATATAAATAATTGATGATAAACAAACAAATCCTACGTTTGCCTCCGTGTTCTTCTCCGGTTTCAAGGCTTTGAAGTTCAGTAAATAATGTATGGTACTTATTAGTGTAGATGAATCCAACAGTATCCTTGATCTTAGTTGCTTTTTGTCCTCCTCCTTTTTTCTGAGCAGAATTTTTAAGTGTTCCTTCTGATTGGTAACTAAACAGAATGATATAGGAAGTGTTGAAATTGATATAAATGCTGCAAATTGTGGGATTCATTCAAATGTGGAGAAAATTAAACTGGAAATTTTTTTCACCATCTAGAGCCACATATATAAATATAAACCAAAGAATTCTTGGACTGTTTTAAAACCTTGTCATGTAGTCTTTAGAAACAAACGTGCTTGTAAGTTGCATAAAACAATGGCAAAATGAAGTGTATTGAGGTTTTTGAGTGTATATGAAAGGAAGCAGAAAAGATACCAAGAGGCAGATTATTCAACATGCATTTTACCCACAAAAATTTAGTCAGGATGTCTGCTAGTCAGATTAAATACCACTCAAAGTCCAACTATGATTGCCAGGAAGAAAATGTGATGATGAGACATAAGGCTAATAAGTTATAAACCAGATTTAGTTGGGCATTTAACTAAATTTTCTACTGATCTTCTGTTGTTTGTGCAACCAACCCAACAATTTCAAAGTTAGATAATAAGGGATTCAAGGGAGTACTTGAGGTCATGTGTACTTTTTATGATGGTTTTGTCTGTGCTTTCCTGCTAAAGTTCCTGAATACTTCAGTAATTTTACTCAATTTGCGTAATGTTTCTGAAATATACAAAATTAAAAATAAGAGAAATTTTAGGGTTTTGGGTTTTTTTTTGTATGTTCTAGATTATGCATTGGAAATCCAGAAGATACTTCAATAGGCAACACCACAAGTGGTAAAACAAAGAGCTTTGGATGACCATCATTTCACTTTTAAACTCTCCTTCTTTTTAAGATCTTTCTTTTCAATACTGTTACATTTTTAAAAGGAAAAATCTTTCATTTCTTCCAGCTGTAGCTTTCATGCACCTAGGGTATGAGTCTTACCCACAGTCCAGCTCTTTTACACAAGGTAAAAAGTTCATAAAATCCCCATCCTGCTTATGAGAAGATTGCCCAGGTGCATGCACTGCAAAAGACAGCCAATAAAACTGCCTTCGGAAGACTCTTGCAATTCCTGGCATAGGGAGTAGGGTTGTCATAATAGTGTGATTCCCTTGTACAGACAAAGGGATACTAAATGATCGATGCTTTACCAAAGGTAAGGCATTTTGAAGTCCTTTAACTTCAAAAATATTTCAATTTTTTGAATAATTCAGAATGTGTTAATTGTCAATAAGACTTTACTTTAACAATATTAAAGCATGACTTTTTTAGTTTTTGGGCTCCCAAGAGGATAAAAATGAGCCTTAATTATGGAGAGGCCAAAACCCCTCTCTCTCTCTCTCTCTCTCTCTCTCTCTCTCTCTCTCTCTCTCTCTATTTAAAAAAAATAAAAACATAAAAACATACTGAGACTAGAACTGTGGCCCTGCAGCTCCAAACACAGGCCTCTACTGTTACCTGGGGTTATCTGAACCCAAAACTATGGTAACTAGTGTCTGTTTTCCAGGTGGTGTCAGAAAATAAATCAATGGGGGACAAAGCTCCTCTGATAACTCCTCCTTGGATAAATGATTGAAAGCACTCGTGTATGTACCAATCAATATTTCTTGTTTTTATTGAGTTTACCGCACACATCTAAAATAGCAGTAGTCTAGAGCATACCAGATATAGCTACCCAAAGACTGGGATGGTGTTGAGTGGTCAGCAGCAGGGTTTTGGTGGCCAGCCTTCCTCCTTGTGGCTGGGAAATTGGGTGTCAAACAGCTAGCTCATCAAAATCTCTCAGAATGTGCACTTTGGAGAAGTTTTCGAACTAACTTATTTTATAAGTCACTCAAAGCAAAGTACATAACTTCTAGTAATCCACAGCAACAGCAAAGAACTCATTATTTCTATTTATCAGCAAAGCAACTCCCAGCAAAAAACTCTGACACCCAGAGCCAGTGTCAAGCTATTCACACTCCCTTCCATTTTCATGAATCTGTATCCTGATGTATCCTAGTTACAAACACTGCAGTGGTTCTGTCTGCCTCAGCAAAGACCAAATTATTCCTGACTATTTGGTATTCTTGCTTCCAGTTTATGGTGGCTGAGTACACAAAACAGATTCAGTTTCATGTCAGGTCCAGCTTATGTCAAGTCCAGTTCTCTCGTAACACTACTACTTGAGCTCAAGCAAAAACTCTGAGCTATCAAATTTAGAATTTGTGATGTTCTTTGTAAACTGCAATAAGTCAATAGAGGACAATATACATAGATGCACTGTGCCTCCTTCTGCTCCCACTGAAGTTGCTGGTAAAAAACCCTCTATTTAACATTAATGTGATTGTGATGTGGTGTAGTAGGCCCGAAGGACCCCTTTTGGAGGCCAGGAAAAGAGCAGAAAAGGTGAGTCCTCCAAGCTGCTTAGAGAGGCTGTGTGGGAAGCAGCTAATTAGCATAGAGAGGCTGCAGAGAAGCAGCCTATCAGAGCCCAGCAAGGTCATATGAAAGGAACTGCTTGGCCTGAGAAGTTCATTTATTGCCAGAGGAGCAAGGACAGTGCTTCTGGTTGGTTGCAGCAGTTCCATTACCTGGACAGAACAGTTGCTGGCAGGGACAAGGGGAAAAAGTAAGTGCTCCTGGCTAGCTACTGGGACTCAAGCAAGACTTCAACCTGAGATAAGGGTGAAGCTGAATGAGCTGGGACTGTAGGGAAGAGACCCAGGGAATAGTAACTGCCACATGTTAAAGTGATGATGCAGCAAGTGGCTACTATCTGTAGGGTCCCTAGGATGGGATCTGGTGTAGTGGGCAGGCTTGGGTTCTCTTCCCCTGCCCCCCCCCAGCTGCAAGTGAGGTGGCTGAGTGCCCTGAGAAAGGAGTTTACAGAGGCCCAAGGAGGGATGAAGGTAGATCCCAAAGAGGGTCAGCATTTGTGGACTTTGATACCCCCAGAAGGCGAATGAATTGAGAGAGCTACTCAGCTGGAGAACTGGGAGGAGTATAAAACTATTGCTCGAGCATGCAGGGGTGTAATCAGGAAGGCCAAAGCACAATTGGAGTTGCAGCTAGCAAGGGATGTGAAGGGTAACAAGAAGGGTTTCTACAGGTATGTTAGCAACAAGAAGGTGGTCAGGGAAAGTGTGGGACCCTTACTGAATGGGGGGAGGCAACCTAGTGACAGATGATATGGAAAAAGCTGAAGTACTCAATGCTTTTTTTGCCTCAGTCTTCACAGACCAGGTCAGCTCCCACACTGCTGTCCTGGGGAACACAGTATGGGGAGGAGGTGAGCATCCCTCCATGGTGAAAGAACAGATTAAGGGCTGTTTAGGAAAGTTGGACATGCACAAGTGCATGTCCAGATCTAATGCATCCGAGGGTGCTGAGGGAATTTTCTGATGTGATTGCAGAGCTATTGACCATTATCTTTGAATACTCGTTGTGATCGGAAGGTCCTCGACGATTGGAAAAAGGCAAATATAGTGCCCATCTTTTAAAAAAGGGAAGAAGGAGAATCTGGGGAACTACAGACCTGTCAGCCTCACCTCAGTCACTGGAAAAATCATGGAGCAGGGCCTCAAGGAATCCATTTTGAAGCACTTGGAGGAGCGGAAAGGTGACCAGGAACAGTCAACATGGATTCACCAAGGGCAAGTCGTGCCTGACCAACCTGATTGCCTTTTATGATGAGATAACTGTGGATATAGGGGAAGCGGTGGACCTGATATATCTTGATTTTAGCAAAGCTTTTGATATGGTCTCCCACAGTTTTCTTGCCAGCAAGTTAAAAAAGTATGGATTGGATGAATGGACTAATAAGGTGGATAGAAAGCTGGCTAGATCGTCAGGCTCAATGGGTAGTGAACAATGGCTCATTGGCAGCCGGTATCAAGTGGAGTGCCCGAGTGGTTGGTCCTGGGACTGTTTGTTTAACATCTACACATTAATGATCTGGATGATGGGATGGATTGTATCCTCAGCAAGTTCGCAGATGCCGCTAAGATGGGGGGAGAGGTTGATACACTAGAGGGTTGCAGTGGGGGAGGTCTAGGTTAGGAAAAACTCTATCACTAGGAGGATGGTGAAGCACTGGAATTGGTTACCTAGGGAGATGGTGGTATCTCCATTCTTTGAGGTTTTTAAGGCCTGGCTTGACAAAGCCCTGGCTTGGATGATTTAGTTGTGGTTGGTCCTGCTTTGAGCAGGGAGTTGGACTAGAGGACCTCCTGAGGTCTCTTCCCACCGTAATCTTCTATGATTCTATGAGGCTCACTGTAGAGCAAAGAGTCTCTAGGGAGGAACACTTCTCCTTTCCAGAGCAGGGACTATTGGAGAATTAGTGCAAGGTGGGCTACTGAAGTTCTTTGGACGGTGTACTCCAGAAGGGTTCAATTTGTGTTTCACACATGGATGTGTGACTTGTCCAGAGGGCCGAGTCACTGAAAACCCACCTGAAAAAAAAAACTGCCGGCCGACAGCACCACAAAAGCTGAGAGAGTACAGACGGAAACACACCCAGTAGGAGGCGCTCGCAAGAGACGAGTGGAGGCTATCACAGTGATATAGAGCAAAAAAACCCATTTAAATAAACAGGAGCAGGATTGGGTCCACAACTGCCCAAAAGTATTAACTGTACTTTTAATGATGATCTTTATTTTCAAATACAACTTGTGTGTAAGTTCTCAAGGTGATTTAATGGTGTGGAATATTTTAGGAATAAGTTATTGTCAACAAGAGGAAAACGAAACATAGACAAAAGTCAAATTTTCAAATGGGGTAAAAAAATTTGACCTATAATCAAAAAAAAAAGTGAGTTTTGTGCAAATGTTGAACTACTCCTCTTTTGCATTTGGAGTAAATCTAGCAATTACTATGCCACAGCAGTTTTCCAGGATGAAGTTTTAGCGGGGCTAAAACCAAGGATATTACAGTGGATGCTGTTTGCAGCCTTTACTATAGTGGCCACAACTTTACCATAATAACTTAAAACTTTTCCTTTTGTCTGGCTTCCATATTTTATTCTGTTTGGATGAGTATTAGATTTAGTTTGCTTCCCCCATACTCTATATAAGGTGTAGAGCTGAAGTAACGAGAGTTGGCAAGTAACTTCCAAACATGCCCCACTCTGTCCCACCAGTAGTACATTTGTTGATGCTTAATCACCAGATGCAGAAGGGAATAGTACATCTAGGCATAACATTAGTCATTCTGCATTAACATTGCCTGACGCTGGTATGTCAGAAATTATCTTTCGGGAATGATGGCTGCTTGCTACATTCTTGGAACCCAACATTGTAAATGTACCCAAATAACACTAGGTAGAGTGAAAAAAACAAGACATAAAAATATTGTCATGAGTAATCCTGCTCATGGGTTCTTTGCAATTACAGATACGTGATATATTTTATAAACAGTTCAGTTCAATTCTATTACTTTGTATATGAGTTGTCTCACAGCTTGTGCTCCTTATTACCAACTAAAAGTGCAACAATCACTTTCCAATGGGAGATGGAATTTTAAGTACATATCAAATTCATTGTTGCAGTAAACATGTCAGCATATTCAAAAGCAGATTAGCGGAGGCACTCAAGCTGGACTCATCTCTGTTTAAAAGGGGAGGGGCTGCTGTCGGGGCATCCTCTGAAAGAGACCTTGACATTGGAGTTTACACATCCCTTTGGTATAAAATGGTCCCAACTTGTTGATCTTTTACAGCAAGTGATATTAGGTGGCAGTAGAAAAGCATATGGATGGCTTACTGGGTAGAGGTGGTCTGATGTTGTTCCATCTTTTTGTCAGGCTTGTGGCAAGGTCTTAAATCCGGGTAGTAGATCAGACCCTGTGCCTGGAAACTTGGGTAGTAATGGTGACTTGAAAATATCTGTCTATTAGCCTTCCGTGTTTCATACAGACCTCATTGCAGTTACCCTTAGCATTTTCAGCTTCCAAATTGATTACTGCAAGGTACCCCATACCTGTTTTGAAAATAAAGTTTGCCTGGAAAACTGCTGACATTTCCCAAGATAAAGCTTCAGGGTGCTTTCAGCAGAGGGCTCTTCCCTAAGGGACTAGAAACCTCAATAAACTTGTCTGAACTCAGGTTTGGCAGGCTTCAGGACCCACTGCAAGGTACACTTGTTCCTACAGGTTTTTAACTGGAACGTTTAATTTAACCATTTTGAGGCACTGAAGTAGCAATTTGTGTTAGTATGTTTTTGTATCGGGGGTAGCCGCGTTAGTCTATATCTACAAAAACAACAAGGAGACTGGTGGCACCTTAAAGACTAACAGATTTATTTGGGCATAAGCTTTCGTGGGTAAAAACCTCACTTCTTCAGATGCAAGTGAGGTTTTTACCCACGAAAGCTTATGCCCAAATAAATCTGTTAGTCTTTAAGGTGCTGCCAGACTCCTTGTTGTTTTTAGTATGTTTTTGGACAGCTATATAGTGTAGTGTGACTATCTTATCATAGGGTGACCAGATAGCAAGTTGTGAAAAATTGGGATGGGGGTTTGGGTTGAATAGTTGCCTATATAAGACAAAGTCCTTAATATCAGGACATCTGGTCACCCTGTGTCCAGATGGCTTTATTTTCTTTGTCTGTTTTTCTTTTTAGAGAATTTATAGCACCTGGATGCTACTGTATATAAATGTATAAATAAATCATCAGACTCTAACTTTTCTGCCTAGCCTGTCCATTATCTTAGGGACATAGTATTTGTTAAAAACTGTATCCTTGTTTTGTTGTGTGTTTAGGGTAAATGATAAAATACAGCCTCTATCTGAGAGGTACTTGCACTGTTAGAATTTCTGAACTAGATGCTTTTGGCATTCCAACTCTGAAATTAGGATCATATTGCATCAGGATCTTAAAGACAAATTTTGAATTATAAACTACCCAAGAAAATTACCAATGAGGCCGGGGAAAAAAAGACAGCAGCAGCTCCACATTACTTATTTACATGCGGAAAATGTTTGATTATAACATATTTGATATAAATCTATAGTCCTTGTATATGTGATTATATTATGTTACTCTCAATTTATATATACTAAAAAAGGCGGGTATCTTATTGAACATCCCTTCAAAAGTGACACACAGATATTCTTACTACATTAATAGTCCCCTTGTTTGGAGCCAAACTGGATCAAGTGACAATTGTTAACAAATAAAAAATACCATTCAAACAAATTAATTTGGTATCCTTTGCACACAGAGGTTTTACTTGTATTACCTATGTATTATTTGCCTAGTACTGCAGTAAAGCATTATTTTATAAAGCACTTTATAAAAAGTGACATCATAGAATCAAAGACTTTAAGGTCAGAAGGGACTATTGTGATCATCTAGTCTGACCTCCTCACAATGCAGGCCACAGAATCTCTCTCACCCACCCACTCCTGTATCATACCTGTGTCTAAGCCATTGAAGTCCTCTAATCATGGTTTAAAGACTTCAAGGTGCAGAGAATCTTCCAACAAGTGACCCATGCCCCATGCTGCAGAGGAAGGCGAAAACCCCCCAGGATTTCTGCCTTTCTGCCCTGGAGGAAAATTCTTTCCCGACCCCAAATATGGCAATTAGCTAAACTCTGAGCATGTGGGCAAGACTCACCAGCCACAAAAGAATTATCTGTAGTAACTCAGATCCACCCCATCTAACATCCCATTACAAGTCATTGGGCATATTTACCGCTAGTAGCCAAAGATGAATTAATTGCCAAAATTAGGCTATCCCGTTATACCATCCCCTCCACAAACTTATCAAGCTTAGTCTTGAAGCCAGATATGTCTTTTGCCCTAACTACTCCCCTTGGAAGGCTGTTCCAGAACCTCACTCCTCTGATGGTTAGAAACCTTCATCTAATTTCAAGTCTAAACTTCCTGATAGCCAGTTTATATCCATTTGTTCTTGTGTCCATGTTGGTACTGAGCTTAAATAATTCCTCTCCGTCCCTGGTATGTCATTTATGGAAATTGAATCACATGAAACTTCAAGTTCTGCAGTGATTCATTGACCAAGTCACAGCTCCAGAAGGTCTAAACCTTCCCTTCATGTATGGTCTTCCATTAGGCTTGTCAACTTTCTAATTGCACAAAACCAAACACCCTAGCCCTGCCCCTTCCCCGAAGCCTCGCCCCCAATCACTACATTTCCCCCTCCCTCACTTTCAGGGGGTGAGGGCTCCAGCTGGGGTGGGGCAGGGGATGAGGCATTTGGGATGCAGGAGGGGGCTTCAGGCTGGGGGGGCGCAAAGAATTCGGAGTGTGGGAGGTGCTGTGGGTTGAGGCAGGCGGTTGGGGTGAGGGCTCTGGGGTGAGGCCAGGGATGAGGGGTTCAGAGTGTGGGAGGGGGCTCTGTGCTGGGCCAGGAGTGTGGGGGGTGAGAGGTTTGGGGTGCAGGAGGGTGTCCGGGTTTATGGGGGGGGGCTCAGGGCTGGGGCAGGGGGTTGGGGCATGGGCTTACTTCAAGTGGCTCCAGGTTATCAGCACAGCGGGGTTAAGGCAGGCTGCCTACCTGTCCTGGCAGCGCGCAGTGCGTGCCCCAGAAGCAGCCAGCAGATCCAGCATCTGGGGAGGGGGGTAGGAGGCTCAGTGTGCTGCTCTCGCCTGCAGGCACCGCCACCCCAACTCCTATTGACCGGTTTCCGGCCAATGGGAGTTTGGAGCTGGTGCTTGGGGCGGGGGCAGCGTGCAGAGCCCTTTGCCCCCCTAGCCTCCTGCCTAGGAGCCAGATCTGCTGGCTGCTTCCAGGGCGCAACACGGTGCCAGGATAGGTAGGGAATAGCTTGCCTTAGCCCCACAGCACTGCCCACCAGACTGCCTGGTCAGCGGTGCTGACTGGAGCCACCAGGGTCCCTTTTCGACTGGGTGTTCTGGTCAATAACTGGACACCTGGTCACCCTATCTTCCATTTTGGGGAATACAAAATGGCAGTATCTGCTCATTTATTTGGAGAGAGGTGATCTAATGTTGAAAGAGAGGGGTTTCAGGGCACTGGAATGGCAGCTGAGAATTGGCATGGGAGGAAGTTGAGCAGGGAGGGGGATTTTAATGTATATACACTTTTAAATCAAACAAAAGTAATAAACACCTCAGCCATAATAAGCCTGATCCCTCAGCTTGTATATTGTATCATTTCTCCCTGTCTGTCCTGTCTTGTTTTTGGTACATTGTATGCTGTTTAATACATATACCGTGATTATGAAAGCAGCTAGTGCATGGAAGGTAATAATAAAGTCTGTACAGGTGGATCATTTTCTTATATAATTCTTTTTCCATACACAGTTTTGTTCTGTACTTTGCTCCCAATTGACTAACAATATTGTTGCAAACAAGTTTAGTGTAGTTATTCTTCTTTAGAAGAGAGATTTTCCTGCGCCTCCTTTGAGAGACATCTTTAATTGAATTCATTAATGTATATATCAGCCTCCTTATTAAAAGAAATATCTAGTAGCTTATCTGAGTTTCTTTTCCACTTTTCACATTCTCGAATTCTAAATATCCATATTTTTTTCCAACATGGAAGATCATGAGCTCCCAAATCTTTTGTGCCAATACCAGTTGACTAGACTAATGGCCTTCTGTTTAACTGTGAGGTTTCTACCCACAGTGAAACTCGGATGGCTCTAAACCACAGTTGCACAATGAAGCTGCAACTGGAGCAGCCCAGTCCCCTTGTGGGTTACAGTCTACGTAACGGAATATTAGGAAATGTGTGATGCTGCACCAATGACAGACAATCATTATCACAGAGGGCTGGGCATGTTGTCTAGTGGATAGAGCATGGACTTGGACTTAGGAGACTTGGCTTGCCAGTGGTCTGCTGGGTGACTTGGGCAAGTCATTCACTTCTCTGTGCCTCTGTATAGTTTCCCCATCTGTAAAATGGGGTTAATGTTCATTTCAGTGTGTTTGAGATCTTTTGGTGAAAGGTGCTATATAAGAGCTAGGTATTGTTGTTATTTATTAAGATGGAAGGGGGGGGACTAAAATACAAGTCATAAGGCCGGAAGTACCTAGAAGTAGTCATATGGCTTGGATCTCATTCTGTTTACCCATTAATTTCATTTTTAGAAAGTCCTACTTGACTCAGATACATAGTTCTGTTGGTTTCATAGTGATGCCACTGGTTCAACAGCATTTGAAGACTTTTGAAGTGTCAATAACTTTCCAAAGACCCCACCCCTTCTCTTCTCTTAGCTAATAAACCTGTTCTCCCTTGTTCTATCACTTCTTTTTTTCTCATTTCATATTTCAAATATTTCTTTGATAGATGTTCTCCAAGTCTATCTACTATTGCCATTTCATGTCTGATGCAGACCTCATTGCAGTTGCCTATAACATTTTCACCTTCTGGCTTGATTACTTCATTGAACCCTGTACTCAGTTTTGACTGGTTGGAAAGCTGCAGAAGAAGACTAACTCTCAGAAGTGTTCTGAGTAAATGAGTGGTAGAAACACAAAAGATAAAGCGAGCAGGCATGAAAACAAATCTTAATTGCTAGACTATTAGAGGGGGATAAAGATTTTAAAGTTGCTGATCTTTTTGAAAATTTAAGCGAGTGCAGAATTCAGCAACTAGTGTGTTAAGCAGTGCCTCTTTGCCTGCAGTACAGTTGGAGGTGTGATTGCAGCACACATAGGCATATCTGGGCTAGCTTTAATCTAGCTAGAGTGAATACCAATAGCAGTCAAGCCACAAACACATAGGCTTCAGCACAGTGTACAACCCTGCCCTGGGTACTTATTGGGCAGCTAGCCTACACAGAAGTCCGTGCTGCTGCAGCTTCACTGCTATTGGTGCTCATGTTAGCTACATTAAAGCTAGCTCGGGTATGTCTACATTGTTGCCATCACACCTCTGATTACAGTGTAGTCATACCTTTAGTGGCAGCATATGTTAGTGCTCTGTGATCTCCTGTTTAGTGATGGTTGATGAGAGAGAGTGTTCCTTCTGGAATGCATGGGCACAAATACCCCCCTCCCACTGTTGCACATGGTGGGTCAGTGCCCCTAAGCTGATCTGGCTACTTTCTGTCCCGCCCCCCCCCCCCTTACACAGGTAAGTCCCCTCCCTTGCAACCCAGATCCAGTAGGGACCCTTAAAGGAGCCCCATCCCCTCTTCTTCCTGCCAGCCAGGCAAAGATTCATCACATTCAGTTGCAGTAAGCACATTCCCTTCCCTGCCATGCACTCAGTAGAGAACCTTGAGTTTGATCTCTTTTTGATATAAAAGGGAGTGGGTTATTGGCAAAACATTGTTTTAAAGGTTGGAATCCTAAATTTAACACTAACCCAAACCCAAACCTAATGTCCAAAGTAACCTAACTTTGCTTACCTTCTGGGCATTCTGCAAGCCCATCTGATTGAGTGGATAGATTTCTGTCTAGTAGGAAAGTGTAGGAGTTTTAAAGTGGTCACATGTCTGATCGAATAAGTTGTGCTAAGGTGGGAAGAAATACTGCTACTTGAGTCCATTTGTTTTACTTTGTACTTCCAATTTTCTTCTGTTTTTTAAGACCCAAACTTAATTATTTCACATCATGCCCTTCTATTTTTTGAGCAAATGTGCCTAGACCTATTCTTTGCATGGTAGAGTGAAGTGATAATAGTGGGGAACAGCCATGCAAGTTTTCTACCTGGCCATTTGCCTGGGGTGAGTAATTTTTTTAATAGGTGAATAAAATATCATTAATTCTTTTATGATCAGTCATTATGGCAAAGGGCACATGAGTAGATTTTGAGCCTGGACAGCAAATTTTCATGACAACTCTGCAAGGATGGCCTGTGCAGTAAATGAGCCAAATGTATACTACACAAATGTTTTTTTGCAAAAATAGAGACTTCTGGACACAATCTATCCTAAGGTGTATTTGTAAACTGTGTATAAGAGGTGGAGGTGTTATAAACAGCTTTAGATACATTCAGACTGGTCAGGTCTTTTTCATATTTGAAAAGTAAACATTGTACCCAACCAGAGTTTTCAACTAGCAGACAATGAACTGTGTACAGATTGGTGAATTCTTACTAAACTAGAAGGAACACTTCTAAACAGATAAATGCTATGTAAACCCAGTGGATGTGTAGAAATCCCAAGAGGGAGAACAAAGACAGAAATGAGATGGGAGAAAAAAATTATAAAAAGGACCAAGATAACTCTCTTCTACACTCCAATGAAATTAGGAGGGCAGTAAACTTAGAGGGTCTGTCTCTATGTGTGTACCCATCAGACAGGAAAATCTCAGTCCTGGCATACCAGGTCCCCTAAGGTGGCCTGAATGCACAGGTGTAGGGAAATGAAGAAGGAATGTCCACAGCATTAAGAGGCAGCTTTTCAAAATGGGTGCCTTGTTGCAGTTTCACAACTCAGAATGGCTGCTGACTTCTCTGAGTCTTGCTTGAGGAGAGATGGAACCTAACCAGGATCATAAAATCATAGAGGTGTAGGACTGGAAGGGACCTCATTAGGTCACCTAGTTCAGTCCCCTGCACTGAAGTTAGGTCTAGGTAATAAATAGGCCATCCCTCAGAAGTTTGTCTAACCTATTAAAACCTCCAATGAGGGAGATTCCACAACTTCACTAGGCAGTTTGTTCCAGTACTTAACTACCCGAACAGGAAGTCGTTCTTAATGTCCAGCCTAAACCTCTCTTCCTGCCATTTAAGCCCATTGCTTCTTGTCCTATCTCCAGAGGTTAAGGAGAACAATTTTTCACCCTCCTCCTTGTAACAACCTTTTATGTGTTTAAAACTGTTACCATGTCCCCTCTGTTTTCTCTTCTCCAGACTACATGAACCCAATTTTTTTCAGTCTTTCCTGATACGTCATGTTTTCTAGACCTTTAATTATTGTTGTTGCTCTTCTCTGGACTTTCTCCAATGTGTCCACAGCTTTACTGAAATGTGACACCCAGAACTGGACACAATACTCCAATTGAGGCCTAATCAGCGCGGAGTAGAGCAGAAGAATTACTTCTCATGTCTTGCTTACAACACTTCTGCTAATGCATCCCAGAATGATGTTTGCTTTTTTTGCAACAGTGTTATATTGTTGACTCATATTTAGTTTGTGATCCACTATGGCCCCAAGATCCCGTTCTGCAGTTCTCCCTTCCTAGGCAGTCATTTCCCATTTTGTATGTGTGCACCTGATTGTTCCTTCCTAAGTGGAGTACTTTGCATTTGTCCTTACTGAATTTCATCCTATTTACTTCAGACCATTTCTCCAGTTTGTCCAGATCATTTGAATTTTAATCCTATCCTGCAAAGTACTTACAACCCCTCCCAGCTTGGCATCCTCTGCAAACTTTATAAGTGTGTACTCCGTGCCATTATCTAAATCATTGATGAAGATATTGAACAGGACCTATCTCTGTGGGACCCCTATCAATATGCCCTTCCAGCTTGACTGTGAACCACTGATAGCTATTCTGTTTTCCAACCAGTTATGCATCCACCTTGTAGTAGCTCCATCTAGGTTGTATTTCCTTAGTTTGTTTATGAGAAAGTCATGCGAGACAGTATCAGAAGCCTTACTAAAGTCAAAATATACCACGTCTACTACTTCGTCCTTATCTGCAAGAAATCTGTTAGGTTGTTTTGACATGAATTTCTCAAGAGAAATTCATGTTCACTACTGTTTATCACCTTATTATCTTGTAGGGGTTTGCAAATTGATTGCTTGATTATTTGCGCCATTATCATTCTGGGTACTGAAGTTAAGCTTTAATTTCCCGGGTTGTCTTTATTCCCCTTTTTATAGATTGGTACTAAATTTGCCCTCTTCTTAGGTGGTCTATAATAGAATTCTACCATGACATCACCTTTTTTTTTAATCCTTACCCAGAGACTTTCAACAAGTCTGTCTCCTATTTCCATCTCAACCTCATTACAAGTGTATGCATCTTTGATATACAAGGCAACACCTCCTCGCTTTTTTCTTGCCTGTCCTTCCTAAGCAAGTTGTATCCTTCTATACCAATATTCCAGTTATGAGTATTATCCCATCAAGTCTCCATGATGGCAGCTATGTGATAGTTGTTGTGATTGTTACTAGTATTTCTAGTTCTTTCTGTTTATTCCCCATACTTCTTGCATTCGTATACAGACATCTAAAACAATGATTTGATTTCCCCTCTGTTCCCTCTCATCTCTCCTTTGTCCCTTCTATAATTGACCTTGCTCCCCTCAGATTCCTATCCTTTACCCAAGCCTCCACGTTTTTGACAGACCTGTGGGTTTTTGTCTCCTGCTCCTGTTGAATCTAGTTTAAAGTCAGCCTCACTAAGTTAGCCAGTCGGTATCCAAAGACACTCTTCCCTTTCCTTGATAGGTGGGCATGGACCCCATCTCCTTCCTGGAGCAGCATCGAGTGGTCAAGGAAGCCAAAGCCTTCCTGGCAACACAAGGACCATGCAAAATATCTGCTTGTGTCTCTTGCTTTCATTCACAAATATTCTTAATACCAGAGACTGAAGGATGGGATAATAGTGAAAGTACTGGACTGAGACTTTGGAATTTCCCAGCTCTATCATAGATTTCCTGTGTGACCTTGGGAAAGATACTTAATTTCCCCTGTGCCTCAGTTGCCCAGCTGTAAAATGAGGATAATATTACTACTCCCCACCCCTCTCCTCTTTTATCTGTCTTGTCCTATTGACTGTCAGCTGTGAGAGACCGTCTGTGCTCCAGACTATGTCTGTAAACAGCACCTAGTTTTAATGGGGGGATTTCAGTTAGGGCCTAATAATAATAGTACCTTCACTTTTCCTGGCAGGAGATTCATGTGCCAAGCAGACAGGCAGCAAAGAAAAGGGACGAGTTGGAAATGTAGAGCAAGGACAACAGCAGCTCTTTGTCATCTGCTGGAATTCTCTGTGAAAGCTCTCAACTAGCACTCAGCTTTCAGTATACATAAATTAATCAAATACTTGGGCTTGATAGCATTTGACTGGGAATGTGCAACTTTTGAAGCATTTTTGCTTAATGCTACTTAGTAAATAGTTGACTGCTCCTTGGCTGGTAATTCACTCTGAACTTTTAACATGGGTTCCTGCTTTGACAGTAAAATAGAGGGAAGTGAACAAGGAGATATGAGCTGTTTCATCAAGGATGGTTAGCTATAATTATGTTGTGTTTTCTGTGCGGATTTTATGAACAATAACATTTTATTTGAAAATTTATAAACTGATTGTTTCCCTCTCCCTGTTTTACTCCTTCAGGCCCAAATCTTGGGCCGGGACAGATAATGAGAAAAGGCCAAATTAGAGGATTGGGCCAAAAGAAGTCTGATGAGGTTCAACAAAGACAAGTGCAGAGTCCTGCATTTAAGACTGAAGAATCCCATGCACTGCTACAGACTAGAGACAGAGTGGCTAGGCAGCAGTTCTGCAGAAAAGGACCTAGGGGTTACAGTGGATGAGAAGCTGGATATGAGTCAACAGTGTGCCCTTGTTGCCAAGAAGGCTGCATTTTGGGCTGTGTAAGTAGGAGCATTGCCAGCAGATCAAAGGACGTGATCATTCCCCTCTGTTCGGCATTGATGAGGCTTCATCTGGAGTATTGTGTCCAGTTTTGGGCCCCACACTACAAGAAGGATGTAGAAAAACTGGAAAGAGTCCAGCGGTGGGCACCAAAAATTATTAGGGGGCTGGAACACGTGATTTATGAGGAGAGGCTGAGGGAACTGGGATTATTTAGTCTGCAGAAGAGAAGAATGAGCGGGGATTTGATAGCTGCTTTCAACTACCTGAAAGGGGGTTCCAAAGAGGATGGATCTAGACTGTTCTCAGTGGTAGTAGATGACAGAACAAGGAGTAATGGTCTCAAGTTGCAGCGTGGGAGGTTTAGGTTGGATATTAGGAAAATCTTTTTCACTAGGAAGGTGGTGAAGCACTGGAATGGGTTACCTAGGGAGGTGATGGAATCTCCTTCCTTAAAGGTTTTTAAGGTCAGGCTTGACAAAGCCCTGGCTGGGATGATTTTGTTGGGGATTGGTCCTTCTTTGAGCAGGGGGTTGGACTAGATGATTTCCTGAGGTCCTTTCCAACCCTGATATTCTATGAACACAGAATCCCTTTGTAGGATGAGAGGATGGTAGGATCCATGCATAGGCAACTGGTGCCTCCCCATACTGAGGTATCCGCTAAAGGGGAGGACATGTGACTGCCCTACGTGTCTCCCCTGCCTGGTGACCCCTCCCACCCTGCATCCAGCCTGGGGCTGCAGAGCTCTCCCCAGCCCATGTTACCAGAGGGGTGGGCTTTCTGTCCTTTCTATCCTATCCCTGCGCTTCTCCCCTGCACGTTTGGCTGCTCTCCCTGTCCCTGTCAGATGGGTAGGGAGTGGGATGGAGCCACTTCTGCCTGAAAGAGCCTGGCTGGGAGGTGAGTATGTGAGAGCGAGCCTCCCAGCCAGTCTTTCTCAGGCAGAAATGGCTCCATCCCACTCCCCACCCAGCTGCCAGGGATAGGGAGAGCAGGCGAACTGTGCCGGGGGAGAGGCGCAGCGAGAGAAGGACAAGGAGCCTCTCCCTCCTGCCCCCGGCAGGCCAATTTAGGGGGTCACTTGACCCCCCTTATCCTCTCTACACATGGCCTCTGGATCCATGTACAGTACCAGCTGATCCTCCTATCACTCTTCTCACATGGCCAACCCTACGCCACCTGCTGCCTGTATGCTGGTGTAGGTGAAGACCAACCCCACAGAGCTCCCAGCCCTGGATTTGTGCTCTCTTTTCCCCTTGTGCAGGGAAACCATGCTGGATCCGCTGTTAGAGCAGCTGTGAAAGCAGAAGTTGGATTTGCCCCCATGTCTTTACGTTAATTCTTATTCTGTGTACTGTATGTAAGTGAAAATCTTGGATATTTGTTTGCTAAATCATATGGTAAATGGTCCTGTTGATGACTGCAGAGTTGCTCAGGGGCTGCAGTTGTTAAGCACTCATTACAGGAATCCAACAGGGCAAATTAAGAAACCTGTGTGTTTGCTTGTTATTTCAGGACTTTTATGCTTGGCTTCAGAGGAGCCCTGTATAGGACCTCATGACCTAAAAAGACTTGCTGTTCCTTAGTCAGAAGTCTGAATCACTGACCTGGCAACAATGAAAATGATTACCGCCAAGGGAGAGTTTAGCTTTATCTTTAATGCAGAATAGCTGAATGACTGCGATTAAAAATACATATATAAAATAACTGTAGCATTCTGTGCAGTTGTTAGATAGTATTTGTATACATAACTTTAAGGCTTTTTCACTTGCAATTTAAAGCCTTTATTTTACGCTTCATTGTAAATAGTTATTAAGCAGGTTTCCTCCTATTTGCTTACAGTACCATTGTGAGCATTTCCCCTAAACCCATGCAATTTCAGATACAGTTGGTGGAGCTGTTCTTAATTCTGTACCTGTTTATTTTATGTATGTTCTTTGGCAACATTACCCAAAGTGCATGAAAACCTTAGGGCATGATGGAACTTGTGATGATACTGAACAGTACTTTTATGTTGTAATTATGTACTTTTATTGGAATTTAACTTTAGAAGAACTAAAGCAAGCTATTTCCCAAAGTTTTTTAAACTGTTTTGACATTGCAAGACTTAAATATGCAGTCTACTGTAAATTGAAAGTCTGAGCTGTAAATATATGCATTGTTGTTTTCCTGTATTGCAATTCCTAGGTATATTTCTAGAAATATATCTCAGTTCTTAGTGTTGTGACTTATTGATCCTAGATCTCATACCAACACAGACAAACAACAAACATGCACATTTTTATTCATAATTGTAAAATGTTAATGTATCCAAATCAAGCTATATTTGTTTAGTTTTACCTCCCTTTTTTTTCTTTTTCAAGCTTCCCTCATAAGTTTCTCTCCACTGAGATTAGCTACCTGTAAAACCATGATCTTCCAAAGCTGTTTTTTCTGCTGCATCATAAGTAAACTTCCTTGGCAGTTGTGCTGGGAGTTCTTCAGTTATAACTATAAATCAGTTAAGGTGGCTGATGATGTGATTATAGTGCCGGTCCTCCTAGTTACTCTAATACTGCAACTTACCTTTTGACAAATAAGAATTTATCTGTTAAAATGGTCTTTTGAATAAATCTTTTATAAGAGTCCTACATTAATTCTTTATCACTGTAGTAATAATAAAAGTGGAGATCAATGCTTATTGTTATTTGCAAAGAATGTACATCTTACCAGAGGTACCCATGTGAAATTTACTTTCTTTGAGTTGATAAATAAATTACTTAGAATAAGCATGTAATAGTGATATTCAATGGAATAATAGATGATCTATGTTTCTATTTTATGTACAGAGTGCTGTAAGAGTTCATGACATTTTACAAAGGAAAAGACATTTTACATGGAAAAGACAAGGTCCCAGCTTCAAGAATCTTATTATTTAACTCGTACTTCTTTAATAAGGACAGTAAATGTATTCTCCGAGAAGTTTAAATAATTGTAGAAGTCATGAGCTAAGTCTTTGTGAAACTAGTGTTTCACTAGCATTCCTGTTTGGAATGAAGGCCCTGAACCTGCCAATACTTACAATGCATAAATTTAAACAAGTGTGTAAGTAGCCCCATTATAAGATTTTAAATAGTATTATATTTTATGATGGTATTATGGTACTGTTTAGTACCCCTAGTCGTGGACCAGGACCCATTGTGCTAGGTGCTGTACAAATACGGAACAAAAAGATAGTGCCTACCCAAAGGATCTTATAATCTAAGTATAATAATAGACAACAGATGGATAAACTGAGTACTAGGAAACAATGAGACAATATTGGTCAGTATGATTGGCAGTGGTCTCAGTACACAAGCAGCCTAAGCATTATTTTTATTTTGTAATGATCACAGCAAAGGAGAGTTTTCAGGAGGGATTGGAAGGATAATAGGGTTGCTTTGTGGATGTTTATAGGGAGTGCCTCCTACACATTCTCATCTGTATCTTATTTCTCTATATTATATTAATTAATAACCATATCCAAAATACCTTTCTTCACACCTACCGGGTTCTGAATGGGGTTTAATTTCATATTTGATTGTGAATTTAATAAATGTATTAGGAGATAATTTTTGACCATATAAAGGGACTGATAGAAATTCATGTTCTTTCTAGATTCAGCACTGAATCAAGGGTTTGACTAAGTCTGAATCCCTGCGTTGCCATTTCTGGACCTATAGCTAAGGATATGAGAGTGGGAAAAGCAATTTTCTTTCCTGGAGGTTTTTGTTTTGTTTTTTGTTTTTTAACAGTTGCCTTGCTCCCTCAACCTGAGTCCACACAAAGATTTGCACTGACAACAGGACTGGTGCCAGTGCAGCTCTTACGCAATTCATGCTCCTTCACTTTGTGTTTTGAAGCTGAAAACTACTAGTATTAAGGTGAGTGCAATAAGGTGATGAAGAATATTTATATCCAATTGAATCTGCAAGGGGAAATTGGTTAAGCAGAATGTTGTGACCTAAATGGAATTTAGCAAGCTAATTTCCATACTGTTGCAAAATCTGTGGTGGGATCTCGAGTGACTGCAAGTTTTAAGGATGTTTGTTTTAATTGTCCTCCAACTGATGACACCTTTCGACAGTACAGTTCTCCCAGCACTTCTCTAGAGCATTAGTTTGCTACTGACTCAAGGGGAAAATGCCACCCAACCAACATGACTTCTTGAAGCTCCCTGGATTTTCTCTGGAGGTTTCCTAGGGTAGGTCTACACTAAGAGAGTAGTTCGATTTTACTTAAATCGAATTAGTGGAACCGATATTACAAAGTCGAATGTGTGTATCCACACTAAGAACAGTAATTCGACTTTGTGAGTCCACACTAACGGGGCAAGCGTCGACATTGGAAGTGGTGCACTGTGGGCAGCTATCCCACAGTTCCCACAGTCCCCGCTGCCCATTGGAATTCTGGGTCGAGCCCCCAATGCCTGCTGGGGAAAAAAATGTGTCGAGGGTGGTTTTCGGTAACTGTTGTGATTCAACCGTCACTCCCGCCCTCCCTCCCTGAAAGCGCCAGCGGGCAATCAATTCGCGCACTTTTCTGGTGAATGACAGCGCGGACACCACAGCACTGCGAGCATGGAGCCCGCTGCGACCATCGCTGCAGTTATGGCCGTTGTCAGCACCTCGCACCTTATCCACCTTTTTCAGAGGCAGATGCTGAGAAATCGGGCGAGGAGGCTACGGCAGCGCGGTGAGGACATGAAGTCTGAGAGTGGCACAGATCTCTCACAAAGCACGGGACCCCGCACCGTGGACATCATGGTGGGAATGGGTCATGTTGATGCTGTGGAACGGCGATTCTGGGCCCGGGAAACAAGCATGGACTGGTGGGACCGCATAGTGCTGCAGGTCTGGGATGAATCACAGTGGCTGCGAAACTTTTGCATGCGTAAGGGAACTTTCCTGGAACGTTGTGAGTTGCTGTCCCCTGCCCTGAAGCGCAAGGACACCTGGATGCAAGCAGCCCTGACTGTCCAGAAGCGAGTGGCCATAGCCCTCTGGAAGCTTGCAACGCCAGACAGCTACCAGTCAGTCGCGAACCACTTTGCCGTGGGCAAATCTACCGTGGGGGTTGCTGTGATGCAAGTAGCCAACGCAATCGTTGAGCTACTGCTGTCAAAGGTAGTGACCCTGGGAAACGTGCAGGTCAACATAGATGGCTTCGCCGCGATGGGATTCCCAAACTGCGGTGGGGCTATAGATGGAACTCACATCCCTATCCTGGGACCAGAGCACCAGGCCAGCCAGTACATTAACAGAAAGGGCTAGTTTTCAATGGTGCTGCAAGCACTGGTGGACCATAGGGGATGTTTTACCAACATCAACGTCGGATGGCCGGGCAAGATTCATGACGCTCGTGTTTGCAGGAATTCTGGTCTGGTTAGATGGCTGCAGGAAGGTATTTACTTCCCGGATCACAAAATAACTGTTGGGGATGTGGAGATGCCTATAGTCCTCCTCGGGGACCCAGCCTACCTGGTAATGCCCTGGCTCATGAAGCACTATACAGGTGCCCTGGACAGTGAAAAACTCTTCAACTACTGGCTGAGCAAGTGCAGAATGGTGGTGGAGTGTGCTTTTGGATGTCTCAAGGGGAGATGGAGAAGCTTACTGACTCGCTCTGATCTCAGCGAAACCAATATCCCCATTGTTATTGCAGCTTGCTGTGTGCTCCACAATCTCTGTGAGAGCAAGGGGGAGACGTTTATGGCGGGGTGGGAGGTTGAGGCACATCGCCTGGCTGCTGATTACGCCCAGCCAGACAGCCGGGCGATTAGAAGAGCCCAGCGGGACGTGCTGTGCATCCGGGAGGCTTTGAAAGCTAGGTTCCACAGTGAGCAGGGTAACCTGTGACTATTAAGTTTGTTTAAAGAGAAGCTGAACCTGCCCCCGTTTCTTTACCCAGTTAATGTTGACTATCCTCTCCAGTTACATACCCCCCTCACCCCATTGCCCCCCTTCCAACACACCTTTAAAAATAAAATAAATGGAACTTTGTTAATGAACACTGTTTTCTTAATTAAGGGTTTCGTGGTAAAGGGTTGAAACTGGGACGCAGACTGTGGTGGGGAGTGGGTGTAGTGATGGAAAGGATGCTTCTAAACTTGAGGAATGACTGGCTCCTGCTCCTAGAGCGGTCCACAGTGGTGGACTGGTTGTTTCAACGGAGACTGCCACCCCTCCTTTTCGGGACTCTGTGTGTGGGGGCTATGTGACTTTGTGGCGGGGGAGGACGTTTACACGTCCCCTGCTGCATGGCTCTGTCATCCAGGCTAAGGACCGCTGCATAAGATCTGTAACCGCCCTCCCCCGCCACAAACTCACATAGCCCCCCCCCTCCCCCCCCCCCCCCCAGAACATGAAAACCACCTCCCAGACTGACCAGGGTGCCTAGTGACTGCAATGTGTGTGTGACCTGCTGCTGAACCTGCCTCAGTGTCTGTAGCCTGGTAAAGGTGACTGTCGTCTCCAATTACCAACCCCCTTTTCCCCCTTCAAACACACTCTCCTCTAAAAGAACCTGCCGGAAACAGTAATTAACAGAAACGTATTTTTTATTAACAACTACACAGTTAGGGGATGACACTGGGATGGGGGCTTGGGTGAGGTGCTTTTGGAGTAAAGGAAAGGACTTATCATAACTTTGGGAATGAGAGCCATCTGGTACTTGAGCAGTCTGCAGGGGTGGAGTGACTGTTTTCACAGCCCCTGCCGCCCCTCCTTCTTGGGACTTTGGGTGAGGGAGGGATGGGACTTTGTGGCAGGGGAGGGCGGTTAGAGATAGACTGCAGCGGGGCTCTGTCCTCCTGCCTCCGGTCCTGCAGAACGTCTACAAGGCACCGGAGCATGTCTGTTTGCTCCCTCGTTAGTCCAAGCAGCGTTTGAGTCACTTGCTGGTCTTCCTGCCGCTACCTGTCCTCCCGTTCGCTGTGTGATCGCTGGTATTGCAACATGTTCTCCCTCCACTGGGTCTGCTGTGCCGCCTCGGCTCGGGAGCAGCCCATAAGTTCGGAGAACATCTCGTCCTGTGTCCTTCTCTTTCAGCGCCTAATCTGTGCCAGCCTCTGGGAGGGGGATGCCGGGGTAGGTCGGGAGACACTCGCAGCTGTGGGATGGGAAAAAGGAGTGAATTCCTCACAAAGATACATTTTTGTGAACAATGAACATAGTCTTTCTCTGTGAACAAGACCATGCACAGCACCTATCACATGTGCACTCAGGACAAGGTCGAATTTTCGGCCTTCCCATTCAGTGCCTGGGGTCTTGGAGTACAGATCACACAAGCAGGGCAGGACAGCGGAATTTGGGTAGCAGGCGGACATGGTAAGCCATAGACTTTTGGCTGCTGAAAGCTTAATTTATAGCAGTGCCCTCCTTTCACGTTCAAAGCAATGCTCCTAGCGTTGGCCAGTTCCTGCTGCCGGCAATCCGGCCAGCATGAACTCTGCCCCTGTCCCACCCCCCTCACGGTTGTCCCCGGGAAAGATCCCTGTATGCTGCCCTTGTCCCGCCTCCACCGCGTGGCTGTAAACAGCCGGTTACAGTTATGTAAAGGAACAGGCAATCGGTCCCAATACTAACATTCCCCTAATTTAAAGCAGGTCACCGTGAGTGATATCACTCTGATGAGGATTTTGGACACCGAGAAAGACCACATGCTGCGTGAATGCCAGCAAAAACCAGGGCCGTATGCGGCCATGCTGTGCGAGGCACTGATCCCGGAGTACTTGCTGCTAGCCTGGCGCGGAAAAGTTTCCTACCATGGAGGACGCAATAAGGCCACTCTCCCCAGGAACCTAATGCAAAGGCTTTCAAATTACCTCCAGGAGAGCTTCGTGGAGATGTCCCAGGAGGATTTCTGCTCTATCTCCGGACATATTGACAGAATTTTCCAGTAGCTGCACTGGCAAGGACTAAAAAGTAAAGCGCCTAGGGCAAAGTAATCATGAAAAACCCATTGTTAATATTCCATTCCTATTCTGATCAAAATAATTGTTTACATGTTTAAAGCACTTACCGACTGATCCTTCCCCTGATTCAGGGTCAGGGTTAACGCCTTGGGAGGGGATCTCCATGAGGGTGATGAAGAGATCCTGGCTGTCGGGGAAATCAGCGTTTTATGCGCTGTCGACTGCCTCGTCCTCCTCATCTCCTTCCTCATGCGCTGTCGACTGCCTCATCCTCCTCATCTCCTTCCTCATCTTCCCCGTCGGCAAACATCTCCGAGGAAGCGGCCATCGACAATACCCCATTGTCAGAGTCCACGGTCAGTGGTGGGGTAGTGGTGGCGGCCGCACCTAGAATGGAATGCAGTGCCTCGTAGAAACGGCATGTCTGGGGCTGGGATCCGGAGCATCCGTTTGCCATTTTGGTCTTCTGGTAGCCTTGTCTCAGGTCCTTGATTTTCATGCAGCACTGCGTTGCATCCCGGCTGTATCCTTTCTCCATCATGGCTTTGGAGATCTTCTCGTAGATCTTCGCATTCCGTTTTTTCGATCACAGCTCCGAAAGCACGGACTCATCGCCCCACACAGCGATCAAGACTTCCCGATCAGTCCATGCTGGGGCCCTCTTTCTATTCTGCGATTGCATGGTCACCTCTGCTGGAGAGCTCTGCATCGTTGCCAGTGCTGCTGAGCTCGCCACGATGTCCAAACAGGAAATGAGATTCAAACTGGCCAGACAGGAAAAGAAATTCAAATTTTCCCGGGGCTTTTCCTGTGTGGCTGGTCAGAGCATCCGAGCTCGGACTGCTGTCCAGAGCGTCAACAGAATGGAGCACTGTGGGATAGCTCCCGGAGCTATTAGCGTCGAATTCCATCCACACCTACCATAATTCGACATGGCCATGTCGAATTTAGTGCTACTCCCCTCGTCGGGGAGGAGTACAGAAATCGATTTAAAGAGACCTCTATGTCGAACTAAATAGCTTCGTTGTGTGGACGCGTGCAAGGTTAATTCGATTTAACACTGCTAAATTTGACATAACCTCCTAGTGTAGACCAGGCCCTAGCCTACTATTGACCAAGCCTGACTCTGTTTAACTTTATGTTATCATATGTTTTAAAAGTGAAACTATTCCACAGAAAAGTGGACTTTACTTTTATCAGTGATGGACAGATATTTTTGGTGATGCTTTAATTTTAGTACATTTTGTTTAGTTATTGGACAGTGTCGTTGCTGATAGTTGTAATCCTTTTAGAGGATGTCAGAGAGTTGTTACAAGAGATGTTATATTGCTGTAAATGTACAGTTGTTTGTCTTATGGGGGCAGATCTGTAATTACACTGTAAGGTATACCACAATGTGCTTAGAGATTCATAGTCCTGGTGGTGGTGATAGACTGTCACCCAGAATGACTGCAATAGCCAATAGAGTGACAGCAGCAGACCTACCCAGCATTAAATAAAAAATGCTTTTTAGTAAAAGCACAGTTTTTCAAGGTGTCAAGCACTTTCAGCTCTCGGTGAAGGAGCTAATGGTGCTCAGCATTACACAGGAGGCATACTATAGCTTGCAGGATTGCTTCCAAAATAGTAATGAAAACAATATTCAAGTGCCTTGAAAGTCTTTTTTTTCATTTGATAGTTTTTTGCTTCCTTTAAATCCAAAGGAAGGAAGGAAAGGCTGAGAAGAAGGGAGGAAATTTCCTTTTATTCTGCATTGGGGCATTCCGTTTTTAATCCAGACCTGCTTGTGGCACTTGTTTGAGCTATTATTAACAATACTATATGCTTTTGCAGGTTCTCTCATGTTTATTATCATAACTGTATAAAATCAAGTCAGAAAACTTAACACCACATTATATACATTAGACATGCCAAGAGTTCATGGGGATCTTCAAAAGTCAAGAAGAGGCAAATCACTTTTAGACTAACTCTAAGCAAAACTGTTTTTGCAAAAAATTGCTAATTGTTCTGACAGAGACATGTGAAAATTAAAACACATAAATGATTACTTGAATTTTCCTTGCATTGACCATAATTTTTAAATGAAGAAGAAAGTAGATGGAAAAAGGAGAACATGCATTCCTTTTTGATTAAATAAAACCTGTTTGCCCCTAATCCCTAGAACACTAAAGAAGTTCTAATCTCTACACTTGATACCCTCCTGAGTAATTTTGGCTTCATTTATACATTCCAAGAGTTACAGATATGCCAAAAGTGGACTAATTTAGTGATTTCTACAAGCATAGATCTTTAATGTTTTGTTGCATGGCTGTTTCCTACTTCAGCAAAACCAGCTTTGCCCTGTAATTGGTAGTCCTATTATAAGTGGATGTTCTGTTAAGCTCTTAAAGAACTCCTCAGAACCTGATAAGTAATTGAATAAAGGAGAGAGCTTTTAGTCCTATTATAGATGTACCATGTTTCAGAATATCATGTAACCTACAAGTCAGTACAGACTTTTTTATACAAATGATAAAACTTTGGATAAAATGCCTTATGATACAGCAGGGTATTTTAAGGAATATTTGAATCTCTCTCTCTCTCTCTCTCTCTCTCTCTCTCTCTCTCTAACCCACTAAAACAGTACATGCGGATTTATTTAGTCTCACTGAGTTTTCACAAGTACTACATTGTAAAGAATTTGTGTGTGAACTTTTATTGTGAGAAATAAGGCTGAAATAAGCATTATTCAAAGCCTGTATAAAAATACATTAGAAATAGCTTTCTCTATAACACACAGTAAACTTAATTCTCTTGAACATCCTTAGTGGTAACAGTGTTTTGTGATATTTTTATAATTTATGAATTCTGGATGCACATTACATTGGGAGGAGATGTTAAATGTCTGTTGTGTTTATTTCAGTAACACATGAAATAAGGGGGCTAAAACTCAGTATTAAACTGATTATGTAAATTTTTAAACACATTGAGAAGATATTCTGAAACCAGAAGTTTAGTTTGAGATTTTGGGCCAAATTCTTCCCCTATCTATGTGACTGTTAAAAAATACAGTTTTGCTCTCTATACTAGAAATAATTTTTTGTCTGCTCCATTAACACCAATACAGACTGATGCAACTCTTCCTTTCTGAGTGACTGGCGGCAGCATCAGCATCAGCGAAGGTTAACCAGAACATTTAGTGTCAAGGATCTCCTTCCGTTTAATCTTTCTTCCCCATTCTATTTTCTGCCTCAGAAGGAGGCAGTTAGTATCATACACCTTACACAAGAAATGTTAGAGGAACCTGTAGTGCAGTGTAAGCAATAATCCTGCATTTCAAGGAGGGAGATACTTGAATAGGAGTTTTCTAAAAAGTCAAGAAGCGCTTGGCCTGCATGCTTTCTTGTAGCCCATTCTTACTGGTCTCATTAGACTATGGTGTGCTTGGGATCCAGATCACTATCTGGGAGAAAGAATGCCAATTTACCCTCCTTTACCAAGCAACTTTGCTGATGAAACTTTGCCCTCCACCAGTTTAAATATAGATGCCTGTATATATACAGAGGAGGTAAGTACAGTGAGTAGGTGAAAACATCTTTTTTCATCATGGTATTAGACAGTACTGCTAGTAAAATCTCCTTCACGCCCACATAATTCCTGGAATTAGATTGTGCTAATAGCTGTTGTGCCCAGGCACCCACTCATGTGGTGCAGTCCCTTTCAGCAAAATTATCATTCTCCTTTGAAATGCCTGTCCAGTAGAGTTTGGACACGATCATTTTTTTTGAGATTTCTGTGAGGAAGTCCGTTCTTGTCTTGGCCAGCCTCCACAAGAAGCCGCCTCTATCCTGCACCAACTACAAAGGGGAAATTGGTGCTTTAAAAACTGAGTCTTAATTACTCCAGGATCTTTGTTTATCAAGATATACAGGTTCCTAGAAAAATCTGTCACTGACATTGCATTTTACTCTCCTAGCTTCCAAAATAACCTCATGAGTTCCTCTTGTCATGGAAAGCTATGCACATGGATTAATGTAACACAAATGTCCAAAATGTTTTTTTTTAAATCAAATTTTGTAATCCAGATCTTGAAGATAGAAAATATTTGTTATTTACAGGAAAAAATCCTAAGTGAGCATTATATTTCATAGTTGTGAAGGAAAATAATTTGAAACATTAGGTCAGAAAAACTTTCTGGAAAATTCTGACAAAATTCAAAACTCTGTTTTTTGTTGAAATTGTTCATGGAAAACTTTGAGGTTTTTAGCAAAATATTGAAACAAAAAATAAAAACCTTAATTTTTGATTCAGAAATACCACCTCAATGCCTCATGGAAGTAGTTCTGGTGCCTCATGCCCCCGCTTTCCTCCATGAGCATGCTTCTCATCTGAACTGCAACTCGCATGATGCACCATTATCTCTCTCTTGGTGGACCACCACTGGGGAGACCATGGGAGTGCCTCTGTGAGTGTCTGGTAGCCTCCCAGTTTGGTCCCTGGATCTCAGGGCAACCCCTCTACTTTCCATTAGTTGTTCTTTGTTAAGTGGGCCCAGCTTCCTCCTTGGGCTGGGTTCTTCTCCTGCTACTCCATCCTCTTAGGAGGATGGCAGGTGGCAATATTGTAGCCTGTTCAGATTTCCAGGGGATCACTGGGTAGGCCTACTTCTAATCTTGGAGCAGGCCCCAGCACAGCTGCAGAATATACTCTGCTTCCAGATGCTGAGTAATTGACTAAAGTCTGGTGTATCACTTTGAACAAGGTTGCTAGAGAATCTCCTAAAAGCTGATAATGTGCCGCATGTTGCTGTCTCTGCCCACAGGTCTTTGGGGCATTACTCCCAATCAGTTACATAATATTTGGTGGAAGGAGAATTGTTCCCTGCTCATAGTTACTTCACAGTTTGGGGTGCCCTACTAATTGTTGATTCTTTTATAGGTAAGGAACATCCTTGCTTGTCTGTGCGTGAGGGTGGAGCAATCACCTAATGCCGGTCTTAAAACAGGGAGGAACTATAAAGCTCAGGTCCAGTACTTGAAGGGGAACAGATTTTACCTTCCTGTGATTACATTAGACATCTAATGATAGGGGGCAGGTGCTGTTATGTGTCTGCTCATGAGTTTGGGAAAGGGGGTGCCACGGAACTTGAGCTGTAAACATTTAATCAGTTGAGGTCTGCAAAACTCTCTCTGGCCTGCTGATATCTATCTTTTTACTGAAGACTCAACCTTGCCCTCATTTTTCATAGGGCTGAAGTTCTATGAAAATACTTCATAAACTCCATAGTCTAAGTCATGGATATTAGTTCAAATAAATAATGTGATGGAGCCTCTTTAGTCTCATGTATCAGTGGAAAGGCTCTGACAGAATGTATAGGCTAGAAGTCAAAGGTTTAGAACGCTACATTTTCCCCATAATCTTTCATCTTATACTTAGTCTGCATGTGTGTGCATATGTATGGGTATTGGGTATGTGATACCAATGCCTTATGAATTAGTGTGATTTGTGTGCTGGCTGTTCCATTACTAAATCAACTATTCTGTTTTATTGTACATGCTCCAGCAACTGGCAGCGGAGACTGGGTGCCTGTATGTGCATTGTGTGCACTTGCTTTCTTCATTTCTCTTTTCTGTTTAGGGTGACCAGATGTCCCGATTTTATAGGGACAGTCCCGATTTTTGGGTCTTTCTCTTATATAGGCTCCTATTACCCCTCACCCCCATCCCAATGTTTCACACTTGCTGACTGGTCACCCTATTTCTGTTACTCTGGGGCACAAGAATAGTGTAGGTATTTTTATTTGTTTACTACCCTTCTCCAAAAAGTAACAAGTTGGTGAATCACATAACTGAATCTAAATCCAGCCAATTGCTGGCTGGAATGCTCTGATGTGCCTTGACAATCTTCCATTAACCCCAACTTCTAGCCCCTCTTGGGGATTATACTAGAGCTGTCCAGAGGACAACAATTCCGTTTGTGGCAACTTGCAATATTTAAAATTTGGTTGTTTCAGCAAGGAACACAATCAAAACCTTTTGAAAGTTTTTATGAAAATGAAAGTTTCAAAATATCCACATTCAGATCAAAACTTGAGCTTTTTGATTTGAGGAAGGGTTGATTGGTTGGCTGTCCATAGCTCTCTGGTCACTTTGCAAGAGTGAGCCAGTAGTTGGGGCACTGGCTGGGATATGGGAGAGACAGGGTCAAATCCCTACTCTGTCTGTATCTGAAATCAAAAACTCCGCTCTGAATCAGGTTCAAGTCCCTGCTCTGCCTGAGTTTTCCACATCACCCTCTTTTTCATCATAGATGACCAGAGCACCCTGGATCAAAAAATCTTTCCAATAAAAATTCTATTGAAACTGATACATTTCTGTGTTTAGTGAAATTTCACGTTAGCTAAAATGTTCTGACCAGTGCTAGTATATACATCTGACTAACCAGAATTTTTTTCAGATTGATATTCAGAAATATTCCACTTGTCAAGTAGAGAGATTAGTTATTTGAGAAATTTATTATTAATTTTCTCTGATCTATACTTGGAAGTTATCACAGTTTGTTAGTGTTGCTTTAGGGATTCTCCAGGGCCTGATGAGTTAACAAGTGGCAGCTTTGTTCAACGGGTAGTGTGTACATGATGTTATGAGTCATTCACAGTTTTAGGACCAGATTTGGCTTTGGGCCTCTCTATTGATAGTGCTAGGTAGAATATGTTGCTAATTTACAATGTGAACTCAAGTACTGGGTATAGAGTTTTTAACTGATGTGGCTCAAGGATGCGAAATATTATTCCCCTGAGAGGTTCAGGCTGCTCATTTTCTTTGCTTTTAAGTGAACACTTAGGTTTTATTTATTTTTTCTATGTTTTGATGGTTTGTGAATCACTATATGGTATTTATGATTTTCCCAAGACCTTTGGAATGTTTAAATCTCTATATATTGTAAAATGATTTCTTACATATATTTTTGTATTAAAAAAAAAAAAATCCCCAAACCTGCCCTCTCACTTACCACACTGAAACTGAGGTTTGTAGTTTTCCATTGCATTCATTTACCTTTCTTTGAAGCCACCTCTATAGTATCACATTTTTTGAGAGAATCCGCTAAAAATATTCAGACAAAACAGGTCTGTTTGCGTCAGGTTGCACATATTGAAAATGGCAATATCCCCAAGAGCATATAGAGCTTGGGGAAGGTCCAGAAGCATATTGGCCAGTAGATTCTGGGATTTTACTGATTGCACTGACTTATGTACATTCTTGAAGCAGAAACAAATGTATTATTTTTCTGTTATATAAGCTACTAGCTAACTAAGGGACTACAAAACTGATATAGCTGTGGAAGATAAGGAAGGTGTCCACAAGGCTTTATCATTTTTCATGATCATGGGAATGGAACTCTTCTGTAGAGCAGCACACATCAGTATCCTTTTGAAGAAATGGACTGAGTGGTAGTGTAAATGAAGAACAAGGAGCAGGAGCTGTCACTGGCGCAGGAGAGTTGTAAATGATGTTTTCAAGAGCTTTTACTGGAGGATAAGAAAGAGAAGTTAGTTTAGCTGATGCCTCATAGTAATGTCATGGGAAGTGTGAGGTGCTGCACTTGTGACTGGCCAAAAAAACCAGAGAGATTGTTTATATATTCTGTGTCTTGTACATGTTTACTATGTGTAACATGGATTGTGTATATATTTTTGGCACATATGCTACTCTAGTGAGAAGACACAGTAGGTGGTGGTATAGTGTGGGTTTTATTCAGAGTTCAGGATGACCACATTTCTCGAGAGTGTGAATGAATGCCAGAAAAGCATTTCTTATAATACCACACCTTGACTTATTGTAAATGTTGCATGTTTTATGGAGAAACTGCTATAGAAATATTTTAGAGAGTTTTAAAACCTTTATTGGCGTTATTTTTAATATGCCTTTGCTTGTAAAATTGAGTGGCCTTATTTAACATGTCTAATTGTACAGGCCTCAGAGGGAGAGGAAAATTATACATAATATATTTTAGTAACAACTTTTTAAAAATTACATATAATGCCTTTCATAACATACAGTAATTAAGTAATGATATGAACATCTCATATCTGGGACCTGCTGGTACCAGAGCCACATGCTCTGCATGTCCCATTGGAAAGCTGTTAATCATTTAGAGTGGTATACATTTATAAGTAAGGCTATGATTTTTTCCACGGAGGTCGCAGAAGTTACAGATGCCATGACTTCAGCCTGAGTGGCCAGGAGCTGCAGGGTCCCCCACAGCTCCCGTCCACTGTGGGTGGCGGGGGAGCCCCCCCACAGCTCCCAGATGCCACAGCTGCCCAGCCGCTGCAGGCAGTATGGGGACTCCGCAGCTGAGCTCCCCATTTTGTCCCTGGATATTTTTAGTAAAAATCATGGACAGGTCACTGGCTTCTGTGAATTTTTTTCTTCATTGCCCGTGACCTGTCCATGACTTTTAGTAAAAATATCTGAGACAAAATCTTAGCATTGCTTATAATGCCTGATTGTCTCCCTAGTTAGGATAGTGTTGCACCACACTTCCACCATAAAGCTTCCCTAAAGTCAGCTTAGCTGACCACAAAAAAGTCAGTACAGGATAGGGAGATCTGTGGGTGAATCCTACGCTGCTCCTAATCCCGGCAGCTGATGCAGTGGCAAAGCCATGGACATGTCTTGGTGATATTACATTCCTGTATCAGTTCCTTAATTCTGTTGGAAGCCAGTTTAAGTTGACGCAGCTTATTCCAATATTGCGCAGGATGAATATCGTAGTTCATATTAGTGTTGCTTTAGGGATTCTCCAGGGCATGATGTATGTAACTTTCCTAGGTGCTTTTGAACATCCCACTGGATACGTAACTTCATCTTCAAATGCAAAAATACCTCTAAAAAATCTTGCTTCTATTCCACTGATGGTTTGTGTGATTTTTAGACCTTAAGTCTAATCGCTAGCCCAGAACTGACTATTTTACATAATTTTCCTCTGAATGCAATCTATTTTATTGGTTACTTTGAAGACCTCTTGAACTAACATGGTATATACATAAATCTGATGTTTTATTGTGCTGAAATTTCCCCGACCTTGGTTGAAATCCTTAAGCTTAGTGTAGTGTTATGATTTACCATTCATTTTCCCATAATACCTAGAGGTCTCTGGCAGGTTGGAGCTTCATTATACCTAAGCACTGTACAGGCTTAGTAAATGACAGTTATTGCCTCAAGAGCTTACAAACTACAAGAAGAGACATGCCATAGGTGGATGAAACATAGGGCAAAGGGTAAAGGTAGGAGAAGGAGTAAGATGGGGTAACAGAAGTAATAGGATGTTTTAGCTGGGTGTGCAGAGTTTTCAAGTCAGTCATTAGCAGAATTAATTTACTACCTCAGTGGTTCTGAAACTGGGTTAGGACCCCAAAGTGGGTTGGGACTCTGTTTTAATGGCGTCACCAGGCCTAGCTTAGACTTGCTGGGGTCTGGGGCCAAAGCCCAAGCCCCACTGCCCAAGGCCAAAGCCGAAGCTCAACAGCTTTAGCCCTTGCAGTTGGCCTCAGGTTACAGACCCCCCTGCCTGGGGCAGAAGCCCTTGGGTTTTGGCTTTGCCCCCCCCCTCCCCTGCCTGGAGCGGAGGAGCTTGAGCTTTGACTTTGGCCCCCCCACCCGGGGCAGTAGAGTTTCACCAAGCTCAGTCCCCACTCCTGGGGTTGTATAGTAATTGTGTAACAATTTTTGTTGTCAGAAGGGGGTCATGGTGCAATGAAGTATGAAAACCTGTACTAGATTTTGCATCAGTCTATGGCATCTGAGATGCTCAATAACGCCCCTTTTCCAGATGATAAATTAAATATCATTCATATCTGGTCGTCATTTATGATGCAAGTTGGTAGAAAAAATGTATGCAAGCCCCTTATTTGTGCCTAGTTCTGTTGTCTCAATCCTATATTTCTCCTTTAGAATCATAGAATATTAGGGTTGGAAGAGAGCTCAGGAAGTCATAGAGTCCAACCCCCTGCTCAAAGCAGGACCAACACAAACTAAATCATCCCAGCCAGGGATTTGTCAAGCTGGGCCTTAAAAACCTCTAAGGCTGGAGGTTTCACCACCTCCCTAGGTAACCCATTCCAGTGCTTCACCACCCTCTTAGTGAAATAGTGTTTCCTAATATCCAACCTAGACCTCCCCCACTGCAACTTGAGACCATTGCTTCTTGTTCTGTCATCTGTCACCACTGAGAACAGCTGAGCTCAATCCTCTTTGGAAGCCCCCTTCAAGTAGTTGAAGGCTGCTATCAAATTCCCCCCCTCACTTTTCTCTTCTGTAGACTAAACAAGCCCAGTTCCCTCAGACTTTCCTCGTAAGTCATGTGCCCCCACCCCATAATCATTTTCATTGCCCTCCTCTGGACTCTCTCCAATTTGTCCACATCCTTTCTGTAGTGGGAGGACCAAAACTGGATGCTGGACTCCAAGTGTGGCCTCACCAGTGCTAAATAGAGGGGAATAATGCTCCTACTAAAGCGCAATATGCCTTCTTGGCAACAAGGGCACACTGCTGACTCATATCGAGCTTCTCATCCACTGTAATCCCCAGGTACTTTTCTGCAGAACTGCTGCTTAGCCAGTCGGTCCCCAGCCTGTAGCGGTGCATGGGATTCTTCCGTCCTAAGTGTAGGACTCTGCACTTGTCCTTGTTGAACCTCATCAGATTTCTTTTGGGCCCAATCCTCCAATTTGTCTAGGTCACTCTGGATCCTCCAGCGTATCTACCTCTCCCTCAAGCTTAGTGTCATCTGTGAACTTGCTGAGGGTGCAAGTAATCCTGTCATCCAGATCATTAATAAAGATGTCAATAGGAGACCTGAGAGTACATCAAAATCTGTCTACATCAAAATAGACAACTACATCTTCAGCTCATTTGTTAACAGAATATAGAAAATGAAGAATATTGTAACTTTTCTTCATTAGTATTTGTGATAATCAGTTGATTGTTATATAGGCTGAAAATTTGAGGGAATTTTAATAATACAAGATTAAACACTAGTTTAGTTGCTAACTTTGTTAAATCTTGATATCTCTAGTGACAGCATGTATTATTAGAAATTATCATAAAGCCAAAAGATGTTTTCTCCACATAATTAATGAACAGTGAGCTATAGTGAAGTGTCAAAGGTTTATAACTAGTAACATTGTAAATTCTTCTGATTTCCTGGGGTTTTAAAACATTTTTTTAGTTTTGATTTATTTGTTGATTATACTCACCTGCTATTTGAAGGAATAGCATATTGATATTTATGGTAGGTTTCTATTAGTGAAGGCTGGATTATATTCTTCCTTTCCTTCTAAGACACCTACATGAGACTTTCAGAAGCTTTCCCTTTTCAGACAGACAGGTCTGAAAAGTTTCAGTAGGGGTCGTTGGAATTAGCCAGGTATCTCCCAGGCTAAAAATTTACCTTAAGGGTACAGTACTTTTATGAGGCTCCTATTTTGAAAATGTGCCAAAGAAATTTGTAAAGGCGATGAACTCTTCTTTTTATATTTGTTAAGTAATGTGGTAAGGCAGAAAATTACAGGGTGACTGATTGGTGAGAAAACAGACTTCAGTTTCAGTATTTGAAAGCATGATTCTAAACTGAAAATGGAAAACTGCTATTTTTAAAAAGGCATAGAACTTGTCCTCATCAAGGTGCTTGGCCCTAGCAGGTAGCACCAGGATTGCTCTGGTGGGTCCTGTGATCCATCCTCATCCCCAGATAATGATGTGTCACCCACTAGATCTGCACACCTTGTTGCAATTGATCACTCATAGCTAAGGCTGCGTGTCTGTCACAGAGGTCACGGAAGTCACCTGATTCCATGACCTTCCATGATCTCCGTGTCTTCTGCAGCGGCTGGTGCTGGCTCAGGGGATGCCCGAGCTGGGCAGCCTCTGGGCCAGCCGCAGCTGTTTGCAGGTGTGGGTGTGGGCTCAGGGCTGGGGTAGGGAGTTGGGGCGCGTGGTGGGGCTTATCTGGTGGGGGGCTACCTGGCTCCCACTGGCATGTCCCTGCAGCTCCAAGGTGGAGTGGCCAGGGGGCCTCTATGTGCTGCCTGCGCCCACAGGCGCTGCCCCTGCAGCTCCCATTGGCTGTGGTTCCCGGCCACTGGGAGCTGCAGAGTTGGCGCTTGTGGCAGGAGCAGCATGTGCCATGGAGCTCCCCTGGCCGCTCCTCCCCCTAAGAGCTGCAGGGACAAACCAGTTGGAGCTGGGTAGGGAGCATGTCAACCCCGCCAACCCGCCCTCCCACAGGACCAACAGGGGTCCTGGGCCGCATGCTGTTGCCTGCCCCCCCCCTTCCAGCACCAATGAGGGGCTGC